>NW_027094045.1:0-600000 GCF_019434415.1 Metarhizium acridum | reverse complement strand
GATCACCAGTTGCCGGTTATGCTTCCATAAGATTATAGTTGCATAACTTTTGCCGTCAATATTACCAATGAAGCCGTGTCCGTTCTATTCCGCCGAGCCCTTTAGCGCTTGTGAATTGTTTGACGATTGAGCCTAAAGTAGTTCATGAACGCTGGGGCTGCGTGCGTACTCAACCTTGGCTCTAGCTTGGACGAGCCTCTTTATATCATATCTTAGGTCCCCTTCCTTCAACCTTGATCACAAGATTAGATGAGAGCTGTCCCCAGGTGTGCGAGTCTCGGCGAAGGCTGACGCTCGGGCACGCTGAGCACCTGCCACAATTAGGGGCCCGAATTTCGGAGATGGCCTGAATTTTCAAGTCAATGTGACGCATCTTGGTCCGCCCGCTGATATACCGCCGCCCTGGTACTGCCGGATCCAATCACCCAACTCGATTGGAGCGGTTCACGAGATCTTCCACAAGAATGCTCGAGCGAACCCCGATAGGCCTTGCGTCACGGAGACGGCTTCCTCTACCACCCCTGAGAGGCGATTTACCTACAAACAGATCTATGAGGCGTCCAACATACTGGCCAACCAGCTCCACGACGCCGGCATCACCAATGGCGATGTTGTCGTCATGATCTTCGCCTACCGCTCCGTCGAGCTCGTGATTGCCTTGATGGGCACTCTCGCAGCTGGCGCGACCATAGCCGTGTTGGATCCTGCGTGCCCTCCGGCAAGACAACAAATTTACGTCCAAGTTTCCCAGCCAAAGGCACTTATTTCCTGTGAGAGCCAAGGACGAGAACGGTCCCTTCGCGCCGCTAGTACAAAAGTACATAGACGAGGAGCTATCACTCAAGACGAATGTTCCTGAAATAACCCAGTCCTCTCTTTACTAGCGGTTCCGAGGGCCGGCCTAAAGTAAGCGATGCGCCGACCTTGCCAGAATCTGTCATCTATCTAGTTGAAAGTATAAGGGGTCTAATGAGCCAACAACTACTCCAAAGGGCGTTTTGGGCAGGCATCACAGCTTAGCCAAGTATTTTCCCTGGATGGCCGAGCAGTTCAAGTGATCCTCGGAGACCAAGTTCGCATGCCTCTCCGGCATTGCTCACGACCCGATTCAGCGCGATATCTTCACTCCGCTTTTCCTCGGGTCCGAGTTAATAATCCCAGCTCGAGAGAACATCCAACATGAGAGGCTAAGCGAGTGGTTCGTGACTACAAGCCCAATGCCTGCCATCTAACGCCTGCTATGGGTCAGATCCTGGTGGGAGGCGCAACTGCACAATTCTCTTCCTTGAATGGGTCCTCTACGTCGGCGACATCCTGACCAAGAAGGACTGCGCTACTCTCCGCAAGTTGGCAATCAACGCATAAATCTGCGCCGCCTACGGCACCACCGAGACGAGCCGCAGTGTTTCTTACTACCGGATCAAGAGCCACGCCGAAGACCCGAATGCGTTGGAAATGATCGGCGACATCGTGCCTGCCGGAAAGGGCATACAAAATGTCCAGCTGCTCATAGTAAACCGGGATGATCCCACCAAGCTTTGCGGTGCCGGCGAAGTTGGTGGAATTGTGATGAGAGCGGCGGGTTTAGCAGAGATAAGTACCCCCGCCATGGCTTTTCAAGATCTCTACTTACATTTGGCCTTACGAGTATCTGGCAGACCCGGAGAAGAATAAGGAGAAGTTCCTGGGTAACTGGTTCGTCGACAACAAGTGGGTTGAGGCCGACAACGAGGTTGCCGACCTCGCCAACCAGCCCTGATCTCGGAGGAGGCTTGGGAGGGAAATTTGAAGAGCTGGGAGGCCCTCAGCAGCACGGAGAAAGACCTGGCGGAGCAGTGGGCGACGCTTATCCGCGGTCTGAATGCCAAGAATTCTCGACCTGAGTCGGATTTCTTCGAGGGCAGTGGGCACGGTCTGCTGGCGCAGCAGCTTCTCCTTAATATTCGCCAGAAGATGAGCACCAACTTTTCCATCAACTCGCTCTACTCCAGCTCATCTCTTGACGCGCTCAGCGCCCAGCTCGACCGCCTGCGTGAGGGAAAGGATGACACTGGCGCGACGGGGGAAGGCGAGCCTGCCTACGCCCAGTCGCTCGACAAGCTACTCGGCAGCCTGGATGCCAAGTATCAGACGGCTGGCCCCGCAACTCTCACTCCGCAACGCAAGACTACCGTCTTCATGACTGGCGCCGCAGGTTTCCTGGGCCTCTCACATAGTCAAGGACTTACTTGAGCGTAAGAACGTTGAGGTGATTGACCATGTGCGCGGAACATAAGACGTCCAGGCCGCCCTCGAGGGACTGAATAGGTATCTCCGCGGGTACGGTGTCTGGCAGGATTCTTGGGCAAACAGGCTGAGCGCAGTCATTGGTGACCTCTCGCAGCCGCGCCTTGGACTTGATGACAAGACATGGAACGGGTTGCCGACGCTGCGGACGTCATGGCAAGCCTTAGCTCTTCTCGTTTCTCAGCTCAACAAGCGTCCTGGATACAGATCACTACACTAAGCTATCGCAAGAGCAGACCAGCACGGGAAGAAGTGCCATCATGGAAGCAGCCGACATGATGGGCAGCCGCGTCGGTCTTGAAACTGGTTACGGCCAGACCAATTGGGTGAGTTAACTACCAGCCCCTTTCCATACGTCACAATGATTCTAATAGACTACAGGTATCTGAGCAGCTCGTCCGCGAGGCTCGCAGACGAGGTCTCCTCGGATCCGTCGTCCGACCCGGCTACATCCTCGGGACACCGCCACTGGTATTTGTAACAATGACGACTTCCCCATTCGCATGCTCAAGGGCTGCATTCAGCTGTCGAGCCGCCCGCGCATCGTCAACACCGTCAACGCCGTGCATCTAGGCCACGTCGCCCGCGTTGTCGTTGCAGCTAGCTTTAATCCTGTCTCGGCTAGGACTGGCACCAACGGCGGCGACGTCGGTGTCCACGTTGTCCACGTCACGGCCCATCCGCGCCTCCGCATGAACGAGTATCTCTCCACGCTGAGCTACTACGGTTATGATGTGCCAGAAGTGGATTACAATGATTGGAAGGCACAGCTCGAGACCTTTGTTTCAGCTGGTTTCGTCCAGAAGGACGAGGAACGGAGCGCCTTAATGCCCTTGCTCCACATGGCGACAAATGACCTCCCGTCGACTACTCGTGCGCCAGAGCTTGACGACCGCAATGCCGTTACAGTGCTCAAGGCCGAGACAGACCGGTGGACAGGTATCGACGAGAGTGCCGAAGAGGGTATCAGCCGGGAGACCGTCGGCCACTTCCTGAGGCACCTGGCTGAGACTAAGTTCCTGGCCTGGCCGACCAGTCAGGGCAGGGAGCTACAGGCCATTGGGGTCAACATTGCGCAGGCACAGGCGCAGTGGGGTGTTGGTGGCCGTGGTGGTGCGGCGTATAGAAAGGAAAATCCAGATAATGACACGCACTATGTAAATACATAAAATTAGAGGAAACAAAAAGTGGGCATCATCAGTCTTTGAAGTATACGAGCCAGCTTCTATTATCCAAGGGACTCGCGAAGCATGCCGCTCTTCATGCCCTCAAGCTACCGTGTCGGTCAGAATACACTCGTACGTTGGATGGCCAGAGCGCTAAGAAAGCTGTCCTTGCCAACTCCTGAGTGTGACGATGTTCTACTTGCATGGAACAGATGGGATTGACAGGATTGCCTTTAAAACGGACTGAAGATGGAACGTCAAGGCTGCAATTTCCAGACCGTATTGACAAATGTTGCTGAAGCACACGATAAAGACTGCCCAATCACGTAGCTCGTCAGGTTGCAAGCTTACCCCGGCGGTCAAACTTGACGGCTATCGTGAGTTACAAAGTATGAATCTTTTCAAGGCCAGGTCGCACTGATACTGATGGCTTTGAGCAGCCTTTACGAGGATATTAAGGATTTGGTATCGCCACGTACAATTCCACATGCGTCAATCGCATGCAGACCGAATAAGATGCTGGTCAATACTTCTATAGATTGAGCAAAAATGGATCAGATTGGATAGATGGTGACTTGCCTGTTGTTGGAATCGTCCCACGATGTACCAAGTAAGTGAATTGGGATACCTGAAGATTGGTGTGACAGTGGTTATCGGGCTTGATAATTGAACTATGGAACAAAGCGATCCAGCGCTGTGGTCATTGTCGAACGTCTCCCACATCCAGTTTATCGGTGCGCCCCTTCGGCTGTGAAGTTGCGCAGCTCAATCATCACTGCTACAATCTGGAAGCTTTCAAAGTAGGCCTAGGTAAATATGACTAGAAGTCCAGAAAGGATGGCTTTCATTTTCGGGAACTTTGCTTCCCCTTGACCATGAAACCTGAGCTGTGGGCTTAGCACCCCCAGTCTGTGTTCGTTGCTCTGGGAATGCGTCCCATTCTGTCTGCATGTTGAATCCAAGCCTTTGTCAAACACAAAAGAGCCACTTTTTAGCCAGAGGGACATGTTGAATTTCCCTATGATACCTCAGTTCATCGTAATCGAGATGCACTTTCCTGCTTTACCAAGTCAATCACCATCATCAGCCCAATGGACATGCAACGCCAAGCCGAGAGGCCTTACCGACAGTGTGCAGTAGATACGCCTAAGGACACGGCATAGCTAGTAGTGCGGCACATGACGATTGGCAAGCAGCATAGATTGCAACAGCAGCAGGTCCTGCGGCGAGACTCGCCGCACAAGCAGCTTGGCAGGTGGCGTAGGCGACGGGTCCAGCAACCGCGGTGCTGGAAAGAGTAACGGCGACGGCAACGATATTGATAGTCCTCATTCTTAGGAGTATGGCCTTAGATTCGGTTCGATGTGTAGTATTTGAAATACAAGCTGCGGGAGGCTTTGGCGGGACGAGCATCTTTCATATTCCTGTACCCGAAGGAGGAATCTCGATCTGAATCTCGATCGTATCGCCAGTATAGACAGTTAAGCTTAGCAAGGCAGAATGACCAATGGTCTTATTAGGTGGTTCATCCAAGTGAAAGACTGTGGGCGCCGAAACATGGCATTCGTTGGCGGATTGTCCGACGTGTTCACTATGACGTTGCGCTACTCAATTAAGCCGTGGTCCATATCTGGGAGAGAATGGTAATCGTATACTGGGGCCGCGGGATGAAAATGCCATGCTCGTTTACAGTTCCCTAGCTCTGAACTTTTGAGCTTGTACGGGGATTGGCTTGTTTGTATCCACATCCGTGGCTGATGCGTACAAGTTGCAAGACTGACACTGTCTATACTGCTCTACAAGATGGCGTCCAGAGGGTACTATCTGAGAAGCCGCCTATGGCAGGGGCACAGTGGGTAAAGAGTTGGATGCTTTGGTTGCTATTTTATTGACGGCGGCGAGTTTGTCAGTGTGTAACTACTCCCATTCCGTGCGGTCGGGGACAGAGGTGAAGAGCCGCCGGTGGTTCGGCGATGCGGATCCGGTCAGATGTGGGCCTCCTGCCGGCAGGTGGCGGAGAAGTCCCGTTCTGTTGCGGCCATGGTCAAGGACGAAGCCCTGGGACAAACCGAGCATGTGCTTGAGGATAAAAGAAATACTGATGGGTCGGGGGGCCACGCAGTCTTCCTAGAAACACGCGCGAGCTAGATGGCAATGATCCTAGCAAAGACACCCAAGCCAATGCGAATGCGGACAACTCGACTGCAAGGGTCTGGACAACTAACAGGAGTACGGAGTACGGAGTTACAGGTTTTGGGTCTTGTCTTTGGCCCCCGTGGGCCGTGTGCAACGAGGCTGATCCAATAGGCTTGGAAGGCTTCTTCCCCGAAAGCTGTCAGAGTCCATTACGCGCGTGTTTCTGCACGACCGGGGCCTCGGTCAGCCTCGCCCTGCTACGGGCTTGGATTGTGTCACACAAAAAGCGTTGCCCCATCAAATCCCCTCTTTTCAGCACAAATGGTGGAGATTCCTCTCGTCGCTAGCTTCACGGGGAATACCTTCCCGAGACATCTGCCGCTAACCAGTGAGACGAGCCATCTTCTTTGTGCTGTGGGCTCGTCTTGCAGCAAATTGGGATGTTGTGTAGGCCTTGAGACGTCCCGCACGACATGTCCCCGCCTCCCCAGTCACATAATAATACCGTTGACAGCAGGGGTCAACTTGATGAAATGGTCGAAACTGGTACACCCGAAAGCTGGGTCGCAGAAAACGTAGCACGTGTGAATACTAAAGTTGCAACGTCTAATGGATTTTTTCAAAGAGATGCTTGTGAAGGTTATTGACACACTACTTCTTGCCACAACTAATGAAGAAACACTGCGAGGCGGTCCTTGACAGGGTATATAGAATGAGGGAGTACCGCAGTACATTGCTGAAGCTAGACCAGATGAGAGGGGGGCTGCTTGATTATGGAGCAATTATCAAAAACATCGTACAACAGCTGGGAAAGTGCAACGGTCCGAAATTCACCTTTACCCACATGATAATGCATGGCCCAACTCTTATCATACTTTTACAGCTTGTCCATGTTGTTATTTTTAGTTATATTGTACTCTATCGGTCATAAACTCCCCGTCATTTAGTCACACGAGGCAGTAACCTCAACCCAGACTTGTTACGCAGCAGTTCTTGTTGCACGAGTTAAGATGAGTTGATCTTGTTACTGATTGGCCAACATCGAATGTGAGGAAACACTAGAGACATGTCCATGCAAATTTCCCCATGTTTGAAAGAAATGAAGTGCACAGACGTGCTTCGGGCCCTCCCGCATGCTAGGCCACCAAGTGTTGAGTTTGTCTAGTCCCAGACTGAATATGCCCCCTTTCTCGTGGAATCAAACTCGGAGAATTTCTGATACGAACGCACGATTCACCTATTCACACTCAATGATATACCGATATCTCATGAAGAACCGCTCAAGTTCCTGTTGTCACCAAAACAACTCTGGACTACGTATATGATGTGGTTTATCGTACACGCCGCATTCCTCGCCGCTTTCTTCCCAGAGTCTGCTCATGCGGATTCCCAAGATGATTTTGCCAACAACTTGTTTTCAGACTTGGGACCGTATGTTCTGGCAGATAACATTCTCCAACCATCTACACGAACGCAGCGACTGACGATTATAGGGTGCTGGCTCTTTTCGGCGAGAAGGTGACGATGCAATTCATGAGTGAAGCTATAGGATGGGCGGACAGCATCATCTTGGCCATGGCCCCAATTGGTATTCTTACCATTATTGTTGCTGCCATTAGGGTTGCCGGTCCCTTATGGCTGAAGGCTGTGGTTGGGAGAGCCAGGGAGAGCGTCGCGGCCGCTGAAATGGAGTTGATGTCTTCAACCTCTGAAGAGGTTTGTGAGCTCTACAACGGCCAGAGTATTGTTAGGTGTCAAGGGAAGCCAAACATATGGGAATTTATACTGCTTTTTACGAAGCGCAGAGACGGTGATCGACCAGATGAGCCCCCAATCGTTGAATTCAAAACACTTCGGCAGGCTTGGGGAAAGGACATCGTCGACGGAACGGGTATGTTGAGAGCTGAGCTATTTTATTCCCGTACGGTACTAACGCGACAGTAGACATGATAGGCTGGAGACGCTTCTGGTGGAAGAGTACGTCCTCAACTGTATCACATTGTCAATGCCGCACCATATATGCGCTGTGGAGCATGTAGATGAGTATAACGCGGCATGACATGCAGCAACGCCCTTCTGAGATTCCTCCTAACCCGATATTCTTATAGTTTTGGTCCCTTTCCGATGTAAAAACACGCATGCCGGCCGCAAAAGACACGATACAGAGACCGGACGCAACACGAATTCATCAGAGAAAGCAAAGACCCCCGCCCGATGGGATATCAAAGTAATTCGAGACATCACGACTTCTGCGCCAAATATAACTCTAAATAGCCACAACAATGTCAGCCGAGTTCCAGTCCATGTCACTGCTGTTTTCGCTACTCTACTTCAGGCTGGTTTAATTGTCTTCTTCGGTATCATAACGTATCATCCAGACTTCAAGGGCAACTATCTGAAAGATGAGCAACCTGTGGAGGACTCAGCGTTTCCTCTGGTTGCAAGTGGGACGGCGCTACTAGTTCTGGGCCTCTTCATTTGCGGCCATGTCATTGAAGCTAGTACAGCAGAGGATCGGTATAGGCCATCCGTTGATGGCGAGATAGCCCAGATTATGTGGATTCAGCGGGGTCAAACAGTTGGAGATCAAGTCTTCAGACCATACGCAACACTGCCAAAATCAAAGCGAATCGTCATTACTACTTCGCGGCGAAGGGTTGGAGAAAACCAGATGGAGACATCTGCTGCTAGTCATGCTGATACTGAGGCTCCTTGCGAGGATGGAATGACTCAGCCTGAGAACTTCAGTGTTGCAGCTCATGTGGAAGAGAAAGCATCCATTCTGGATCGAGTAGGCGGGAAGTGGAAGCGGAATCCAATGAGGAACTGGGTTGTCGAGCATATGGACGAGATAAAGACGGTTACTGGCACTGGCGTGAGTCTCCTTGGCTTCATCGTGCAGTTTGTTGGGCTCCGAAAGATGAATTGGGCCGCGTCTGTGGCACAACTTGCTGCTGTGCTCATCATGGTTGGAGTGAGGGCGTGGATTCGGCGAGGCATATCAAAGCCTTTGGTGCATCGGGAGCTGGCCCCGGATTCTGAGTTGGAATGGCTGGCCTTGGTTCTAGGCGGCATAAATCACGATGCTGACCCGTGTTTTGAGTTTTTGAAACCAATGTCAAGCTGGGGACAGAAGTCAAAGACACCGGGGAAGCAGGCACAAACAGACATACATACAAGGTCTTGGACCATTGATACAGACATAAACCAGGATGTTTATCCATTGAGTGTTGCAAGCAAACCAGGTAGCCGAATGGCAAATGAAACACCTAGGTCGCGGGCCCAGTCTGTTTTGGAGATTCATCGAGAACTTGGCAAGCTCTCTAATTGCCGGGGCCAATATTTCGACCTGGCCATCCGTCTTGCGAATTGCATGGAGGCAGCTATGAAGCTGCTGCCTGCATCTCAATTCAAGGGCGAGACAGCTCTTTCTTGGTTTATTCGGGCACAAGATGGTATTGGAGATCAACCCCAATGGATTTCTTTTCACATCAACCGCGACGCTGACTCAAGTCCGTGGAGACTCGCCGTTGATGAGGTGGCGTCTGCGTTGTCCCTCTGGGTTTACTCTGCACAACAATGTGCCCGCAAAAACAGGACGCCGGATACAAAAGTCAATTCCAATCACCTGAATAGGAATGATGATACATGGTTTCGGAAGACGGGGCCAAAGTCACCTTTGGGTCTTAGAGCACTGGGGCCGGGAAACGTTATTCCCATTGAGCAGCTTATCCAAGATCTCATGTGGTGGGTTCCTGATAATCTAGACGGAATCATTGGAGTCCGGGAGATTGGACGAGGTGACCCTGAAGGTCGTGTATCAACAATGCGAGTGGGCAGTAGCCAAGTGGTTGGTTACCCTTCGCTCCACGTCCAGCACATAATCGGGCGTCAATGTCGCGAATACGATCGGGTTTTTCGCTTGTCCAAAGTTGATGTGGAAAGTCGAAGACGGCGACGACTGGAAATATTACCAGAAATGTCCGAAGAACGCGATTCTGATGAGCTTTGGGAAAAGTCTCGTTATCCTGAAATTGACGAGGTAGAGTACATAGAGCCCGGCACAATGCTAGCTATCGAATCTTATGGCGACCTTGAGGACTTATATGCAAAGACGTTGCTTTGCTCGTTTCTGCGGTCCGTTGCCAAAACGTTAGATGAACCCTTGGAAGAACAAGAAGAGGTACAGACCCGGGTGCTCCCACCCGCTGAGACAAAAACACGGAACCAGGCGCAGCTTTGGCACAAGAGTATTGCCGAGCTGGCGAGTCAGATCCAACAGAATGGGCTGGGATCTTCCCTTGAAGCACACCTTGGCATCGTGTGGTCTCTCAGTCTTGAAGAAAGACTACCATTTCCAAAGCCTGTCTTTGATTCTGCTTTGTCAAAAGCAAGCGAATTCTGGAGGTGGCGAGATTTGAAAATGGCGAGGCTCCCATATCTGTGGCTGTGGTATCAGTGCAAGTGCTTCTGTTCGAGCCAACGACCAATTTACGCCCACGCGATAGCATGTTTGATAGAGCACCTCAAGGATATTCACCACCAGGAAGACATAGCATTTGTCATGCACAAACCAAGAAATACAACAGGCATCATACATGACTGGATCTGGAGCATTCTTCATGTCGAAAGCACAAAGAACCGTCAAGTCTTATCTCGGCTGTCACTCCTTTACGCACCTGGGCGACACCCATGGCCCCGGAATCTACAACCCATTGCTCTCACTCGCCCAGGAGACACAATCCGAGGAGAAGGCTGGAAAAAAGCCCTCAAAATCAGTGAATTGCATCAAAAGGTGCTGGATCGCACAAAGAAACTGGACTATGAGAGTATCCAACATTTTGGAGATTTTCTTCGCTTAAGAGATGCAACTGGGTGGACGCCTCTTCACTACCTCGTATCAACAAGAGAAGCTGATGCTGTCTACACGTTGCGACGAATCCGTTGCATCCCATCATATCAGTTAGAGATTGACAAGAAGGATCTGCGAGGATGGACAGCTTTGCACTATGCTTGTTGGTACAGCTGTCGTGACGCGGTGCGTGAACTGATCCAAATCGGCGCCAGCATTTCCTGTCAAGGGTTCGACGGCGCCTCACCCTTTCATTGCGCCATACGATATGATGAAAACGACAAGAACAATGACAACAGCAATGAGATTCTGGAAACTCTCCTTCACTGGCAGAAATCGGGAGTGAATGGTGGGACCAACAGTCGTCCACAGTCTCTTCTAGACCATAATGGGGATGCCGCAATCCACTTGGCCGTCCTAGCAGGCAAGCAGAGGGCAGTAGAAATATTGGTGGACGACAAGGACTTGTGCGACAAGAGAGGAATGACGCCACTTCACATCGCTGCTGCTTGCGGTAGGGTGGATATTGCCAAAATACTCATAAACAGCAAGGCTGATATTGAGGCTGGGAACTGGGGGAAAGGAACCCCTTTACACCAAGCTGTTTATTCCGGAGAGGTAGGCGTGGCGAAGTTTCTCTTGGCCGTTGGGGCCAATCTTGAGGCGAAGACGATGTCGAACAAGACCCCTTTACATGCAGCTGTTGAGGGTGAAAATGTAGACATGGTGAAATTGCTCTTGGACATTGACGCTGATATTGAGGCGAAGACGTCGTGGAATGAGACCCCCTTGTATATAGCTGTTGAGCGTGGAAGCGCCAAGATGGTGAAATTGCTCCTAGAGGCTGGGGCGAATGTTGAGGTGAAGACAATGTTGGATGAGACGCCTTTACACGCGGCTGTTAAGGGTGGAAAGGAAAAGATGGTGAAAATGCTCCTGGAGGCTGGGGCGAATACCATGGCGACGGATAAAAGCAAGAAAACTCCTTTGCACCTGGCTAGCAAAGTGGAGATCAACAAGTTACTCTTGGCCGCCGGGGCTACCATCGACGAGGTCAACATTACCGCCTTGCATCAGGCTATTTACAGAGAAGAGTTGAAAAGAGTCAAGGAGCTTCTGGAACACGGGGCTGATGTTAAGGCGCTGGCTATGAGGGATCGACCACTTTTACCCTTGGCTGTCAGGATTGGAAAGGCAGAATTGTTGAAAACACTTATAGAGGCCGGTGCTGACCTTGGCGCGGTGAATGAGGAGGGTGAAAATGCTTTCGAGGAGGCTAATCGGGAAGGAAAGGTAGAGTTAGCGCAGATGCTTTGGAGAGCCGGGGCCCGGGGGTCCGGATGGGCTCATAGCAGCAGAGGAATGGCTGAACTTATGTAGCATGCTCATGGTTCTTTATTAACAGATTAATACGTGACGTGTAATTGAAGTTCTCTGTTTACACTAGAAAGAACCTACAGCTTATAGCAGAATACATTTACCTATCAAGAAGTATACACTAGCATATTATGATATGAAGCGTGATAGCTAGGTATATAATCTGGTGAAACGTTTTTGCCTCTTACTGTAGCAGTATTAGACCATTTAAGTTCGATCTTGCAGAACTTTTATGAAGACTGACTATATCTTTGATATTCCGTCATCATCTCGAGCTCATACCTTGGCGCTCTCCATGTACTTTGAGCATCTTGTCATCTCTATGGAGGCTTTAAAATTTGGGCAGAATCATGGCAACGACGCCATCTTGTTCTAAGCCAGCTCCTAAACTGTCTAGCATTGCCAATACCACACAGCGTCCATGGCTAGATATAGTTGCTTGCCGACTTCTCCCAAAGTCCAATCCCGCTTAAGTCGTGTCTCGATGATTCAAGTCGGTAACCAATGGCTAGAAATAGTTGCTGTACAGTTGTATTTGTCCAAACCAGCAATACGAGCATCATTGCTGAGTAGAAGATGGATCACAACTCCCCGTCCTCTTGAAAAAGGGTTATTCACATCACAGGCTCTGTCATATGCAACGACGCAACTCTGGAAAAGCATATGCAGTAGTGTATATGATTCGGCGGTTTGCAAAAAGAGACTTTTCAGCGGTCATTGCCCCATTCGAAACAGAAGAGGGTTCTATCTTCCATGATGTGGAACGACCGCACTGGGGAAAAGGCAACCGTACAAACTTCACAGTTTATCATAGAGATTTGATGCCGATTTTTTGCCAGTATAGTAGAAGAGTGACTCTTTGTCGAGGGAGTCTACATGCCCGTCACACTCTAGTCTGAACTGATATTCTAGCTCCTAGGCTGATTTGTGCCGATATTTTTCAGGAGCATCTGGTTGGTTTCGCCAGTCTGCGGCCTGGAAAGCCCCCGTCTGCTTCTGGGTATCATATATTTCCATGACGTTTGGCGCAAACTCGAGCCCGAATCTGTAGAAACAGGCTTGATCGACTGCTGGAATGAGACATGCATCTACCATTGTGACTCGCGACCCAACCGTGAAGCCAGCCGTGCGTGTCTCCCTGGTCCCCATGAACAGGGCTTCATAGGCTCCAAGGCCATCCTGGAATACGCCCTTCACAAAGACAACCTCATCGAGCTCGCCCCGAATTTCTTTCACACGTTGGGCAACGCGAGAGTCGACCGGCGGCTGCACATCTTTGGTGATGATGTCCAAGCCCGCTGCTCCGGTTCGCTGACAGGAGGTAACAGCGGGTAGCGATCCAGAATCGCTCTTCAAAGTACTCCAGAACGGCAACAAACTGGCGGATAAGAGTTTCCGGCCGTTGGTATTGGTAACAATCCGTGTCGGGACGCTCGCGCCGGGATTTAATGCGCTTCGGTATTCTTCCCGCTGCCGCTCATCTTTGGGATTTGGAAAGGAAAGGGTGAGAGGAATGGATTCAAGGTGGGCTGCAACTATGACGCAATGGCAGCAAGAGGTTTAGTAGTAACAATACAAACAAGTTCCTCGTCTGAAGCCATGGCGAAATGTGGACGTGGTTGCGTCGTCTGATGCAACGGGACGGGATTGCACCAGGCCGCATGCGGCGGAGTGACCCTCTTCTCATGCATCAATCGTCCTGTGTATGTTGGTTCAGTAAAAACTCGTGTTGCCAATCAGTCGACGCAGCTTTTGACAGAGGGCCTGGATTTATTTCCTCGCTGGCAGAGTTGGAAGAAACTTGATAGAAATGATCAGTATCCGTCCTTGAAGTCATCTTTGGTCTTGGCCACATCGAGGCACGGTCCGCCAAGATAACGAGATACCGGTTGACATGTAGTTACTCCGTAACAACCTTGGAAGTTAATTGGGCCGTTATGAGCAGGGGTCAACTACTGTAGTAGTTTGAAACGAGCAAGGAAGGGCCTGCGCCCCTTTTGTTGGTCTTTGCGTTTTCTGCTTGAAATCACACGCAACATTCTTCAACTTGGACCTGCACTCCATCCTGTCTGGTCTGTTTCCCACGCCCAACATGCCTGTGTGCTCCCGCACAGCATGTTCCGAGCATCGCGTACGATTGCAACTTTTCTACGCAGACGCCAGTTGCTACGGGTCATACTTGTTGCCATCTCGCTATACCTAGTCTTCTGGTGTTGGCTGCCCTGCCTCGACAGACTCAACACCACAGAATGGATCCGCCACCATGCCGATGCGCGTCCGCGGCCGAAACCGGACAACTCAGCCCCTAAAAACCACCCGATCGACCATCTTATCCGAGACGCGAATGCACGCCTCGAGAAACTATTGACAAGACGCTCATTTACCCTCGAGGACTCTGCCGCCCGCTACCGAGAGCGCCGCGGTCGCCATCCACCTCCCGGGTTTGACCAGTGGTTTGCTCAAGCGCTCAAAGATGATGCCATCGTCGTGGAGGAGTTTTTCGACAGGATACACCATGACATCAATCCATTCTGGGCCATGCACCCGAGGGAACTGCGAGCGCAGGCCAATGCACACCCGCAAGTCATCCGAGTGCGAAGCGGTCGGGTCAAATTTGAGACGGATGACCCAGACCGCGTGCCCTGGATCAATCTATGGGCCAAGTTGGTCGAGGAGATGATGCCTCACCTTCCGGACCTCGACATGCCCATCAACGTCATGGACGAGCCCCGCGTGCTTGTTCCATGGGAGCAGATCAACCAGTACGCCAGCACGGAGCGGGCCAACAGAAAGCTTGCAGACCCCCAAAACACTACGAATGCCTACGGCGGAGTCAAAGATGCCGAGTTGAAGGAGCATCTCCACGACCCGGGATGGATCACCAACGATGCACCCAAGTACTGGGACCATGTGCGAGCGACTTGCTCCCCCGACGACCCAAGCCGAAACGTGTCTGCTTTGGACTCCTTCAACGGCCCTGTTGATTTTCCAAAGGAGCCACCGCCGTACATGTTTCGCGGCTACGTCCAAAACTTTACCCAAGCGCAAAACCCGTGTACGCAGCCGCACCTGCGCGGGATGCACGGCGCTTTTGTGGAGAGCATCAGCATGTCCACGACTCACAACTTGTTCCCGCTCTTTGGCGGCTCGAAAATGCCCCAGAACAACGAACTGCTCATCCCGGGGGCCATGTACCTCTCCCCGATGGAGTTTTACAACGGAGGAGAGGACCACGGACCAGACTGGGCCGACAAGAAGAACGGACTCATCTGGCGCGGGACGGCGTCGGGCGGCCGCAACAAGCAAGACAACTGGTGGCACTTCCACAGGCACAGATGGGTGCAGATGATGAACGCGTCCGTGCTCACCGCCATGGAACGGGGGGCCGAAGGGCAGACGTTCAAGCTCCCCCCCGGCGAGAGGTACTCGGTCAAAGCACGGGCAGACGGCAGACTAGGCGAATGGCTGTCATCCTTCTCGGACGTCGCGTTCGTGCACCTGGAGTGTTTCCCCGCCGTGCAAGACCGAGTGGGCACGTGGCCGTTTCAACACGACGAAGTCCGGAAGACGTGCGCGTACACGTCGCCGTTTATGGCTGTCCGGCCAAGCCTGCCCATGAAGGAGCAGTACAGGTACAAGTTTCTGCCGGATGTGGATGGCAACTCGTTCAGCGGCCGGTGGAGGGCGTTTTTACAGTCGACCAGCTTGCCGCTCAAGGCGACCATTTACGCCGAGTGGCATGACGATAGGCTTGTGCCGTGGGTGCATTTCGTGCCGTTTGACAATACGTACCAGGACATCTATGGAGTTTTGGATTACTTCTTGAGCCGGGACGACGAGGCGGAAGCTATTGCGGGACAGGGGAAGAACTGGACCGAGCGGGTGCTTCGGAGGGAGGATATGAAGTTGTACGTGTGGCGGCTGCTGTTGGAGTATGCGAGGGTGGTGGATGACGGGAGGGATAGCCTAGCGTTTGTGGGGGACTTGTTGAAATAGCCTGTCCTGCTGTACAGAATGCCCGTTTGTCTATTTCTTCTGTTGGTATAGTTCTGTTGGATAACGGGGGGGTGCGTGTGACTTTGAGGTGGCCAATTTGTTACTCTGTGCGGGAATCTGTCGTGCCAGCTTATAGATATGAATGATGAATTCTATGCCGGTGGCTTGATGTGACGCGTGGGATTGCTTTGCGCCAACGAATATGTCAATGGTAATCTAGGTCATCAAATGAGTCATCTAGCCGGGCCTCGTCATCTAGACGGTTCGAATTAGTTTGCAGGGTTCAAATTAGACGCTAGCTAGCTGAAACCTTCGCATTAGGGCCTTTTCAACGCCTTTCGAGGTCCAACAACAAAGAAGGCTTCAATTCTCTCGGGTTCATATGCTGGCCAAGTTGTTCATTCATTTAGTAGCTGACTTTGTGCATGTCTTCCCTAGAGGACAACCAGCGGCCGACTCAACTGGTAAACGAAGCCACTTCTGTGTTGTGAAGCAGAGCAATGTCAGCATAATTGGTTCTGGCTGTCCAAGTATTCGCTTTGCGGGACAAACCCCTTGGCGTTGCTAAGTACCCTTTTGCAAGAGGTTATCGCAATCTAGTCATATTTCCTGGCGCTGCTATTCTCTAAACGAATTCTTTTTCTTGGCCTTGTCCATCTATAAGATGTAAGTTGACCATCTGGGAGTAAAAGAACGGAAGCGACAATAACTAGTAAGTGAATAGTGGGTCCAATATTCCCCCTTCAAGGCCGAAACAAACCTCAACTTCTCATTTCCTCCGCAGCGCACCATGAAGCGTATACTCCTCTTGGACGGTGGCCTCGGCACGTCCCTCGAGCAAAAATACAACTTGAAATTCAACTCATCCAAACCTCTCTGGTCGTCCGACCTCCTCGTCTCCGACCCCAACACACTCCTCAAATGCCAAAGCGATTTCGGAGCCATCCCGGTCGACATTCTTCTCACGGCAACCTATCAAGTCTCCATTGAGGGATTTGCCGGCACCAAATCGCCCAGATTTCCCGACGGGATCTCATCATTGGACATTCCTCAGTTCTTAGAAACTGCCGTGGAAGTCGCGGAAAACGCCACGCGGGAGCATCATGGCACCGTGGCACTAAGCCTTGGTCCCTACGGGGCGTGCATGATCCCGAGCCAGGAGTACAGCGGGAAATATGACGACGCGCACAATTCACAAGAAGCGCTGTACGACTGGCACCGAGAGAGAATGCAACTATTCAGCAGAGTGCAGGGCTTGGCCTCTCGGATTGGATACATATCCATGGAGACGATTCCTCGAGCAGACGAGATCGCTTCCATGCGCAGGGCGCTTGACCAGGTGCCGGAACTGGCGGGCGTACCATTCTGGATGTCGTGCTTGTACCCGGGAGACAACCAACGTCTACCTAGTGGCGAGTCTCCGGAAGCCGCCCTGCGAGCAATGTTTGACCCCCGAGTGGCGAAATCGGTTCCGTGGGGCGTGGGCATCAACTGCGCCAAGGTGTGGAAATTGACGCCGCTGTTGAAACAGTACGAATCAGTAGTCCACGCGTTGGTACAGGATGGGACATTGCCTGAATGGCCGGCACTGGTTCTATATCCCGACGGGACAAATGGGGAGGCGTACAACACTGTCACGCAAGAATGGGAAGTTGCCGATGATGCAGAGGACGTGACCAGGGTGCCCTGGGAGGAACAGCTCGCCGAGGCTGTGAGAGGAACAGAGGCTAGAGGGAAATGGAAGCAGATTGTGGTGGGCGGGTGCTGTATGGCTAGTTCGCAGGATATAGCACGGCTCCGACAGGCTCTGCCAACGGCCTGAGACTTGCTGTGTACATCACCACGTGGAAATAGGAATTGCCACAGGCATGAAATAGTAGTATTATTGTACCAGCGCCCACATTACTCGTGCTTCTCTTATTCTGCTGAACAATGACAATTTATAGCAGAATATATTTATCCACCGAGAAGTATACGGTAATATGTTATAATATATTATAGTGTAAACAGCAATAGCGGCCCCTGGACAAATGCCCCCGATATCCAGCTCATAAGTATGCAAATCTTGGCTCTCTCTCTCTCTCTCTCTCTCTCTCTGGCCTCTGACACCATGCAATCTTGTACCAAGTTTGTCCATTGACAGACATGATGAGAGGCCATGGTCTCTACGCAAAAGCCCGGTCAGTTCTAGATCTTCTAAATGGAGGTAAAAGAATCAAATATAATGGGACTCACAAGGGCAGTGTGGACAATTTGCGTCGACCGTGACGCCAAGGACTAGATTCCTGGGCGCAGGACTACCGCAGAACCCGCTCCGGAACGTGTTTTCTCGGCGCCACATCTATGAGGATGCTCTATGTATTGGTGACCGCATGTGGCAGACATGATAAATATACCATCCGAATGGGCAGTTGTTTGGGTTCGCGGGGTGGTAAACCTATTGGTGTTCGCAAACTTCAACTAACACTGCTCGATATTTAATCGTAGGTAATGGTAGACATGGCTGATGAATCCCTTGACGGTGGCAAGCAGTAGCAGTCGACGTATTTTACCAAATAGGTCGAGTTGAACGTGAAGATGCAGACTAGATGAATACAGGAATACGATTCTCCTTTATAGCTGCTGGCTCTCTCCGGCAACACCCTAACCAGGCGTGTTTCTTTCCTGCCATGTGGTATGGCCTCAAAAAGTGGCCAACGGGTTTATTCCGTTTCAACAAGTTGGCTGGGTCTTGGTGTTGGCCGGACCAACGAACAGTTTTGCTACTCTCACCATCCAGCATTCCAGGCTACAGTCCTTGGCAAAGATCGGACATGTCCCATTTGCCAAAATGAAGACTTTACTTTAATGTGGACCGTGATGACCAGGCAACCGCCTCCTCGGGTCGTGTGCGTTTTGACTTGGCCTGCTCACCAATGGCTGAGATGCGACCTGACACCGCCTCATTTGCCCAGCTTGGAGGAGGACGCTTTTCCCACTTATCCCATGATTGAACCCCAACATTTGTCCCAAGTTTCTGTGACTGCGCTCCCGTTGCTTCATAACGAGACTGTGCCATAGCGAACCGAGTCATGTAATCCACGATCACTAGTATGCAGGCATCTCCGTTTTATGCCACAAGAGTGATCGGACCCACGTAATCCATGGCCACCAAATTCCACGGTTCCAAGGCGGTAATTGTTCTGGGATCAGCTCTTGGTAAGCGTCTCCCTGTCTGTTGACACACCAGGCAGGAGTAACAGTATGTTTCCACGTATACCCGTCAGCGACTAAGTGGACGATCCACTTAGTCAGCCACAAAAATATGAGACAGCCATAAAATACCGGGATAGCTATCACCTACTTTTATTCTTTTCACTATTAATTCACCTATTAAATACGATTATTAATTAGTGTATAACCGTTTAAAATCGCTCTTTTTTATTATACTTAATCTATTTAAGAGTAGCTTTTTGCCTTTAATAATAAAGGCTATTAATTTAATAATATAATTAAGAGCGCTTAAGTAGCCTTACTATATAATAATAATACTATAATAATAACCTTAAATATTTATATAAGAAGCTATTAAACGCTTTAAAGTTAATAAATTATTTATTTAATAAGCTATTAATACTCTTTTTATACCTTTTTAAGCGGTTTTTAGCTATTTATAAGCTATTAATAATAATAAAGATAAAGCTCTTATTACGTATATTATTTAAATGTAAAGAGGTAGTTTTTTAGCTATAAAATAATAAATTAAAGATACTATAAATGCTTTATAAAGATAGTAAGACCCTTTAAGCCTTTTATTATTTAAGATATAATATTCTAAATAAATTATAACCTATTTAAAGCTCTTAAAGACCTTAATTAAAGCTATTAATAAAGCTAAAAGGTTATTTAAAATAGCTAATATTAAAATTATTAATAGCTTCTTTTATTACCTTTATAATATAATAAATAAATATAATATTAGTCTATTAGAGATTTAAAATAAGAATAAAAGTAGCCTTTAAATTAACTGCCTTTATAAGTAGATTTATATTATTATAATTACTATAATTAAAAGATATTATAAGAAAGTTCTAGATCTAGTAAATAAAGAGTTAGCTACTCTTATAAGCTTTACTAACGCTATTAATAATTAAATTTCTTCTTAGCTAGTATTTAAGACCTTCCTAACTAAGTCTTAGGCTAAAATTAAAGGGAATAGTAATATTCGCTTTACGAAATTTAAATTAGGCTTTAATAATAGTAATATTATATACGATTAAATACATGAATTTAATAGAAGCTTATAAAAGTATTTAGTAAAGGTTTAATAAAGCGAAATAACTCTATTATAATAGTTTAGTTATAATAAGTAACTTTATAACCCTATAAGGCCTTAGATTTATTACGAAAAGCCTCCTTAAGCTCGTAAATAAAGGATATATTAACTATTAGTTATTAATAGCTTTATAGGGTATATTTAGCTTAATTTTATTAAATATTATATCTTATTTAATATTATTTTTATTATATTTCTATCGCATTTAACATATATTATTTAACTATTAAATATAAGCGTTTTTTAGCCTATAAAAGATACCTATTAAAAAGTAATTTAATTATTATTATTATAAGAAAATCTAGCCTTTTCTTACTAGGTATTTATCGTAGCTTTTAATAAGATATTTATAAAAGGCTTCTTAAAGTATAATATTATATTAGGCTTTATAAAAAGCGGTATTTTTCCTCTAAACTTTAAGCTTACTATTATTAAAATTCTTTAAAAGTAATAGAAACTTTAAGACTTAATAAATTCTACCTTATTAAGCCTATTATTAAACGAATAATAATTTTAAATAACTATTAATACTATATAATTAATTTAAAACTATTATATTAATATTTTATTATCCCTAACTTATAAGAGGCTTTAATAAGCTAGCTAGGTTATAATTCAAGCTTATATACTAGAATTATAAGTGAAAAGCTTTATTTATAATAGAAATAAATGTATTAAACGCCTCGTAAATCGTTACTATCATGGAAAATAGGTTAAACCTTTAGGTTAATTTATTACAAGCGTTAGCCTTAAAGATATCTGAAAATAATAAGCTAAAACTATTATAATAGAAATAAAGAAGAAAAGCTAGCGTTAATTATAGCTTACCTAATTTATACTAAGATAAGAGATAAAAAAGGTTAAAAATAAATAATAGCTTAATAAAAAACACACTATTAATAGGCGCGAGAAGACCTTAACCTTTAAGTAATAGCTTTAATACATTAACTATTAGCTTAAATACCTGTCTTTAAAGGCTTAAAATAAAACCTTTCTTAAATTATTAAATTATAAGAATAATAGCTTTATAATTAATATATAATATCTTTTTAAGGTCTAAGAAGCTATTTAAAAAGCTAAATAATAATAAGATCGCTTAATTTTATTAATAATAGATTAAATCTTTCTAGAATATCTTAATAGTAATAATACCATTTAATTTAACCTTAAAGCCTTTAATAATAATAATAATAATAATATTTATAATAAATTTAACACTTAAATTACTTAAGAAGCTACTTAATACACTAAAAATACTCTTATTAAGCCTAATTAGCTACTATAACTATTACTATTAGGCTTATTATACTCTTAATAGCACGTATTAATTAAAGAAGCTCGTGTAAGGCCTTATAATTAAATTCGGTAGTATATTAAAGAGTATTAAGCTAATAAAGCAGCTATAAATAAATAGAATCTTTAGTTATTTTTATAAAAGCTTATTAAATATTACGGGCGCTTATAGATAGCTTTTACAGCCGAGCCTAATTTAACCGATCTCTTTATAGCTTAAAAGGGCTTAAATCCGCTGTTTTTTACATTTTTATTGAATATATACACACTTAAAGGCCTTCTAATAGCTAGAATTAAATATATTTACCTTTATAAAGCCGCGTAACATAAAAAGAATCGTGCTTTTATACCCGTATAAGCAATTTACATGTAAAGGTCTAGGTGGGGACTGTCCCGGTGTTTTGTGGCTGTCCCGGAATTTTATGGCTAACTAAGTGGCTAGCCCACTTAGTTGCCAACGGGTAAAAGCCTAGGGGGCAGCCTGAATGCGAACCCCGTTAGGAGGCCTGTATAATAATTTTGGGGTATTAGTTATAACTTATATTGATTGGTCTCCTTCTCTATCATTTCTACCTAAAGTGTCCTCAGTAATATTACCCCTCATTTTACTACTATACCGTTGGGGGGGGGGGGGGGGGGGGGGGGGGTGTTTGTGAATCATAGGGAATAGATAGGGGAATACACTTAAGGCTTAGGAATAATAGCGAGCTTAAAGCTAGGGTAAAATTAAACGGGTTTTAGCGTTAATAGAAACTTATAAAGTAATTAATTAATATATAAAAGTAATAAGATTATAAGTTAAAGCTAAGCTAAACTTAACTTACCTTTAAGTAAGAATAATTATAAACCTAGTTATTAAAATAAGTAATAATATTAGATCTTGTTAACCGAAATCTAGATAACAAGGCCAGCTATCAACTAGTTGGGCCACACAGCGAGCTTCTAACAAGCCTAGCACCAAAAACCCCTGTATTTATAGTGGGCTGGGGACCCTATAACCCGAATTACAGGTGGTTTTAAATTTAATACAGCGCTCGTTACAGCCCAGAGCATTGACAAAAAAACTACACTACATATAGTTTTTTAGTGTAGTTTATAGTGTAGTGTAGTTTTTGTAGTTTAGTGTAGTGTAATATGTAATTATAAAGGGAAATTTTAATTATATATATAACGTTAATTATAAGACTTATAAGGTTATAATTAATATCTTTAAATAGAGCTAATTTGGCTCTTTATAATGCACTAGTTTTTATATATATAGCTTATAAATTAAGTGAGTTATAATAGGTTAAATCTTAGCTAAAATTTAAGATCCACTTTTTTAAAATAAGAGATTTAAAGCTTAATAACTTACTTATTAATGGCGCTATAAAGCTAATTTTATAAGATTTAAAATCACGTGATTTTTAGCTTTATTTTAATATATAATATGCTTATATAAGCTTTTTTTTAGTAAAACTTTTTTTATAATAAAATTTAAAAATAAAAAAGTTAAGTAAGAAATATAAAATCTATTATAATATAAGAAATAATATATATAAAAAGAAAGTATAAAATATTATTTTATATGTAAAATTTTAAGGTATTTAAATATATTATTTATAACTTTAATATATTTCTTATAACTTAAATATTTAATATTTTATACTTAAGTTATAGGGTAATATTATAAATATTATTATTTTATAAGATATTTATATGTAAATAATAGAAATTTTTAATTTTATTATATTTAATATATTTTACTTATAATAATAATATAAAAATAATACTAATTTACTTAATATAATTCCCTTATAATTCCCTTTTATTTTATTTTTATTAGTTTTTTAATCCCTATTTTTAGCTTATCTAAGCTAGCTAATCCCTACTTACTAATATTAATATTAGTAAGCAAATTTAGCTCTATTTTAGCTTACTAATTATATTAGCTAATAATAGCTTATAAATTAATTAATACTACATATTACACTAATTTTTACAATGTAATGTAGTGTAGTAAAACTACACTACACTACACTACACTACACTACACTAAAATTCACTAAAAACTACAAAACTACACTACTTTCAATGCTCTGTTACAGCCTAGCACCTGATACAGGTCTGTTATAGAGGTTACGAAAGGGTATTTTTCGTGTTATAGAAGGGTTACACGCTAATACTAGCTAAAATACAACTAAAATAACCTTACTAGCCTAACTAAATATAGTTAAATATTTAAAAACTAAATATCTAATATCTTTTAATATTCTAGTTATATATAAAGGTAAAATTCTTGTGTAAATTATTTAGAAGAATAAGCTTAAATACACTCTTTTATATATCCTTTATTATATGCCTTTTCTACCTAGCTCTTTAATAATAATAATAAAGTATAATAAATAAAATTAATAATAAACGCGCGTAATAAGATTTAAAATTATTTTAAGAAAGAAGTAAAAATAAGAATTATAAATAATAAGAAGAAGATAATATAAAGAAATTATTTTATAGTTAACTTATATTACTCTTATAAAGTAATAAAAATAAATAATATAAAAGGTAAAAAGAGAGTATAATACGCCTTATATAACTATTAACTAGGTACTTAAAGGGCTTAAGCGAGTAAGAGAATATATTATAAGCTTAAGTTAATAGCTTAAGCTTAAATTAGTAATTACGGTAGTAGAAGAGACGTAACAGACTGCGAAAGCTTATAAGACGTGGGCCTAGAGCATTAGCAGTAGTATAGTTTTATAGTTTTATAGTTTTTATAGTTTTTCATATAATAAATAACATTAAATCTAATAAAATACTTATAAGATTATAAGTTTTACGAATAAATAGTATGAATTTTATACTATAAGCTCATATAAAAAGTGGGTCCTTATAAGCTCTTATAAGCCTAGAACTTAAAAAATTATAAATGTAGTTTTTATAGTATAGTATAATATAGTGATTTTTCATAAAATTATATAATCTAATTTTATAGCTTATTAGGAGTTAAAAGAACCTACTTTTTTATATAAGCTAATTAGTTATAATATTAGCTAATTTATGTATTTATTATTATAATTCAAGTATTTTATTTAATTTATTATTAAATATTTAAGCTTTTTTAAAAATTAAAAATGTAGTTTTCTTGTCAATGCTCTGCGTGGGCTAAAGGCGAGGTTAAAAGGGCGCTTCAGTCAAGCGTTACGGCGCATAATCATGCCAAAAGAGCCGAGAAAGAAATGAGCTCAGCGGTCAATAAGGAGAGGGAGCCATACCACGCCAGAGAAGTAGTAGAAGGGCGAGCTGAAGATGCAGAACAGGCCCAACACGAAGCTGAGAAGCGAGCCGATAATGCAGAACAGACTCGATAGGAAGCTAAGAAGCGAGCTGAAGATGCAGAATAGGCCCGATAGGAAAAGGAGAGGCGCGCTAAAGAAGCAGACCGAGCAAGGCTTAAAGCTGAGAAAGCTAAAGCATTAGCGGAAAAACATAAAGAGGAGAAAGAAATCAAGTATAGATAATTACGTCGATAAGGCAAGTAGAGGCGCGGGCAGAAAAGGCAGAAGCAGACCTGGCATTAGCAATTGAGAGCGAGAAAGAGGTTAGACGGCAGCTTAACATAGCAGCTCCCGTTCGCCATGCGATTGAACCAGCTATCTCGCTTAAGCGATAAAAGAAGGGGCCTTTTATTTCGAATAAAAGATCACGCCTGTTAAAATTAACCGCACACAACGGGATAAGGCTCTAAAGCCTAGAGATAACGTGGTATAATAAGCGACTATAATATTTAGCGTATAATCTTAACTAAGTAATTAATAATTAGGGAGTAAAAGAAGTGAGATATACTTATTTTACGTTTAGTATTAACTTAATTTAAGTTAATAAAGTAAAGAAAAATTATGAGATTATTAAATCTTCTTATCTTATTAAATGTATCTATTATATTAAAGAAATTATAATTATAATTTTTAATATTATATTCTTAGCGCGTAAGGTCTATTTAATAAATCTAGATCTTAAAGCCGCTAAGAAGCTATTACACGCTAATATAACTTAAACCGTATCTAGATAGCACGCCTAAAAATTTAAGTGGGCGAGGAGACTAAACGAGTCACGCTATTCCTATTAAGAAATCTTACAAATATCCTTAATAAAGTTACAGAGGTTTATCATGTCAAAGTGCTATCATGGTTAGCGTGTGAAGCGAGAGAATCTGAGCCATTTCTATTGTATTCGTTATTAGACTCGGAGACGGCAAAAAATTTAAGGACCCTGTTACTTGATTTATATTAACGACGAGGGCTATAATATCGTCCGAAAGCGCTTCCACTAAAGATTCTACAGATATTAGTGTATGTCAAGAACGTGATAGGCAGAAAAAAGTAAGGCTAAGGGCTGAAGTCATTAAGGGCTTGCCCGATTGGTACTCTATAATAAGAGAAGAGGTCGCGGGCAAATACATTAAACGGGTGTAGGAGGAAGCCTCTACGCGAGGCGACGTGATTATTACAGGCAAGTAATATTAGAACACCTATTTTAGAATTATGACTAACAGACCAAGTTACGGCATCCACTAGCGTACGGAAAGATCTGCAAGCCATTATGCAAAGGCACGTTAACGACAGAGTTAAGTTAGTACAATTAGATTATCGGCCTGCGTAATCAATAAACACACAGAAATTTGGCTGAGTTTCGTAAAAAAAAAAAAAAAATTGCGGCCCAACGTGACAAATGTACGTGACTGCTGGTCGTGCACGTACACTTGTTGATATGTTTCCTTCTAGGCAACAAGCCGATTATGGCTGTAAACTTCTGGCAGGTGTGGTTGGAATGTAATGACCAGATTCCTTGCACCTTAGCCGCATCAATCTCCAAAAAGTGGCTCAACTGGACAAGCACCTAATACATTGCGATACTCGTCTCGGATATTCTTCCACTCTGGTTCGTATTCGCTGAGGAGGCGGAAATAGCTGTTTCCCTCTGTGTTTCTGCCGAAAAGGAAGTTGTTC
Source organism: Metarhizium acridum (assembly GCF_019434415.1). Lineage (NCBI taxonomy): Eukaryota > Fungi > Ascomycota > Sordariomycetes > Hypocreales > Clavicipitaceae > Metarhizium > Metarhizium acridum. The sequence goes on along the minus strand of NW_027094045.1, from coordinate 573,591 downwards.
GTGATTGAGTCGCCTCCATAGGCAAAGTCTCCGAATGCCATGCGAAGCGGCAAAACTCATTCCGCATTCTATGCCGAAGCCATACCTCGTGTTTTACAGTCCGCGTCCTCCATCTCGGTAGGTAGACTTGTGACGCTCGAGTCAGTCCAGGGCAAAGACTCCATACTATCATGCGAAGCCACGGTTCCTTGTCTCGAGGTACGATCCTGCCCCTCCACGGCCCAGGATGCGTAGTGTTTAAGGTCTGAACCTGACTGGCGGATGCGGAGTACCTTCAAGGAGGTCTTTGACTTGAAGGGAAGCAGCAGGTATTTCTACAGGATATTGCCATTAGGACTAGTATATGGGGAGATCGCAGACACTCACCAAACATTTAGGGACACAGGTTAGTCCAATGAATTCAAGATTAAGCCAAGCCAAGGGATTCTGCGAAGGGGCTTCTTCTGGCGCAATTCGCATCCGAAAATGGCAAGATCGGATAAGTCATGCTCCTCTTCAAAGTGAGGTGACTCATCATTAATATCGATGGTTCTCTGGTGATGTACCTCAAGACCTCATAGCTGGATTTATTTGAAGCCTGGCTTGCGATCAGGCACGCTATCCTCAACCAGCTGTATGGACTCACTTATTATCAATCTTACTAATAGACTTAAATGCCTCTTAGGCTATTGGGAAGTCTATATAGTGTTATGCGAGGATAGGTTTCATTTAAGGCACTTAGAAAGGTTAACGAATAACGAGAATACTACATAGGGATGACTCCCCCGCATTACGTCCATGCACTAGCAAATTCACTCGATCATACGAATTACCTTGTATTCATAGAATAAAGGAACTACTCGACGTAAAGCAGCCTCTTTCTCTTAGAGAATTCCACACCTAATAGCACTACAAACGCGACGGTCAGCTAATCCATCTTACTGAGCCTTAGCGCATTAAGAGGCGGAAAGAGAATCCCCGGGTTACTGAATCAAGCACGCAGCGATGTTCAAGCGCATTTAAGGCAGTTAATCATCAAAGGCAACCGCTAAAGTGCTCATCGTGTGGAGGCGTTGGGCATACACGAGTCTCAGGTTCATGTCCTAACCATTATCAAGGACTGCTTTCTTAACCAACAGTCGTTAAGCCAGCCTCGGATATAATGACGACATCACAGACTACTACACAGGTAGTAGGACGACTAGATGATCAATTATTATCGCAGCTGCAAGCAGTCAACCAAGCATTATCACTAGCACAGTAAATATTATCAGGTAGGTCATTGCTGCGGGTATCAAGGATGTGGTGGGAGTGTTCGCTTTAGAGCAATGTCGTCTACTTTCGTCCATATGCAAAAAGCATGTAGCGGCCCAAGAGCGGGAGGCGTAATATAATTGTCCTGGTGTGTGGTTGGGGCAGGCTCCCAAAAAATGATCCTGCTGACATCGTAAACTCGTTGGTCCCATTGTCAGAGGCAAGAATCGCTGGGTGCTTGGAGGTTATCCTGCGACCGAGGCCAATCGACCCTGCCACCATTTCCGAAGAGTGTGAGAATAATTTCATAAGTTCCTACACTCAGGATTAGAATGGTGTCATTTCTTCAATATAAAAACTAACCAAACAGTATAGCTGCTCCTGGCACGACTCTCCATAGATGAGCAGGCAACCCACTATATAAACCAATGAGGCCTTCTTGCTTCCGAACGAGCTCGAATGTTTGAATGGGTCCCGTATATCTACGCTTGCCACTCAGAGGCTGTTGTCTGAGGCGGGTTCGCACAACCTAGAGATACTGCCTTAGTCTGCAATCACTTCTGGGAAAGGAGAAGACGACGAGGTGGGGGGGTTATTTTACTTCGTGGGGATAGGCAATGGTTGCGGCAATGAGCTTCGACAAGCCAGCGGCGCCAAGGATTCCAAAACACTCTGAAGGGGAGCTCGGTCCATTCTGCAAACTTCTGGATGGAGATGCGGCCTCTTTAGATGTATCGCAGGCCAGTTTCATTCGCTCATAAAGCATCCACTGCAACACAAACTCCGATACACCCAAATAGCTCAACGTCAACCCTCGGTATAAGCCAGGAACGCCCTCGGACCTGAGGATCTGTTTCGCACAGTCCCACGAGCCCTTATACACTCGTCCTGATCTAGTTGAACGCTCCCGATCAAGCTGGAGCCGAGTCTTGACAACCCATAGTGGATTCGTGCAGGTTTCTGTAGCGATCCCAGAAAGTGCTGCAGCACACATGTGGATGGCTGCTGACTCATGGCCGTGGTTGAAGATTTCGGCAAGGATACGTTTAGTGTTTCCATAAGCGTAGAACCCAATTGCGGTCTCAGGTACAAAGCTCCATAAGTTAGGGGCAAGACCTCTAAAGAGAGTTCGCCATCCCTCACGCCTGTAAATGTTTCTGGATAGATGAGCAAGAGAGTGGTGATTTTTAAGTGTGGTAAAATACTCACTTCAACAACTGAGTGGTCCCTAGACTTGGTGTTACCGTACCTATTCTGCCTCCTCCGATAAGTTGATGATACAAGTCGCTTTGCAGTCTCGTCTTCACGACGTCGAGAGGGAAAGTAACCGTTGTGGATACGACCGCGCCCGTCCTGGAGGTTTAGATGTCAGAGTCTTTCACGTAGCTCGGATTTCCCTCACTTACCCGCCGGCAACGAAGTGAACCCAATGCCTCCTGTCTAGAGACACGTTAGGTTTTTCGGCCTGCATTTGGAACAACTCTACTACAATGCGATGAGTCGAGTAGAGGTCTCCCCCTGTGCAAAAAAAAAGCTTGGTTAGTCTTCGGCTCAAATTCTCCCTTCACACCTTGTCCCCGCTTAAAAGGAGGACTGAAGCTCCGCGGCTCTTGCCATCAATTATAGAAAGGCACCTGACATTATGCTACACAATGCAGTTTCGCGACCTGGGGATGATTGAATGACATTTACCATGTGACAAGCTTAGCGTCAACTTTCTGTTTAGCGGCCGGGCAGATTATGCGCCTGATTACGTAACCAACAGTATGTACGATTTAACGGGAGCTAATAGGCCCACGGGTACCCGTGGCTCTTTTATTATACGGGTCTCCGTGCGTATGACTAAGTACAGTGTTTACGTCGGGTTTGTTTGGTTAGGCCAAATTTTAACACTGTACGATTTACACGCGCAACCGCGTCTTGACGCGTTAATTGATCAGGGCCAGGCCATAGCACAGTACGGATATGTAATATGAGATCTAATTAATGGAAGCTGTTGTCTCGATCATGTCACCCGCCAAGCTCAACTCAGAGTTGGAAGCGCAAAACTACAACTCGCGGGACTGGTTGCCAATTTTCAGTTTTGGCTAAGAAGTTAAGAGACAAGAGCACTTGGACATTGCGACATCGCCTAGATGCCAGGTTCAGAAAAGATGGGCATACTTGGACTGGAGTAAAGCAGAGGACGAGCGTGTTGAGGCAAAGGTCTTGGAAGAAATAGGAAGCAATCCCATGGGTAGCACGAGAAGAGGTGTGAAAGACATATGGAAAGGAATAGAGGAGGACAGCCGAGCTCAAGAAGCTATTTACTTGATGGAGGACACGACAGAGAATTGTATTGTAGTGTAACCGTAAAAGGATGAGAATTTATTTGGTTCCTTATCTCTCCCAGCTTGGACCTTGGCAGCCGTAGGAATAGCACTGTACTTAGTCATACGCACGGGGACCCGTATAATAATAGAGCCACGGGTACCCGTGGGCCTATTGGCTCCCCGATTTAACCCCCCAGTGGTGGGGCTCTATAGGGACCTGTAGCGGTGCGGGCACCGTGCCGGCATTGTAATAAAGGTGCCGGGGGGGGGGGGGGGGGGGGGGGGGGGGGGCCTAAGGTGCCAAAAGGTGCTAAAAGCTGGTGCCAGCACGGTGCCAAAAGGTGCCAGAAGGTGCCCGAAATTCGAGGCCGGTACCTTCCATATAATATCAATTGATATTACAGGCACCTTAGTTAGTTGATCGTGATTACCGTAGTAGTTATATGTAATGCTAGCGTAATTAATACTCTATAATTAAGGTTGTAAATTTAATCCCCGTAAATCTCTTTTTATATTATGTGAAAAAAAGCTCTATAAAAAGCTATTAATTAATATCATGTAAATTAGTGATATGTGGTGTAAAGTGTGCATTTTTTTTTAATGTGTGTGGCGGCTTTTAGCACCTTGTGGCACCTTACGGCACCGTGCCAGCATATTACCAGCACCTAGCCGGCACCATACCTCCACCGTGTAAAATTATGGCACCGTGCCATAGGCTTTTATGGTGCCGGCATTATACTAGATTTTTTACACGGTACCAAGGTCTCGTAGTGGCCTACTACTGCCACTCTAGAATCATGTTCCGATCAATTTTAGAGATTGCTAAAGCAATTTGCTTATACCCTGCGCTTTGTTCGTTAAAATAATTCCCTCAACTACACTAGTTCAAAATCTGTGCTTTGTGTAGCAGTTTTACTCGTTTGCTCGTGAGCGTCGAGTTGAACAAGGTCCAAATCTTGCGCAAAAGTATTTGCGCTGTTCGGTATGCTCAAAGAGGTCTGATTCTCCCTTCTCCCGTCTACTCGAACTATTACTTATGCTTATGTCCAACTAGACGTCGCAAAAGACGGACCTTAAACAAAAAAAGGCGAGATCTGAATCTGGAGAATATGTGCGCTTTGCCGCAACTGTGTTCACATGGGACCACGATAGAAATATTTATTGGAAGAGACGACAACCACCGTTAGGTCGCATTATTATCGATAACGAGGCTATAAGCAATGAGGAACTGAACGAGGATAATATTGATGGCAAACTTGTCATTTCAAAGCAAAAGGTGTTTGTGTATGATATGGCGTTCATGTCTAGGCCTGTTAAATGAAGGGCGACATGTGATTCACTATCTGTTGACCACGATCCTCTGGACAATATATTAGTAACTGTGTCACTGTCTCCCTTTTGACAGACCCCCAAATATCTTTACGAAATATATCTTTCTCATTCATATCCGTGAAGTCGGCCCCAACATCTATGCGAAACACAACTGCGTCGTGAAAATGGAGCGCCTGCATTGCAGTCGTTGATTCGGCTTTTCCCCATATTGGGAGACGTCCCAACCGTTCAATAAAGACATCGGAGAAATACTCTCGAAACATCGCCTTGAGAAACTATGCGGTTGTATAAGTGGCCACCTGTTGGACTGTCCCGCTCATCCCTCTTGATGAGAAAGCAGGTGTAATCTTCTGGTTTTTTGACTGCTCATATTCCTCTTTTGCCGTGTAATAGACTGACCCAAACGTGTTGTCCCTGCTCCGATTATAATGCTCCAAGCGCCTGAATATTTCTTTTCGATTTAGGCAAGAAATATGTTGTGAGCACATGTAATCTCGAAGTTTCGATGCTCGGAACGAGTCGTTTATTACTTTCAGACCCCTTGCTTCGAAGCAAATAGAAGCAAATCCCAGTTCCTCGAGTGTTAATTTGGAAACTTCTGCATGAAAGCTGGTTTCCTTGTTCACCTCAGCGATAAACACATGACATTTATCAAGAGTGTTGGAGTTTAGCTCAGTGTAAGAGTTCAGGAACTTCTTAGCTTTTTCATACCGCTTGACGAATTCTACCTCCATTCGTAGCCTCTCAATCTGTGCCTGGACTTTCGCAAGGCAATCGGGCTGTCAGAAGAGATCGATGTCAACATTCGGCAAGACGGCCATAGTCGTATTAAATAGTAGTCGGCGTGGTATTTCGTGGTTGGCGTGTAAAGGGTTGGCGTGTAAAGGGTTGGCGTGTAAAGGGTTGGCGTGTAAAGGGTTGGCGTGTAAAGGGTTGGCGTGTAAAGGGTTGGCGTGTAAAGGGTTGGCGTGTAAAGGGTTGGCGTGTAAAGGGTTGGCGTGAAATTGGGTGGTTGTGAAAATTGGCTGGATTGAAATGGGTCAACTGGTTGAATTGAAACCGGCGGTATGAAATGGATTGGTGTGAAAGTCAATCGCTCGGGGCGCTCATCCATTTTACTCGGGGCGCTTAATACCCCACCACGCCTTAATTTTAGTCTAGCGGCCCTAATTCTAGACCCCACAGTACATTTTCAGTTTAAATGCATGGCAGTAAATGTTAATTGCTTGGGGCGCTTATTTATTTTACTTAAGGCGCTTACGCCTTAATTTTTCTATTATTAACTTAACTATTAAACTTTATAATATATTTTTAATATAAATATATAATAGCTTTACTTAATATTAAAAAGCTTTATTAAAAATTAATAGATTTTTTTTAAAAAAGCTATAATTATATAAATTTTTTTAATAAGTAATAGCGTTTTTTTTTCTTTAATATTATAAAGTAAAAATTTAACTTAAAAGTGTATAATAGCTTAAAAAAATTATGTAAATTATATAAGTACCTTATTATTTAATTAAGAGTATTTACTACTATATATTTAAACTAAAAATATACTATAGAGTCTAAAATTAAAGCTATTAAACTAAAATTAAAGCGTAGTAGATATTAAGCGCCTTAAGTAAAATAAATAAGCGTCTCGAGTAGTTAACTAGTAAATACCTCTAATTAATAATAAGATACTTATATAATTTATATGATTTTTTTAAGCTATTATATACTTTTAACCTAGACTTTTTCTTTATAATATTAAAGAAGAAAAAATACTATTACCCTTTAAAAAATTCATATAATTATAGCTTTATTAAAAAATCCATTAATTTTTAATAAAGCTTTTTAATATTAAGTAAAGCTATTATACATTTATATTAAGAATATATTATAGAGTTTAATAGTAGAGTTAACCGCAGAAAAATTAAGGCGTGAGCGCCCCGAGTAAAATGAATGAGCGCCCCGAGCAATTAACGGCGCCGAGGGCGCTCTACGGGCCCAACGGGGAAGTGGCGGGGAAAGAGGTGCGCCCTACTGCTGTCTTGCCCCGGAGAGATCTGGTCAGAATGGGAGAGCCGTTTTGGAACTGGGAGAGGCCGGCGAGCTACCGATTGGCAGAGACGCTATCAGGACGAGATGCGGACGGCGACCTTCCGGATGGTGCAGAGACGAACGCGAGTGGCTTCCATCAGCGATAGGCTGTGGTTCCGTGGACACGTGTACGATTCCATGAGTAAAGCCGCATGCATTTGAAGAGGGGAGTGTTGAATTCAAATAGGAGAGAAAGGTTTTGGGATGGGCTCCAGTTGCTTTCTTTTCAGACGTGGTTGCTTTCAAGGGCGGTCGACCACCCTCAGTCTACCCTGCCAAAAACCTGCATAAACCACTTGCACTGATTAGTAATTACATCACCAGTACCCTGGGCCAATCGAGTCATTTGGAACGTGCTATCGTGTCCATGTCTTTGGAGGCCAACGATGCAAATGCTCGCCATCGATATTTAGCCCTTGTGGTCGGCGCCGTTAGTTTAGAATGGGTCGTCATCATGGCGGCGTCGAGCTAAGCCTGCTAGTGCCTTGCCGAGGCCCGGGTGCTTTGCAAGGACTGGTACGGCCGGGGGCACGCGCGGCGGTGGCGGCGCCATACTCACTGAGCTTCATGGGCTTGGGATCATCGGACGCGGTATCGGGGTAAATTATGGTGTCTTAGAAGCCGGGAAACTTATCCAGGTCAAGTGATACGCATCGGGGCTTGCCTGGTACCAGCCCGCGCGATTACGGCGAGACAGCTAGTGGTATAAGATGATGAGTGCCCGGCTGAAGTCATCGAGCGAGTACGGGCCGATGAGAGGCTCCTCCGCGCGGCCCTTGTCGGTTCAATGTTATGTCCTCGTCCCCTGATGAGGCGGGCCATCGGAATTATAGGCGGAAGGATCCCTCCTGGGTTGCGGCTTGTTTGCAGCAAGCTCACCATGTCCTCGTGGGGACGCCTGGCCACCAGTTCCATTAGCGACCTCCCATCCTGTCCTTTTGCATTTATATCGGCGTCGTGGGCGAGCACGAGCTGCATTATCGTGCCGGGAAAGAAATCTTTCAGCATTTTGCAAGCGCAGATACCTTGCATCAAGCAGAGTGATAAGGCTACGGACGCCAAGCAGCTGAGTTCTGAGCCCAGGCTGTAGTGGAAGGAAGCAAAGAAGATGGGTTTGAGCAGTCTTTTCTGCCGCCTACTTGCCGTTATGCCTCATATCATCGTCCATATGCCGTTCACGTAGCCTGGTCTTGCTCTTTGTAGCACCTCGCATCAAAATGAAGCCAGCTTTCCAACTCGAACTTGTCATCAAGCCAACTAGTTCAATTGAAAATAGATTTAGATCAATCTTATCTGCTAGGGACTCATTCATTGACTAGCTTCATGCCCAGTGCCAGTCTTCGAGAGACAAATCTCCGCTCAGCGACGTAGGCCCTTCAAATCGGTCAAACCACTTGTATATATTGCGCCACTTGGTAACTACTACAGTCCTGGAGGACCCTTCACACTTGGCTCTCAGTTCGAAAGCTAAAAAGTCAGGATTATTAGCGTCACATGCTATATAGGAGTGGACTGGGCGTAAACATACTTGCGACCTGCCATGGATCAGCCCAGTGGCTTGTACCCTCCCTAGAGTAGAGCATGACCTGTCGAACGTCTTGAGCGGGAACCGGAGAGCTTCCAAAGTTGGTCTGTAGGTCAATCGGCTTGTCGATCACATCGCCGTGCGAGGGAGACGATGCCAGCAGGATGACCTGTTTGGGGAACAATTCATTGCTAAAGTCGAGCACCAACTCGTCATTCGTTCCGGCGGTCAGAGCAGAGATGCCCGATCCAAGCTCGAGGTGAGCCTCCATTGACTTGAATCTAGTGCAGGCGTTCGACTGCCCGACTGGCATGACGGCGATTGTGTCCGTCTTTTCATCTGGGTGCAGCCACTTCCAGTCACTTACAGCAATGCTCCCGGTGAAGTGGGATGGCATATTTCCCGTAATGTCGCCAAATCGATTGAACCAATCGTACATATCGTCGTACTTGTTTGTGATGACCTTTCTCGATGACTCATCGCATGTCGCGGTGATGGTAATGCCTATTCAATGCCAGATTAGAACAAAATATTCCTCCAACGTCAGCTTGTAAGAATACACACCTCCAATCTCCCATGAATCTGGGTTCGTCCGCTGATCTCGTACTGAGTATATTTTGAACGAATTAACATCACCGACCCTGACTCTCTTCAAACCAAAGGCCTTCTCGAGGTCAATGGATTTTGTGGTCTCCTCTCCCCTGGAGGGATGTACCAAGAGTGTCTGGTGGCTATTCCCGAACTCGACGATGAGATCGTCAAATGTGCCGGCACCGTCGAAGCCAGAGATGCCGTTTCCGAGCAACAGCTTAACCTCAAGAGACTTGAAGTAGTCGCATGTCTCCGCGCCGGAGGTCCAGCCGCCCTGCCCCGGGCGTGTGCAGGATTGCGCATCTGTATTCTCGCAAGTATTTGTCCCTGAATAGCCCCATGTCGACGGATCTACACCTAGCTTGGTACCCATGGTGTTGATCAACTCTGAGCACTGTCCGTTTTGCGCATCATTCTGTGCTGTAGCGCCTTGGGACCATAGCACAGAGGATAGGCATACAGCCCAACTAAAGTAGATCATGATTTTTCGGATGGAAAAAAGGTGATATGGGGTAAAAGTAGTAGAAATCCCAATGAAGAAGAATTTCAAGTTACTGTTGAGGAAAGAATGGGAGCCCAGTTTATATATTTCAAGACGTGGGAGCACAAGGCATGAAGTGGCGCAATTTCAGCGACAGCTGCTATTACCATGCAGGTCTGGAGCACCTCGCACTCAATCAGCATAATCGCATGAGGAGATTCTTAGTACAATTCATTAATTGTAGCACCCTGCAATAGGACCTAGACTTACAAGAGCCTCGATAGGAAAGAGAAACGCCATTATCCCCACACTTGTATCTCCTGATTCCTAGTTCTTCGCTTCTTTGCCCCGCTTCTTTGTAGAGATGCTTAATTATTAAGTTATTGCGTTATGTGGGGCCCTGTGACTTCATAGACTTTTGACAGGATCAAGAACAATATGTGAAATACCGAGTTATGTATAAGCTCTGTCCGTTTTCATCTGACGGGCATCTGACCGACAAGGCCGGGTTCACTGTGAGCCCAATTTGGATGGCATGTGGCACGAGTAATCCCAATGAGGGTGGGGAATGGCATGAGCAGTTCGCTGTTCAGCCTATGGACTCGGGGCCTTCGAATGACTCCTTGCAGCCTATACCAGTCTATCTATATGAGAGCGGAGCTATATTGTGGGAGATCGCGACATCCAGCCGAGATAAGATGAGATCATCAGGATGTCAATACGAGAATTTGGCCGAAAAGAAAAAGACAGTTGAAGGGAGCTGGATAGTAAGGACAAGTAATAGTGACAAGAACAAGGTTCAGCTACAGCCAATGGCCTTTTATTAACTAGGTATAGTGTTATGCAGTCATGCACGCAACGATATTACGCCACGATATAGAACCCAATATATGCGACTCTAAACTATAAGCTTAAAAATGGGATAATCTACGGTATATCAACTCGCAGTATCACACCAGTGCCTTATCAAATATCTCGATATATATGTGAGAGTTACCCACATGACATTTTGCATTGCGTCAATGCCACAATGGCTTGAGGGATATACCGAGGATTTTATTATCGTTAGAAATACTAACATGACAGCACTACCTATAAGTCCAATCCTTGGATGATACTCGCCTAAGACCTTGACGTCAGCTAGTTAGCCACTCTGGGATCATCATGAGACCAAATCACGCCAACCCACCAGTGGGAACAGAAGTGCAGGACGCATTAAGAGTGTGGTATGTGTTCAATAATGCCGAACCTGCCATGCAACGATTGAAATTATAGTAATCGCGAAGAAAAAAGGTCTCGGCCACAGATATAAATATCCAGTTCAAGAACTCCTCATTGCACTACTTGTCAGACATCTTGGTGTCACGCATCTACTCAACTACTTGATGCTTAGCTATCCCCAGTCTACTACAGATTGAGCATCCACCAAGATTTGTTTTATTTCTCCCCTTCTGAAAGCTCCATACGTCGTCATGATGCTGCCAAAGGCCGCCTGGCTCGTCACTTGCTGGCTATGGCACACAGCCGTAGAGGCAACTCCAACCACCACGGCCAGACCACTTCCCACATATCCAGCCTCCATGGCAGAGCATGGCGAGGTATTCCTGGTCATCCCAGAAGGGCCCAAGGCTCTAGGAACACCCGGCTACTTCAGAAGTCAAGGCGGCATCAGCGAAAGCTCGCTGCCTGCGCCCGATGCCGAAACAGCGGCAGAGTGGCAACGCCTCCGAAACATCAGGCCCGATGACAGCGAGATGTCAATCGAATTTGACGACTTGTCCATGGTCCTAATGGACCTTGAGCAAGACGAGGCAGCCGCACGACGCATGGCATGGATGATGCTCGATCCGCGGCGGCAGCCAGCTCGTGCGCAGCGAGTTTGGATATATCGCATCGCAACGGGACCCAACGTGTGGCGCGCAGAGTGGCAAGACGCACTTGGCAACCCAATGTCGCTCTCCCGTGCCCTCGGAGGCTTACCCTGGTCGCAGATAATTAGCTTCACCGAACTAAGCGGATCGGCTAATGCGGAAGTGAGAAACTTATTCGAGACCTTGACTGAGAGGGATCCAGCTGTTCCGCCCCAGGTGGCCACAATGCAGCTCTCCTGGATGAGCAACCAAGACTACGACGCGGCGTGGGAGAATTACGGTGCTGTCAGGGGAATACCCCCCAGGGTCTTCGATAACCCTGAAGGAATGACACGCCTTGAGCTGGCTAGGGACCTGATGGCACTCGTGACTAGCAGCCGGGTCGTCCCTGACGCACAGAGACGCCAGCAATTGCGAGAGTTGCTAGACTGGGACACTGACGCCGAACCTGGGCGTGATTTCCCCCTCCTTCGACATGGACAGCGTACGTATATTTTGCATTCTATGTTGTGGTATGAAGGCTGACACTGATACACCGACGCAGCCACGACGCTGCAAGCCGCAGTCTTGTCGCGGATTCCATGGGGGCAAGTGCAGATTCCGCCGGAAATCCGGCTAGCACTGGCATCGGGGCTCGTCAACGTCGGCCAGTGCGCCATTGCCTTGAGACAAATTCGGGACGCCCTCAACAAGGGTCCAAAGGGCAAGAGAGGCGTGGTGTTGTAGAAGACGGTTCCTATCTCGTTGCGTAGATGGTTTGAGTTGGGAGTGTGCCTGCCTTTGGAATCTCTGTACTCTTGTGGATAACGGCTTTTAGTAGACAAGGCTGCCTTTTTGTCAATTGAACACCCAGTAGACTTGGACGCAATTGCTAAATGCGAGAATCTATAGGATCAAAGATATTACAGGTTCAAAGGCTGGCTAGCTGTGTTAGTTTCATCGACTAGCTGGATAGGAGCGTCAACTCTTCATAAATATAAATCATTCTAACTGACGCATCGCGATGCGTTCATGGTGTCACTGTATTGCGTGGTTGACTACGATTCCCTGGCGTGGGTAGGGCTAAATATATATATATAGTGCTATTAAATGTCTTATATGATCATCTGGCTTATTTCTTTTTTTTCATTTTCTTTTTCTTTACCAACTTTATACATAGTTCCTCTTTGTCGTTTTTATCACAGTTAAACGACTCCTCTCCATACCAGTTGCATATGACTCAACGTAGTTGCAGCAAGTCTGCGTCTTGAGAAAAATACCCACCTGATTCGGCGGGGAAAATAGCGCCTCCAGTATTCCGTCTGTATTTAAGAACAGATGGTAAACCTAATGTTATGACTATTTTCCCATTCTTATAATCCTAGATATATTTCAAATATGAAACACTGATATGAAGCATTATAAATCCCTTTGGTAACTTGAATTGCTAAGCTACGGTGGTAGATTTCGATAACCTCTCTCTCAGCAACTTCACGATGTCCTCATGCCCACGCTCAGCGGCTAGTTCTAATGCCGAACCCCCCATCCAATCCTTTGCAGTTGCATCGGCGCCTTTCACGAGCAGCAACTTCACAGTCGTATCGTGACCTTTCAAGGCAGCCTGTATTAGCGCTGTACTGCCGTAGTCATCCATCGCGTTGATACAAGCGCCATTCTCGAGGAGCAAATCCACAGTCGTGTCGTGTCCAGCTCGAGCAGCCCTTATTAGCGCTGTGCTGTAATGTCCATCCGTCGCATGAACGCAAGCGTTATGCCCAAGAAGCAGCTTTATACTCGCCACGTCACCGTTATCGGCGGCTATTAGTAGCGCCGTGTTACCGTTCCTATCCTTGACGTTCGCGTCGGCGCCATGGGCGAGCAATAGCTGCACCAGCTTGTAGTTCGCAGCGAAAGTAGCAACCAATAGTGCTATGTTGCCATACTCATCCTTGGCACTCACGTCGGCGTTGTAATCAAGAAGCAGTTTAACAAGAGCCTCCTCACCTGACTCGGCAGCAATTAATAGTGCTGTCTTGCCATTCTTATCCCTCATATCTGGGTCGGCGTTATGCGCGAGCAGCAGCGCCACCATGTTCTCCTCCTCAGCAATGACTGCATGTAACAATGCTGTCCTCCCATGTATATCCTTCGCATTCATATCGGCTTTATTCTCGAGCAGCAGCTCCATTACTGTGTCGTGCCCGTGGATTGCAGCCAGCATCAGCGCTGTGCTACCATCCTTCTCCCCCGCATTTATATCTGCGTTTTTCTCAAGAAGTAGTTCTACAATTGCCTTGTGACCGTGCCGGGCGGCAACTGATAGCGGCATCATGTCTTCATTATCGTCCCTGGCATGGACATATGCCCCCTTCTCGAGTAATAGCCGCACCAACGTCTCGTGCCCTTCACAGGCGGCGTAGATGAGCGGGCCGAAACCCACTTGATCCAGCATGTTTGCCCTTACGAATGCAACAATCTTATACCTCGACAATATCTTTCGAGCTAGCAGTTCGATCCCGAAGTGGCAAATTAAGTGCAAAAGAAGGGGGGCAGGCTGCAACGGAGTACTAGCATTAAAACAACCCTTGTTCGCAAGATACGCCTCACACCAGTTCTCCCGCAAGGCCGACCGTTTTTGAAATAAAGGTCGTGAAAGTCTCAAGTGCTCATCCGCATATGTAGAAGAGAGCTTTGCATGTTCTGGCCAGAATAGGGTTGCGTAATCCAAAAGCGGTGACTTCTGCAAAACCGATGAGTTAAACGTATCCAGGGGCCCGTGACGCAAGTCGCTCCTCTCAATGTAATCGTGACACCTTCCTAATAGTTCAGAGTGTGCTTCACCTATGTTGATGTGAAATTCAGGTGGTTTGTCATTGCCAGACATCGGTCTTAATAAATAGTCCCTTGCAGATTGGTGGACAAGGTCGACGACCTCCTTCTCTTCGTCCACCTTGAGCACCTTGAGCATCGGCTCACACAAAGTTATGTAATAACGCACGACGTCGTCAATGCTCATACTCGCGATGGACTCGACTTGAGCAGCCGCCGCTAATTCTTTCAACGTCAGAGGGCGGACAGCCATGACAACCCAACGCAAGATTTTGGAGACCATGGACCGTTGGCTAACTTTAATTTTTTTCAACGTCCCGCTATAAGCTGCGTCCAATCCAGGTGGAGTTTTCTCCAAGGTCTGCAAGATGTCGATGCGAGTATTTGCCTTCAACAGCTCTGTTATGACGGAGCTCACCCAGAGAAAGGTGCCGTTGGCTCCATTCAGAAGAGTAGTTTGTACTTGCTCGCGAATGCTAGCGAAGTCGTCCACTTTGTTGAGTTCCTCGACTCTGGTGGATATGAACTTTGTAATGTCGTTGCTCACATGTTCACTGTTGTCGAGATCTAGTCTCACCTGGCAACAGGCCCCTAGCCCATCCACCTTTCGGCTAATAATTGCTAGTCTGAATCTTTTGATAGACTTTTTTGACGAAAAGAAGTGCCGAAATTTGCCGACTAGTAGTTTTATACTGTCATCATCACATTCGTCAAGCCCGTCAATGAGGCAAAGGACCGTGCCGAGATCGGCCTGTAAGAGCGTTTTTAATACCATCCAGAGAGTTTCAGCACAGGATACTGTCGTCTGTGTTTTCTGTTCGCTTTCAAAGTATTCAGAGATATTCTTCATCAAACGTGGGCGCTTTGTGACCAATTGGTGCACTAGGGACCTAAGAACAGCCACGGCACTATTGCGGTTTTCGTCTTGATGATCGCAAAAGTAGAACAAAAGCTCCATTTCCTTTGTTTTTTGAGTATGCTTCTTAAGCTCCTTAGTTAGAAATATTGAGAGCATTGTTTTGCCCATCACAGGGCCGCCGGAAATCCAAAGAAATGGTGAGTCGCCGCCAACCCAAGATTGGTATTTTTCATGGTCTTTTATCCATTCGCAGGTGCCTTTAGTCCTTTTGCCTTTCGTGCTTTTGAGGGTTTCCAGATCAACGGCTAGGTCTCTGAGGGACAATGCGTCTCGGCAGGCGTTAACTTTCTTCTGGTAGTCTTCAGGTTGTGCCATTATCAGCGAAAAATGCATCCATGAACAGAAAATACTAAGTCAATCAGGTGCTGGAATTTAGAAAATCGATGACAAACCGTAAAAAGAATTGTCACCCTTGAGAAGTAGGGTATCGTCTCGCGCAATGGGGTCAGCTTTCGGTGTTGCTTTCAGCTTCATCTTTCTACTCGGAAGATATGGTTCGATTGACAAATTACATACATCTTGTCCTGTCCGTTCTCGGGTAACGCTCGAGCAGGGCTCTGGTAGCAGCCGCCGCCGTTGCAGCCGCGTAGTCCTGCCACTCGTTGTTCTTATGGCTGTCTGCATAGTCGCAAACACTCTTGACTATGATACAAGGGATTTCGTCCCACACTCCGGCTCCTTCCATCTCAAACGCGAGGAGTTCGTGTTTCTCGGCTATAATGTCTCGGAGATGACCAGATCTCATCACTTTATCACCCGAGCCAATACAACCAAAGAATACACTAGGGTCCATAGGCGCTGAGCCATGCTTTTTGCAATGGGTGTCGAGGCGAGGCCGTTTCACTAGTTGACAATGAAGATCACATTCAAGATCTTTACAACTCTGGCGGCGTGCCTTGTGGCAAGACTTATCTGGGTTCTTGCAGTCCTCGCAACCAGACTGGTGTTTGTGTAGATGGGTTGGCTCAAATAATTTGTCTTTCTCAATGCCAGGGTATTGGTATGTGGCCGACCATGACTCGGCAACAGCGGTTTCTTGTAGCTCTCGGAGATGAGCTACTGTGCGTTCCTTGATATTTTTAATAAGAGGACGCGACTGTATTGCAGAGAGGTAGTTGCTGATAGCCTTGGTCGGCCTACCAAGGCCCTCGTCCACAGTAGTTTTTGCCACAAATCCATCGTGATACTCACGTCCGAAATCGTACTGGACGACTGTCCTGGCGAGTATCACGTCTCCAAGCAAAATTTCATTTGAACTCCCATGGGGCACCCCGCCACAGATGCCAGTTAGGAGAGCAAGCTCAAGTCTTGGAAAGCTCGACCGAAGACTCGCTGCGGTACCAGCGGCGATTACCTTCCCCATGCCCGAAAGACGGACAAGGACAGCGTCGACCGGGCCTATTCGTCCGGTAATGTATGCATTTTGATCGCCGATAGCCCTCCCGTACAGGTCACTTTCTAAATCATAGAACTTGTCGAATAGAAGGCTGACTGCATTGTATTCACATAGCAATGCGCATATTATAGCAACTCGGAAATCGTCGCGGTTTGCCGGACGCGATTCCATCATTGCAGGGGATATATCGATAAAAGCTGAAAGCCGTTGTGACTAGAAGAGAATTTTCAGTCTGCGGAAATGCCAGACGGAGGGCGGAAATATAAGATGAGAGATGATCAGGCAACAATTGGGTTCTGTCACTACGCAAGACTGGGAGGAGCAGCTCTGATGGCGGTGATGGCTACTACTCCATCATATTGCGTCTTGACCAATCGCGCAGTACAAAGTGTCAAATATATTGACAGCAATTGTGCGACCCTCAAAATAGTATTGAGGCGTTGAGTTACGTGACATACCTGACGAACCAGACTAAGATAGCCGATCTAATTGATTGAGTTAGCAGAAAGACTGTCACATGATGAACAGGCTCAAATTGCTAGCAATGAAAACTCTGATATATTTCGTTTATAGAAAACACGGCCTCTAGTACTCCGTATTGAGTAGTATAATACCACTTGTCTTTGTTGTCAGATCCCCACGGATTGCCATTGCAGCCTTGTATGGTGCTTGAAGGAATCCACACGCGCAGAAGCACATATTTGACCGAGACATTGACCGCAGCACTACGTATCACCACATGCTTTGCGGGGCTTAGGCATCAAGCATGAGACTTTTCATGTAATCCGTAGGTTGCGTTTGTGTCGACAAAGTATCCTGGTCTGTCCATCCGGATGCATTCTCAGCACACGACCTTATCTGAGCAGCCTCAATACCCAATACCCCGCACTGTCTGTCATACCATTTATTACTCGACTCTGTCAGACGAGCGCCAGTTATGGTCTTGCACGGGTGAGCCCATGGGCCACTATAACATCCATCGCTCAGCTTGCCGAGCCTTGCAAATGGCAGTGCATAACCTGATAGACGAACCAGTGCTTTCGTGGAGAGTCCAATGACCAGTCTTCGGTGAGCACGCAGGCAAGCTCTGCAAAGCCAGTTGGCAGATGATGATACATAGTACAAATGAGTCTTGTGGCTTTAATAGTCTGAGTCTGAAACTGAGTCTGAAGATGTGCTAGTATCCGACGTGTCGCCGTCGTCAGCGTTGGAAATGTCTTCGAAAAATGTCTTCGAATTCCGGGCCAATCTCCTCAAAACTATGGTCCGGGAATGAGTGCAGGATGCCCCTGTGTGGGTAGCATTTGAGCAGAACTCGAAGTTATAACGTGTCTTGCAGTGGTTTGTCAAGCCTCGAATAACCTGCAGAACTAGGGTTAGTAAATTTCGGATCCCGACAAGAGAACATCCTTGCTACCAAAGATCAAGCAAGCATGTGAAGAGACAACATGAGACTGTAACAGTGGGATTCAAACTTACACATAGACAAGCGTCACAGTAAGACGACCGGGTATTAGCTGTTTTGGATTGGTCTATATCTCTTTCATCAGGTTCCTCTGAAGGGTTGCCGCGCTCTGTTCTTTGGATGCGTTTCTAGAAGCGAGACCATGCTTGAGGAGATGGATGACATCTGCAGATTGTCCCGAGAAATGCGCAATCTTGAGAGAAGACCATCTCTCTCCAGCAGCTGACACCAGAATACAGCGGTCAGCGCCATTCTCAAGCAAGAGTCTTACGACCTTGATCTGATCTTGCGGCTCACCTGCCATACCTTCGTTCGGTAGGGAGTCAGTTCCACGCACCACCCAGCACAATGGTGTCCAACCATCTATATCTGGTTCATCGACGAACTTCCTTCCCGCCGTTGATGACATGATCATTTTGACAACCTGTGAACGACCTGGTTGCGATGCCCAATGCAACGCCGTTCGACCCATCTCGTCCCGCCTGCCGATCTCACCACTCAAATCGACGACTGCCTGGAAGATTTCAATGCCATGAAATCCTGCGACGTGTATCGGCGCACGACCCATGTGGTCCATAACTTCTATCTTTGCTCCGTTGTCGAGAAGGCGACTGATCAGGGTCGGCGTCCCCTTTAATGCCGCGGCGTTTATTGGAAAACCAAACAACACACCCTGGGCCGTCACGTCTGCATCATTTGCCATCAGATAGTCAACCATCTCTTCAACATGAGGATTTTCAGCTTCATATGCTTTAAGTGTAGCCTGTAGAGGGGTGCCGGTAATAGCCTCCTCGCAAGGGTAGTTTGGATCGGCCCCGTGCTTAATGAGCAACTTCATCATACTCAAGCTAGTCAGACATGCTTGATGAAGAGGCGCGCCATAGCATGGTGAGCCTAGATTAATATTGACACCACGCATCAAAAGGTACTCTGCGTGTTCTTACTGTTATTGTACGCCGCATTCGCCAAGGGTGTGTCTCCAGCGACGGTGTTCTGGATTTCCAACTTGGCGCCAGTATTGACGAGACGTTTTAAGTTTTTGAGTGGTATACTGAGATGAAGAGCTGATGGTCTCTCATTATCAAGTTGGTCCAAGTCAATCTTGATCGGGAATTCTAGCAGGCTTGCCGCCGCGTGGATAGCCGGTATCCCGGCTCCAGATTTTTGCTTCTGCTCGGCTCCATTATCTGCAAGAAAGTCGCGCTGTCGGCGAATGATTTCATTTGAAATACCTGCTCGGATCTCGTCGGCCGTTGCTAGTGTTTCGTTTGGATTTTGGCCTTGTCCTCATCAGACGTGCTAGCCTCTAGGGCGGTTTTTCGGAGACATTTGCGACGGCAATACTCTGTGCGTCTTCAGACAGAACAGCTAAGGCCTCAATAGCGAAAGAACTGTTCAACTTGTCCCGGAAACCTCCTTTGCAAACAAGTATCGATCTGAATACATTGCCTATATTGTCGGGCAGTCCAAGGACCTTAGAGAAATCGATCCAATCAGTCCATCGCCCCAGGCTTCTGTGAAGGGCCAAGCACCGGATCCGTCACAATATCATCTCAACACCCTCTCGCTGCATCAGACATTAGAAGTCGCACGGCTACTACAAGGCAAACTCACTGAAGATCGCCTTTCCAACCTCTGGATATCCGAAGACATAAAGAGTGTCCGACCACTCTAGACTCTTATTGCTTTAAAATACGGACGGCCATATGATGAGTAGAAAACAGGGGAGGCAAAGGCAGCATTTTCAGGCGCAGCCTCATTCTTCATTGATGAGAATAGCCCCGGGGCCATTCGATATCTAACCCACCCAGATATTCCTCCTGCAGGAGGCAACCCGGGGAACCCACCATATATGGGCCTTGTACTTGGGCTTAGTCAAGTTCAGGATGCATTTCTTAGAACGCAACCCCTGGAATTTTGAGAATAGCTGTAGACCTAGATTGAATGCTTGTAAATACAGCGTATTTCCCACAATACCATCAATTCTAGTTTCTCCATTCGTGAATTGTGACGAGGGCTAAATGAGGGCCTGGAGCAATAGCTTAATTCAGCTGATAACAGTCTTTAGTATCAAAGGTCCTTGGTTTTCCTCAAGGCCTAGATGACCAGGGAGCTTCTGTTTATTTATACAAGAAGTCGGTGAGATTCTCCCGCCCCAGGTCTCGTGATCGTAGCCTTCATGGAACCGGTGTGACATCTACCAAGCGGCCAGTTCGGGTTGTAGACGCCAGCGGGGTTGCGGATGGATTGGAAGTGGCAAAATAATTATGGAATCAAAAGGTTTGGAAACATGGAATATCTCAACAGAGAATTCAATTGGGCATGGCAGCAGAGTTGAGTGAAAGTTTGTCTCACCAGCCTGAGCGACGGGCTGGTTGTGAAGATTTATCTAGCAGAACCTCTTGAGTTGGAAACATGGCGGTTGAGTTAATGCGGCTAGAATGAGGCGTTTCCTCAATCCCATGACTTGACCAATCGAGCCGCCACAACATACAAGGCCTGATTTTGGGTTCACTAGCCGTGTGTCCAGCATTCATGGAGACGTATCTCGATTTGAGATGGCAGTTAGGGGCAAATACGCAGAGCCAATATATGTAAAGCCGCAGCATAGTCTCCCAGCCTTCCCCGGTCAACGAGGAACAGCCGATTCAGAGATACTCATTTGGCTACTTTCCTACAATATCAACGCCATCATGCCGTATATCAAGCTGCGAGATGGAGCCGAGCTCTTCTACAAGGACTGGGGTAACCCCAAGGGCCCAATTGTTACCTTCTCGCACGGCTGGCCGTTGAGCAGCGATAACTGGGAGAATCAAATGGTCTTCCTGGCCGACCATGGATTCCGCGTCATCGGACATGACCGCCGCGGCCATGGTCGCTCAACACAGACATGGCACGGAAATAACATGGATACATTTGTCGACGATCTCCTGGAACTCTTTGAGCACCTCGGCGTCAAAGATGCCGTCATGGTTGGGCACTCCCACGGCGGTGGAGAGGTGACCCATTTCCTCGGAAAGCATGGCACCAGCCGCGTCAAGAAAGCTGTCCTTGTTGGAGCCATTCCGCCCTTTATGCTCAAGACCGAGGCCAACGCGCAGGGGACGGACAAGTCCGTCTTCGACTCGTTTCGTCAAGCCATGCATAAAGACCGCAGCCAATTCTTCCTGGATGTGGCCAGCGGTCCCTTTTTTGGATTCAATCGACCCGACGCTCCCAAGAGTGAGGGCCAGATCCGGAGCTGGTGGCTGCAAGGCATGAACACCAGCTTCAAAACAGCCTACGACTGCATTCAAGATTTTTCTGAAAACGACTTTACGGAGGATTTGAAGAGGATTAATATTCCTGTCTTGGTGCTTCACGGCGACGACGACCAGATTGTTCCAATTGAGGCTGCTGGGATGAAGTCTGCGAAGCTGTTGCCCCAAGGCAAGCTTAAGGTCTACCCTGGGGGATCGCATGCAATTCACAATCTCAATGTTGACGAGGTTAATGAGGACTTGTTGGACTTTATCAAGTCTTAGTGTGACTCCATGGGATTTTACCTTGGGATACTGGTAAACAGATAAGTTGCTTTCAGCTTAACCAAGTTATTTCGTACGCTACCAGTTCTGCGATATTTTGCTCCCAGGTGCCGTATAAGATTTCCAAAAAACCCAACAAGTAAACCGATGAGTTGTACCGTTTGTAGGAAGAATATCGTGGCTGTTTTTTTTTTCTTTTTTTTTTTCGTAAATGTTTACCATGCTAATCACAGTATCTGAAAGGGTCTCAAGCCCAAGCACAATATGGACAAGTAGAGCTCATGCATATACAAATACATGAATTAAAGATTGATTACCTTAAGAAGTACTAATGGCTATTGAAAGTCGGTAGGCTTCCTAAAAACTACCTTCATGATTAAACGCTGCAACACAATACCTCAACTCTTCCTGACTTCTTCAAACTCCGAGCTTGTCCGAAATGTCCAAGTATCGCTGGCCAGTGGCCTGCGAAGCCTCCATTGCCCTGATATGCAGGTCGACAACATCCCTAAACATCAACAATACAGAACGAAAGGTTAGGCAATTCAAAATCTCTCTATTGATCATACGCGTGGGAAGCTCTAACAAGTATTTGCTTCGTTCCCGAGTGAAGGACCTCATGCGCTTACTGGATTGACGGTCGCAAGCTCCATGCCCTCCTCTTCGCTCTTGACCCAATGCCACGCATCCTGTTCCGCTAGAGTCTTGCTTCTTTCGTATGCGCCTACTGGGCTTTTTGGGTCTCTGAACACAGTCCAGTTCTTTTCAGTGAATGGTTTGTCCTTGGTCCTCGTTTCATGGCCATAACCAATGGCGGTAAATGAAGAGGTGATGACGACTCATTTGACAGTACCAGAATTCGTTGCAGCTCGTAATGCTCTCAGCGTCCCTTGTAAGGTGTCTTAACAGGTTCGTCCTCGTTCTTGGACACGCTAAATGGATAAGGAGATGCAATATAAAGCACAAAATCGCAGCCCTTACAGGCATCGTCCTAACCTTGATCCCTGAGAAGATCAACTTCGTAGAATTCCACACCGTTTGCCTTTCCGCTGCTATACAGTGTCCACGGAATATAAGGGGGTATAATTGCTATTTAATCAGAGCGCGCTCTTTTTCGCGATAGTTATGAGCCCGGTTAGCGTAACGGTACAATTTACCGTAATTCCACGCACCTCTTATCCGACTACCTTCCAGTTTAAGACCTACATGCCGCATATTTTAAGGGATTTTTAGCTGCCTAACATGAACAACCCTATTAAGCCTACTACCAAGCCTAGCATAACCAGCCACAAGCACACAAAACAACGCTACCAGTAGCAACTAACCACTATCCAGCTTACATTGTAGCTGCGATACCACAACTTTAATCTAAACTACGGGGGGGTGTCAACGGAATATAAGGGGGTATAATTGCTATTAAATTAGAGCGCGTTCTTTTTCGTGATATATAGCCGTTGAGAAACTTGACTCATACGGAGTTAGAGCGGTCTAGAAGCGGTACAGTGGTTCGGAGGCGGTAGTCTTCCTTAGTGCGCATACGATTACACGGGCGCCGATGAACTCAGAGCCCGAGTGACAGGGACTATTTCATCCGCCATTCCTGCTATGTGTGCTTTCAGAAATCGTAATGAGTCCAAAGGGTATTCATTGCCTTGGAGGAGTCCGGCTGTGGTTCCTAAGCAAAAGCACCCGATCTTAAGGTCCAGAGTTCGGCCCAGTTTGTCCGTCAATATTTCGGTCCCACTTGAAAAACTGTTCTCAGCAGAAATCTTGGTCCGTTGTGACTCCCGTCGTATTCGTGTTTACTATGAGATTAGAAAAGAATATCATATTATGGCAGTCTATACTCCCAACTTACCACGAGGCTGGCTTTTTCAGATCCAAGTCTTTAACATCACATCCATCATCCCAGTGACCGCAAAAGACATCACACCTCGTGCCACTTATTGGCACATATTCCGTCTCAAAATGGTTTGCGATATGTCCTCTCAAGTATTCCGTCTCGATCGTGATGAGTGCACAATGTCTCATACTCTCTTGCATTAACAGTCCGGCGCTGGTTGTCATAGGCCACGGAGAGAAAGAGAGCCAAGCTGTGCATACTTATAGCTAGGAATCCGAGACACTTGGTCAAAGGCCGCTATTTCTGGATCCTTTTTCTCCATGGCTTAGTGGTTAAATCCGATGGCCACTCTGACAGTGGATATATCATCGCCGTTTTTGACTGCCCCAGAAAACGGGGTTCACAGGACCAAGGCTATTCGATGTAAAAAGAACAGAAGCAACCGGACCAATGATAGTTGTGCCAAACGGACCCTCGAAAGACCATTCTTATTTGAACAGCCCCCGAGCATCTGCGAAGTGAACGGCGCTCCGGTACGGCGCGGGAACAGGAGACGACTCGAGAAGATGTTGAAAGTAGTTGTACCACCAGGTCGCTGAGTTGGTTGAAGGTCGGATTCATCATCGCACACTACTCCGTTTCTGCGATAATCTGCTTCAAAATATTGTCTCGTTGCATCTCTCTACTGCTATACACAAAGCTACCTTAAGGGTAATCGAGCAGTTGTCTTGGATCAACCTTTTCAACCACCTTTTTCCGAAACATAAATGCAAAGTCATCCTTCCCCAAGAACTCACCAAGCTCGCCAGATAAGCATGCCACTACAGCATCTGAGTAGGCTGGTCCCATAACGTGTCCCAGACCCCCCTTTGCACGAGCTAGGTAAATGTCTTGCATCCTTGTTGCGCTTCGAACGCTATCCTGACCCCATCTTTCTAGAGTGATGTCGTAAATCGACCTAGCAGTCTGCCATAAGCCAAGCTCTAGCAACACAACGCCGAGGCCATAAACATCGTGCACCTTATTGAACTCGACCATCGGGTATCCCAACCGATCAGGATGCCGGTACAAGTTCCTTTCAAGATCGTCATCGAAAGAAAGTTGTGTCCCGCCCATCTCGGGCCTTGAGAACTCAAAATCCACGAGATAGGGTTGATCATACATGCCCCGACTCTCGTGGTTGTAGAAGAACATGACTGAGTGACTGCGAACAGATTTGTGAACCCAGCCGTCCGCGTGGAAAGCACCCAGAGCTCTTGAGACTGTGAGCGCTATTTGGAATCGCTGCGGGAGAAGCAGCCTTGCGGCATCGTTATTGTCCCCTATTAAATGGCGGAGAGTGGCGGGTTGTTTTTCAGACGCGCCCTGGGGGTAATCAAAGTAGAAGGCAAACCGCGAGTTCGATGTATCATTCAGATAGCCTCTAAAGGGCAGTGTGTGGAATTCGTGAGAGCCAGCCTCAAATAGGAGTCTTGCTAATTGGTGTGCCTGTGCTATAAGAGAATTTCCCCTCTGCGTTTCCCCTCCAGTCTCACTCGCGCTGCCTTGGGTGGATTCTTCAAATGGATTACTGACATATGAACTAGCTGGGGAATAACGTTTGTATTCTATCAGAGTCCCTGGGTTGTCCCCTGTTACTGCTGAGATAGATGTAGATGCTACCATTTGCTTCGCATTAGGAAACGGCGAGAGGTCTGCAGTGAAAAGTCAGCAAAGCGTCTAATCCTTACTATGTCAAAGCTACACATATTGTAAATGCTATTATTTCAACATACCAAGGGTGTTACCATCATATACTGCCGGGTCTGGGTGCTCTGCGATTTCCCGGAGTCGGATATGCGACAGGAAAGACTGAATATTCCGGCCAGCCAGACCAGATTCTTGGGCGGCATCTCTTACTATATCTTGAACGTCCTGGCGTGTCAAGGCTGTACTCCAAAGAAGTATGGGGCCAAAATCAGCCAGATCAAGGTTGCACCGTCGAAAATCTGCTACTGCTTGTTGCAGCCGATCTCGCTCGAAGAGCACCCACACCCAGGCCTCGGTCGTGAAGACGGGACTTTTGAAGATCCCCTTCAGACCTCCAAGGCATAGCTTGAAACCGGACCTCTTCAGTCTAGGAGTGTCGAGATCGGAAGGTGGCAGCAGATCGTCGAGGTCCATTGGAAACTCGAGGAATAGCGGTCCAGCAGCTGGCTGAGAGGCAATATTGTATTTTCGGTACTGCTCATCATGCTTGATTGCAAGGTTCTTGTACTCGGAAAGAGCTTCTCCAAGGCGTTTGATAGTGTCACAAACTTCCTTTAGAACTTCCTTCAACCGTGTTAACAAGTGTTTAGCTGGAAGCTAAACGGATTCAGTGTATTGGAGAAATGAGCACAATTATTGATACGTACAACGTTATGGCTGTCCTTTGCAATCTCTTTGCCACGAAGAGTGAATATAACATGATGGAAAGCCCTTAGGCGGAGAAACTCGTGGTAGAACTCCTGAATCACATCCTTTTGTTCATCTTTGTAGTATTGTGCAGACGTTATGAGTCGATATACGCTCTTGCTGAGAAAATAAGCGTCCTTGTAGACGCCAAGGGCTAGACCGCCAATATCCATTGCTATTGCGCGTTGCGAGGAGAGATACTGGGAGAGACGCGTGGAGGGACCAACGCAACTTACATGGGAGAATTGAAAATTATCGGCCGGGTGTGAGTGGACTCGGTGAGAGGGGCTGCTTGTTTACGTCAGGAATCTTGGGTACCTATGCAGTGCTGGCGACGCATGGCTATTATCAGAAATCAAAAGGCAGTGTGAAGTCCACTTTCCACGGATTCATATTTGTTATGGCCAATCGAGATTTCGAAACGATAAGACAAGGGCGGCAGCATCACCTCAAAAACAGAGAAACAGCCTCCATCAGGTTCGGCATCGGTGTCCAGATGTATGTGCCCTATTTGGGAAGGTCAGCTGCTGTCAACCGCAGACGGGAATGCATCATGGATGTTCCGGTTGGCTTCCTCGGAGGAATGAGTAAACCTCGAAGCCTTGAAGGCTGCATCTTGGATGTCTCATTTATACGCATTTGCGGCGTCCCAGGGCAGAAAAGGCGAACCTGCCAGACGTAGTCTTGTTTGAAAGCCACTAACTAATCCATTCTGGGAAACTACTGCATGGGCTTATGAAAAGTGAATGCGGCATTTATGATCCAAGTAGTTACTCCGTACGTACCCTTCAGCAATGTACCCCTCCTTTATGCGAGACACTATGATGTGTTACGACCCAGTCACAGGCTGTAGCGGAGGTCGCAGCCTCGCAGGTTGGGCCGGATGCATAAGCCACGAGACGGCACAGGCACAGCAGGGTGACGGATTAATGGTCGCAGCGCTACGGCTAACATGGGGTGTTCACGGGCAGTGCAAGTAAGACCTATTTACTAGGGAATCTTCGCGATAAGAATATAAGCTATTATCGTTTATTATAAGCGGATTAATAGCCTAATAACACGAATATTAAATAATAACTAGCCTATGATTATAATGGTATTAAAATAATTAATAAACGGTAGATAAAGTAGCTAAAGTTAGCTTTTAATATTTATTAATAAAGGTAATAATTCTTTCTATAAAGATAATACTAATTAAAACGATAATACCTTTAAAAAAACGTGCTATTATATACTATTTAAAGGGAGGCTTAAATGCTACTATAGCTTAAAATATAACTTTACTTAGCGCTCCTATAAATATTCACTTAAACGCTTATACTTTTATATTAACGTGCCTCTTAGAATGGTATAGCTCTTACTACTACAGAGCATTAAAAGTAGTGTAGTTTTGTAGTTTTTAGTGAATTTTAGTGTAGTGTAGTATAGTGTAATTTTATAATACTATATTACATTTTAAAAATTAATGTAATATATAATATTAATTAATTTATAAGCTATTATTAGCTAATATAATTAATAAGCTAAAATAAAGCTAAATTTACTTATTAATATTAGTATTAATAAGTAGAGATTAATTAGCTTAAATAAGCTAAAAATAGGGATTAAAAAACTAATAAAAATAAAATAAAAATAAAATAAAAGGGAATTATAAGGGAATTATATTAAGTAAGTAAGTATTATTTTGTATTATTATTATAAGTAAAATATATTAAATATAATAAATTTAAAAATTTCTATTATTTATATATAAATATCTTATAAAATAGTAATATTTATAATATTACCCTATAACTTAAATATAAAATATTAAATATTAAAGTTATAAGAAATATATTAAAGTTATAAATAATATATTTAAATACCTTAAAATTTTTCATATAAAATAATATTTTATACTTTCTTTTTATATATATTATTTCTTATATTATAATAGATTTTATATTTCTTACTTAACTTTTTTATTTTTAAATTTTATTATAAAAAAAGTTTTACTAAAAAAAAGCTTATATAAGCATATTATATATTAAAATAAAGCTAAAAATCACGTGATTTTTAATCTTATAAAATTAGCTTTATAGCGTTATTAATAAGTAAGTTATTAAGCTTTAAATCTCTTATTTTAAAAAAGTAAATCTTAATTTTTAGCTAAGATTTAACCTATTATAACTCACTTAATTTATAAGCTATATATATAAAAATTAGTGCATTATAAAGAGCTAAATTAGCTCTATTTAAAGATATTAATTATAACCTTATAAGTCTTATAATTAACGTTATATGTATAATTAAAATTTCCCTCTATAACTACACATTACACTATAAATGTAGTTGTAGTGTAGTTAAACTACACTAAAACTACAAAAACTACACTACACTAAAAACTACACTAAAAAACTACATGTAGTGTAGTTTTTTTGTTAATGCTCTGCCCACAAGTGTAACGGTGGCTCAGGTTCTAAGGCATAGTAGGTTTATTTCTTAGAAAGTAAGTTAGGTTAAATGCTATAAAGTAGCTTTTAAGTAGTATTATAATAAGGCTATTAAGAGTATAACTCTTAATAGTAAAACTATTACTTAAATTAATTAATAGAGATTTAAACTATTTAATTATAGGAATACCTTCTCCTTAAGTACTCGTTTATCTCTCTATTATAATTCTAGATTAAATAGATTCTATTTAATCCCTTATATTAGATTAAATTAATCCCCTTTAATCTATTAAGTTAAATTAAACTAATTCTATTAAATCCCCTTACGTAACCTATAATTCTATTAGGCCTTATTCTTATTTATATGTTAGCGGCTTATAATACTAGCTAACTGCTTTAAGTACCCTTAGTTTATAATATAATACTTCTCCCTTATTAGTTTTATTCTTAAGGCTATTTCGTTTTATTTAGTAAGTATTCTCTTTCTTTCTCTCTTTTCCCTTTTTTTTTTCTTTATTATTCTTTTTATAATATCTTTTAATTATATTTTAAAATAATAATCTTACCTTAACTAAAAGATTAATTATAAACGTCTTTCCGAGTTTATATCTACCTTTAGCTTTATTATACCTTTCTACGATTCGTGTTAAAAAAACAATTAAGAGTATATTATTATTAAAGGGAAAGATAAGTGTAGTAAATACGCTTTACGTGGTTATATTAGCTATAATTTAAGCGAAACGTCTTTAAATACTTATAATTATATTCTTCGTAAAAAGAATTATCTTAATAGAGAACGTGCTTTAGCTAAGAAGAATTTAAAGCGAGCGATAGCTTATTTATAAAGGATTTATTATTAGGAGAAATTTTTACGATAAAAGGCTATAAAGATAATCGCTTATAGTATAAAGAGTTTAAATAAGTTAAAGGCCTAAAAGCGTTTAGAGTTAAAGTTTAATATACTTAATTAAACACCTAAGTTTTTAGTAGACTTAGGTTTCCCTATTTTTAATAAGTTTTTATTCTTTAATAGAATTATTTAAGTAACGTTAAGTAATTCGTAAGATTCTTAGCTAGTTTCTAGGTGTTTTTAAAGTTTAAATATCCCTTTTATTTAACGAGATAATAACGATTCTTTATATCTTCTCGTACTTTAAGTATTCGTTTAACTTTATATTCGTTAGTATCTTTTATTATAATATTTATAGGAATTATAGATTTATCTAGTGCTTTCTTTAATAATAATATATGAAATATAGGATAGATTCTTATTTTATTTAATAATAATAGTTTATAGTTAATATTTAAGATTTTTCGTTTAATAAGAAATAGTTTAATTTTCTTTTAATTAAGTTTATTACTAGGTTATTTTATTTTAATATTTTTACGAATAAGGTATACTTTATATCCCTTCTCTAGAATTAACGCTAATAATCTCTTTTTATTCACGTAGTATTTTATTTGGTTCTATAAAAATATCTATTCCTATTATAAGTGTTTTTATATTTCTATTATAATTACTATATACGTTATAGCTACTAGCGCGTTTACATTTTATATTATATATATTTTAATAATAGGGTTAAATTCGTAATTTACCTTAAATAGTAACATCTTTATATTATTAATCTTAGAGCTATTATAAGCTTATTATACTAGTAGTAGCTATTTTACCTAATTATTCTATTAGTAGTTAATATAGCTTCGCAGATATTATTCGAGTATTTAGTTTAAGATTTCTATTTATTTATTTAATTATAGGTAAAATACCGTTAATAAGCTTTATTTAATCTTTATAGTTTCGATAAGGCATTTCTAAAAGTTTAAGGTAAACAATTTATCGTAATTTAATATAAGCTTTATTAGTAATCTATATTATATAATAACTATTTTAAAGAATATATACGCTAAGTTCTTAGTATTACTTAATTTCTTATATAAAATATAGTAGGCGTATTTTATAAGTTTATTTATAATAATTAAAATGCTATTATAGGCTACTTTTATTATAGGTTCTTTTAACTTTAGTAGTTTAATAATAAAGTCTATTATAATAGTTTACTATACTCTTTTAGGTGGTAATATTAATTATAATTCTTCGTATAATACGTGTCACGCTAATTTTACTTTATTACACGTGTTATATTTCTTAATAACTTCTTATATTATTTTTCTGCTTTCTAGAAAGTTATATAATCTTCTTAGCCTATTAATCGTTTTCCTTACACCCTAATATTCGTGTAATAAGTGCTCGTATATTTCCTTAATAAGCTATTCTTAAAGTGTACTAGGAATATACTATTATTTATTATATAAGAAGGTTTTACCTTTCTTAAATAAATGCGTTTTCGTTTTCTAATTATTTAAATAGCTATTATTATTAATATATAATATAATTTAATGTATTTATATTTTATTTAGCTTAACTTACTATATTATATTAATTTCTTAAGTGCCTAGTATAAGATTTCTATTCTTAGTAACGCGTAATAAGAGTATATTACTTACTTACTTATTTAATTTTAAGTTCTCTCTTTAATTAAGCGCGTTTACTCTTTTATTTTTAAATCCTTTATAGTATATAATCTTAAAGTTATAATTCGTAAGGGTTTTATACTATTTAATCTATTATTTATTTAAATCCTTTATAGTTAAAAATAATATAAGATTCTTATAGTTAATATAAACCTTAATTTAATGCTTTACTCTTATAAGATAGTGTCTTTATTCTTTAAAGCACTTAATAATAGCTATAAGTTCTTTATTATAGATCTTATAATTAAGTTTAGGTTTATAGAGTTTCTTTAAGAAGAATATAACTAGGTGTAATCTTTCTTAATTATCTTATTATTTAAGCTATTCGCCTAATATAAAGTTTAAGGCGTTTGTTTTAAGCTTATAAGGTTTATTTTAATTAAGTGCTTTTAATATAGGTTTTAACGTAATTAAATCTTTTATTTTTTAAAATGCTATAGCTTTTAGTTTATTCTATTAAAAGTTAACTTCTTTCTTTATTAGGTTTATAAGAGGTTATAAAATATCTTTATATTTACTTAAGAACTTACGGTAAAAGTTTACGAATACTATAAATCCTTTAACTTCTTTTAAATTCTTTAATATAAGCTATTTCTTAATAGTTTTAATCTTATTTAGGCTTATTTATATTTCTTTGTATATAAGCACGTACCCTAAAAAGTGTATAGTGTTCTAATAGAACTAATATTTTAAGGCTTTAATTAAGAGTTTATTATCCTATAAAGTTTATAATATCTTATATATATATCGTTTATATTTCTTAAGAGTATTTAAGTAAATAAGAATATTATTAAGGTATATAACTATAAATACTTCTAGTTATTTCCGTAAGATTATATTAATTATTCTTTAAAAGATTACTAGTATATTAATAAGCCTAAAAGGTATTACTAAATATTCGTAGTATTCTTTACTAGTTTAAAATACTATTATTTACTCGTAGCTTTCTTTTATTTATATAAGGTTATAGGCTCCTTTTAAGTTAAGTATAGTAAACTATTTAGCTTTTTTAACTTTATCTTTAATTTCCGTTATAAGTAATAACAGGTATTAATTCTTAATTATAATCTTATTTAAGTATTAGTAATTAATGTATAATTATAGTTTTCTATTCTTCTCTAATACCTATAAGATTAGGTATTCTATTAGGGACTTTAATAGTCTTATATATCTCTTTTATAACATGTTCTTTAAATACTTCTTAAGCGCCTTATCTTACTTAGGGTTTTAAGAATAAATCTTATTAAACGTTAATTTAATACTAAGCTAGAGTTTAATCTTATAGTTCTAGCGTAAATACTTTAATAGTCTTATTTGTAGCTTTCTATTAAATAGCTTACTATACTTTAAGTATTTCTTAGAAATCTCTATTATCTTAGCTTTTAACTCTTTAATAATTACATATATTCTTAAAGGCCTATTATAGTTTAAATAAGATACTCTTTATAGGCTACTCTTAGCTTTATAATTGTATTCTAGTAAATTCTATTAAAGTTAACTAGTTCTTTAATTAACTCGTAAATTACTTGCTTATAACTAGGGTATTCCTAATATAATATCGTGTTTTAAGATTACTATAATATTTAGTGTAACTTAGTATTTTATACCTTATATATTAATTAAAAGCTACGTAACTTTTATATTAATTACTTCTTAGCTATACTTTATTATAGTTCCTTCTATAATTATAAGTTAATAAGGCTTATCTTTAAGTGTTTAAGGTAATTGTAATCTATTAATAAGATTTAGCGAGATAAAATTTCCTTATACTCCGCTATTAATTATTACCTAAATCCTTTATTCTATTATAATTATATTAATTATAAGGTATACTATACTATTAATATTTATAGTATATAAAGACCTATTAGATCTCCGTTAAGAAATTAGTCTTAATTATAATAATAGCTATTATTTCTTAATTTATTAATCCTATTCTTATATTATTCTTTAGCGCGTTATTTTAGGCGCTATTATTAGTAGTTATCTTTTAACGTATTATTAAAGCTTTCTTAGTAATCGCTTAATCTACTATTTATATTAATTAAACTTAAGCTAAGTAAGTTACTTATAATTATATAATTCCTTTTCTTCTTATATTATAAGGTTATAGCTTAGGTAATATATACGTTATTCTTAGTATAATATAACTTTTCATTTAATATCTTTAAATTAATTTATTATAATTTTAGTTGTATTATAAGGGTTATTCTCCTTCCCTTTTATTCTTATAAAAACTATTCGCTACCTTACTTACTACTAAGATACGTATAGTAATTATTATTATAATAAAAGGTTTAATTAAGAAGTTTATATTTAATTTTAGGTTTATTTTTCTTAATTAAATAACTTTTCTCTTCCTAGATTAACTCTAGTAAAGATTCGCTTTTTAGTAAGAGTATCTAGTATTCCTAAAAGTTATTAGGTATTAATTGGGTTTTAAATTCCTAATCTTTATTTAAACTAATATTATTTACTAATATAGAGTTTTCTTTATTACTTATTATACTAAGATTTCGCGTGGGTAAGTTTTCTTAGTTTACGGTATAAAGCTTTTTACCTTTAGAAATTAGCTTTTATAGCTTCTTTAAAGCTTTACATTTATTTATAAAGTGTTTAATCTTACTATAATTATAATAAGTTTTTCTCTTTTTCTTATTTATAGCATTAAGTTCTATAAGTCTAGCGTAATACTCGTATATTATTAATATTTAGCGTAGCTTACTATTATTAGGTTTATTAAACCTAATATATAATTTAAATTTCTTATAACTTTTTTCGTAACGTTACTCGTATAAACAATTATCTACCTTAATAACTATTTTAATAAAGTTATTAAATAACTTAGAATAATCTTCTTAATAAATATTATTCTTTACTTCTTCTTTAAGTTCTTAATAGAAAACTTTTATTTTAGGTTTAATATTTTAATTAAGTTTTATTATAATACGTTTAAATTCCCTAGTATAGTAAGCTATAAATTCGGTTTACTTAAGTTAAGTAAGCTATTATATAGCTTTCTTATACTTATTAGGGTTTTTAAATGTAATAAGAAGTCATTCTTTAAAGGTTTTATAATTAAAGAAGATATAAATAACTTTCACTTTAGCTTTAACGCTATACTTAAGATACGCGTAAAGGGTTAGCTTTTATTACTCTATTACTTTCCTAGTTAAAAGGTTACTAATATAAAGAATTTATAACTTAAGTATTATATAGATTTTTTCGTTAACTTATAGGTAAGCTTAAGCTTATATAAGAAAGTTTCTTATATTACTCTTATAGCTATTATATAATTTAAGCTTAGGGAATTTTAGTATATTATTATTATTAATAGAGAATATAAGTATAAGATTTTAAACTACTATAAGTTTCTCTTCTTATACCTTAAGTTTCTCGTAGAGATTATTTTATCGGTTAAAAAGCTATTAATTTTACTTCTTAAGCTTAATAATCTTATTATAAAGGTACTTTATTATCTTCTTAAGGTTAATAGTCTTTCCACTTAAAGTAAATATCTTAAAAGTTATTACTACTTAAAGTTTTAAGGTAACTTATTAAATAGAATTAATTAAAATATAATAGTAGCTTAGGTTTTAAGGTATAATAGGTTTATTTCTTAGAAAGTAAATTAAGTTAAATGCTATAAAGTAGCTTTTAAGTAGTATTATAATAAGGCTATTAAGAGTATAACTCTTAATAATAAAACTATTACTTAAATTAATTAATAGAGATTTAAACTATTTAATTATAGGAATACCTTCTCCTTAAGTACTCGTTTATCTCTTTATTATAATCCTAGATTAAATAAATCCCATTTAATCTCTTATATTAGATTAGGTTAATCCCCTTTAATCTATTAAGTTAAATTAAACTAATCCCATTTAATCCCCTCACGTAACTTACGATCCCGTTAGGCCCTATTCTTATCTGCATGCTAGCGGCCTATAATGCCGGCTAACTGCTTTAGGTACCCTTAGTTCGTAACAATAAGCCGCAAGCCTCGGGTTTATGTGGATAAACCTTAACGCTAAATACATGAAAACTTTGTGGAGGGTCCTAGGGAAGGGGTAGGGTAGGCAATGTTATTACCTTCTCTACTAACCGCTGTTTAATAAGCTTAACTCCTAGCTTATTTACTTCACGTTTAAAGAAGAATAGTTAATCTATTAAGTAAAATAAATTTAAATCTAACGTTTAATATAATTACCCTAAAAAACTACCTTATTTCAACGAATATTAACCGACTTATAGCTTAATAGTATAATAGGATTAATATACTCTCTAAGCGAGTAAAGTAATAGGTGGCTTAGGTACTTAAATACACGTTAACGTAGTATAAGAAGCTATAATTAATAGTACGTTATAAAGGGATTATTATAGGTTCTAATTATATCTTTTATAGATAATAATACGCGTTATACGTGGGACTTTTAAGACCTTAATAAAGCAAGTGAAAAATATCTTCTATTAAGCGTTAAACTAAACTAGCGAGCGTACTTTATTCTCGGGAGTCTATGGGTTTATGAGGTAATAAAGCAATTCGGCCGCGTACCACTAAGCGCCGTGAACGAAGTGCAGAGATTACTGTTCGGTGTTATCACATACTATACGTGATTTCTTAGTCCGTGGGCGCTACGAGTCGCAGAGACGGGGATGCAGTCACCACTATAGCCTGTATTGGTCGAATAGCTATGCAGACTTAGATCCCGACAATGCTTAGTCTGGAGAGCGATTTGCTCGCATCTGGGAATATCACGTATATGCTGTTAACCTAGAGCAGCCCCTAGAGAAGGGAACCCGCTGACCATAAATCATTTGCACTAGCCTTGTACAGTTTATGGTAGTTAACCGCGTACAACGTTATCGCTGTAATAACTATTGTACACAGATCTAATAAGGGTACCAAGAAATAGAGTGTCACTTTAGATTTCCTCGCGGTTAGCGTCTATTAGCCTCCCTTGATAAAATTCCTAATTCTAAGCACTAGTGCTTGGACATCTCGGCCTTGGGCTTCGGCCAGCTGACTTGCTAACTCGGAGAGCTCCTGGCTGGCAGCATAAAATGAGATTATAGCATAGCTAACACTATACATTTCGATTATCACACTATATGCATACTAACTGCATTACCACTTTCTATTCACACTTGACACTTTAAACTTAGCGTATGCCAGCTTCATATTAACATAAACATTTTGTGACCGGCCTATAGTTGAGTATGGCAGTAACAAGGCTAACTTATGTTATTGAACTATCTCCTAAAACACCACCCGAGTCTGCTCTAACGTGTTCATGCAAGACCTTGTTATAGAACCCCAACTTCCCATTTCTATAAGCCATTATAGAATAAGCCAAAGCCAAGCCTTTCTTATTGCTTAGACACGTAGAGAGTATATCGTCATTACACTCAATCTCTCTTACCATCTGCACATAGGCTTGTTGGTATGTCCGCCGTTGTCTTTCTTCCTTATCTATCGGCATTCCGTCTGCATCGTAACTCTCGCTTGAGCCAAACTGGACGGGCATAGTGTCAAGAAATCCTGGAAACCCTATAAGCTCCTGGGGAAGAGTACATGCACCTTCCCAGTCAATAAGGGCCATAACCTCAAAAGACTCATTAACGATCATATTACTATGGAGAAAATCTCCATGATAGAGTGGAAATGGCCCATTATTATGTTGCGATAACTGACTAGCCATTTCTTTTATCTGAGATGGGAACTCGTTAATGGCTTGAAGAACTTGTTGAGCTGGCCCACGTCCCATTAGACGCAAAATTTCATCTTGTTCACGAGGGAATTTAGCGTTTTCCGCCCAAGCCTTAAAAAATTGTGTTGCTGTGTTAAAGGGTCCCCCAATGTCGGGGAAAGGGCCAATATCATATTCGCCATTCTGGGTCCTAAAAATAGTTCCAATCTTAGAGAAGCGCAAAGCGGTCATTTGTAGCTAGTTCATTTTAGTCAAAGTATAAATAGGAGGCAATATATAAGTTAGTGATAACTTACATGACATTTGGCTACCGAGCGGTAGAAGTTTAGGCGGTAGGCTAGAGGAATCTGACCCCTATGTTTCTCATACCCACCTGCGGCATCCATTGCAGTATTACCCGGGATAAACTCCATAAGGATATAAGGGACGCCAATATCGTTATTCTCGTCAACCTCATATGCAAAGACCCGAGGCACTGGAAGACTGGATTTGTCTTTGATGAACTGCATCACATCTGCCTCGCTGCGCAATATGGCTGAACCTGCAGTGGATTTGCGCAAACTAATCCGGGCGATCCATAAACTCTGATCTGAAAATTGAAGCAAGCGCACAAGATTGTATAGCCCATTAGTACTTTGATCAAGCAGATTGCAACTTAAACCGCCGTTAAGCCTTGAGGCTCGCTGGCAGAGCTTGTCCCAATTTGTTCTTCGGATAGCTTCGGCCACACGATTGCCCCCATCGTGTTCCGTAATATTCCAGTTGAGAAAATCGATCTGTGACAGTTTTGTTGACATTTTAAAAGATTTAAACGCACGTTGAGGCGTCCTTAACTGTGAAAGTACCTAAAAGTGCTGCGGGCAACGTTGTTTCGCGTGGCGTTCTGATTCCTCCTCTGAGGGCTGGAAATTCAACCCCTCTTCCTAGATGCAACCAAAAATAGCTCGCTTGCTTGCTTTTTCCTACCCTAGCCCTAAAGTTGCCATCTGGCCTGACGTCAGCCTACAAAGGTGGAGGTTCTGGGCCCTGCAACCTGAAGAGCATTCTCAATCACCACGTTGATGTACCTAGTAATTCCGCTGGTTATTATTACGAAGTTACTGTAACATGCCTACAGTTAATTAATTAATTTATGCGATTCTTTATCAGTTAGTCATGTCCGTTTATTATTTGTCGTCACGGACTACGCAGGCATCTAGTCGTATATTTTTCGCGTAGATATAAAGATCGGAGAATTCGCCGCGCAGAGTGTTGTATTATATATGTGAAGTGAAAGCTATTTTCAATATTAGCTGGTTATATGAATGTGTACTAGTAAATCATTGCGCTGAATTCCGTTAACTGATGCGATGACATTTTGGTCTCTACTAACGGCCCTATCGATGCGTACATACTGAAAAGATTATCTGACCCGAAACAGATGGCATGCCTGACTGTGAATCATAAACGTAATACGGGATTAGAAGTGTGCTGGGGCTGGAGATTTCTAAGGAGTTATAGATTTTAGCTCCTTTATCAGCTCCCAGAATCAATTTTCGTCGGAGCTATCATAGCACGTATAAGATCAAGGTGATGAGAGTACAAGCTTTCTCCTTGGCGCACAATTTCGTTGGGTCATCCATGATATATTTAGATCCCAATAAAGAATGGCATTTAGAATGAGTGGTGGCACAATAACGAATGTAAACAGACTGCGCATTCGGGCTCCCTTTCCAAATTAGAAGAGAATATCTTCCTCAACATACCACGGGGAGCGTAACAGGTGTTTATCAGTTCTGTGTACCACATTTTGGACATTTTTCACCACGCTTGACCTGTTCCTGGCGGGAGAACGCTGCGCATTTAGTATAAGCGCTCGCCATCTTAATCTGCTGAAGAATTAGTTTATGAACTGGGGTGAAGAAGGCCAGGTGCATTACGGAATCACTGTAGTTTTTTTTTCAGGTAAACTTGGGGCAGATTTGGTAATAGACGATTTCTGCTCTTCCATTTAGTTAAAGCGTGACGCTGTACTTGATTTCGTATAATACACTTACTTCACTTATATAGTCCGCGAAATCTGGATTAAAGGAAAGGAGAAGTCGACAAAAGAATATAGCGTAACCCAGCTTTTTATCCCTTTCACCCTAAACGTCGTAAAACCCGATTCTAAGCTTTTAACGACGCAAGTATACAGACTGCCAATCCTGGTTCTGGTCGTGCAGTAAGTCGAGGTAAAGTTGTGAAGTTGCCGCTAGTGACAAACATGTCATCAATAAAGCTGCAACTGCCAGCCTCACTCTCGGTACGGAGTGCAGATCCTGCAGATTGGGTTACACATCACAGGCTGTGCCGCATGTAGACTCCGCGTGCAGAAATGATCTGTTGCCGGGTTCTTCCCTCTGCTATTGATAGCCTCCAATCAATGCCTGCGCATATAGCACAGCTCGCCAAGCAGTTAACTGGATCAATGCAGATATGAATAGGGGGTGTCTAATTATCCATTGCGCTTGGTTAAGCCGGGCAATGAGGAGCCCCTGGCCCGCGACAACATGGGGGGTTATAAACCTACGGGTTAGGCCAAGAGCCCCTAGAAGCCATGGTCTCCCAGCTGCTGGTTTAGTCGTGCTTTGTACCACGTGGAGTAATTAGTGTGGTGATAATAAAGGCTTGAACAAAGCTGTTGCCGTCCAAGTTCTTCTCTTGCCCCAGTCACTTGTGCGTAGTGAATCTAGGAATTTGGAATATCCGGTTTGTTTGTTTATTCCAACACCGCTGCAAGCTGGGACAAGAGCACAGGGTATCCTATGAAGACGAGCAAGCGTTTCTTGGGAGAAAGTATTTGACAGCCATTAACCTTCCAATCCTTCGCGCCTATAGGTGGACGTCTTCCTAAGCTAGACACCATCGGCTCTTCGACATTCCGCGTCAAGGTTCCTCAGCGCTTGTGCTCGTTTTCCACACATGACGCACCCAGCTATGAACCCACGTCGTGCGCCTTTAGCGGTATATTCGGAGTCAATAGTGAAACTAATGTTATGAACCCCCCGCCTCGTTAATGCCGGAAGCGGAGTGCAGTAAGGACAGCTCGCAGCTTAGCCCGGTTACTGGTTTGGGTTGTTTCGTCTCCAAGGGTTCTCTCTTCTTAAGGCGGCCAGACATAATGCCGGGAGGTTAGTAAGACTCGGGTTTGAAGGCGAATACCCGTCCTGCCCTTGGGTTGGGCTGTCTATTGTTGAGACAGGCACTATTAGCATAGATCAATATTTGTTTTAGATCATCACGACGGATGAATCTAGCAACGCGCGGGATAGCTTGATGACCAATTCTGGCTGGGAATAATGCTCTGGGGGCAGAAGTCGCCGCGGGCTGAATTTGGTGGCAAAGAGACGTCCCGTGCCTCGTCTGATGGCAGGGCCGCCACAAAGTTCCGATGATGCGGCTGTATGCATGATGTGGAAGCCAGTGTGCGTTCCAGTATTTCGGTGGTAGGCTGGACTGTTTGCACCAGCGCGTTGAGGGCGGGGGCCCACATCGTGCATCAATGTCCGCCTGCATTTCGTCGCTCAACTGCTCATAGAGTTCGCTCGTCTCGCTCCCCAGCAGTTCGTCTGGTCTTCCGACAGCTCCTCCATGAAGCTGAAGTCGACGCAACAGTATAGGCAAACTGCCAAACCGTGGCGGCGAATTGCGAATTACAGCGATCCTACATAGTGGCGCGCCCTGGTGTGACTGTTGCTCAGGACCTCATCCTTTCCGCCTTCTCTCGCCAGGCATCCTTCACTCACAGCTATGGGCCTAAAGCGCTATTGGGTAGCCGCAGCCTACGAGGTGAGCAGCATAACGTGACCTTGGGCGGGTCATCTTAGCTCCCCATCATGTTCAGCACCACTTTGGAAGAGCCGATTCTGGATTCTTTACAGACTCCCTTCCCACCTGCTGCCTTCTTTCCCAAGCACATTTTCCATGGCGCAAAGCCCCCAGTGGTCTGGAAGACACGGCTCTTCTATGCAGGGTTCCAACAACTGCGCCAGAGCCCTTTTCTTGTCGGAAGCTGGGCAAGAGTACCTTCAACAGCGATTGAATAATGTGATTGAAGACAGGCAACAAGCAACCCCAGAACGTTCCTCATCCGACGACGACGACGATACCGCCGAGAACCACAAGTTGCGGTGCGAGCTATGGCACGATCATTTCGCCGAGCACGAAATAGACCAGTGTCGGGAAGAAATCTCTGACCCGCACTACTGGAAAACCGAATCCGAGCACTACCTACGTTCATTGATAAAGCGGCTATATGGACAAGGCCGTGCAAAGGGCGACGAAGCCACGGTCCAGCACTGGCGCGATGTTGCTACATTATGCAAAAGCTTCCTGCAACAGAGCGGGCAATCCTCGGAGCAGACTACGAAACTTCGGTATTCGATTGCGGATAATAAATATTGGCAGCCTGAGGCAGAGGTTCTTCGACAACGTGCCGCCCTAGAAGAGCATAAGATGAGGGAAGCAGCTCAGGAGAAACAGGATCAAATCCGGCGCCGGCGCCAAGAAAGGGTGCGGCGGTGTCTTCAGAGCGGAGAGGTATCACAATCGTCGCTCGCACCGCCACCGAGCCAACAAAACAAACGGGGCCGCCGCGTCGCGAGTAGAGCGAGAGCACAGAAAACAATTGGTGCTGGTGTAACCAAACAGAGGTGGCAACGCCCTGTGACTGGCGCTAGAGCTGCAAGTAGACGCCCAAAGACGGCCCAAGACCCCTCCGCATAGGCACGACGACGGAACCTTGACATTGGAATCTCTTTTCTGGCTCGATATTCACCACTTTTTCACTGCGCAGGATTTCCATCTCCGCCTTGCTTCTTCAATCCTTTTCCAACTTTCTCCTGCGTCAGGTGTAGCTGCACTGGCTTGCGTTTTCAATATGACGAGTCCGCAGACTTTTGACGTTGGCAGAATTGTGCTGATTATGGGTTCTTTCAAGGGTGTTGACAACATTCTTGAGTCATCCGAAAACAAACGATACTTATTTCCCCCCCCCCAACAACAACAGTGATGATGTGGCGTGGATGGGTGAGCAGTCGGGAGAAACATCTTTCTTAATCCACCTTTTTTCTGTCTGACCATTGGGGAACACCTTTTCGATCCGACGGGCTGGATTCTTGGCTCTCACAGTGATTCCGACGTGTGCGACATGCAGATTGCTGGGGATAACCGAAGTCGTGTGAGCAGGAGATCGATAAGGATAGATATCAGTCCAATAACGTACTACCCCAGGGTGACACTGCTATCCGATCAGAAAGTTCGCATCCTTGAGCCTACTGATGTTAAGAAATGCAAACTTGACGAGCCTGTCGAACTGCGCCGCCCTTGCGTGATTGAGTGGGAAGCCGTGAGTTGCTGGGTCTGGTCCCCGATGCGAACACGGGCGGAAACTCAACGATATCAGCAACTGGTTCGATCTTACGGTTGGGATATTGTGGCTGCACGTCCTAGAAGGCTCCCTTCGATGAAAATCCAGGAGAAGACGTCGGCTGAATCGATCCGCTATGGCCAAAATAACGCCACATATATCGTTGAGAAGACGCACGGTCGCGGGATGCATGCGTCGGTGATGAAGGTGAAGAACATGACAACAGGAGGGATATTTGGCGCCAAAGAACCTTACTATAAATCGAGCGACAACTCCGATTATGCGAGGAGACGGCTTGAGGCGTTGGACGCTGAGTACAAGATCATCAGGCGCCTGGAACATGTAAGTTGCAGCGAAGGTCTTCTCCACTCGGGAAGCAGCCGAATCTGAGGTTGATTTGTGACACGTTCTTTTTCAGCCGCACATATTGAAAGCGTACGAGTTAGTCCTGGCCGATGACGTGAGCCTGCCGCCTTGGATGATAGTCGAATACATCCCTTCTACTCTCCGCGACGCACTCCCTACGTTGAACCCACTGCAGCGTTTGGAAATCAGCACTCAGTTTATCAGCGCCCTGCACTATATGCACGAGTGCGGCATTACGCATCGGGATCTGCGGCCGGAAAACGCGCTGGTACATTGGCAGGAGGGTGCTGTAATTTTGAAGTTGGCTGACTTTGGTACATCGAAGCAAAACCTCTCATCAAAAATGGAGACCTTTACTGGCACGGAGATCTACATGGCCCCCGAACTGTTCGTCCGCCCCCGATCATATACACACAAAGTGGACATGTGGGCTTTTGGCCTCATTCAGCTGGAGATGTTCACAACTTGGCTGCCCCAAGCGGACGACACATGGGATCCCAACGACTTTGGACGATGGGTGCGGACGGAACTTTCCCCGCGCATCGCGGATACACCGGAAAACGTCCAGGCCATGTTAAAGGGCCTTTTACGGAAGGGTGCGGAGAACAGATGGAGTGCTGGAAAGTGCCTAGAGTGGCTACGTAACCAGGAACCGGATAGTCCCATTAGGGTGGACACGACGAGCAGCAAGCGGCCGGCATCCAGGCAACTCGACATGGAGAGCTCTAAGAGACCTCTGCGCAGCCCGAATCCATCACTGTCCACCCGTCGTGTCGCCGCGGACCGTTCTCGCGATGGCGTAAGCCTGCCTGATACTTTATCGGTGAGATCTGTATCGCCCGAGATGGCGTCGGCTGCGACGACACCTCGTGTGGATGATGAATTCTCCGAGGCGAGCGAGAATGACCTAGACGAGAACGCCTCTAGTAGCTGTAGCGAGTCGGAATTTGAGAAGGATTGGCGAGAATAAAAGGTCTCGGTTGCTGGTGGTAGGCAGTACGACGATACGATCTGGTCGAATAATGGGACTCTGTCGAGCGTGAATTCT
This sequence comes from Metarhizium acridum, assembly GCF_019434415.1. Lineage (NCBI taxonomy): Eukaryota > Fungi > Ascomycota > Sordariomycetes > Hypocreales > Clavicipitaceae > Metarhizium > Metarhizium acridum. Next base: position 530,289 of record NW_027094045.1, on the reverse strand, counting down.
TCGTATTTGCGAGGTGGGACTGTGACAAAGCCGGGGGCATTCAGGCACCTCCATTGCTAGTTCAATTCACAAGAGTGCATGTATATTCTAGCAGGCTTTCGCCAATCTAGCTAGATACATTACATACATAATGTGTCTATCTGCAAAAGCTAAACAAAGGAAATGAGAGTCTGTACATTCGTGCCTTCGTGACATTAACAAGTCATTCTATATGGCTTTAGCTGGCCAGACGGAGCCCAACGCTTGACTCACCAGGTTCCGCCAGCGCGGCCAATCAAATGCCTTGGCCTTCCAAACAGCGTTTGCTAGTCCTCGCCCGTTTAGGCCCTGATCCTATAAACCGCGACTGACCGTCAGCCGGCTGGAGAAGATACATTACGATAGTGGGGGTTTTCCCTCGTACCGCTCCACTAGATTTAGCTTATTAGTAGTATAATAATATATTTAACACGTTTTATAAATTACTTTTAGCTTTTAAAATTAATTAAAAACTTTCTTTTATAAGTATTTACGTGGTTTTTATTAATATAATATATTATAAATAAGAGATTATAAATAATATAAGTTTTATTTATAACTTTATATGTAAATCTCTTATAAAAATAAGTAAGCGCTATATTTTATACGTGTTATATAGTGTTTTTAGCCGGCTAACCGTTAGCCGCCGCGGTTTATAGGATCAGGGCCTTATATTTTTGCGATAGTTTTGCGTCCTCCCATTCTCTTTCTACCTGCCTGCCACGCATTGCCTTGGCTTGCCCTGCCTTGTCAGTGTCAGCGTCAGCGTCAATGTTAGCCAAGTTGCGAGAGCTAAACCATTGATGCTGCGATGCTGCGATGCTGCCTTGTCGTGCCGATTGGCACTGGGGGTTTATGTTTAGCTACAATACACCGTAGACTGAATTGGAGTGTGGTAAAAGTCCAGCGTGTTCATAAATCTCCTCCCGTCGTCGTCACAGCGTTCCAGTGCTAGCCATGCCACGTCTTAATCACAGCTAATGCCGCAGAAGCTGCAACTGGGGTCGGAGTCCACGTCAGGCATTCCACGACCAGGTCCACCAAACTGCTGGCTGCTGGTGTCCGCAGCCACTTGTTTGTGTTTGGTGCCTTCCATTCTCGACAATTCCCGTGGCCCGCCTATGGGAGTCGGCCAGGGTGACGATGCTGGAACGGTCGACTACCGCTGTTCTGCAAATGATTCGGAGGGAAGCGTTATTAATATTTGCCTGGAAACCGAGATGGGTACTGTAGCAAAATCGATTGTCGGTAGAGTTGTGGGGAAGAGAGACCATTGGCACAGCGGGCCCAAGACAGCATTGGCATTTCGGGATCTGGGATCCGGGAAAATCGCGTTGTTCCACTTGCCATATTTGCGCTACCGCCGAGCTCGTATTGGATAGCTCCAGTTTTGACGCTAGAATCCGCGTGGATGCAACAATACGCGCTACTTGTTGCAACTGCATGTATTGTCCTATTATGTGGGACAAAAAGTACAAAATACACCGGTATATATTATAGGTGGTACGACCGTACGAGCCCTAATTTAGACCTCACCTATTAATTTAATTAAAGTGACTGTGATTATTTATAAAATTAAATACCTCTTTTTTAATATAATTAAAAAGGCTTATTTATTAAAAGCTAATATATGTTAACCGAAATCTAGGTAATAAGGCCAGCTATTAACTAGCTAGGCTATATAATAGGCAGAGCTATAAAAGTAGTATAGTTTTATAGTTTTATAGTTTTTATAGTTTCTAATATAATAAATAATATTAAATCTAATAAAATACTTATATAATTATAAGTTTTACGAATAATTAATACTAATTTTATATTATAAGCTAATATAATAAAGTGGGTTCCTATATACTCTTGTAAGCTTAAAACTTTAAAAACTATATAATATAGTTTTTATAATATAATATAATATAATATAATAATTTTCTATAAAATTGAATAATTTAGTTTTTTAGCTTATTAAAACCTAATAAAACCTACTTTTTTATATAAGTTAAGTGGTTATAATATAAGTTAATTTATATACTTATTATTATAATTTAAGTATTTTATTAGATTTATTATTAAATATTTAAGCTTTTTTAGAAATTAGAAATATAGTTTTCTTATTATAGTCTATAGACTTATAGCTCTAGGCACAGGTATATACGTGTATATTATCTTTAAGCTAATAAAATATGAAAGAGAAAAATAACTTAAAAAAAACTTGATAATTATTAAAATTAAAAAGCTTGAAAAATTAAGGTAATTATAAAAGCTTATTATAAAGCTAGCTAAAAAATAAATATTACTAGCTAATTTATTCTTAGTAAAAAGGGTTAGTATTATTTTATTTAAAGAAAAGAATATAACGTTATATAACTTTATAAAATAATTACCTATTATTAAACTTCTCTTATACTTATTTACTTTAAGAGTTATTAATTAATATAATTTCAAGTCTAATATAATAAATTACTACTAATAGCTTCTATTATATTTAACCTTATCAAGTAGTTTATTATATATAGCCTAACTATAATATATAGATTTATTAGTTAGCCAACTCAAGAAGGCCCAATCAACTTATTCTCAAACTGTCCGCAAATATCCTGCCACTGCAGCGTTTTGTTAGCATCGGTAGCAATGCCAAAGTTGGGATTGCTCGTCCTCAGGCGAAGAATATCTCGCCCACGACCTGTCCACCACTGCGACGGCCACGCCTTGTCGGCGCCGGATTTCACATCGCCATTGTAGTGCAAGATTGCAGGAATGGAGCGCGCGTGGAAATTGGTGAGTAGCGTCACGTCAAGCCAGGTAATATTTGTTGATGCCTCGATTTGAGTTCCCTTTGGCATTGGCGATGCTAGCAAGTCGTCAGGAAATGGGAACTTGGAACCATAAACAGCCGACGTCCCATGTTTGCGGCCCTTGGCTTCCACATCGTTGCTGTCTCTGTGGACAACCGGAGACATGTCACCAACTGCCTTGTTAAGTAGCTGGAATACCGTGCTGGTCAAATCAACGCCCAGGTGGTAGTCGGTATGTTGCTTCTCCATGTGTGGCCAAATGAGGTTCTTCTCCTTGAACCACTCACCAAAGCCAAATAACCACTCTTTACTGCCGCGCAACCTTTGGCGTGATAGCTCCTGTCGGCCGTATATATTGCTAAAGTAATCCTGATCGCCGCCTTTGGTGTCGTAGGCCATCCAGAGTACATGGGCCCACTCGTACAACCGGCGCAGATCCCCTACGGGACCCATGACGGTCCCTGAATTTAACCAGCGAGGTCGGTTAGTTGCTGTTCCCTTGTCTGTTTGCCTCCCATATGCGTTCGCCGGAATAGGCGATGGAGGCACTGCCCAGCAGGCGGGGTGCCTGTGGTCTAGCGGCCAGCAGTATTTCTCGGCGCCCATAATGATGCTTTGTCTCAGTCCGTATTGCAGCACTTGGCTCTCTCCATGTTGTTGAGACAGCCGAGAATTCGCCTCGACATTTACCGCTTCGTACCGTTGCAGTGCAATATCCAACGGCAGCTGAAAGATGACATCGTATGCATCCACCATGATGACCAAGTCTTGGTCCGCTTCTGCAGGCAGATTTCGCAGATATTTTAGAACGCCCCAGTTCTTTCCGGTCGTCATATCGTACCCATTCATAGAATCGTCACCCTCCTTTGTCTCCCAGTTGATAATTGTCGGAGATGGGTAGTCGTTGATGAGAGCGCTCGTCAGTGTTCGACACATTCGAGCGTCGGCGCGATTCGCAGGTACAAGTAAATGAACGCGATCTCTGTCATATTTCGCCAGGTAGTCGGGCTTACTCGTCGGCGGTTTGTAGTCGGATTTGCGTTGTGCAACCACGGAATCCTGCCTGTCCTGTTGGTACAAAGTCAACACTTGCGCCAAAACAAACTTTGGCTGCGATTTTCTTCAACAGAGAGAGTATAGCGCGGTCCATCGTATTACCTTACAAATGTGCCTCAATGTGAATATTCCAGCCAGTACACAGACTAGAGTTAGAGCAATGGATAGGCGGCTCGGGCCCCGAGCGGCCATCCTTCTCATGGTGTCAGTGATGATGCTATGCACTATGTATGGTGCAATGGCATCTGCGTTGCATTGACTGTTTTGGGGGCGGACAGAGGCCGCAGTGGACCAAGAATATGCTCTAAGAGTCTGTTAAGAGAGAGAAGGAAACAAGCAAACCCTGCAATAAATGGAAATAAGGATGAAAAAAAGAACCCCTTGACTCGGCATGATCGAAATGTACTGAACTGAGCTTGCTTGTTGGCCCAAGCGCGTTGTCGATCTGAGCGGTCAATATATCCCCCCCTGCTACTCCGTATATCTATGTAGGTAAAAGTTCTTCCTTCTGTCTTCTTTTTCTTATTTTACAGCAGAAAAGAGAATTGAAATGAAGAAGCCCTTTGATTAAATTTTTTTACCAAGTTTCCCTTTTTCTTTAGGTTTTTTTTTTTAACCTTGAAAGTTCCGCAGGTTATCTCTTTCTTTCTGAGCAAAAGGTTGACGGGCACCAATGAAAATTTAGCGCCTTCCCCACTACCAGATGGCCGTCGTTTGAGCTGTACCGGGCGGTCTCGTTGGCCCAATGGCTGCGGCAGGGCCGATTGCATTCTCAGGAGAAAATCTGCCAAATTAGTACGCCCCGGCTGATCCTTGCAATAGCGGCACCGACCCAACACATGCGGGTCGATACAAGAAACGTCAAGCAAGATTGAATCCAAGTAGAGCGGCAAGGCTCCAGTTTTAGGATGATCCACAATGAGAGTGACAGACCAGAGTTTATCTATCTACTCACTCAACATCTAGAGGATCTGATGTGTCTCTCTTTTCATGCACCATTGGTGCAGCTTGTGAGGCAAAAGCCGGGCAAACAAAGCCAGTTCCATAACGTCGAAACTATTTAAATACTTATCCGCTATTTAGCTCTAAATATCAAGACTTTTTAGATTGATCTAAGGCATACCACATGAAAATTACTAAAAAGTTTGCAACTCAAAAAGGAACATTTGAATTATTATCCATAAAAAATAGCATGAATACTAAAAGAACTCAGTTTAATTGAGATTCATTAAAAAATTTTTATATTTAATGTAATCAGGATATACAATGAATAGATGAATAAGTTTAATACCTAATAATTGACAAATATATATTCTCTTAAAGATCTCTGTCGAGATCTTAGATATTAATAAATTGAAACTTTTCCTGACAAATAGTTAATTAATTATGGCTCTATTAATTAATTACTTCTTTTTATTAACATCACGACTATTATATATATATGTTGAAGTAAAAACTTCGGTTAAAAGAAGTGTATAAAACACCAATTTTTCGGATTTTTATTATAGTTATGATATATTTTGCATTAACTTGAAGAAGGTAAATATCTATCTTTAGGTACGAAATTAAAGGCATTTTCTGAATGAAATTTCTTATAATTAATATCACATAGAATCAATATATAAGAAGATAATCTAAAATCTATAAAGCGACCAGAACCTTTGGTTAGCAGCTGAGGCGCTTTCCATGGGTCCGTGGTCTCATGCAAGTTGTGACATCGGCAGCCATCCAGATTGAAACAGTTCCAAAGGGAGTAAAACTCAGCGGCCGTGCTCCAAGTATCTTGCTGCGCACCACCATGTCCCCTGGCTGCATCTCTCCCGTTTCACTGGTCGCAAGGCATGGATTCACTCGCAATCCACACGGCTCGATTGCTTCCTCCGCCCGCTCCTTGTCACGTCAAGGGTCCAGATTCGTGCAGCCGCAACGGCTCGGCCAAATTCCGAAAATACGTCACATGCAGCCTCACGACGGCTCGAACGCCTAGCCTGGAATTTGGCTCCGTTTAGATATAAGATGAGATGCATCGGGGTCACTGTTCGCGACTGCCGGGATCCGCTTATTCTCGAGCAAGGCTTTGTTTCTGCTTGTGTTCATCTCCAGCTGTTCCTGTTGGCCAGCTCAGGTAGCCGCAGAATGTCCTGCTCGACTTTGACGAATATGAAGGCCATCTACGGAGTACGTCCACAGCTATTACAGGCGAGAGTGACGTCGGAACATATTTCTGACGAAACAGGCCGGAAAAGCAAGTGAGTGCGTAAGGCAGCAGGGATCGCAGGGATGAGCACGGTGCTATCTGAGGTTGCGGATTAAAATTCAGTGGCAAAAGCCAATTTTAAAATTACGTGAAGCTGGGGAGTTTTCGCTGTTTTCTGCAGCCATCATCCTCCACACCTGATTTAATGTAGGCGTTGCGAATGGCCAAAAAGTATTGCTGCAAGCGACTCATCATTACTGCACTCACAATGCAGAAGGCATGAATAGTGTTTTGGTGAACCTTGTCAGCGGGGGTGTGTCTTACGCCCCGGTCTGCTGCATTTTGGACCCAAAAAGATATCGCACATGGCTGAGCATTCCGAGATGAGGCCTTTCTAATCTGAGCAAAATAGCGGAGGTTTTCGGTGGCCAATCTCACACCTCGTGTCCGTTCATTTGACCACGTAACCCGGCCTTCCAATCGGTAAGTCCCGCTTACAGCAGATGTATTTGGCCACCTGAATGGGCCTTTGAGCGGCGGCGATTTGACACACGTAAGGAGACCGTACCGTGTAACTACATATTTCCAAAATGTGGGGATGCCAGTTGCAGCCGAGTTTGTTGGAATAAGTTCTCTACACACACGTGGCTTTCCATAAACGGCGGGCAGCAGCACGCAGCAATGGTCCTAACTGACAGTCAGGAGCTCGGGACCGAACAACGAGCATCGTGGAGATGTAGCAATATAACCGTCGACAGCTCAGCGTGTTCGTGGCTGATTTTCCTTGACAGGCCACTATTCACGCGCCCCAGCGTCTCTACATTGGACTCGGGCCATTTGACTGCGGGGAACTAGTAATGTCAACTGGTGTCTGGTAATTTAAACTCTAGTGTGCGGGCTGCAGAGCTTCATTCTACTCGCCGCAACCGGCTGAAGCGGCAGCTGACAGTATAGTAGAGGATGCCGAGGATGCAAAATTTGGTGTTTTTTAATGAGAAATGCTGGTTTGCTGTTTGCGGTTTAGAGACCGTCCTCTTTGATTACTATGCCCCGCGAATCGGCAAGTCGTCCGGCCTTATATGCTTCAATCTAAACAGTATCCTGAGCTTGACCCCGACGGCGCTTCAGGACCGATATCCCACCTGCTTTGTTCTTGGCATGTAAAATTACTGAGGGAATTGTTGGGCGTTGGTGTGTCTCTCAAGCCGAGATGCAATAGTTCGCGTGATAAGAGACGGGGACTTGACGGAATAATGGCTAGTCCCCCGCATGCGCATCCAGGCTGCTTGGCGCTTGAGACGAATCAAACCAAGACCCCCTGAACGATTTTTTCGGCTTTGAAAGAAACGTACCCTCGGGTGAGCTAGACTTGGTATTCGCGGGCAGGTGGATCAATTCAGGCCCAACAGGTCGGAGTTTTCGGCCGCTGCGATGGTACATAATAAGTTAACAATTGAACACCTCCTGTAGGCGGCTTTGCAGACAGCTGCTGTACTACCTACCACATACTTGTATTGTAAAGCTGTAGATATTACTACCTCGAATGATTCCCCTCAAGCTCCAGAAGGGATCAAGCTGGGCTCGAACCCCAGGCAATACGGGCTTTGAATGCAGGAGTGACCGTAACGGCTCTGGTATGTTCTATAGGCACAAGGCTCTGACCAACATGCATCTTGTCCCCTTGTTCTGGCACACATCAACAGCCGGAATATTTCTCAAACAGGTCAGTACCGCTCGAATTTTCCGAAAATTCCATCTCAGTGTCATCACAATAAACATATTTTACGTGCGAGAGGACCAGATTATTTCAACTTACAATGAAGCCTTCCATTGCCGCAATTCCTGCCATGTTCAGCGTCATCATGGCCTCTCCAACTGCCAGGTCCCAAAACCTGCCCGCCCTCCCAGCAGGGGATGGGCTCTACGTCGGCAGTGTGGACGAGGCTGGCAAGTTTGCCTGGAAGCACCAGACGATCGTTCAGCATACTACTTTATCGGCACGCGCGCCTGGTTCCGCTGGTCTTGCGAACAGTCTCACCAAACGCAGCGGCCCCCATTGCAACCAGTATTGGGCCGGCAGGGCTGAGGATGTCCTCAGTGCAGTCAGCGCCTTGCTCGACGGCTGCCACCAAACTCACTATGACAACGCCATTGCGTTTCAAAAGGGTGGCGTCGTCGCCTATGGATGCAACTACGGGGGCGGACAGTGGTGCAATGGCTGGGAAATTTCTCCATTCTTCAACAAGATCTATGATGCCTGTGGGACTGAAAATGCGGGCTGGTATGAGAAGAATGAATGGAAGGCCAGCTATGGCTACACGAGGGCCGGTACCGGTTTCTGTTGAGTCAGAGATGCTTGTAACCTACTACTTTCCCAGTTTTAGCATCTCTTGACTTAGTCGAAATGATGCTTTGCCACGGATATACTAGCATAATCAAGGAGTATCATGGTGTCTTGCGTGGTTAGTTACGATTCCCTGGCCTAGGTACGGCCAAAATACAGTGTTACTAGATACCCTTTATTTGGCCCTTTTTTATTTTTTATCTTAATATTTCATTAATAATAATTTAATCAAGTAGCTGAATATTTATATATTTAAAAATTATATTTTTAATCTATCATTTAAAGAAACTATAAGCTTTTTAAAGTATAAGTTTTAGTGTAAAAGTGGGCGTTTTTCGGAATTACTGCGAACCCACTGTACCTGCGTTGTGTTTTCACCCCTCACTATTGAAGCCGCTTAAAGTGGCGGCAGTTCCCGCAAAACTTGGCAGGGAGAATAGCGCCTCCAGGATTCTGTCTGTATAAGTGTAGTTTCAATGTTCTATAACAAGTTAGCGTGGTCGAAAGCGCGGGTAGTCTAGTTCGGCGCTAACAACAGGTAAAATGCCGCGGCCGCCAATCAGGTCTGCATCCACAACGAATGCTAACCATATGGAAAGCTTTGCGTTTGTCAAGACGATTAATGTAATTATACAGTGTCGTCTTTTTACAAGGAATAGCTGCGTACCAGCCGCAGGCAGCCTTCCAGGGTCGGTCACCGAGTGGCCGAAGCAACCGGCCGGTCCCGAGAAATGGAGGCTGTTTTGTTGGCAGGGAAATTTCCCAAGATCCTTGAGCGCGGCTGCCTTGAGCTCTTGGTCTCCATTTAAAATAGCAGATTGCTCTTTTCCAGATTAGTTGATATCTGTGGTGCGACAATGGGGCTTATTGATGACGAGGCCCGCGGGTTGCGATCTCTACAAAGTATTCCCGGGTCCTGCTGCCAAGCTGAAGGAGTCCCATTGCTATTCTCGTTAAAGATCTGCAATGATGCCAATTCGGTGCTGAAGTGGTGGTCAGCGCCTCTCCAGATCCAGCGCTCTATAGGTAGCCTCATTAATCTGTCATCTGCATCTCCACATGTCGGTGTGAAGAAGAGACTTCCAGGAAGCCTGATGGCCGCTCTGGCGATTTCGGTAAGTAATGGGTGGTTCTCAATTTTTCTCCAACACCAGGCATGGCGACCATACACTATGGGCAAAGCCTGGCTTCCTAAAACGATGTGCTGAGGACGTTATTGCTCTTTCGCTCTGGGTTATTGCTCCATCTTTTATCTTCCGATAGCCCATGTGTTCTGGCATGTTAGAAAGTATTATCAAAGACCTAGTCAACATCTAACATCTTCCAAAAGCAGACCTTCATGGGATCCTTTCTTTCAATAGTTTTTCAGGTCCCGCCCGACTCAGAAAACACGCCTTTCCCCACAAACTCGGCAGCCAAGATTTTCGTGCAGAAGGATATGGGACCTCAATCCAGACCCTGGGCCGGGTTCCCCGACCTTCCAGAAGAAATTGGCAATGACCATGTCAAGAAATGCCAGGCGGTGATTGAAGAACATGTTGACTCATATCCGAACGAAGCTGAAAGCTATGTCTTTGAAGCACTTGTGGACAAACGCCTTCGAATATGCATTCTCTTGCACCATCTCAAGGCAGAGGACTCCATCAATCACTTGTTGCGTCTGAATCCTACGGAGACGCCTACTGATAAGGACTTGCCACTGCAAGCCCATGGTGAGGCATTGAAAAAAATTATCCAAAACCCAGAACAGCGTTCGAAGTTTTGTGACATACAGAAACGGCTCTTTAGACGTTTTGATCCCGGCACACACACGTGCTTCAAGCCTCGCGAGCTACCATTCAAGGACATCAAACACCTTGGTGACGGAACATTCGCCAACGTCAAGGCGGTTGAAGATGTTCACACAAACAAGGTCTATGCATGCAAAAGCCCCAAGGATATAACAAGCACGGCGTTGTCAAAGGAGCTGAGGAATCTTAAATCCTTGGGGCGACACAAGCATGTTGTCAGCTTCGAGGGTTCCTTCAGTAAGGGCGATGAGATATGCATTCTGCTTCTCCCAGTTGCTGACATGAACCTCGATCAGTACCTACGGGAGACTGATATTAACGTGTGGAAGAAACCAAGGATAAAAAAGATTTTTGGATGCCTCAGCGCGGGGCTCGCATTCCTCAACAAGAAAGGAATACGACACAAGGACATTAAACCAAAGAATATTTTGGTCCACAAAGACGAGTTTCTCTTCACTGATTTCGGTAGCGCCTACAATTTCGGCAAGACCGGAATGGCGGCTACTTCCAACACAAACCCTGGGGCCGTGACTTGGGAGTATGCCGCTCCAGAGGCCCTTGTGAAGAAGGGTTTGAGAGACATCAAGACAGACTTGTTCTCGCTGGGTTGCATTTTTGCAGAAGTTCTAACATTTCTTGCCGAAAAGGGGGTCCAAGATCTTCGAACGTGTGTGATGACCAAGAACGGCATCAGGTACGGCGAGAACGTGCTAAAACTGCACGAATGGTTGAATAAGCTTAAGCGTGAAAGTCCAAAAAAGGATGGGCTTGACTTGCCCATTGAATGGTGCAAGCAGATGACCCAAGAGGATCTCACCGATCGTCCGATGATACACAATCTTATTAGCGGGATGATAGAGGACTGCGAGAACAAAGGCAAATACTTTTGCGACGACTGCTTGAAAGCTCACACGACCTTGGCGCCTTTGAAGGCGCCGCTGCCCACAGTCATGGAGGAAACCTCGAATGGGTCAACAGCAGGGAACCAATTACAAGAAGGACCCAACGGAGGCGACAACGATTATGGCATTCCCTCTCTAAGCCTAGCGGCTATGAAAGGGGACGAAAAAGCAGTCCAACGCCTCATCAACAATGGCGCAGACGTCGAGGGGACAGATCCAAATGAGTGCGCCACGGCATTGCACTACGCCTGCCAGCTAGGCAATCAAAATGTTGTCAAAATCCTGCTTGAAACCGGCCAAGCTGACCCCAACCAAATTGATCCCTTTGTAGGGTCAGCCGTTAGCTGGGCGGCCAAAGAGGGAGAAAAGGAACTTGTAGAGTTTTTGCTCCGAAAAGGCGGTCAGGTCACGGTAACAAGTAAGCTTGGTCGCACGCCGCTTCACCAAGCAGCACAGAAAGGACACAATGACGTGGTAAGATTGTTGCTCAAATGGGGAGCCACCTTGACAACGGACAGCCAAGGACGAACCCCGCTACATCTAGCAGCTCGGCATGGTAAAATCGCAGTTGTAAGGCTGCTGCTAGAAGAGCAACCGGCTTTGGACCCCGAGGCCTTGGACAACGAAGGACTGACTCCGGCAGATCTGGCAGCGAAATGGCAACATTACGATATTGTTCAACTTTTAACCAAGACGCCACTAAAGAGCGTGGCTAGGGAGACAACTGTTCCTGTTCGCGAGAAACCAAGATCTCCAAAAAAAGTGAGCTTTAAACTGGTAAACAAAATCTGAACTAACGGGGACATGTGTACAAGTGCTGGAATCTGGTAGTGTTGAGTTTATGACACGCTCACGAATAGCATCATTTAGCGTTCGAGCTCAATCGCAGCTCAAGGGCAAGAATTATTACGCACTCTCTACCGTGAATAAGTTTGAATGGCCTAGCTTTTGTTGGCCTATTAGCTGTGCGCGCCTACTAAGATTACAGATTGTGGTTTTAGGGGTTTGGCATTTCCCCCATACTTTGGGGCCGTAGATAGCCCCGTTTCTAATCCCGCGATACCGGCGCAACGTGAATGTAGTACCATGACTTTGGGACAGAAAATCTCCGTCGAAGTAAGCTGACCACCCTTTAATTTGCCCTGTTTACCAGCTGTGTTGGTGAGTGTCTCGGGGTCTCTGGTGCCTTGAAATTGGTCGGATGTGGTGCCATGACCGTTAGTCCTCCGCGCTAGAGATACCAATGGTACCAAAATCGCTCTTTGTTAGTCCGGCTATTGCATGGCCGAATAGACTGTGATATGAGGCACGATAGCGGGCATACACTACCAGGAGAACCTCCATAGACTACCAGACTCTAACAGCACAGCCCTGCATCGCGCCTGACGCATTAACTGGTCCTATCCCCAATGCACGGCTGATCCCGTCTGGGGGCGCTAATGAGTGGAGTCAGCGGGCCAACCCGGCGCCACTAGCGAAATAGGCTCGGCCAATCTTTTTGAACCGTGTTAAGGTGCCAGCGAGGTCCCTTGCCGGGATAATATCCAATGAGAATTAAGTGTTAGGTAAGTATGCTCACGTTTTTTTCATGATTATTAAAGTACTCTTAATCGTCCCTAGCACATACCTTTAAGAAGTATTATTAGGCTTATTAGGCCTAGTACAGGTGAAAATACTCGATAAGGGTATTCTGGAGTAGATACAAAGGCGGCACCTTAACACATTAAAAGGGATGGATGCCAGTACGATAGGGATGAACCGAACGCCGGCAGTAACCAAGTACAAGGTCTTGCAGCCCGAGTTCTCCACTTCTTCAATTTTCATCTGCGTAACTACTTTGAGCACTGAGATCGACTTAGTATTTGATTACCTACTTCAAGTTCTGGGAGGAGGCGCTGTTGCCTACTTGGGCCGGATGGCTAGCTAGAGGTGATATAGATTATAGAACCGGTAGAAATTTGTTTGTGGAAAGTTGACTATTTTTTTCTTCCGCCCAGCTAGTCCTTTCGATGAAACACGGTCAGACGTCTGGGGGAGACTGGAAGCAATTCCCATAGAAGACTCAGCTTGGATGAGGAGATGGCGTATCTGTCAAAGTTTTCTACGCAGAGTACCCCCGTTTTGGACAATCAACTCGATTCATTTCTACTTGTCATGCCGTTCTGTGACAAGGGCTCGATAGAGGGCTTGAAGCGAAAGGGGCTCAATTCAATGGTAATCTCGTAGGATATCAAAGGTCCTTGGTTTCCTCAAGGCTTGAGGCGAGGGGAGACCATCTTATATACATGAAAGGAACGGCCCGTGCCTAGTGCGCCTCATAGTTCTCGTGATCCTATTGTGTAACAAAGGGCTTCTCATCCTTGCTTCACCTAATCCGTGTGACACGTTCATTGTCTTGTACCATCTTCCCAAACACCTCCCCCACTTCAATGAACTGGTGATTGCTTGGCTCGGTAGTCCCGATGTCTTTAAACGCCCTCATCATGTTCTCGTGCTTTTTGAGAGCCTGGAAATTCCGCCTGCCTTTCTGCTTCTCCTCATTCTTGGCCAGAAAAACTCTGACTTGGACACAGTAGAGAATCAATGCTGCTAAATCGGCCGCTAGAGCTGTTGCCACGGAGAAGCCAGCGACCTCCTTGGGTGTGGTGCCAGAGCTGTTGGGACCATCGTCCAGCTCGACCTTGCTGCCTGGAAAGGTAAAGTTGATGTTGCTAAGATTGCCAACCCACTCATCTGCAGCTCCGGATGCAGTGTCTGCACCTGTGGCATAGATCCTACTCGTTGCTTTAGCCGGGTAGATTGTATTCTGCTTAGCTCCTTATCGCTAGCTGAGAAAAACATGAGCACATTCTCATCGGCTGACTTCATGATAGCAGCCTCGAGACATCGCCTTTCATCCTCATCCTCCGGAGGGTCGGTCGTCCAGGAAATGGAAATGATGTGAACATTCTTCCTCACGGCCGCCAAGATAGCCTGTACTTAACACGTTAGACCTTCATGATTGCTAAGAAAAGCGGTGGGAGAGGTGCCTGAGCTGCGCTCCTGGCAGTGATTTGACGGCCAGTTTCATCAGAATGGTGGTCTTCCAACCTTAATACGTAAAAGATGAATTTGTCCCCCATGATAGTTCCATGACCTGTAGTCGACATATAATATGGGTCGTTGAGGTTATGTTCCTCATCACGAGTGCAGAAGGTCAGTCCACCAATGAATGAGTACTCGAGGTCTTATCCCCACCATCATCAATGAGGGCAACTTTGACAGGCTCTTCGATGCCATCCTCAATCTTTTGGCTATGATACCTCTCGGCGTCAAAAAGCAGCTTGCGAAATTCCTTCATGCACTGGATCCATTCATGCTTAGTTGAATGTTCCTTTTCGGCCCGGACGGTATTTGCATCTGATACCCATGGTTAGGGTGTAAAAACGGGTACCCCTGGGCACCCGTGGATATCCATGTTTTTCTTGGGTTATCCGTGGGCTACCTATTTTTACTGTATGAGAAAATGGGTAACCCACGAATAACCTAAAAAATACGTGGATACCTATAAGGTGTATATACTAAATAAGAAGTTAAGTCTTAAATGGATACTTGATATCACCTCAAATTACCAATAGATAGTCATGGACAACCCATTTTCCCCCATGGATAAATTTAGGTCTTCTTTTCCTACCCAAACCTACCCAGAGCCACGGATAAGCTACCCATACTGGGTATCCGTGGACCTATTACACCTTACCCATGGTTGAACAATCGGCCCTTCTCTGAAAATCGTAACTTTGTGGGTATAGCCCCTTCATGCGCTCGTAAAATTGGTCGACGTTTCGTTGTGTGCGATCGGTTGACTCGAGACCCTATGGTGACGGGCTCTTGGGTTAGACTTGTCAGATGCTCAGTTCTAGCAAAAAGGTCTGTGGCAGAATACACAGTAAGGCATACATCTTGTACATGGAGATGCACGGTCCTCAATTCAAACAATTGGATGAGCTCAAGCAGACAACGGTTTCAGGCTCCGCGGCTACTCCGCGGGTGCTGGATGAGTTCCGGATCGAAGGTCCTAACGGCTCCCATCCTTGCTACACCACAGCTCCTGCGCTCTGTAGCCGTCGGGAGAGCTCATTCAGCCGTTTTTTTTCGCCTTGACGTTGCTCGTGCACTAGCTTACGAGCTGACTCTTGCCGTTGCCTACGTGCATTCAGTTGGCTACGTTCACGGAGGTGCGTGACATGACTATAAATCGGTGTATTCCTACTAACGCTATGCATTAGATATTCATCTTCGTAATGTGCTGGTTCGTGCGCAAAAGGAGTTTAATAAACCATCCGTGGCACAATTTCGCGAGGAATACGGTGAACCCGATTCATACCCCATCAGACGATGAGATGGACAACCTCTCACCCCTAACGTGCCTTCAAGAGCGGCAGTGCCACTTTGCATAGTAAAAAAGGCTCCTGAAATTACGCTGCATGACGCACATATTCTTCTGAGCGATTTCGGAGAGTCGTTTTCTCCGGCACAAGAGCCTCTTCTCGGGAAAGACTGCCATATACCAGTGGATTTTCGGCCCCCCCGAACCTTATTTTGAATCGAATACCCCTCTTTCCTTCTCTGCAGATGTTTGGAGTCTCGCACTTGCCATCTGGGACATTATAGGTATGCAAGCTTTTTTTAGTAGCGCCTTCTATTCAGATGCGCAAGTTATGTGTCAGGTCGTCGATACCGTGGGGCCATTGCCTGCCGACTGCCTCAAGGAGTGGGAAGATCGAGAGGACCCTCTTGACGCCAAAGGAAAACCAAAACCCGGCCGACATGTATGGCCAAAAATACAAGAAGCCTTCGAAGAGTGCGTGCAACGGTTTCGACGGGATGACGATATGGGGGAGTTTTGCGGGGAGGAGACAGCGGCGATCTTGGACATGATTATTCGAATGCTCAGATATAGGCCTGAAGAGCGACCGACCGTACAGCAAGTTCTACAATCTGACTGGATGGTGAATTGGGCGCACGCAGATTACAAGCGAAGCCAGATGACGAATTGTACATTAGACTAAGCGATGTTGAATTATATTGTATCTCCTACACCATGACTGCAACCAATACATTTCTACCAGCGCCATCTGTAGTACAAGGAGACAGCTAAAGTCTTGAGTCTCGGAAGATGGCTCATTAAGATGGGAGTAGGCGATTGGACTATGTATTCAACGAGGTCTGTCTCGCTAGGCCAGACAACCTTGCCAGAGTTCCTGCCTCCGTGGGAAGTGCTGTTTTTTTGTTACCATGGCTAAATCCCTAAACAATATCTATGTATGCTAGTTTTTCGGGTTGCCAAGTCTTGTGGCGAGTATCCTGATCAAGCACATATAGGCCATTTCCCGGAAATCACAGCGGCATAGAAGAGATACTTTCCAAGGTCTAGTTGAACATTAGTTGTGACCAAAACCACCTAAGATCAAGTTAAATCCATTGCCACAGAACGGAAAAGTTATTTTGCATCATTCCGAGACGCCGCAGAAAGTTTGTTCATCGGTGAACTCGATCAGAAGTAGTAAATGTCAGATGAAGGGACGTTGCGCCACCGCTTTAGCTCGGTTCTAGGATACATCCGCACTGGAGCTCTGCCCACACAACCACACTCTTCTAAAAAAAATAGCTTGCAGGAAGCTTTGGATCAATCCATCCACACAACTATGGGAGCGGCATTTCCACATCGAGGTTCTTGTAATAAACGCGGCAGTTGTTGATCGCTCGTAGTGATAGTGGCAAACTCTAGTTAGCTACAAACTTTGGCTCAAAACTCAATCCGAAAACGTTTCGACTCCCTAATTCTTTGGCCGTACTTGAAAAAGAATAAAGGAAGCGGAAGAAAAATAACAGCAATGAAGCCAAGAAGCGAAGTTCCCCAGCCAACGCCGAGCTTATCGTACATTGCAGAACCAGCGAGCGGCAAAAATGCTGCACAAAGACAGCGGAAAATGGTATTTGACGCTGTTACCGAAGCAGCATAGGCGGTATATGCATCGACAAGATACAGGGTGGCGGCCATCTGGGCGAGTGTTAGCGATAGAGGTACACTTGCAAGCATCGGCTTAGAGGAGCAACGTACGTAAGTTATCATCATGCCCGCACCAAGGAAACCTGTCCCAATAATAGGTAAGATCCAGTGCAACCTTTTCTCAGCTGCCCAGCCGTACCAAAAAAGCCCGATAGGCACGCAGATGCCACCTATTAGAGTAGTGGGAAGTCGATATTCTGGCTTGATCTCGCCACCATTTTTCTTGGCTAGGGACGCAGATAGCCTATCAGACACGCTGCCACAGAAAAATACTCCCAATAGGGAGCCCAAACCCAGCCCAAGCGTTGCCAAGCCAGAGGGACCGCTCCCGAAACCGTATTGAAGACCGAAGACTCGTGGGAAAGTGGTGAAGCAAAGGTATAAGTAGCTGTAGACGGTTGCGGTATAGAGCGATACCAGAAAGACAATAGGTAGTAGGAGCATTTTCAATGGACGAAAGATGGTGAAACTAAATAGCTCGCGTGTCGTTTTGCCAGTGTCGAGAGCAGAGTGAAGCTCAAGGTTTCCCGTCTCTCTCCGCAGCGTCTCTCTCCGCAGACGCGCCGTCTTGCGTTGGAGCAAGACGAATGGGTACGACTCGCGCATAAGGAGGACCACGACAAGTGAAAGAGGAGAAGACGCAATGGCTATCAACCAGAACGCCCATCGCCATCCCAATACGGGAGTCAGGTACCCGCCGACGATAGGTCCGATGGACGGCCCCAGAACGGCGCCGATAACATATGCTCCCATGACTCCTGCGCGCCTCTCATGTGGCACCATGTCTGCAATGGTGCCCGTGCCGAGTGTGACGGGGCATGAACTGGCGATGCCGGCCAAGAGTCGGAATGCAATCAGCAGTCCGAGACTATTAGCTACGGCGCATGCCACGTTGAATAGTAGAAATAGGACGATGCAGACCTTGTACAAAATGGCGCGCCCGTACAGCTCGGAGAGCGGTGCGATGATAATGGGACCGCACACCCAGCCCAACAGATAAATTGTCATCACAAAAGCCGAGAGTGTGTCGTTGGTTGAGTTGAAGTGCAACATGATGTCTTCTGCCGCGGCGGAAGATATTGTAGAACCTATTGGCCTGCGTATATGAGAACCGGATTGATATTACGTACGATTCGCGTCCAAGCTTGCCGCAGGTAGAGATTGGTGCAGTGGACGTACGAGAATAGTGTCATTGCCGTCACCATGCCGATTGTAGCTGCCTTTTTGCCTGGCGACCAGTTCATAGGATTGTCCGAATCGTCGGGCCCATCGAAGTCCACTACGTCCGGATCTACAGCTGCATCAATGGGCTTATCGCCATCGGAGAAACGCCCAATATCTGCTTTGCTGTGGCTAGATGGGGCCCCAGATACTGCGGCGGAGGTTTGGGTCATTATGACACGATTGAAGCTGCGGAACGAATGGCTTAGTGAGGAGATTTGGCAAGGTGCAAATAAAACAAGGCTAAATGAGTCGTCGTATAGTTGTTGTGGGTTAGATTTCGGAGCAGTCTTTCCGCTAGCAAAGGTCAAGTTGATTTAAACACCAGATATCAACGTTGCGATAAAGAGCATGGTTGCCGTGTCTGCGAGTGGCGCCAACGGAAAGGGGGCCGTACTCGGCTGAGTTTCGGGGATTGCCTATTTCTGACAACTTCCGTCCTCACCGTCCCGTCAATGTCTAGAAATGACGGTTCAGGCCATGGACACTGCAAGTTGTGACCAATACGGAATATGGGGGCTTGAAACCCCACCGTGGAAAAACGCATCTTCCCTGTCTAGGATGGAGCGACATGAATCTCGGCTGGCATGTCTATTTGGTCTTCAAACTGTGTCTTCTAAATAACCGCCCAAGGTTGCCAGCCAAACATGACGCTTGTAAACGCCATCTGCACGCCCTGAAGCATGCCTCTGTGCGCCAACCACTGTTCTCCATCTAGTAAAGCCCTGACTCCAGCTATCAAGCGCCCGAGTCTTCGCATTCGTGCCATCCATAAGCTTCTTAGGACGTGATTCTCATCTTCGTCATCGTCATCATCATCGTCAGCCATCCTACGCTCTGTCGAATGCCCGCACGTTACCGGCCGGCGCTTACTTTGCCGGTGGTGGCAGGTGAAAAGTCCCTCATCTTGCGTCTTTAGGCTTTCAAGGAGTTTTGCGCAGATGTCTATGAGCAGCATGACGTCCAGCGACCGGGCAGAGCACCCATGGCACCGAACCAGTGCCTCGCAGCTTGACATGGCCGCCTTTTGGCATCGCACGAATTCATCTGTGGCGGGTTTTTTTGAGGAAATGCCGGTGATGAGCATCTCCCATGTGCTTAAAGCAGTGGTGGGACATGGGCAGGATGAAGGGCTGTTGTTGTTGTTGTTGTTGACGACAGGCGTGATGCTCTGAGATGTGTCGTCTTTGGTAAAGCTTATTTCCGTGGGCGTAACGGTATCTGAGGTGCTCAGAAAATGGAAGGAAGGGGAACACTCAGGTAGGCAAAGATTGCTACCCGAGGTGCGCATAGAGAGGCACGAGGGGAGTTGAGCCAGAAAAGCCTCACCTCTCGGTATCTGTTCAGGACAGTCAATCAAGTCAGGCATGCCAATAGCGGTTTTCAGAAGGGTGTCGGACCCAGGACTAGTGCTGCTCGAGTTGTGAGAAGGTGAGATGCCGGTTTCTGAACCAAACATAAAGTCCAAATCTGACCAATCTGTTTCCTTGCCACAGTCCTCCACCCGGGGCGTATCCAGAGCATCTGATAAAAGATCGCCAACATCCAAAGGCCGCGGACTGACAACATTGTCTTCGGGGATGGCTTCACGCGTACAAGGAGACGCAGGCATGCCTAGTCCAGAGGACCTGTGTCTCAGCTGACGTTGCCCTTGGACAGTTCCGATGTTAAGCTCAGTGTCGTCTTCGGTCCCGTACTGGCAGTCCAAGCCCCTTTTTTGACAGTTCCGGCAGCCAGTGAGATCACTGGTACATCTTATCTAGGTGCAGCGAGCATTGGCGTAGAGGTTAGAAAGGCTTGGGACGTGTGGTCCTAGGGCTTATGCAGAACTCACCTTGCTAGTGCGGCAAGCATTACAGGCTGATCGTCGAGGCTTGCCATTTCGTGGCCGTTGAAATGGTGGTCCTGTTTGCAGAATGACATATGAGTCGCTGCTCTGTTTCCACGTGTTAAACATGACGGGACTGATCGAGGCGGGATTTACTTGCGGTCATGAATGAGGCCTGGGGTTTCGTATTGCGGCTGTGGTACTTATGTTCTCGTCAGACACAGTGTTGATAGAACTTCACTGTACCAGATCTAACAGCTAGGTAATTAGTAAAGGGGACCCAGTGCAACATTCTGTTGGACGTAAAACAAAAAATGGAAGCACGCCCAACGCTTAAAGGCCGTAGGTTGGTTGACTTTTGGTTGAAATTTCAAATATTAAAGAAGGGGGAGCACCAGACATCTATTGGGAGCCTTATGCATGAGCACTATAGCCTATAGCCCACATGACTAGCCTGATTTGGTCGGGTGCCCTATAACTTACACCCCTTGGTGTGTTCCACACACAAAAAAGGGGAAATGTCTGGTGTAATCTTCAAACAAAAAACCGCCTAGGGCCAGATTCAGAACTCGGGCGTTATCTTGGGGAAAAGTTTTATTATAGGGATACGACTATATACTTATTTTTAAAGCTAACTTAATTAACTCTCTTTTAAAAGATTTAAAACCGTTTAAACTTTATTTATTATAAAGCTTTTTATAAGTATTTATATAGCTTTAATTATTATAATAAATTAATTATAATAGAATCTAATTGAGTTTTTTAAATTTATATAAATCTATTAAAATTTATAAGAGTTTTATAAACTTACTTATAAAAGCAGCGCTGCGGCCTTAAGTAGCGTTTAACCGGTTGGGAAAATAAGGTTATTTATTTCTTATATACCCTAGAGCTATAGTAAGCTATTCTAGTACTTCTATACCTTATAATTTATTCGAGTGGGAACACCATTTATATGGAAAAAAATAAAGTTATTATAATAATATATAAAGAGAATAAAAGCAGTTTGTAACGGTGTGTAACGGTGGCTTAGGTTCTAAGGCATAGTAGGTCTATTTCTTAGGAAGTAAGTTAGGTTAAATACTATAAAGTAGCTTTTAAGTAGTATTATAATAAGGCTATTAAGAGTATAACTCTTAATAGTAAAACTATTACTTAGATTAATTAATAGAGAACTAGACTATTTAGCTATAGAAATACCTTCTCCTTAAGTACTCGTTTATCTCTCTATTATAGCCCTAGATTAATTAGCTTAACTATTAATCCCTTTAAATCTTAATTAATTAGCTTAAGGTTTAATTAGTTTAATCCTTTTTAATTAATATATTTAAATATTAACCTCTTTAATTACCTCTTAGGTTACGTGGCTAGTCACGTGCCTTTACCTTCTTCTTATACCTATAGGTCGTGCTTATCCTAGCTAGTGCGGTCCCGTCTCGTGTCTTGCGTAGTGTTGTTCGTAATATTATGCCTCTCCTTTATTAGTCTTATCCTTAAGGCTATTAAAATAGGCCGGCTTAAGTGTCGTGCGTTTTCTTCCTTCTATTATTATATGCTATTATATTAACTAATCGTGTCTTAAAATAGCGGTTTAAAGCTTTATTTACTTCTTCCCTTTACTAGAATAACCTTCTTTCTATGATAATTAATAATTTATCTTTATCCCTTATAAAGGCTTACGCTTACTACGCTTATATAGAATTTTCCCAATATAAAGCCTCTATTTCCAATTTAAGTTATTATATGAAGTGTGTAGTAGATAAGTAAGGGAATTATAATATTACGGGGGTAACCCCTTAATAGCTTTGTAGTATTATAAATTAATATTATAAGCTTAAAAGGGAGCTTAAAGAAGCTAAGAAGCGTGCCCTAACCGAGAATTAAAAGGTCTTGCGTTTACGAAAATAAAAGAAATTATAGTTTAAGAAAATAATACGCGCGGTTACACGTAGTATTAATAACGTTAAAGAGTTAAAACGTGTAAAGCGTAAGGAAGCGGAATAGCTTTAAAAGGCTATAGGGGTCCTTTCTACTCCTTTTAAGGATCTAGATTTTACTTTAGTTTATTCCTTAAATACTAAATTTAGTATTAAGTTATTAAATAGTACTTAGAAGATTAATTAGAATACGTTTCTTAGAAATGAAATTATTTAAGTAACGTTAAGTAATTCGTAAGATTTTTAGCTAGTTTCTAGGTGTTTTTAGAGTTTAGATATCCCTTTTATTTAATAAGATAATAATAATTCTTTATATCTCCTTATACTTTAAGTATCCATTTAACTTTATATTCGTTAGTATTTTCCGTTATAATATTTATAGTAATTATAGATTTATCTAGTGCTTTCTTTAATAGTAATATATGAAATATAGAATAAATTCTTATTTTATTTAATAATAATAGTTTATAGTTAGTATTTAAGATTTTTCGTTTAATAAGAAATAGTTTAATCTTCTTTTAGTTAAGTTTATTACTAGGTCGCTTAGTTTTAATATTTTTGCGAATAAGGTATACTTTATATCTCTCCTCTAGGATTAGCACTAGTAATCTCTTTTTATTCGCGTAGTGTTTTATTTGATT
The DNA here is from genome assembly GCF_019434415.1 of Metarhizium acridum. Taxonomy (NCBI): domain Eukaryota; kingdom Fungi; phylum Ascomycota; class Sordariomycetes; order Hypocreales; family Clavicipitaceae; genus Metarhizium; species Metarhizium acridum. Next base: position 507,511 of record NW_027094045.1, on the reverse strand, counting down.
CTATAAAAATATCTATTCCTATTATAAGTGTTTCTATATTTTTATTATTATTGCTATATACGCTATAGCTACTAATACGTTTACATTTCGTGCCGCGTATATCTTAATAATAGGGTTAAATCTATAGTTTACCCTAAACGGTAATATCTTTATATTATTAATCTTAGAGCTATTATAAGCCTATTATGCTAGTGGTAGCTATTTTACCTAATTATTCTATTAGTAGTTAACATAGCTTCGTAGATATTATTCGAGTATTTAGTTTAAGATTTCTATTTATTTATTTAATTATAAGTGGAATGCTATTAATAAGCTTTATTTAATCTTTATAGTTTCTATAAGGCATTTCTAAAAGTTTAAGGTGAATAATTTATCGCGATCTAATATAAGCTTTATTAGTAATTTATATTATATAATAACTATTTTAAAGAATATATACGCTAAGTCCTTAGTGTTACTTAATTCCTTATATAGAGTATAGTAGGCGTATTTTATAAGTTTATCCATAATAACTAGGATGCTATTATAAGCTACTCCTATTATAGGTTCTTTTAACTTTAATAGTTTAACGATAAAGTCTATTATAATAGTTTGCTATGCTCTTTTAAGTGGTAATATTAGTTATAATTCTCCGTATAGTACGTGTTACGCTAATTTTACTTTATTACACGTATTGCATTTCTTAATAACTTCTTATATTATTTTTCTACTTTCTAAGAAGTTATATAATCTTCTTAGCCTACTAATCGTTTTCCCTATACCCTAATATTCGTGTAGTAGGTACTCGTATATTTCCTTAATAAGCTATTCTTAAAGTGTACTAGAAATATACTACCGTTTATTGTATAAGAAGGTCTTACCTTTCTTAAATAAATGCGTTTTCGTTTCCTAATTATTCAGATAGCTATTATTATTAATGTATAATACGATTTAATGTATCTATATTTCATTTAGCTTAACTTACTAGGTTATATTAATTTCTTAGGTACCTAGCATAAGGTTCCTATCCTTAGTAGCGTGTAGTAAGGGTGTATTACTCACTTGCTTATTTGATTTTAAGTCCTCTCTTTAGCTAAGCGCGTTTACTCTTCTATTTTTAGATCCTTTACGGTATATAATTTTAAAGTTATAATTTATAAGGGTTTTATACTATCTAATCTATCGTTTATTTAGATCCTTTATAGTTAAGAATAATATGAGATTCTTATAATTAGTATAAACCTTAATTTAATACTTTACTTCTATAAGATAGTATCTTTATTCTTTAAAGCACTTAATAATAGCTATAAGTTCTTTATTATGGATTTTATAATTGAGTTTAGGTTCGTAGAGTTTCTTTAAGAAGAATGTAACTAGGTGTAATCTTCCTTAATTATCTTGTTATTTAAGCTATCCGCTTAGTATAAAGTCTAAGGCGTCCGTTTTAAGCTTATAAGGTTTATCCTAATTAGGTGCTTTTAATATAGGTTCTAACGTAACTAAATCTTTTATCTTTTAGAATACTATAGCTTTTAGTTCGTTCTATTAAAAGCTAACTGTTACGAACGTCACCAAACGCGGGAAGGACTAGGCCGCACCAGGGAAGGCAAAGCCATGACAGGGGAGAACCAAGACGTCACGTGCCAGGTCACGTGATTATGAAGTGATTGATGGATCACCTATCGATTACTATAAGCTAAGTGATTGTTGGATTACTTATTGATTACTATAAGTTAGGGATTGATAGATAGATAAATGATTAGGATGATTATAAGTCTATAATAGAGAGATAGACAAGTACTTAAGGAGGGGGTATTCCGCCGTAGTAGATAGTCTAGTTCTCTATTGATTAATCTAAGTAATAGTCTTACTATTAAGAGTTATACTCTTAACGGCCTTATTATAATACTACTTAAAAAGCTACTTTGTAGCATTTAACCTAACTTACTTTCTAAGAAACAGACCTACTATGCCTTAGAACCTAAGCCACCGTTACATTTTAATTAATCCTGTTTAGTAAGTTACCTTAAAACTTTAAGCAGTAACGACTTCCAAGATATCTACTTTAAGCGGAAAGACTACTAACCCCGGGGAGATAATAAAGTACCTTTATGATAAGATTACCAAGCTCGAGAAGTAGAATTAACAGCTTTTTAACCGACAGAATAATCTCTACGAAAAACTTGAGGTATAAGAAGAGGAACTTGTAGCAGTTTAAAATCTCACACCTGCATTCTCTATTAATAATAATAATATGCTAAAATTCCCTAAGCTTGAATTATATGATGGTTATAAGGGTGATGTGAGGAACTTTCTTACACAAGCTTAAGCTTACCTACGAGTTAACGAAAAAATCTACACGATACCTAAGTTATAGATTCTTTACATTAATAACCTCTTAACTAGAAAAGCAATGGAATAGTGGGAGCTAACCCTCCGCGTACATCTTAAGCACGATATTAAAGCTAGAGTGGAAGTTGTCCACATCTTCTCTAATTACAAAACCTTTAAAGAACGACTTCTCACTGCATTTAAAAACCCTAATAAGTATAAAGAAGCTACACGATAGCTTACTTGACTTAAGCAGACCGGATCTGCAGCTTATTACGCTAGGGAATTTAAACGTATCGCAGTAAAACTTAACTGGAACACCGAACTTAAAATGGAAGTCTTTTATTAAGGACTTAAAGAAGAAGTGAAGGATAACATTTATTAAGAAGATTATCCTAAGTTATTTAACGACTTCGTTAAAATGGTTATTAAGGTAAACAACCGTTTATATAAGCGATATTACGAAAAAAGTCACAGGAAATTCGGATTATATGCTAGGTTTAATAAACCTAATAGTAGTAAACCATGCTAAACGTTAATAGTATATGGGTACCACGCCAAACCTATGGAACTTAACGCTGCGAATAAGGAAAAGGGGAAGACTTATTATAATTATAGTAAGACTAGACACTTTACGAATAAATGTAAAGCCCTAAAAAAGCTATAAAAGCTAATTCCTAAAGGCAGGAAGCTTTATACCGTAAACCAAGAAGACTTACCCACGCGAAATCTTAGTATAGTAAGTAATAAAGGAAGCCCTACGTTAACAAATAATATTAGTTTAAATAAAGATTAGGAATTCAGAACCCAACTAGTACCTAATAACTTTTAGGAATACTAGACACCCTTACTAAAAAGTAAACCTTTACTAGAACGGATCTAAGAAGAAGAGAATTATTTAACTGAGAAAGACGAACCTAAAATCGAATATAAACTCCTTAATTAGACCTTCTATTACGATAATAATTGCTACACGCACCTTAGTAGCAAGCAAGGTAGCGGATAGTTTCTACGAGAATAAAAGGGAAGGAGAATAACCCTTATAATATAACCGAAATTACGATAAACCGATTTAAAGATATTAAACGGAAAGTTATACTATACTAAGAATAACGTATATACTACCTAAGCCATAACCCTATAATGTAAGGAGGAAGAGAACTATGTAACTACGAGTAACTCGCTTAGCCTAAGTTCAATTAACACAAATGGTAGATCAAGCAATCACTAAGGAAGCTCTAATAATGCGTTAAAAGACAACCGCTAACGATAGCGCCTAGAATAACGCGCTAGAGAACGATATAAGAATAGGATTAATAAATTAGGAAACGATAGCTGTTATTACAATTAAGACCGATTTCTTAACGGAGATCTAACAGGTCTTTATATACTGTAAATATTAATAGTATAGCACACCTTATAATTAACATAACTATAATGGGATAAAGGATTTAGGTAATAATTGATAGCGGAGCATAAGGAAATTTTATCTCGCTAAATCTCGTTAATAAATTACAATTACCTTAAATACCTAAAGACAAGCCCTACCAACTTACGATTATGGAAGGAACTACGGTAAAGTATAGCTACGGAGTAGTTAATATAGAGATTACGTAGCTTCTTGTTAATATATAAGGCACGAAACACCGAGTTACACTAGATATTATAGTAATCTTAAAACACGATATTATATTAGGGATACCCTAGTTACAAGCGAGTAATTTACGAGTTAATTGGAGAACCGGCTAACTTTAATAGGATTTACTAGAATGCGGTTACAAAGCAAAAAGCGGCCTACGAAGAGCACCTTATTTGGACTACGATAGGCCTTTAGGAATATATGTGATTGCCAGAGAGCTAAAAGCTAAGATAACGGAGATTTCTAAGGAATACTTAAAGTATAGTAAGCTGTTTAGCGGAGAGCTAGAAACAAGACTACCAGAGCATTCACGCTAGGACTACGAGATTAGACTCTAGCCTAGTACTAAACTAACGTTTAATAAGATTTATTCTTAGAACCCTAAGTAAGATAAGGCGCTTAAGGAGTATTTAGAGGATATGTTATAGAAGGGATATATAAGACTATTAGAGTCCCTAATAGAATACCTAATCCTATGGGTATTAAAGAAGAACGGGAAACTATAATTATATATTAATTACTAATACTTGAATAAGATTACAATTAAGAATTAATACCCGTTACCGCTTATAACGGAAACTAGAGATAAAGTTTAAAAAGCTAAATGGTTTACTACACTTAACTTAAAAGGAGCCTATAACCTTATACGGATAAAAGAAGGCTACGAGTGGATAATAGTATTCCGAACTAGTAGAGGATACTACGAATATCTAGTGATGCCTTTTGGGCTTACCAACGCACTAGTAACCTTTTAAAGAATAATTAATATAATCTTACGAAAATAACTAGGAGTGTTTATAGTTATATACCTTAACGATATCCTTATCTATTTAAATACCCTTAAGGAATATAAACGACACGTATATAAGGTACTATAAACTCTATAGGATAATAAACTCTTAATTAAAGCCTTAAAATGCTAGTTCCACTAGAATACTATACACTTTCTAGGGTACGTGCTTACACACGGAGAAATACGAATAAGCCTAAATAAGATTAAAACCATTAAGGAATAGCCTACACTAAAGAATCTAAAAGAAGTTAAAGGATTTATAGTATTCGTAAACTTTTACCGTAAGTTCTTAAGCGGATATAGAGATATTTCACGACCTCTTATAAACCTAATAAAGAAAGAAGTTAGCTTCTAATAGAACGAACTAGAAGCTATAGCATTTTAGAAAATGAAAGATTTAGTTACGTTAGAACCTATGTTAAAAGCACTTAATTAGGATAAACCTTATAAGCTTAAAACGAACGCCTTAAACTTTACACTAGGCGGATAGCTTAGATAATAAGATAATTAAGGAAGATTATACCTAGTTATATTCTTCTTAAAGAAACTCTATGAACCTGAACTCAATTATAGGATCCACGATAAAGAACTTATAGCTATTATTAAGTGCTTTAAAGAATGGAGACATTATCTTATAGGAGTAAAGCATTAAATTAAGGTCTATACTAACTATAAGAATCTCACATTGTTCTTAACTATAAAGGATTTAAATAAACGATAGATTAGATGGTATAAAACTCTTACGAATTATAACTTTAAAATTATATACCGTAAAGGATCCGAAAACGGAAGAGTAAACGCGCTTAGCCGAAGAGAGGACTTGAAATTAGATGAGTAAGTGAGTAATGCACCCTTACTACGCGCTACTAAGAATGGGAACCTTATGCTAGGTACCCGAGAAATTAACATAACCTGGTAAGTTAAGCTAGATAAAACATGGATATAATGGATCGCATTATGCATTAAGAATAATAGCTACCTAAATAATTGGGAAACGAAAACGTATTTATCTAAGGAAGGTAAGACCTTCTTGTATAATAAACGGTAGTATGTTTCTAGTACACTTTAAGAATAGCTTATTAAGGAAATACACGAGCACCTACTACACGGATATTAGGGTGTAGGGAAAACGATTAGTAGGCTAAGAAGATTATACGATTTCCTAGAAAGTAGAAAAATAGTATAAGAAGTTATTAAGAAATGCGACACGTGCAACAAAGTAAAATTAGCGCGATACGTACTATACGGAGAATTATAACCAATATTACCACCTAAAAGAGTATAGTAAACTGTTATAATAGACTTTATTATTAAACTACTAAAGTTAAAAGAACCTATAATAGGAGTAGCTTACGATAGCATTCTAGTTATTGTGGATAAACTCATAAAATACGCCTACTACATTCTATACAAGGAATCAAGTAACACTAAGGACTTAGCGTATATATTCTTTAAAATAGTTGTCGCATAACACGGATTACCGATAAAGCTTATATTAGATCGCGATAAATTATTCACCTTAAACTTTTAGAAATGCCTTATAAAAACCATGAAGATTAAATAAAGCTTATTAACGGCATTTCACCTATAATTAAATAGGTAAACAGAAATCTTAAACTAAATACTCGAATAATATCTGCGAAGCTATATTAATTACTAATAGAATAATTAGGTAGAATAGCTACCACTAGCATAATGGGCTTATAATAGCTCCGAAATTAACAATATAAAGATGTTACTATTTAGGGTAAACTATGGATTTAACCCTATTATCAAGACACACGCGGCACGAAATGTAAACGCACTAGCAGCTATAGCGCATGCAGTAATAATGATAGAAATATAGAAACACTTGTAATAGGAATAGATATTTTTGCAGAACCGAATGAAACACTACGCGGATAAAAAGAGATTACTAGCGCTAATCCTAGAGAAGGGATATAAAGTATACCTTATTCGCAAAAATATTAAAACTAAGTAACCTAGCGATAAACTTAATTGAAAGAAGATCGAACCATTTCTTATTAAACGGAAAATCTTAAATACTAACTACGAATTATTATTACTAGATAGAATGAGAATTTATCCTATATTTTATATATTACTACTAGAGAAAGCACTAGATAAATCTATAATTGCTATAAATATTATAACGAAAGATACTAACGAATACAAAGTCAAACGGATACTTAAAGCACGGGAAGACATAAAGAATCGTTATTATCTCGTTAAATAAAAGGGATATTTAAACTCTAAAAACACCTAGGAACCAGCTAAAAATCTTACGAACTGCTTAACGTTACTTAAATAGTTTCATTCCTAAGAAACGTATCCCAATTAATCTCCTAAGCACCGCCTAACAACTTAATATTAAACTTAGTATTTAAGGAACGAACTAAAGCAGAATCTAGATTCTCGGAAGGAGTAGGAAGGACCCTCGTGGTCTTTTAAAGCTGTTTAGCCTCCTTACACTTTACACGTTTTAACTCTTTAACGTTATTAATACCACGCGTAACCGCACGTATTATTTTCTTAAACTATAATTTCTTTTATTTTCAAAGACAGAGAACCTTCTCTTCCGCCTCTTTTAGCTTACGCTCCAACTTAATATATTAAGACGTAATATTTCGCAATTAAGTAGGAGACACTCCCTAAACGTTACACCGTGACAAGTTTAAATGAATACACTCCGTATATTAAGAGAAGTTAGAAGGAGAAACTTGATATTTAAGAATACCACGGCCCTCGTAAGCGGAACAGAACGGTATGGTTAAAAGAAAAGGACTCGCAAGAATAGCCGCTAGAAGATCGTTGCGACGAAGGACTAATACCTTAAAAGCCTTTAACTTTTACTTAACAACACGATTAATGGGCATAATAGCACATGATAATGGAAGAAGGAAGTTACCCTAGGACCTTAAACGGCCTACTTTAATGGCCTTAAGAACAAGACTAATAAGAGAGGGGCATAATATTACGAACGTTACTAAACGCGGGAAGGACTAGGCCATACCAGGGAAGGCAAAGCTATAACAGGGGAGAACCAAGACGTCACGTGCCAGGTCACGTGATTATAAAGTGATCGATGGATCACCTATTGATCATTATGAGCTAAGTGATTGTTGGATTACTTATTAATCGCTATAAGTTAGGGATTGATAGATAGATAAATGATTAGGATAATTATAAGTCTATAATAGAGAGATAGACAAGTACTTAAGGAGGGGGTATTCCGCCGTAGTAGATAGTCTAGTTCTCTATTAATTAATCTAAGCAATAGTCTTACTATTAAGAGTTATACTCTTAACGGCCTTATTGTGATACTACTTAAAAAGCTACTCTATAGCATTCAACCTGACTTACTTCCTAAGAAACAGACCTACTGTGCCTTAGAACCTAAGCCACCGTTACACTAACTTCTTTCTTTATTAGGTTTATAAGAGGTCGTGAAATATCTTTATATTCGCTTAAGAACTTATAGTAGAAGTTTACGAATACTATAAATCCTTTAACTTCTTTTAGATTCTTTAGTATAGGCTATTCCTTAATAGTTTTAATCTTATTCGGGCTTATTTATATTTCTTCGTATATAAGCACGTACCCTAGAAAGTGTATAGTATTCTAGTAGAACTAGTATTTTAAGGCTTTAACTAAGAGTTTATTATCCTATAGAGTTTATAGTACCTTATATATATATCGCTTATATTTCTTAAGGGTATTCGAGTAAATAAGAATATCGTTAAGATATATAACTATAAACACTTCTAGTTATTTCCGTAAGATTATATTAATTATTCTTTAAAAGGTTACTAGTACGTTAGTAAGCCTAAAAGGTATTACTAGATATTTGTAGTGTCCTTTACTGGTTTAAAATACTATTATTTACTCGTAGCCTTCTTTTATCCGTATAAGGTTATAAGCTCCTTTTAAGTTAAGTGTAGTAAACTATTTAGCTTTTTTAACTTTATCTTTAATTTCCGTTATAAGCGGTAATAGGTATTAATTCTTAATTGTAATCTTATTCAAGTATTAGTAATTAATGTATAGTTATAGTTTCCTATTCTTCTTTAATACCTATAGGATTAGGTATTCTACTAGAGACTCTAATAGTTATATATATCCCTTTTATAGTATTTCCTTTAAATACTCCTTAAGCGCCTTATTCTGCTTAGGGTTTTAAGGATAAATTTTATTAAACGTTAGTTTAATACTAGGCTAAAGTCTAATCTCGTGGTCCTAGCGTAAATGCTCTAGTAGTTTTATTTCTAGCTCTCCGCTAAATAGCTTACTATACTATAAGTATTCCTTGGGAATCTCTATTATCTTAGCTTTTAGCTCTCTAGTAATTATATATATTCCTAAAGGCCTATTATAGTTTAAATAAGGTGCTCTTTATAGGCCGCTTTTTGCTTTATAACTATATCCTAGTAAATCCTATTAAAGTTAGCCGGTTCTCTAATTAACTCATGGATTACTTGCTTATAACTAGGGTATCCCTAATATAATATCGTGTTTTAAGATTACTATAATATCTAGTATAACTTAGTGTTTTATACCTTATATATTAATAAGAAGCTACGTAATCTCTATGTTAACTACTTTATAGCTATACTTTACCGTAGTTCCTTTTATAGTTATAAGTTAGTAGGGCTTATCTTTAAGTGTTTAAGGTAATTATAATTTATTAACGAGATTTAGTGAGATAAAATTTCCTTATACTCCGCTATTAATTATTACTTGAATCTTTCGTCCTATTATAGTTATATTAATTATAAGGTGTACTATACTACTAATATTTATAGTATATAAAGACCTGTTAGATCTTCGTTAAGGAATTGGTTTTAATTGCGATAATAGCTATTATTTCCTAATTTATTAATCCTATCCTTATATTATTCTCTAGCGCGTTATTCTAGGCGCTATTATTAGCGATTATCTTCTAGCGTCTTGTTAGAGCTTTCTTAGTAATTACTTAATCTACTATTTGTGTTAATTAAACTTAAACTAAGTAAGTTACTTGTAGTTATATAGTTTCCTTTCTTAGATTATAAGGGCGTAATTCGGATAGTGTGTACGTTATTCTTAGTATAGTATAACTTTCCATTTAATATCTTTAAATCGGTTTATTGTAATTTCGGTTGTATTATAAGGGTTATTCTTCTTCCCTTTCGTTCTTATAGAAACTATCTGTTACCTTACTTACTATTAAGGTACGTATAGCAATTATTATTATAATAGAAGGTTTAATTAAGGAGTTTATATTTAATTTTAGGTTTATCTTTCTTAGTTAAATAATTCTCTTCTTCTTAGATTTATTCTAGTAAAGGTTTACTTTTTAGTAAGAGTATCTAGTATTCCTAAAAGTTGTTAGGTATTAGTTAGGTTTTAAATTCCTAATCTTTATTTAAACTAATATTATTTACTAATGTGGGGCTTTCTTTATTACTTACTATACTAAGATTTCGCGTGGGTAAGTCTTCTTGGTTTATAGTATAAAGCTTCTTGCCTTTAGGAATTAGCTTTTATAGCTTCTTTAAGGCTTTACATTTATTTGTAAAGTGTCTAGTCTTACTATAATTATAATAAGTCTTTCTCTTTTCCTTATTCGTAGCGTTAAGTTTCATAGGTTTAGCGTGGTACTCGTATACTATTAATGTTTAGCGTAGCTTACTACTATTAGGTTTATTAAACCTAGTATATAATCCGAATTTCCTGTGACTTTTTTCGTGATATTACTTGTATAAACGGTTGTCTGCTTTAATAACTATTTTAATAAAGTTGTTAAATAACTTAGGATAATCTTCTTAATAAATATTATTCTTCACTTCTTCTTTAAGTTCTTAATAAAAGACTTCTATTTTAGGTTTAGTATTTTAATTAAGTTTTACTATAATACGTTTAAACTCCCTAGCGTAATAAGCTGTAAATTCGGTCTGCTTAAGTTAAGTAAGCTATCGTATAGCTTCTTTATACTTATTAGAGTTTCTAAATATAGTGAGAAGTTATTCTTTAAAGGTTTTATAATTAAAGAAGATATAGATAACTTTTACTTTAGCTTTAGCGCTGTGCTTAAATTATACGCGAAGGGTTAGCTCCTACTATTCTATTACTTTCCTAGTTAAAAGGTTACTAATATAAAGAATCTATAACTTAAGTGTTATGTAGATTTTTTCGTTAACTTATAGGTAAGCTTAGGCTTATGTGAGAAAGTTCCTTATATTACCCTTATAACTATTATATAATTTAAGCTTAGGGAATTTTAGCATATTATTATTATTAATAGAGAATATAGGTATAAGATTTTAAACTACTATAAGTTTCTCTTCTCGTACCTTAAGTTTCTCGTAGAGATTATTCTATTAGTTAAGAAGCTATTAATTCTGCTTCTTAAGCTTAGTAATCTTATTATAAAGGTACTTTATTATCTCCTTAGGGTTAGTAGTCTTTCCGCTTAAAGTAAATATCTTAGAAGTTATTATTACTTAAAGTTTCAAGGTAACTTATTAAATAAGATTAATTAAAATATAACGGTGGCTTAAGTTTTAAGGTATAGTAAGTTTATTTCTTAGAAAGTAAGTTAAGTTAAATGCTATAGAGTAGCTTTTAAGTAATATTATAATAAGGCTATTAAAAGTATAACTCTTAATAGTAAAACTATTACTTAAATTACTTAATAAAGAACTAGACTATTTAGCTATAGGAATACCTTCTCCTTAAGTACTTATTTATCTCTCTATTATAGCCTTAGATTAATTGGCTTAACTATTAATCCCTTTAAACCTTAATCGATTAGCTTAAGGTTCGGTTAGTTTAATTCTCCTTAGTTAATGTATTTAAATATTAACCCCTTTAATCACCTCTTAGGTTACGTGGCTAGTTACGTGCTCTTACCTTCTTCTTGTGCCTACGGGTCGTGCTTATCCTAGCCGGTGCGGTCCCGTCCCGTGTCTTGTGTAGTGTCGTTCGTAACACGGTAGCTTAGATTCTAAGGCATAGTAGGTCTATTTCTTAGAAAGTAAGTTAGGTTAAATACTATAAAGTAGCTTTTAAGTAGTATTATAATAAGGCTATTAAGAGTATAACTCTTAATAGTAAAACTATTACTTAAATTAATTAATAAAGATTTAGACTATTTAACTTATAAGAATACCTTCTCCTTAAGTACTCGTTTATCTCTTTATTATAATTCTAGATTAAATAGATCCCATTTAATCCCCTATACTAGATTAAGTTAATCCCTTTTAATCTATTAAGTTAAATTAAATTAATTCTATTTAATTCTCTTACGTAACTTACGATCCTATTAGGCCTTATTCTTGTTTATATATTAGTAGCTTATAATACCAGCTAATTGCTTTAAGTACCCTTAGTTTATAATATAATACTTCTCTCTTATTAGTCTTATTCTTAAGGCTATTTCATTTCATTTAGTAAGTATTCTCTTTCTTTCTCTCTTTTCCCTTTTTTCTTTCTTTATTATTCTTTTTATAATGTCTTTTAATTATATTTTAAAATAATAATCTTACCTTAACTAAAAGATTAATTATAAACGTCTTTCTAAGTTTATATTTGCCTTTAGCTTTATTATACCTTCCTATAATTTATATTAAAAAAACAATTAAGAGTGTATTATTATTAAAGGGAAAGATAAGTGTAATAAATACGCTTTACATAGTTATATTAGTTATAATTTAAGCGGAATGTCTTTAAATGCTTATAATTGTATTCTTTACAAAAAGAATTATCTTAATAAAGAACGTGCTTTAATTAAGAAGAATTTAAAGTAAGTAATAGCTTATTTATAAAGAATTTATCGTTAAAAGAAATTTTTATAATAAAAGGCTATAAAGATAATTACTTATAATGTAAAGAGTTTAAATGAGTTAAAGGCTTAAAAGCGTTTAAAGTTAAAGTCTAATATACTTAATTAAACACTTAAGTTTCTAGTAAACTTAGGTTTTCTTATTTTTAATAAGTTTTTATTCTTTAGTAGAACTATTTAAGTAACGTTAAGTAGTTTATAAGATTCTTAATTAGTTTTTAGGTGTTTTTAGAGTTTAAATATCCCTTTTATTTAATAAGATAATAACGATTCTTTATATCTTCTTATACTTTAAGTATTCGTTTAACTTTATATTTATTAGTATCTTCTATTATAATATTTATAGTAATTATAGATTTATCTAGTGCTTTCTTTAATAATAATATATAAAATATAAGATAGATTCTTATTTTATTTAATAATAATAGTTTATAGTTAGTATTTAAGATTTTTCATTTAATAAGAAATAATTTAATCTTCTTTTAATTAAGTTTATTACTAGGTTATTTTATTTTAATGTTTTTACGAATAAGATATACTTTATATCTCTTCTTTAAGATTAGCGCTAGTAATCTCTTTTTATTCGCGTAGTATTTTATTTAATTCTATAAAAATATCTATTTCTATTATAAGTGTTTTTATATTTCTATTATTATTACTATATACGTTATAGCTACTAGCGCGCTTATATCCTATATCGTATATATCTTAATAATAGGGTTAAATTCGTAATTTACCCTAAATAGTAATATCTTTATATTATTAATTTTAGAGCTATTATAAGCCTATTATACTAATAGTAGCTATTCTACCTAATCGTTCTATTAGTAGTTAATATAGCTTTATAAATATTATTCAAGTATTTAGTTTAAGATTTTCGTTTATTCGTTTAATTATAAGTAAAATGCTATTAATAAGCTTTATTTAATCTTTATAGTTTTTATAAGGTATTTCTAAAAGTTTAAGGTAAATAATTTATCGTAATTTAATATAAGCTTTATTAGTAATTTATATTATATAATAACTATTTTAAAGAATATATACGCTAAGTTCTTAGTGTTACTTAATTCCTTATATAAAATATAATAGGCGTATTTTATAAGTTTATCTATAATAATTAAAGTACTATTATAAGCTACTCCTATTATAGGTTCTTTTAACTTTAATAGTTTAATAATAAAGTCTATTATAATAGTTTATTATACTCTTTTAAGTGGTAATATTAGTTATAATTCGCCGTATAATACGTGTTATACTACCTTTACCTTATTATACGTATTGTATTTCTTAATAACTTCTTATATTATTTTTCTACTTTCTAGAAAGTTATATAATTTTCTTAGCCTATTAATTGTTTTCTTTACACCCTAATATTCGTATAATAGGTACTTATATATTTTCTTAATAAGCTATTCTTAAAGTGTATTAAAAATATACTATTATTTATTATATAAGAAGGTTTTACCTTTCTTAAATAAATGCGTTTTTATTTTTTAATTATTTAAATAGCTATTATTATTAATATATAATATAATCTAATATATCTATATTTTATTTAGCTTAACTTACTAGATTATATTAATTTCTTAGGTATTTAATATAAGGTTCCTATTCTTAATAGCGCGTAGTAAAGGTGTATTACTTACTTACTTATTTAATTTTAAGTTCTCTCTTTAATTAAGTGCGTTTACTCTTTCGTTTTTAAATCCTTTATAATATATAATCTTAAAGTTATAATTTATAAGGGTTTTATACTATTTAATCTATCGTTTATTTAAATCCTTTATAGTTAAGAATAATATAAGATTCTTATAATTAATATAGACCTTAATTTAATGCTTTACTCTTATAAGATAGTGTCTTTATTCTTTAAAGCACTTAATAATAGCTATAAGTTCTTTATTATAGATTTTATAATTAAGTTTAGGTTTATAGAGTTTCTTTAAGAAGAATATAATTAAGTGTAGTCTTCCTTAATTATCTTATTATTTAAGCTATTTGCTTAATATAAAGTTTAAGGCGTTTATTTTAAGCTTATAAGATTTATTTTAATTAAGTGCTTTTAATATAGGTTTTAATGTAACTAAATCTTTTATCTTTTAAAATACTATAGCTTTTAGTTTATTCTATTAAAAGCTAACTTCTTTCTTTATTAGATTTATAAGAGGTTATAAAATATCTTTATATTTACTTAAGAACTTATAGTAGAAGTTTATAAATATTATAAATCCTTTAACTTCTTTTAAATTCTTTAATATAAGCTATTCCTTAATAGTTTTAATCTTATTTAAGCTTATTTATATTTTTTCGTATATAAGCACGTACCTTAAAAAGTGTATAGTATTCTAATAGAACTAGTATTTTAAGGCTTTAATTAAGAGTTTATTATTCTATAGAGTTTATAGTACCTTATATATATATTATTTATATTTCTTAAGGGTATTTAAGTAAATAAGAATATTATTAAGGTATATAACTATAAATACTTTTAGTTGTTTTTATAAGATTATATTAATTATTCTTTAAAAGGTTACTAGTACGTTAATAAGCCTAAAAGGTATTACTAGATATTCGTAGTATTCTTTACTAGTTTAAAATGCTATTATTTACTTATAGCCTTCTTTTATTCGTATAAGGTTATAAGCTTCTTTTAAGTTAAGTGTAGTAAATTATTTAGCTTTTCTAACTTTATCTCTAATTTCTATTATAAGCGGTAATAGGTATTAATTCTTAATTATAATCTTATTTAAGTGTTAGTAATTAATATATAATTATAGTTTCCCGTTCTTCTTTAATACCTATAAGATTAGGTATTCTATTAGGGACTCTAATAGTTATATATATCCCTTTATAGTATATTCTTTAAATACTCCTTAAGCGCCTTATTTTACTTAAGGTTTTAAGAATAAATTTTATTAAACGTTAATTTAATATTAAGCTAAAGTTTAATCTTATAATTCTAGCGTAAATACTCTAATAGTTTTATTTCTAGCTCTCTATTAAATAGCTTACTATATTATAAGTATTTCTTAGAAATCTCTATTATCTTAGCTTTTAGCTCTCTAGTAATTACATATATTCTTAAAGGCCTATTATAGTTTAAATAAGGTGCTCTTTATAAGCTACTCTTAGCTTTATAATTATATTCTAATAAATCCTATTAAAGTTAACTAATTCTCTAATTAACTCATAGATTACTCGCTTATAATTAGGGTATCTCTAATATAATATCGTATTTTAAGATTATTATAATATTTAGTGTAACTTAGTGTTTTATACCTTATATATTAATTAAAAGCTACGTAACTTTTATATTAACTACTTCTTAGCTATACTTTACTATAGTTCCTTTTATAATTATAAGTTAATAGAGCTTATCTTTAGGTATTTAAGATAATTATAATTTATTAACGAGATTTAATAAGATAAAATTTTCTTATACTCTATTATTAATTATTACTTAAATCTTTCGTTCTATTATAATTATATTAATTATAAGGTATACTATACTATTAATATTTATAGTATATAAAGACCTATTAGATCTCCGTTAAGGAATTAGTTTTAATTATAATAATAGCTATTATTTCCTAATTTATTAATCTTATTCTTATATTATTCTTTAACGCGTTATTTTAGGCGTTATTATTAGTAATTATCTTTTAACGTATTATTAGAGCTTTCTTAGTAATTACTTAATCTATTATTTATATTAATTAAACTTAGGTTAAGCGAGTTACTTATAGTTATATAATTCTCTTTCTTCTTATATTATAAGATTATAGCTTAGGTAATATATACGTTATTCTTAGTATAATATAACTTTTTATTTAATATCTTTAAATTAATTTATTATAATTTTAGTTATATTATAAGGGTTATTCTTCTCCCCTTTTATTCTTATAAAAACTATTTATTACCTTACTTACTATTAAGGTACGTGTAATAATTATTATTATAATAGAAGATTTAATTAAGAAGTTTATATTTAATTTTAAGTTTATCTTTCTTAATTAAATAATTCTCTTCTTCTTAAATTCGTTTTAATAAAGGTTTACTTTTTAATAAAAGCATTTAATATTCCTAAAAGTTATTAGGTATTAGTTAGGTTTTAAATTTCTAATCTTTATTTAAACTAGTATTATTTATTAACGTATAGTTTTCTTTATTACTTACTATACTAAGATTTTACGTAAATAAGTCTTTTTAATTTACGGTATAAAGCTTTTTACCTTTAGAAATTAGCTTTTATAGCTTTTTTAAGGCTTTACATTTATTTATAAAGTGTTTAATTTTACTATAATTATAATAAGTCTTTCCCTTTTTCTTATTTATAGCGTTAAGTTTTATAGGTTTAGCGTAGTACCTATATATTATTAATATTTAACGTAACTTACTATTATTAGGTTTATTAAACCTAATATATAATTTAAATTTCTTATAACTTTTTTTATAACGTTACTTATATAAACGGTTATTTACCTTAATAACTATTTTAATAAAGTTATTAAATAACTTAAAATAATCTTTTTAATAAATATTATTCTTTACTTTTTCTTTAAGTTCTTAATAAAAGACTTTTATTTTAGGTTTAATATTTTAATTAAGTTTTACTATAATACGTTTAAACTCTTTAATATAATAAGCTATAAATTTAATTTACTTAAGTTAAGTAAGTTATTATATAGCTTTCTTATACTTATTAGGATTTCTAAATATAATAAGAAGTTATTCTTTAAAGGTTTTATAATTAAAGAAGATGTAAATAACTTTTACTTTAGCTTTAATACTATACTTAAGATATACGTGAAAGGTTAGCTCTTATTATTCTATTACTTTTTTAATTAAGAGGTTATTAATATAAAGAATCTATAACTTAAGTGTTATATAGATTTTTTCATTAACTTATAGGTAAGCTTAAGCTTATATAAGAAAGTTTCTTATATTACCCTTATAATTATTATATAATTTAAGCTTAAGGAATTTTAGTATATTATTATTATTAATAAAGGATATAAGTATAAGATTTTAAACTATTATAAGTTTCTTTTCTTATACCTTAAGTTTTTTATAGAGATTATTCTATTAGTTAAGAAGCTATTAATTTTACTTTTTAAGCTTAATAATCTTATTATAAAGGTACTTTATTATCTTCTTAGGGTTAATAGTCTTTTCGCTTAAAGTAAATATTTTAAAAGTTATTATTACTTAAAGTTTTAAGGTAACTTATTAAATAAAATTAATTAAAATATAATAATAGCTTAGGTTTTAAGGTATAATAGGTTTATTTCTTAGAAAGTAAGTTAGGTTAAATGCTATAAAGTAGCTTTTAAGTAATATTATAATAAGGCTATTAAGAGTATAACTCTTAATAATAAAACTATTACTTAAATTAATTAATAAAGATTTAAATTATTTAACTTATAGGAATACCTTCTTCTTAAGTACTTATTTATCTCTTTATTATAGTTTTAAATTAAATAGATTCTATTTAATCCCTTATATTAGATTAGGTTAATCCCTTTTAATCTATTAAGTTAAATTAAACTAATCCCATTTAATCCCCTCACGTAACCTGCGATCCTATTAGGCCCTATTCTTATCTGCATGCTAGCGGCCTATAATGCCGGCTAACTGCTTTAGGTACCCTCGGTTCGTAACACAGTTATTTTAATAATCAAAAGATAATAATATCCCTAATAAAATTATTAAAAAGCTTAATCAATTATATTAATAAAATAATAATATTAAATAATATTATTAAAGAAGGGAAAAATTAGCTGCGATTACCTTATTATATACGGTTTTTAGTGCGTAGCTTATATTACAATACCTTTAATTAGCTGTAATAAAGACGCGCAAATACAGGTTTATCGCGTTTTCCACGCCATTATAATAAAATTACGCGTAAGAGTATAGTAAACTAGATGTGTGTGTATTATAGAATTTATAGTTTAGCCCGATGTGGGCTACAGCGCTTATGCATATAACCAAGGCACCTGTGTGAATCCACGTGACCTTCTGCCCCCCACGAGTAGCTTCTTGCGTGATTGAGTAAACATTAAGCTAGAAATACCCTTCTACCTAAAGCAGCTAATAGGAAACCAAACTACTAGCTCTTGTCTATTTAGTCGCTAACGGCTACATTGAACTTAAAATACTCCACTTATTAAACCAAGTCGCAACCTATTACTTACACCTGCCTATAATGCTGCGTCTACCAAACGAACTTCTTCCAGCTATTGCTGCGTCGCTAGAGTCTGAGAGAGATATTAATGCGCTAGCTCGAGCAAACTGGCGGCTCTTTGTTTGCCTTGATTATTTTCTATATCGGCGCAATATCCAATACTCTAACAGCTCAGCACTCAAATGGGCTGCTATGCGTGGCCAAGAACAAACGACTAAGAAAGCGCTAGAGTATGGTGCGAGGTGTATAGGTGAGGCAGTAGTGCTATCGGCAGAGAATGGGCACGAAGGAGTCACAAGAATGTTGCTCTCTATCTACAACCCGAATGGAGATGTAGAGACTAGGCTCGGCCAAAGCGCGCTTTCAAGGGCTCTCTCCCGGGGCAATGCGTCTATTGCTGGGATTCTGCTAGACTCAGGCAAGGTCGAGATTGATTCGAGGGATAGCGATGGCCGAACACCGCTATCGCGAGTCGCGTCCAGGGGTTACGAGTCTATCATTAGGATGCTACTAAGCACGGGAAACGTCGAAGTCGATTCGAGGGATACGTATAGCCGGACGCCGCTATCATATGCCGTATCGATAGGTTCTGAGGCAATTGTCCGACTTCTACTAGATACGGGAAAGGTCGAAATCGATTCCAGGGACAACTATGGCCGAACACCGCTATCGCAGGCTATGTCTAGGGGCTATGCGTCTATTGTCAGGTTGCTACTGGACTTTCGAAAGGCCAAAATCGATTCTTAGCCACGTCCTGATGTGCCGTTAAATGGGACTGCGTAACGCCGAACATGCATAATATGCAGCCTTTAGCGTGTTTTTATATTGCGTGTATAAGGTGCCAGGCATAGCGGCCAGGTCTTGTCGGATAAAACGCCTTCTGATAATTAAAACACACAAGCGCTTTGCTACCAGAGTAGCAAGTAGTAATAATAGTTATTATGCTGTTACTTCAAGATAGTAGTATTATTCAAGTCTTAAATATCTTAGGTCTCTAGAGTCTAGGGGGATAATAAGAAGAATAAATATTTCATAAAGAAATATAGTTAATAACAAGGAAGGTATCACGAGAACTGAAGTCGGACCTCAGACCAGAGCTGCCTTATGCCTTTGGCGCTCACTGACTTCTTAACATATAGAGACCTTGAGTCTAAAAAACCAAGGGCCTTCAATACCGAAGATTGTTATTACATGAATTGAGTTATTGCTCCAAGCCCTCACTGAGGCTTGAGCCCTTGTCACACTAAGTAGTAGTATTCTAGTAAAAGTATCTATCAAAACGCAGCATTTTTCACCTGTGCTCAGGTCTTCTCCGATGACTGTCTACTCCAGATCCGATAAATCCAGAAGCCGCGTCTTATGTAGACGGTAGCCCTCCGTGGCTCCCAAATACCGACCCGTCTGAAAGCTCCAGAGTAAGTCCCCAAGTGGAAAAGTATGGCACGCCTCGATGTACTTCAATACTTCACGATCAACCGCTTCTCCCCACACCGGCATGTTTGCCAACGCGACGTACCACCGACGGTAGGACTCATCTTGGAGCTCTCCGGCTCTGTCCATTGCTTTCTGGACCGAGAACCCATTCTTATTTAGGACTGTGATGAAGTTGTGTTCAATGCCGGATTTGACGTCCTTTTTGTAAGAGACAATATCGTTGTGACTGCGGGCAACTCAGCTCTCGTCAGCGCAGCTCGTAGTCTTTTCACTAGTTGTCAAGAAGGGAAGGGGTGTTCTCGAGGCAGCTACGGAAACAGTAATAACACACATCCAGGCGAGGTCGCAGCTGACTGCCATACATTCCTGAACAGATGGGTGCTCGAAAGCCAATTGTGGCAGCTTGACATCATGGGCGTATCTGGAGACATCGGTTGTCAGCTCAAAGGGCCTTGTATTTGCGCGGTAAATTTAATGCATACGCGATCAGGCTTATGCAGGCATATCCACCGACCGTTAGCCTGCGCATTTTCATGTATTCGTCCTCGGTCTGGGCACGACCTTTACAATTACGTGTCGCTTCGACCTGGTGTTTAAGGCCATCCAAATATCGCCGATGCGTGATCTTTATTGCATTTGCAAGTCAGGAGATGCTCGCTACACCGTTCCATCTGTCAGCGCAATTCTTTCGTGTTCCACATGTGTTTGAGTGATACCTTCTTAACACGGTCCCAAACGGTATAAAACAGATACCGCAAGGGGTGAACTTCCCGGTCTGGCAACTCCACGTCGTCATCCAATACAGCCATTGTCTGATTAATCTCTTTCTCTGCGGCTGTTGGATGTCGGTCGAGGTGGCCCTCGTCAAACACTAGTCAACGTGGTGACAGGGTCAGCAACTTGCCCTAATACAACACCACTGGGACATAGACATCAGGGTTAGCTATCACCGTCATCGAAGTAAAAGATCTAATACGGATGACTCAAGTCAGTATTAGACTACCTATTACGGGCTATAGAAACAGATGTCTTTCGGCGTGCAACATACCCAATTCAACCAGTCAACCATAGTCCTGAGTGCTTCTGCATCCGCATGCGGTGCCATGGCAGAAGCACAGAAGCAAAAGTCACTCTTTCGATTCTTGTCTGCCTCGTGCTTTTCCATATTAAGATAGCTAGTGGGAGAGACCTTTGCGTAAGTGTCCGTGGCTGTCTAGCGGTAGAAGATTTGTGCATACTCGGCAATCCAGGCGTCGGCAGCGCTTTTAACCTTAAAATGATGCGGGTTCACCATCGCCTCCGCAGACATGATTGAGCCAAACATGTCCGGGACACGAACCAACGTCGGACAGCCGTTACTAAGTGTGGTCAACTTTTTGATCATGCTGTCTGGAGCCGCGGCTGTAGATGACGGTTATTGGGTAGGTAAGCTTGGAAGTTAGTTGGGAAAGTAATGAGTGGGATTAGGATAGGTGTATAGGCTCAGCGTTTATCGCCGAACGCGGCAAGATTTTATAAATAAAAATTGTATGGTAAGCCGGGAGCAGAAGCATTTGGTGTCGGGGTACAACAAATCGGAAATTTTCCGGTTTGGGACTGCCCGACCTCCGCCACCTAATCGCCACGAGTAGTTATTTTCCGATGGCTTTCTTTTTTTGCTTGACATTTTATAAAAACCGGAACATTTCTATTTCTGGGAATAGCTCGGCAACCTGGGGCAAGATTTGTGACAAGGGCTCAGTTTTTAAGTGCTTAGAACGAGAGTCCTTTTTAGCTAACAACTTGCTTTGACATCGACGATCCTTGGTTTTCTCTCAAGGTCCTTGGGGTGCCTTGGCGTTTTTGCCCTTGACATTCGTCTTCATAATTGACTCAGGCACTACTCAACCACAACAGCAACCTGAAAAGAAAATCACAGGCCACCGAAGTTACGCGATTCCTCGAACTCACCATCCCACGTGAGGCTATGTCGAGTCTTGGCTCTCTTTCAGCGCGTGGCTTGCCGGCCACCCCCGTCTGGTGGAATATGGTCCACCTGTTAATCTGGACTGTAGCAGGTTTTACAGCCTATTGGTTCTGCCTCGTGCTCCATCGTCTCTTTCTACACCCACTCAGGAATGTGCCGGGACCCAAGGTGGCGGCGGCAACCAGTTGGTATGAGTTCTATCAAGACGTCGTCCTTGACGGGCATTACCTCAAGGAATATCCTCGATTACATGCGCACAATACGGTACAGTCTTCCTCTCTGAAATTTAATATTTTCTGAGGACTAACCACAGGGCAGGCCCCATTGTGCGCGTGAGCCCGAACAGAGTCCATATTAACGACTCAGCCTTCTACCATAAGTGGGTGCACAAAAACCACCTCGGTTCTGACGATTTTCCACGCTGACTACACACTTCGGCCAGGGTATATTCTACCAGAACTAAGTATCTTAAGGAGCCTGCTCTGTTTAAGTTTGCCGGCGAGCTTGACGCACTACCGTTCGTCATGGAGCCCGCGGCGCATAAAATACGCCGCGCCATTGTAGGCCCCATGTTCTCCCCTCGCTCTATCCAAGAGTTCTCGCCAGCCGCTCTTCAAATTATCAAGGCTGCCCTGGGAAACGTAGAAGAAGCATACGACTCCGGACTTGCCGTGAGCCTAAAGAAGCTGGAATCGAATTTTGCGGTACAAGAAGACAAGGTCCCATCCTTGCTTGGTCTGTCCTGAACGTGCTAATAGGCTCTATAGATGGACATTATTATGAAATTATGCTTTGGCAGGGATATGAACTGCACTAAAGGAACAAAAGAAACTACTGCCCTCGTTAACTCCATGATAACTCTGGCCCGCAGCTTTTGTCTTATCAAGCATTTCCCTATACTCGGGACTACTATGCAATCGTTTCCCAACCCAATCTTGGCGCGTATTCTCCCGGGTTTCGTCGAGTTTCGCCAGGTGAGTTGGTACCGAAATCTAACTTTCTAGAACTAGGTCTATAATTAGGGGCACGGCTTACTCCTCATTTCGCAGCAATGTGCCCAGTGGGTCGCCGAGGTCCGCGAGAGACATCAAAATGGCGTATATAGAGACGAGTCTGGTCAGCAGACTGTCTTTGACGCCATACTTGAGGCCGAGCCTCAGCGCACAACCAAAGGATTGGTGGACGAGGCATTTTCCCTTGTTATTGGGGGTACTGAGACTACGGTGACGACTATAACTTACGGCGTATGGTGTATCTTGAAGAGTCCCGAGGTCCAGAAAAAGCTGCTGGATGAACTTGACAAGGTAGAGACGAACAATGATGGGTTGATGGAATACCAAAACCTGGTCAATTTGCCCTATCTGGTTAGTGAACACCCAGGAATGCCAGCCCGTCATGTCGAGTCTCTAACCTGCGGCGTTTTTTCCAGACTGCTATAATACAAGAAACTCTCCGCATATCGTCCCCGGCTCCCGGTATTCTTACCCGCCTTGTGCCAGCTGGAGGGACTACATACAGCAAGTACTTCCTGCCGGCAGGAGTAAGTCCTAATGTCGTAAATGATTGGACTTGGGACAAGTAATCGCTAATACAATCTCCAATTAGACCTCCGTCTCGACCGCGCAACGTATGATCCACTACGACCCTGACCTCTTTCCCGAACCCGACGCCTTCATGCCAGAAAGATGGCTAGGGGACAATGCACAGGTATACAAGGCAAACCTAATTCCTTTTGGCAAGGGACCTCGGATGTGCGTGGGGATGTATCTCTCTTACATGGAGGCATATGTCTTTCTTGGGAATCTTTTTCGCCGCTTCGACATGAGCTTGCATAATACCGACCAATCCACTCTCCGCTGGAAGGATCATATTGCTCTTCATCTAGAGGATGATGTTATGATTAAAGTTAATAGCCGTAGGTAGAACTATTAGACTAGACATTATTGAAATAGTTTAAAAACAAAAAAAAAGGGCTAGATAAAGGGCATCTAGTAATACTGTATTTTGGCCGTACCTAGGCCAGGGAACCGTATCTCAACATGCAATATACTGTAATTACACGCCATCACGATACGTCAGACACACTAGCTGAATTAGTGATTCATTATAGCGCGCGCCGGTAAAGGCTATCTCGTGATAGACTCGGCCACTAACTGCGTGGAGTAATTTACATATCAGAGACATAGCTTGCGCCGGCGACTCACACCGTCAACTCAAACATGGACGCACAATATCTAGATATTGTTTGGAGGGTTGCCAAATCTTAGAGTGGAGACTCGGGCTAGAAATAATATCCAAGTTGGTTTATGACATAAGTTAAGAATTTTTTTATTTAGCTTTTAAAAGGGATTATAAGGCCTAGAACCCAGGACCAGACAATGAATAGAAAAAGGCGAAACCGTGTCCACGACAACCAACACGTCCATATCTCGCTGGATTGTGCCATCAAGAACTTGAACATTGACATCGTAGCCCTTTACGTTGCCTTGAAACTGCACCCCCGCGTCCCATATAAGATGAGTGATTTTCCTGTAATTGACCCCTGCTGTAGAATGCGAAACTACCCAGCCCTTCAAAGCCGGCTTCCTCAAGTTCCTTCCCCCATCGTGTTGAGGTTATGTAAAGTTCCTCAGCTCTGCCATCTGCTTCGCCAGCCCGCCACCCTGGAAGGACGCCGGCCACAAAATTCGTAAACTTCGTTTCTGAGAAAAGCTCCTCCAGTAGTAATTGCCCTGTGGGTGGATAAGCTTGCGAGCATTGACATGGAACTGGGAATTAGCCTCTCGACGTCACCCCAGAAGTCGTCGTCAACCGCATCGTCTGGTCCATTGCTGAAGGTGCACTGGTGATGATTTCTCATAATGCTAATTAAGATCTGTGGAGGCGATGGCTGGTGTCGAGCTAATTGGCAAGGTCCGACCCTCGAGATTACAATCTCCAAGGCTTCTTTCGGCATGGTCCCCGCCTTGATTGAGATGCTCAGGATTTCAGGCTACATAGATGATAACACCGTATACCGGATATCGTTTGGCGGCCAACCAAAAAACACTTCCAACTTCAGCTGACACAGTTGAAGAAGTCTCAACACTTCGGTCATCTTCGCTGTCTGTTGACTGTTGATCATCTTTGTTGTTCCTTGACTGGGCAAGCCAAGATAGGGATATGCCCTTGGTTTCTTGGTTGTCACTACGTCGCGCACCATCTTTGAAGGGATCGTACTGCCACGATGGAAGGGCTTCCAAGTGACACTGCTCCCAGAAGGCCCGTTTCTAGCTTCTATATTGAGCCAGGAGCCTCAGCGATCCATGCCCTTTCAGCCTTTCCAATCGCACCTTATCCGCTATAAGCTGTGCTCGAACGTAATGCCAGATCTCGTTGACAGTGAAGGTCGGGGTACGTGGAACTGCATCGTTTGGATACCTGGGATAGAGTGGGCGATAAAAAAGACTTCGCCGTGCATGATGCATGAATATCTGGACCACACGGTTCACAGGATAGGCAGATTTTCCCGCTGGTGACTTTTATGCGGACTGGTGGTGTCACTTTGTCAGCTTTAGCATAGACCTTGAATGCATCGCAAATGCGTGACTGACTTGGGATTCTTGTCCAAACGTCTCTGTGAAGAAAACTTGGCAAGTGTCGAGGAAGGAAAGAATCCGTAAAGCCCCTGGTGTCAATGTCGCTCCTTGACCAAAAAGTACATGGCACATGCCAGCTAAGAGTCGGAATGTTTACAACCTTGCTTCAGAGGCAGCGCTCAGTTGAGCCCTTCAAAGACAGAGGTCGGCATCTGATGAATAGGTAATTACTGAGAAACAGTATGAATAATCTCAAATTGACTAGACTTATGTTGTATCGTCGGCCAGCCTGAGGCATAGCAAGTACGACATGTATCCAAGGCACTTCCTTCACAGACTTAAAACTGATCATGTTCAAGTTCAACTTATTTCAGTGTTGGGTGGATGGGGCAATTCCACCGATCCCATTGTATACTATCTAATGATGCGCATCGCGGCAGCTGTTCTCAAAACGCAATACTCTATTCCAAGTCCATCAAACAAAGTCTTTGATAAAGAAAAACAAAGACGAAAAAAAAAAATGACATTTAAAAAAAAAATACTCAAAGAAATCCTGCACGGCATCTAATCCCCCGCAAATCCCGGCTTATATCACCATCCTTTGTCATAGCTCCGGTTGATCCGCCCGCTTCACAAGAGAAGTGTGTTTGCCGCTCACATTGTGCAGCAGCAGTGTGTTCCTTCGGTTCGACCGTCTGCGTTGTGAAGTCGCGAGATGAGGAGTTAGGGCATCCGCTCCTTGCCCTTCCCTTTCTTGTTGTGCCCGCGGGCAATGTCTCTGCCAAGTCGACTGAGCGCCTCGCCTTCACGGACCATATTTTCGCCAAATTGACGAAACGCATCGAAGTCAGCTCTGCTGGGGAAGTCTTTGCCAATGTGGCGGAGCGAATCAGCATGGCGCTCCATGTTCCTGAAAGCTTCATCGATCGCATCGGCTTCATGGTCAGAGAGGCTGCCAATTCGAATGCCCGCATCGGCGTCAAAGGAAGAGAAGTTGCCAATTCCAATGCTCGGACCAGGTCCAAGGTTGATTACTTGACACGATCGGTGGGGTTTCCAAGTGATCTCGGTTTTTTCCTTCATGCTTGTCTTGCATTTTCTAAATTGTCCATTTTGCTTAGCCTCTTGGCACCAATGTTTTTGCTCGACCTCGCGTGTATCTGTTTTGCACTTTGGGCAGCGCTCAATAGTCGTCTGAATCTCGCACATGTTGATGTTTGTGGTGATTGTCGTAAACTGTGTCTGTTTGCTCGTCTTTTTGTGTATTTGATTGTTATTTTTTTGGCCCAGGTATGAGAGAGGAAATAGCACGCTGGGTGGCATGGCTGAAACAGGGCATGCCACGGGTCTTATATATTCACCAGACGAGGATTCACGCCTCCTAATTCTGGCACTTATTAAACTTTCGTTTTTTGCTGCATTTGTCACACCGGGTCGTCGCCTCTGCCTCTGGGGAGCCCCCCTCGGTGCAAGTTCCCCATCCGGCATTCTTCTGAGCCTCTTCACATGTATATGTATAAAGCATTGAGGTAATAAGCGTCTTGCACTCATCGCAGTTAATACGAGCTCTATACTTGCACAGGTTGATGTTCATGGTAATCGCAGTGAAGTGTTTTGTTGGCAGAGTTGGTCGTGAGGATGTATCTGAGTTGATGAGATGACTGCCACTCAGCAGGGCCACGGATGTTATATATAGTTGCGATAGAGGAATCACTGCTTTAGATTCGTAAATGTTCTATACATCGGTCAGGTTCATTGCATTTGTTGCACAAGCTGTCCACCGCATCTTTTTGGCGATTTACCTCTCTTCTCTGCCTCTTTGCACCGACGGCTAGACCCATATAGTTCATAGACCTTTATGTTTCAAGTTGTGCAGTAGGCAACGTGATATCTTTCCCGCACATGTGATTGTTATAGTGATGGCAGTAAAGTGTTGTGCTGGCCGGAGTTTGATCGTGAGGCTACGGCTTGCTTGGTGGCGAATGCAGCTTGACGGTCTGCAGGCACTATTTGTACTCTGACGCGGGGACACTAATTGCTTTTCAGTCAGACGCGGGGGAAACCAAAAAAAGGCCTGTTGTTCGACTGTTCAGCCTCCATTTTTCTCCAGAATCTGAACATGGAATGAACCTACATGGCCTTTGTTCAGGGTCGGCCCGCTAGCTGCCATGTTTCGCTGAATTGACAACATACCAGAGCTATACAAAGGACTCACCTTGAAGCAAAAGGAACCTGAAGGGATAATAACAAGCTTCCAACGTCACATTTCCCGCTCTCGGGCACGATGACGACCAGTTCATAATGTATTCTATGGTTTGTTCAGCGCGTGGTTTGTCCTGTCACAGCTACAACTTGGACATGGATGCTCAACTATGCAAATACAGGCATACATCATCCATTCAGATGCAATACACGAAAAGAACAGGGAGACAAACCCCGAATCATGTCCGGGGTGGGCCTTTGAGATGCCCTTGTTTATACGCAACGGCGCTGTTCCTTCCATCCAACAAAGGGTTGATGGTGCAAGCCCCTGGTAGTCATAGTTGTACTACATAAAGAGCGATCAAGAGACCTGCATTGCCGGAGGCTCCTCCACTTTTGGCAGTGCAGCTGGCATAAGACACAACAATAACTGATGTACAAATGTAGTCGTAAGTCATGAACACATCATCTCACACTGAGTATTGCCCAGGATAACAGGTCGTCCAATAGAAATCCTCAAAAAGGTGGAGTTTGTTCCCAAAAGGGCCCAGTGCGGGCATCAGCTCCCCACCAAAAAAACGACATGGAGGCAGGCGGGCCTCGAATCGTTCGTTCCATGATGCCATGCTGGACACTTCGCATCCACTCTCCCATATCCAATTCCCATGGAAACGTGGCTAGAACAATCCGGAGCCGTAGGCCTAGACGGCCTAGAGGTTGCCGACTTCCCCGTTACCGGGCGGGGCGTAAAAGCGCGGCGGCGCTTCAAGCAAGGCGAGCGGATTCTCACCATCCCAAGCGCCCTTCACTGGACCGTTCAACACGCGCAGGCCGATTCGCTTCTCGGGCCAGCTCTTCGTTCTGCGCGGCCACCCTTGACAGTCGAAGACACCTTGGCTGTATATGTCCTCTTTGTCCGGTCGCGCGAGTCGGGCTATAACGGCCCGCGAAGCCACGTGGCCGCGTTACCTACGAGCTACTCCTCAAGCATCTTCTTTACAGAGGATGAGCTGGAAGTCTGCGCCGGCACTTCACTATACACCATCACGAAGCAGCTAAAGCAACGGATAGAAGATGACTACAGGGACTTGATCGCGCGAGTGCTCGGGCCGCGTCCCGATCTCTTCCCGCTCAACAAATTCACCATTCACCATGTAGGCGCCGCGTGTGATTGTTGCGATGCAGCCACTAACCGCAGTTCAGTACAAGTGGGCTCTCTGCACCGTGTGGAGTCGTGCCATGGATTTCGAGCTGTATGACGGGAGTTCAATGCGTCTGTTGGCGCCCTTTGCGGATATGTTGAACCACTCGTCCGAGTCTAAGCAGTGCCACGTGTACGATGCGTCGACTGGAAACCTGTCTATCCTTGCGGGCAAGGACTACGAAGCCGGGGACCAGGTATGTGCCTTGTTCCTTGGCACTTGTCCATGTCACTTACCTTGCGTTTTTACCCAGGTTTATATCCACTATGGTTCTATTCCCAATAGTCGTCTTTTACGGCTGTATGGTTTTGTTATACCCGACAATCCAAACGACAGCTATGATCTCGTTCTTGCAACGCATCCCATGGCGCCGTTTTTCGAGCAAAAGCAAAAGCTCTGGGCATTAGCTGGGCTTGATGCGACATGCACCATCTCCCTTACTCTTGCGAATCCGCTGCCGAAAAGGGTCCTTTGTTATTTACGGATTCAGCGACTAGACGAATCGGATCTTGCTGTAATAAATCTTCAACAAAGTAATACTGATACTGCATATGAGAAAATTAGCAATTCCAACGAAGTGCAGGTCCTGCAGTTCCTGGTAGAGTCCATTACTAGCCTCCTGGACAGTTTCGGAACTCAACTAGAGAAACTCGAAGAACAACTCGCCAAGGGCATCTACCCCTCAGGAGGAAACGCATGGGCAGCGGCACACGTTAGCTTGGGCGAACAGCGCGTACTAAGGTTGGCGAAAAAGAGAGCCAAAGACCTGTTGGCGGCGGTTGAAAGCGGAAGCAGCCCCGAAACCCCGTTGCCGGCACCGGCGCAAGGTGCGAATTGCGGAAAAGGCCCTGGGCAGTTGATGCTGTGCGGGAGGTGCAAAGCCGTCATGTACTGCGGGCGAGCGTGTCAAGTGGCGCATTTCAAAGACCACAAGGCGACGTGTCGAGCTATAGTTTCCAAGAAGAGTTAAAAGAAACGAATATACAAAGCGGCAGCGAGCAAACGGCAAGCCATGACTGTTCCGCCAACACCCTCAACTGCCACATCGTCTCAAGACCAGCGACAAATTGTTTCTCAGGGGAAAAAAGGTCCATCGTGTCTCATTTTCGATTATAGATAAAATACATGCGTCCCAGTGACATGCCAAATCAAGTCCCATTTCACGCCTTGATGCGCAAGACAGCCTTGCCAAAGTTCTTGCCGTCGAACATGCCCACCAGTCCCTCGGCAGCGTGGTCGATGCCCTCGGTATACGACATTTTGGCCTTGAAGCTGCCGTCAGCAAGCCACTGCTGCAGCTTCTCCTGGTGCTCCCAGTAGTAGGCAGGGCCGAACTCGGGGTTGCTGACAATGAAGCCCTGCATGGTGAGCTGCTTGGCCACGACGAGCATCAGGTTGCGGATGCCGTACGCCTGGCCAGCGTTGTTGTACTGGCTGATCTGCATTTAAAAAAAAAAATACATTAGCACAACATGTTTCGTCGCAAGACCCAAAACCGAGAAAAACTGACCATTCCGCACGCGACGATTCGTCCAAAGTCATTGAGGCTATCGAGAGCCGCCTCCAGGTGCTCGCCGCCGACATTCTCGTAGTAAATGTCAATGCCGCGGGGGGCGAGGCGCTTCAAGGCATCGCCCGGCTTCTCCTTCTTGTAATTGAAGCCGGCGTCGAAGCCGAGCTCCTTGGTGATGAAGTCGAGCTTCTCGTCCGAGCCGACGGATCCAATGACGGTCAACCCCTCCTTCTTGGCGATCTGGCCAACCAGCTGGCCGACGGCGCCGGCGGCCGACGAGACGAAGATTGTTTCTCCCTTTTTGGGCTTTCCAATCTTGTGCAGGCTGGACCAGGCCGTGAGGCCGGGCATGCCCAGGGCGCCGGTGAAGAGGGCCAGGTCCAGGTTGTAGGGGTTGTGCAGCTTGCCGACGCGCTGGCCCTTGACGTCGGCGATGGCGGCGTACTCGGCAAGGGGGGCGTAGGCCTTGACAATGTCGCCTGCGTTGAAGTCGGGGCTGTCGCTCTTGACGACCCTGGCGACGGTGTCGTTGACAATGGGGTCGTTGGGCTCAAAGGCCGGCGAGTACGACTTGATGCTGGGGTCGCGCATCTTGGGGCGCAGGTAGGGGTCGAACGAGGCATAGAGAATCTCGACAATGAGACCGCCCTTGGGGGGGTTCTCGAGGTCGATTTCGCGCGTTTCAATGACGAGGTCCTGGCCGGGGACGGGGAGGCCCTTGGGGACCTGCTTGTAGACCAGAGTCTTGTTGGAGACCATTGTGACGAGATAGTGCTCAAGTGCTCACCGAGGAACAGGGTGCGCGAGACAAGGCTCTTGGGGTGTGAGAACGAAGAGTAGGGTTTCAATGTTCTGTTGAAAAAAAACATGGCGTCATCAAAGTCTATTTATCCTCCGCATTCGTCTCGATGAACAGACGCAACATCCGCATCGATTTCTAATCTGGCTTTCCGCTTCTGTAGATTCCCCCGACTCGGACTAATCCGAAGAAAAGTCCGCCACAGGGAGATGAAGAAAACCGCAGTGGCAGGTTAATAAGACTATCCTCGTCGATCCACGGGCGGAGAGGTTTTGGACGCCCAGCTTGGACCCACTTTTCGACCCGTTGGAGGAGAACGGAGTTTTGGGCTTTTCCATTGGAGTTTTGGATGGCTCGGTTAGTCAGACGGCACCAGCTTGAGACGTATTTGTCAGGCAGAGATGCCGGTCACTTATGAAGAATAACTTGCCGGGGCCCGGGTTGGGGGCCGCATCTCGATCTCTGCGCTTGCGCCTGGCATGGGTGCGGTGTTCCATGGCCTTCCGTGGAATAATACGGGCATTCGATTCGTCGCAGGGGCGGCCGAGTAGAACTCCAATGAGGGCCTTGTCGTGGATGCCCCCGTTGAAAATCCTCAATAGAGACAACGACGGCAACTCAGTGCGTCTCACGGCTGGCAGAAGGCAGAGTGCGAATGCGGTGGTGCAAAATGTGTTGTCAATGGTCAGACTATGTCGCCCGAGTGTAGTTGTCCAGGCCCTGGACTTGACCTTCGGCCCAGACGATTAGTCGTGAGCAGCGACGAACATTCATTCACCTAGACAATGCTTATCACGTATCCCCTAAAAGCAGCGAAAGACTACAGTTATGTAGCTGCGGGGATACGCAACCAATTAAAACCTTGATTTTACATGGTACATTAGTCCCTGAATATTTTATGATAATATAAGTACCCATAAAAATCTAGGTTATAAAACGCTACGTCATAAACGCCATAATCTTCACTATTATTAATGTCACTTGAGGTCACCAGCTGCTACCCGGGGCCCTGTGGATACCGTGACCTAGCTGTAGTCTTCGCTGCTTTTAGGGGATGCGCTCCCTCTTCGGACCCTTCCGCACAGCCGAGAGCATGCGACCCGCGCCCGTCCTTTATTACGGACAGTCATTTACTTTCTCATCCGCGGCGGATCTTTGCCGATCTCTTCAGCGCTACGACGCCGTGCGGAGTCTTCGGCTGCACGAGCAATCGACCAATGGCATTCAACTCCCTCTCGGTATTCGAGTCGATGAGAGCATTTGCAATGGAGAGCATGGCCGAATCAATTCATTGCAATTAGCCTTACGCAAGTGATGTAATTCCATGCCTGGACGAAGCACGTAACTCGCTAGGTTGAAAGCGCCAAAGTTCCAGAGAACATTAGCAGGGGGCGCAGATATCATGTAGTCAATGTAATGACACCAACTATACCCCGTCTTTTGAAGGCGGTAGATAATAATAGTTATCCCCTATCCCAAAACTCAGCTCCGAAACCGCAAGGTCATGGGTGGTAAGGTGGAGGGTCTGCGGGACGGCATCACCTTGGAAAGCCGAGGGAGATGGTGGATGCGGTTGCTTGACGATTCCTTGGCTGTGTTGACTTTCGAATGGCCGGGCAGTCTTTTGAACAGTCTTTTGCATGTCCGACGCATAGCGGATTGTGCGTTTATTTTACTTGCAGCAGAACCATAAGCAGGAAGAATTCCGTGTCGTAGGGTAGTGCGCACCGATGAAGCTGACAAATTACTGCCATGTGAGGAGGGCTACTATCTCTATTCCCTTTAGTCATACTAATCGAAGCACATTGTCGCAAGTGCTATGTAATAATCAAAAGATTACATGAGATAATATCAGGCAGAGCACTCTGGCCGGATGGTAACGTAATAGGGAGATTGTTCAGAATATTAGGTGTTTTGTCTCTTGTATGTTCTATAGAAGAAAATATGTTCTGATATTGGGTGTAGTTGTGTGATTATCCTGTAATCCCATGCATGCTGCCTGCAGCACGTCGCAGTTTCCCATCAACTTGACTCGGGGTCCTCGATGGATGGCACAGGGCTACGTACTGTGGAATATCACTACGTGACATTAGTGTGGCCGGGCTCGGCATGTGGCGCGTATGCTTCTGCTGTTTTCCAAAAGACGGGTTTAATGAGGCAAGCCATACCCAGGCATGGCTCCGAAATGTTCATCAATTGGGTTGATTGGTGATGTTGCTACCGGTCCAGGCTCCATTACCTCGGACTACAAGTTCCACGACAGGTGACTCTCTGGAAGAACATATCCACGTCACCAGAGACTTGCTCCTAGCAACTTGTAGGCTCGTGGCTGTACGAGATGAATATTCCTTTTCCTCAGCTTCATTGCTGTTGGGTTTCACGGAACATAAGTGTCCCAGAGATATCGTAACTGGAAGCGCTGCAGTTGGTAGTGGATCTTCCACTGCCTGTCTAGATCAGGGCCAAGTTGGGACAAATGGACCTCTGATATAGACAGAATCTCCAGGCTTTATTCATGACGTAGCCGCAAATGGTACGCGCCTCAACAGTCAATCAAAGACGCAAATAAAGCAGACAAGTTTGAGTGTAGAATGTCCACCACACGCGTCACATGGGGTAAGTTGTGTTTCGGGGTGGTAAGTTTACCCATAGTCACATCGCGCAGGAAATGCTTGCGATCCTTTGCAAAGCCTTTTCCCGCTGCAGCCAAGTGCATGTGTAGAAGCGCATGCAAAGCAGGAAATACGTCACTAACAAGGAGGAGCTACTATATGCAGTATCTAGTCTTGGGCGATGGCGGGCTTGAGCAATGCTGCAGTCAAAGTGAGTCTGCCCGTTGTTGCCATGAAAATCCATGAGTAAACGGGGCAATGCCGCCAAGGCGTGGAACACGAATCATCTTTTATAACGAAAGGGGATCGAGTAGCTACAAGATTGAACACTCGGCCGCTACGTGCTATTACAGTCCACTATACCGTTAAGCCACAGGATAGTAATACGCTAAGAATTACAACCCTACCAACTCTTGTAGTGTTTTTTATTGAGTACTATGAGTTTGTCTATGCTGGGATGTAACATACGCAGAACAACGTTGCTCTAACCCTAAAGCCCTAGCTTGAGGCTCTATAGGATAAATAGTAGCTTGCTAGCTAGACAGTACTAGATTAAACTATTTCTTGTTAGTTGAATAGCTTTAATCGACCATGCTAGAAACAGCCACTATTAGTAATGGACCCGGCCAGTTATGCAGTGATCTAGCCCATTTCGCCTATTCGCGCTTTTGGGCATGGTACTTGCATCAAAACGTACGTACCCTCAGCAGACATATAAGTGTAGCTTGGTGCGCCCTTGAGTTCAATAGTACAAGAACGAAAGTTCTTGGAAACTACCCGAATTGGTCCCTTACGTAGACATCCAACACCATGCCACTGTGGTCATTTAGAGTCGAATTCTGGCTTCTAGGTCAGCGCTACCACAAATGGGGTGTCGATGTACCATAACCCGTGCAGCTCCATTTTCCCACCAACGAGCGACGTTGAATCTCCAAAGGCAAGAGGAAATTGGCATCGGGTACAATCTCCCACCCGGTCTAGAGGCTTGCCGGAATGAAGTTGATGAAAACGGCATCAAAGAAGGTTGGTTCTGAAGCAAGTTATTGCCGCGTCTCGAATCATGGCCCACACAGTCAAAGTTTCTTCAGTTATGTAAGTTTTACACCCAGTGGCACATGAAATAGCCTACTCCTCGCAGTACATGTTGGGCAAGACGCATGCTACCGGGTCTGCCGACTATGATTGTGACACCAGTCTCACCCAGAGTCCAGATTCAAGGCTGGTTTACAAGTGGGCGTCTGAAACCTCAGACTCGTCTACGTACATGCTAGCCTTTCGGCATGATTGAGCCACACACGGCACGGCCGTCTGACAAGTTGCAAGTGCCGAGTCCCGGCATCAAGCGAGGCGTTTTGTTTGCCTACTTGTCTGCAGTCTCATGGAATAATCTACTCTGACAGGTGGATTTCTTTTTTTGGCATGTCGCAGGCTTGTGTGGCTTACATCTAGATTCTATATAAGAAGCCGGTACTCCGTGATTCCATGTATATTTATACCACCGGCAACGGCAACCCCTTCAACTAACCCCCCCATAAACACCATCCTTTTACAACACCGTCAAGATGCACCTCTCATTCAACGCCGCCGCCATGGCCACCATCTTCTTGGTCGCGCACGCCGCCGCTGTCGCAACGCAAGGAACCCGGGCAACATGCGGCAGCGGCAACCTGGATCTGTCTAAATGGAAACTCCAGCTTCCCACAGGCACCCCGGGCCACCCCACGGAGATCTCGCCCTCGGAGCTCTGCGACGGCTACTCGAGCGAATTCTTCTACATGCAAGACGACGCGCTCGTCATGAAGGTGCCCGGAGGGCCCTCGTCTGGCAAGTGCGTCACCACGCCCAACAGCAAGCACTGCCGCACCGAACTCCGCGAGGTCAAGCCCGCCTCCTGGAACCCCAGAGCCAAGACGAACCGCCTGGTTGGCGAGCTCAAGGTCACCCAGAACGACGGAGAGATTTGCATCGGCCAGATCCACATTGACGATTCCATCTCGACCAAGCCCGTCGCGGAGCTATACTACAACGCCAGGGGAGGTTTGTCCATGGGCGTCAACACGTGCCGGACATGCACCCAGAAACGCACCCCGATTGACAACGTGCCCAAGGGTCAGCGATTCAGCTACGAGATTCGCTACGAGGGCAACAAGCTGTCTGTCAGCATCAACGGCAAGGCCTTCAAGACGCTGAGCACCTACAACTTGGATGCTCCCAAGAGCTACTTCAAGGCGGGCAACTACAACCAAAAGGATGTTCCTACCACGGTTCAGTTCTACAAGATTCAGACTAGCCATTCTTCACATGTCGTTGACGGGACTCGCCACGGCCTGTTTAGGGGTTAGTTGACAACTCTTAGTCTCTACATGTCATCAGCTCACGAGCAGGTACAAGAGCGCAGAGATGACGCGCCCCAGCTCTCCCCATTGTACATAACATCACCGCGCAAG
Source organism: Metarhizium acridum (assembly GCF_019434415.1). NCBI lineage: Eukaryota > Fungi > Ascomycota > Sordariomycetes > Hypocreales > Clavicipitaceae > Metarhizium > Metarhizium acridum. The sequence goes on along the minus strand of NW_027094045.1, from coordinate 471,007 downwards.
TCTTGAACAGTCACGTCGTATATAGTCAAAAAAGCTGCTCGTATCCGTAACCAATGGTTGCCGTCCGACGTGTGTATCGTGTCTCTGCTCCCTCGCCCTAGCAACACCCGTCCAACACCTGCTTCTCCTTTGTCGGACACAGCCCGACTTTTGCGGTGCTCGGCAGCTTCTTCAGCGACGCCACCCATTTCCACGTATCGACAATCGTCTCCCTTGCCGGCCGCACCGTCAGCCCGGCCCCGAGGGCCTTGCGCACGTCGCACGAGTACACGGACAAGTCAGCCGGCGGCAACCACAATGGCAATTCCACCCACGGTGCGACGCCGGCGTCCACGACCCTCTGAGCCTCCATCCAGCAAAGCTCCGCACGCCCCCCGGCGACGGTGTTGGCGGCGTCGAGAAAATCGCCGAAAGACACGTGCCCCATTTCCGAGACGAGATTGTACGGTCCGTCGAGCTGCTCCTCGGCGGCCAAGATGGCAAACTTGGCCAAGTCCCGAACGTCGATGAACTGCAGCCCCAAGTCCCTGGGACCTGGTGCCAGGGTCACGCCGCCGCGCTTCATTCGCAGCAGCCACCATGGCAGGCGCCATAGCCATTCTGCCGGCCCGAGAATGACGCCAGGCCTGATGATGGTGTGAGGCAGCCCCGAGCCGGAGACGATGGACTCCCCTTGTACCTTGTCCCTGATGTACTGGTTGTCGGTCTCGCCGGGGTCAAACAACGGCGTGGACTCGCTGTACGGAGCGTTGCCCCTTTCAAAGTCGTACACGCTTATAGTCGAAATGTACACATAGTGACGGACGCGGTCGCCGAGTGCTTCCACGGCGCTCTTGATACCGGCCGGACTTGAGGACCACGTATCAATGACAACGTCGAATGTCAGGCCTTGCAGGGAATCGTACCCGTTGGGGAGGAGACGGTCGCCGACCCTGCTGGCAACTCCATCTGGGGCCGGGCGCGTTCCACGATTGAAGAGAGTGACGTGGTGGCCCTTGGAGACGGCTTCCCGAGCCGCGTGAAGGCCGGCAAACTTGGTCCCGCCGAGGATGAGGATCTTCATGTCGCCAAGTTTTCCAATCCGCATGACCAGTGCGTTTGAAAAGGAACTCAGACGAGTGGAAGCGAGGCCTGCTGCATTTGTACCATGGATACGCGTCCTGTCCGGCTGTCAGGATTCTGGGAGCGAACTGGACGTATGGCGGGGGCGCCATTCAACCCATGTTGAGCTTCAGTCAACAAAGGACCTCGCCGGGCAAGTGGTCGATAATTCCGTTCCATTGGTCCATGGGGATGTTGCAATTATCTCTGTCGTGAGTGTTTTGCAAAACAACGCCCCTGGGCTTGAGCGTACGCGCGAGATTAGACGGCCGCCGATGCATGGTGGTACAAATGAGGGCATGCAGTGGCAGGATGCTGCCGTGGTGTTGAGACAAGAAGCTCAGGGATTCAGCCTGGCGAAACCTGTTTTTTAAGAAATTAAGTAAAGGCAGACGAAGACGCCAAGTCTGTATCGCATGTTTAAATGTGACAACTGAGAGATGAGTCTGGACGAAGCGCGGTGAGGAACTGTACGACCGAGACCAAGGTGGGCTCCGGGTGTCATTCCTCCATCATCGCTGTTGCACGACACCGGGCCAAGCCCGATAAGAATCGCTCTGCCTTTCTGGCCTACTTGGTCGGCATATTGGAGTTCAGACTGATGATTTAGTGTACCGAAAGGCTCTTCCTTATAACTTGGATCATCGGGAAAAAAGGCCACTGCAGTGACTTTCCCCCCGCGCCGCATTCTTCTAGGAGCAAAACATGTCCGCGTTTCCATCCCGCCACGATTATTCCACCATAATCATCTCGTCATTGTGCGACGAATCCAAGTGGGCCAGGCAGGGGTGAGACGGGTCGGGCATGAGCGAGGGAGTCATGTCATGAGGCACCGACCGATATATATACCGCAATACGATCTCCATCTGTAGGAGGTCCTCCACTTTTGGCAGATTCGTAACAAGTCACCACTGCCAGAGGGAATACATTAGGTGTCAGCGTAGAAATTGTGCTGCTCTGTGCATAGTACTGTGCTAAATAGGCAGCTTGCTACGATTGTCGATTCTGTTGCGGAGTTCTTGTAACACCCAGCTTGGTTGCGTCACGATGGCTTCACTCCGGCCGCAGGCTCAAGGACCCGTGAAATTCACCGTTTTGAAGTTTAGAATAGTCCCAAGAGATAGTGTTTCCCCTGCAATTAAGAATCTTGTCCATGTCGCCTACTTGTACCAAAACTTCAAAGGACAAAGTTGATGCAAATTACACCAGAAAATACGACTGCATATGCAACACTTTCTTCACATCACTAGCGTTGCTTTTCATCAGAATACAAATATGCTTCCAATATTACGACACCGATCTCATCAACATCGCAACAGAAAAGTCAGAGTTGTCTACTACGAAATCGACCTTGCTTTCCGCCCCCCTCCAAATACATCTTCTGCCCTCCAGAATACCTCTCCGTCGGAACCAGCTCCGGCGCATCGTGAACAAGCATCCTATTCGCGCAAACTTGGGCAGAAACATGCAGAAAGATAGACATGTTCCACGAGCTGGCAAGCTCCGGCTGGTGAAATACGCCGTCGATGATACGGCTCAGCCACGAGTTCGGCCTCCTCGTCCACAATACGGTCCACGGCCAAGTCGTTGGCGAAGACGGTTTTTCCTGCCCCGTCGCGTCCATTTGCAGCAATCATGGTACAGCCATCATTGTGCTGGGGGACGCTGGCGGCTAGGTATGTGAAAAGATGATTTCACGACCTCTCCATTTCCACTAGACTTGAGGCCGTGGAGCACTGCATGTTCGGTGGCTATACGGCAAGAACTCATTGCCACCACCCGAAGCGAGGCTTGCCAGGAGTGTACCAAGTGTTTTCAGCTCAAGCGGGGCGAGCATAACGGGTTGCATTCAGCATCATGAAGTCTGTTGTTGCTCTTGACGATATCCACGCTTCGCTTCTCTTGGTTAGGCGCGACGTGATTCCATACTTTTCGGATATAAAGCATAAAATTACTTGCAGAAGACCGCTGAGGAGGCAGGGCATTGTATAGTGGTCATCTGTGTTCGTTATTCCTTTCTGGTCTAGCCGAATCTCGTTCCAGATGGTCTGTCGCATACAATACGGTCCAACCTACACTGCGCCAAATGCGCCGGTAGTGATGACTGACCCTGCCACGAGGGACAAGTCCTGGAATTCGAATCATTACTACAAGGAGGGCGAGTGGATTGTGGAGTGGCTAGCCAGGGGGTTATGAAGCAGCATCGCACGTTGACGACTTATTTGGGTGCCGTGCTCAAAGTTGGTCTCCGAATACGGAGCTTTGTAGAGCTTTTGCCGACAGGGGAGGAGTTGGAAAATGATGTTGTGGAAGAGATCGGGTGGATGAGACGGGTGTTGTCTGTTGATGAGTGCCAGGAAGGGGTGTATAAGTTGACGTAGCTGGGGCTGATTCAATGAGACGTGACCCGGGGCACAGTGGGAGTGTGTGAAGTGATTCCAGCACCGTCTTTTAGGCACGGTCTGAGCCACAAGACACTGGGAAGCGGTATCAAAGTCTTCTGTCTAAATAGGTTGCAAGACCTGACTGAGTGCGTACATGTCCATCCGGGCCTACTGCCTCTACCACCAACTAAAAACAGCCGTCAACTACTACACATCAATTTGGAAATGTCGGCTTCCGCAAATACACCTGCCAGGCGTATAAAAAATCTCCATTTCAAAGGGCATATTATACAACACAGGCCTAGAGTAAGCAAGACGGAACAAAACGCTTCATATTATTCATTGCACTGTAGGCCAGCTACATAGGTCATTCGAATCAGTAATGAACATCATGACGAATGTCGCTAATACCCCGCCGCAAATGCTATATACAATAAACTACCATGATGACGGGCCGATGGGCTCCGTAACATTGGGAATAAATTTCCTCGTAACGGCCTTCCTCGTGTAATCCAATGTCTCGGTGTAAACAAGATTTCCCCACCAGTCAGGGAAGTTCTTACCACTTAGACCAAGGGCGAGGGCGACGATAACGACGCAGAGACGCGAGCCGATATCCAGTGCGCCGGAGAGAACAAAGTTGTACTGAGCTGTGGCAAATGTTTAGCAAGGATTACTCGTATTTCCAGACATGGAAGAGCCAACTTACACCACCAGCCAAAGAAATAGCGTCGGATGAAGCCGTTGAAGATGACGCCAACAATGACCCAAGGAAGAAGGTAGTAAAGGGTAGCGGGAGGAACAAGGCCGCAAGCACTGAAGATGGCGGGCCAGATGATATATCGAGCAAAAGAGCGGGGGTAGCGCCTGGCGACGAAGTACTGGATGGTTGGACAAGCGGCACCAATGAACCAGAACCAGTTGGTCCAGGAGTAGATGCCACCGGCACCGAACACGCGCTTCGGACCCTGTCAATGGCGGGTTAGAAGAGTCTTGATGTGGGCAAAAATCATGGGCCAACTTACAATAACACCCCAAATAACACTGGCATTGTAGAAAGTGGCAGCATTGGGGCAAATCAGTCCCTGAGACTGCTCATCCGTGCAAATTCCCTTGATGTTGCCAATGACAAAGTTATAAGTGGCAATTTGCACAACAGACAACCAAATCACAGCGAACGCCTGGGCGTAAAACATGCTGCGAGGAGGAACCTTCATGTAGTGACCAATCTTCATGTCAGAAATATAGGTCAGACCGTTGGCGCAAGTCATGTATCCCCAGGACTTGAACAACATCATAGCAATAGGGCGCCCGGGGAGCCTTGGTGAGGAAGAGTTAGCTACCAGAACTCAACAACACTCCCGTAATCTTCCATCACACACTTTCGACGGGTAGAAAACTCACATGTAACCGAAAATCATCTCAGTGATGACATTGAGACCAGGTTGCTGATTGGTGATGGCCTGGATCATGCCAATGGGAACGAACAAAACAACCCCAATCAAAATACAGACAATGTATGCCCACCATGGCAAGTGGGTGGTCCAGACTTGGGAGGCGATCATGCCAAATGCAAAGGAAACAATAAAGATGAGGGCAAACCACCACTCTGGGGCCTCCTTGTACTTGCGCATAAGTTTCAAGTGGATATCGGGTTCTTCCGAGCGAGAGCTAAAAGCGCGACGCCAAATATCAGGGCCATAAAAAAGCCCACAATGGAAGATGGTAGACATGAGGGTGGCAAAGGACATGCCGTAGGAAATTGAAAAGGTTGCACCAAGCAAGATGGGCGAGTATGCCTGATAGGCGGTCTCGTTGACGGTATAGTCAGGGCTTAAGATTCGGGAGGTATTGTAGGGTTTGGCAAACCGGTCCCAGTTCTTGTTGGCGCTAAGCGGCAAATACTTGTACTCGACCGGGCCGCCGTAGGCCAGGCCGATAGCTCCAAGCAAGCAGATAAGAAGGCCGAAACCCACGTTAAGAATGGCGAAGAGAGGCGTCTGCAACGGACTCCCTAGCCAGGATGACACACCAAGCCAATCGAAGGTGATGGGCAAGATACCGAGACCAGAGACGTGGCCGAATAGCTGGTTGACGACGACGTTATTCGGGGCGATCCAGCAAGCAAACGTAAAGTACTGAAGGAACGTGGCAAAGACTTCAGGGATCCACTGGTACACAAAGGTAGCTAGCGAAACGATAATAAAGAACTTGTATCGGGAAATTTGCCAGCCATTCGTACTGGCAGGGTCAGAAGGAACATGTTTATGCAGCGAATGCATAACCGTGCAAGTGACTAAATTAGCAGGCCAGACCATAGATGCAGGCCAGACCAGAAAACGACGAGCAACACCAGCAATGCCAAAGCCCATGGCTTGAGTGGAGATGATAAGCAGGATCTGGAAGCCCCATCTGTAGAGGAAAGCTCATTAGCACCAAGGAATAACTATAGCAGTGCAAGCGGATATGAAGCGTTATCTTACCCGAATCTTTGCTTGTAGAAGACCTCTTGGGCCAGCAAGATGTCGATGGCGTAGCTGTAGGTTGAGCCAGCGGCAGTCATCATGGTGATGATGGTATGCTCCTTGACGTTGAACGGCCCGGGGTTGAGGTTGTACTTCCAGCCAAAGAAGCTGCGCTCCTTGTTCGGGAGAATGTTGGCCAAACCGACACCAAGTCTGCGTGGAGCGAATTTAAGCAACCTGTCATGGTTTGATTGGATTGCAACTTGCAATGATTTGTGACATACGGGTAGGCGATCAACTGCACCACAGTGGACGAGATGCTGGCGGATGAGACATGCATGGAGAGGAGAACGTTGCAGGCGGCAACGACTGTGCACAGCAACGCGCCAAGGAACCAAGCCCGGATAGTGTCAACAGGAATATCGTGCTCGTCAGATGGGGGAACCTAGATGAATGGCATTGTCAGTGCCTGCCAAACCAACCTTGGGTCACAGATTCACGTCTAGACGCCGGCAATGGAGGCCAGGCGAAGCGGGGAAACGTACTGATGCGCGGACTTCGGGATAGGGAGAGTCTTCCTGGATGAGGGTTTCGTCGACGACGGCTTGCTTTTCGACGTTTTCTGATGCGAGAGCATCATCAATTGTGTCGAGCTTCTCGTTGTCCAAGAAGGGATCCCATTTATGCTGTCGGCGGAAGGCCTTGAGCTCTTGGGTGGGATCACCCATGACGCCAGCGGGAAGTTCTTCCTCGCCAGACATTTGCCTCTGCGAGAGGCCGAAACGGTCCTTCAAGCCCATTGCGGGAGTCGGGTGTGCCAAAACCTTTACTCTATGGTTGGGGATGCAAGGTTGCAACGAGGATTATGGACAGGAAGAAGACCCCCAATGACGAGAAGTAGCGGAAGGGGAGGCAAGACCGGATGGCAGGAGTGAGTCCGGCGGTCGGCGGCTTATCTATATATGTGAATTCAAATAGCTGGCGACGCTTAGTTGTTGATATCGGACGGGCCAAACGAAGGCCCCTGTCAAGTAGCGATCCAGTTCATTCTTTGGCTTCCAGCTTCCATCGGTCTGGCGGACCAGTCGAGTCGAGAACGAGCGTCCATCAGTATCAATTAGCTCAGGGTATCACACGCTAAGATCCGGGATCATGCGGAATGAGCCAGAGATGGAGCATTAAGCATCGCGCGCTTGGCCGTTGGTCCTCTCACCACTTGCCACATGAAGGACCTTTTGCTCAGATCCCCAAACTACCCCAGCTCCGCACGGGCGCACCCACTTCGGCAGGGGACCAGGAGAGCACGACAGAGCACACGAGGCGTTCAAGTGGCCCTGGATCGACAGCAAACCATGTTCTGATGTGAGCGCCCGCGCCGGGGTGGGCCGGGCAATGGAACTTTGGGAACTTGTGTACGGAGTCTTAAATGGAAATGGAACAAGGGCCGCCAGAGGGTGTGGGGAGGGCACCAGTTGACCAAGGGGCTGGCCGGATGCGGCGTTTCGACAAAAGGTCCATGTTTGCAATCGATGGCAAGCTTTTGGTTGACGATGGATGGAGAAGACGTGACCGAGGCATCATCATTTGGATGTTGGCTTGTCCGCACGCGCCAAGTCTTGCAAAGTCAGTCCTGGGTGCACCTGCCGCAACAATGGCGTATGTTCCCAATGACTGTCAGTCCTTCGCCCCCGCTCCCATCCTCACCTCCATACCAAGGCGCTTCGACGTTTCCTCCCGGTTTGTTCATCAGATTCCAAGTCACGAGGCTCTCTGCTATGCCATTCTGATGCCAGAATCGTGATTGCCGGCGAGCGGTCCAACGCGGCACCATTGTCCGTGGCACAGGTCATACGAGAGTCGAAGATCCACTGGAATGGGACGAGATGAGTCTGGCCGTCCGGCGCCACCGTGATTGAGACTTGGGCTTTATTCGAGATAAGGCCTGTGGCTGCAATGGTCCGCATTGCTACTTACAGCATCTCGCACGCCTTCATGGCCATGGGCATCAATGACGCGCCGAATTTATCCAGGTTATCGCGCTCGGTACAAGTCAGGTGGGTCAAGCACGCTATGATCCCTGCAGCCATCATGGGAATACTACCTACTTAACCTCTTATCTGCGAAGCTGCATGAGCAATAACCCCCGTCTCGCCTCCTCGACGGCGGTAGCTTCCAGCTTGGCACTGACCGGATATGAGGGTTGGATCGCTTGGCAAGATGACATTGAATCGCCAAGGTACTTGGCGCGCAGATTGCGCTCCCTGACAATCGAGCTTGGGGCTTCCAGCTCAACGCCTGTGGCTGTCCTACTCCGGCCAGACGCTGGCTAGTTTACTCCTTTGACGGATCTTCTCTCCAGATGGGCTGTCAGCGAATTGGCCAACGAAAGGGATGCGCGGACTTTTCAGAAACGCAGAGTCAGCAAAAGTTCCCACTGCAATCGCTCCCCGTGATCAGGGCTTGACAATGTAGAGGTGGTGCGGGTGACGCGCCGATTCGTTCCAAGGCGGAATTGGCGTTCTGCCAGTGGCGGCGTTTTACGCCATTCCGAATAGCCGGCTCGGCTGCCCATTTGGGCAAAGGACATCTGGATCCTTTTGAGTGTCTTTATCAGGGCCACTTGCATGGTGGATTGTGCCTCATGTTCAACGCCCATTGAAATGATTGGGGTCACTGGCGCGACTGCAGGCTCAAAATGGCAGCTGCGAAACATGACAGCACCTTTCGTCACGTACGGCCTGCATCTCGTACAGACGCGTTTATCTGACAGCTAGATTCTCATTTGCCAGACAGCGGTTGCAACATCAACTACCTAGGTAGTCGGGATGATCGATCAATCCTCCTACTTAAGTACGTAAGAGACATCGCACTCATCATTGTTCTTTTCTTCGACACAACGCCGAGGGCAGTCAAATTTGGGCAATTGCCACTTCAAGTCGGGAATGAACGAGGATCCATCAATCCTGCCAACCAAGTGCCCGCACACGGACCGCCACCAGTCCTCTGCCATTGTCACAAGCAAGTTCCCGGCAACCAGGGTCATACCCATCTACACACCATGTCCTCCCTGTTCCCCCGCGCTTCAGACTCAGTCAAGCTCCATGAAACGGTTCTTACCCCGTGGGGTCTAGATCAGAACGAGGTTTTCTTTTTTACAGACGGGGCAGTCAAACAGTTCGATCGCAACCCCGGGCTTGAACACCTGTCAAGTCAAATGAATGCGACGTCCCGAATGTAACATTGCAATACATGACCAGTGACCTGGCAAACCTTTGCCACGCAGCTAGATATGGGAAAAGCTGCCGAAAGTTGACCGGATGAGGGTACAATTTGAAACGATTCCAAAGTTGGCAGTGTGCTTCCGCGAGAGTCACCGTTGATTTGTTGATATATCCGCGGAGATGCTCCCCGGTGCCGGTACAGGCCCAGGACATACTACTTTGGGCATTATGCAGTATGCAGCACGAGGTGGGCGATGATGGATGAAGAACCTGATCGTCGGCGGTGTAACTAGTTATGATGGTCAATGCTGCCCTTCCACATGACTCTCTGGATTTGTCCAGATGTTGGTTACTCTTTTCAAGGTGGAGAATGGCAACTATTATTAGGCTATCGACCCTAGTAATCTTTACGTCCATTTACGATGGTCAACTTTGTGTTGGCAGTTGGTCGTCTTTGCTTTCCGCCCTTCACAGTACTAAATGATGGCCATGCCACCTTTGGCTGCCTGTGGTCAGCTTTATACTGGCCATGGATGCAACAAGTTACAACGTTCATCGTCTCTGTCTAGCTAAGGCTATACTGGACAGATGCCGTACCAACGTCGGTAGTCACAAGCTATATATGGGCCTTTTATACTTTGTTGCCACTCCATTGCCTTGATTTCGTCCGCATTCACCCGGATACTCAGACGAAGGGTAGAGAAAGCCTTCAGTTTGCGAGTTTGCGAGTCCCGCCCCGGCAAGTAACTGAATATGGGATGAATGGTAACAACTACGGGCTGGATTAGGCACTCCATATCTTGACATGCACAGCTATGCATATTCTATGCTTGAAGCCTCAAAAGGTAGTTATGGCATAGATTGAGGGTCTCAATACGGGGTTCGGGGTGCCGGACCAGGTATCAAAGGGTCAAATTTGCATTGGAGGATATTCAAGGCCTTCATCAAGAAGTGTAATCATCACTAGTATCGTTAAATTCGGAGTTTTTCTCCCTCAACTGCACGTATGCGATGCCCTCCAACTCTCGCGCTGTTGAAAGCTTCTCATTCCGCTGTGCCAATTCGCTCAATGATAGAGCCGTTAGGCCCAACAATACTGATTCAACATATAAGCAGGACATCGGGAATATTCAGCCAAGGCCCACTATCTCTACATCTTTTTGAACGTGTGCAATTTGATCCACCGCATTTTCCTCTCCAACACCTGCGTACGAGTTTGGCCCAACATCCCAGGTGTTCCTCGTCAGCGATGGCACGACCAAAAGTTCCTCTACCTCCTGCAATTCCTGCGCTTCCGCCAGTTCCAGCACCTCACGACGGCTGGCGTCGTCGTTCCTTACGGCAGCGTCTTCTCCAAAACCTGCGCTGCACTTTCGAATGGATATTCTTCCGGGAATTGCCTTTACTGCAGCTCATGGCGCCCTCCGTTTTCCGCCCCGATTTCACATGGGGCCATCGCATGTTGGCACCAGAGCAGCTAGCCAAGGAAATACCTCCTTCACCACCACTTCTCGCACCGGCTCTTCGCAGGCTAACGGGCCACATTCATTCATTTCTTTGCGGATTCTCCAGATACTACTGCGAGTGGTTCGGATTCCCTTTCTCCTACTCCATTGCAACCCCTACCGTTCGGCCTCCTTCTGAAGTGGTCCGACGGGACAAGCCTCGATGAAATGCAATCTATGCGCGCCATCCGCGCAGCCGGCGTTCCCTGTCCAAAGGTTATCAGCTACGGCGAGCACCCGCATACCCCGTGGGCCCCTGTTTCAATTCTGATGACTCGCCTGCCTGGTGAGGAGCTTGATGTGGCCTACGAGCATCTAAGCGCCCTACAACGCAACACCGTCACCATGGAGCTGCGCACAATCCTGGAGGCGATTCGTTCCTGGAAAAACCCCTGGGGTCGACGTATTTGCAGCATTTCCAGTGGCCCTATCCGCAGTATTCGCGTTCCAAACCACGTTGTGAGACCTTGCGAGTCCGAGGACGAGTTCCAGGAGCAAATTCTCAGTACCGCTTCATCTCACTCTTTCAAGACACGGGACGAGGATGAGACGACCTTGGCTACTGCTCGGGCGATGCCTCTTCAGCATGACGTCGATTTCACACATGGTGACTTTGCCCTTCATAACATCTTGGTATACAACGGTCGTGTCTCGGGCTTCATCGACTGGGAATCTGCCGGCTGGTACCCTGAATACTGGGAGTTCACTACCCCGTTAAGGTGGACTTCACGGGACTCTGAAAAGGGCTCTCTGTTCTTGCAGCTGGGTGGTCATCGCTACGAAAAGGAACTTGAATCCGAGTTGGCAATTAGAACGTTGACTGTGGATTCGTGGATTTCCGTCTAGTCGGCTGTACTTTCAATTAAATATATATATTTTTATATATGGCTACAGAATATAGTCCACGATTATCACACAACCCATGAATGATATATTGGCACCTTATACTGTTTAGTTACAACTGCCAAGTTTGTACCCCATTCTGCAGATTATCTCGACATCCATGTATTAAGACTAGGGGAAGAGAGGCCTCGGCGGCGGACTAGCCTAAAGTCTGTTTCTTCAATCTGGGATCCTTGACATGATGATAGTGTGAGATAACTTGCTCGAGTGGGAAGCCGCATGAAACGGATCAGCCAAGGTTAAACTCCCACAATTCCCACCGTTCATCCAAATCGGTTGCTTCCTCCATCTATGGCATTATTAGGTGGTCCCTTGATTCGCGCGTGACCCGGGAGCCATGCGAAGCCACACCCTAAACCCCAAATTGAATTTTGGCCCGATTTCGTTTTTTAGACTATTGAAGATGGGATCATAACGGGTGGTGATACTTGCATTTCTATGTTTATAAACTTTATATCTATGTCTTATAGTTGTACTTCGTCAGTCTACTCTTGGATATCGTGATAGTCAGGGATGTGACGTCAAACAGCAATAAAATTTCACAAAATGCGGCCGCAACTGATACTATGTGGCGCATATTCATCGCCCATTTGTATAATTTGCAACTCACATCGTGTCATCAAGGTTGCCATGAAAATAATTCAACTCATCTGGTGCTCGTACACCACCGGCCCCTTGCGCCCGTATCTGACGCGCAGTAGCTCATCTCCATTAACCCGCCTAGTAGAGACCCCAGCATCATCCCTCCAGTTTCGCCACTCGATACCATCCCAATGCAGAAATCAGCGTCTGCCAAACGCGCGTCATTCTCTATATAATTCAAGACCGCCGAGAGTACCGCCATGTATATCGCCCCGCCGGCGACTCCCACAGACGACGCCAGTAGCAAGAGCAAAAACGCGCTGGATGCTATCAAGAAGAACAGATTTATGAGCTGCAGCCCCGAGGAGACACCCAAGAGCACAAACAGAGGGTACAATTGTTTCCACTGGAACAAGAGCAGTAAGGATCGTGCGACGAAATCTCCCATTCGGAAAGCAGCTCCGAACGCGGCTTTGAAATGCGCAAATGCACCCAGGGATGCTGACATGGGCTGTAAGCGAATCGACGCCGGAAAGACAAAGGCCTGTACAGAGGACGCCACGAACATGGGCAGTATAAACTTTACCAACAAGGGTCGAACCAGAGTCAAACTTCGCTTAGCTCTAGATCGCAACGTGGCCGTCGGCTTGGGGATGCGACGCTCTGGCGCCAAAGGAATATTCTCTTCCTCGTCGTTCAAAGTCGGTGTCGTCCAAGGCGACTTGGTACTGATGCGAGGCAGCGGAGCTGGAGGCAGGACCACGAAATGGGCGGCCAGCAGAATGCCAACCAGGTAGTACACGCAATGGAGCGAATCCCGCAATACCATGCCCATGCCGTAGGTGAGAACATGCGGCATCACGGCGACCACCACTCCGCCGATGCCCGTGCCCACTCCCCAGCCGGCTAGTCCCCAGCGTCCATAGTATCGCATCTGCGATAGAAACGAGATTTCTCCTGCCGCGGCGCTAGCCGAGGCCAGCATCGTCATGAGGATGCGAATTGGGGGCGCGACGTTTGGCGGCGCAGCTGCGGTAACGGCGGCTGCGAGGATCCAGCATGCTGTGAGGAAACAAGGCCGAAGCCACCAGGCGACATGGCATAAGACGTGGGGGAGGAGTACTTTTGTTGCAAGGGCCGATGATGCTTCGATGAGGACCACTGTCGGCCGCGAATATGGAATGATGAGGTAGCTGGAGGAGAAGATGATGGACGGCAAGACGACATTGGCGAGGCCTATGAGGGAACAGTCATTCGGTTTGTCATTCATCCTGGGAATGAGCAAGACGGAGAGCTCAGACGTGGTCCACGTAGCGGTGGCATCCAGTCCATGCGAACATACTTTGTAGAGCAAGGTGTGAAGATGCTCCTCCAAGACATGGGTTCCAGGGATTCACGCACCTAGGAGGCAAAAGCCCACGAGAGCTCGAACATCATGACCGGCAAACACGGCACTTGGTCGACGAAGCGCAGTCCTGAAAGCTGGCATCTCGTCCTCTCCAGCGCTCACGTATGAGCATGACAACGTGGACCTGGCTGGAGACTGATTCAGAGAGGGACACGCAGGGGCAAAATAGCCTGGATACGGCTGCGGTTAATAATGCCCGAGACGACACGACGGGCAGTCGGCTGCCGACATGGGCCAACATGAAGCACTGGATCAAGTGTTGTCACCGACGGCTCTCCCACTCGGCCGTAACGGCGCTGAGTAGCCGATCCTAGACCCTTGGCGTCTAAGACAGTGAGCATGGCTTCGTGTCAGGTTGGTCGGATTCGACTACGGAGGTTGACGTTGGCGGCACGTTGGCGGCGCCTGCGATTGCTACTGGAGGCTCCCGATGTCCATCTACAGCGGGAGGCAAATAGTATGCAGCCAGACTAAGGTACCCGGCCGGCAATGACGTGGTATTTCAAGCACAAGAATATGTATGTATCAGGGTCTTTCGGCGGTGAAGCTTGCGGCTGGCCGTGGGAGTTGTGTAGATAACAAACGTCCCTATCAATGGCCACGGTGATTAGAATTGTCAGAATGAGGACTCCAAATGTCATGTGAAGCAATGCGGTCTAGGGATATTCCGTACCAAGAGCGAGGCGTGATTGGTTGGTGCATCAAGCGACGGTTCGTCAAGAAGATTGTTAATCTAGCCCACATACCACGTCAATCGCGCCACAGCACTAGTGCCAGTCTGGTTACACCAATTCTTTATGGACGAAACATCCAAGCCTTGAAATTGCGCCCGCGCCGAGAGAATTGGCATCCCTGACTGGCATCTTTTGCTGCCTTCTCCTTGGCTGAGGCAGGGACCTGATTCGCATCTTCCCCCAGGTGCCGTCTCTCCAACCCAGGCGGGGCGATGGCCAGTAGCATCTGCACGTGGGAAGAGCAGGTGCAGCGAGGCTTGATTGCCAGTGTGCCGCACGCTGGTTGGCCAAAGTCTGAATCAGCACTTTTCTCGGGCCCACCCTAGGCAGCCCCCAAATGCTCAACCCAGAGCTCAATCGGGCAAAGCGTGAATACTGCTTCTTTGCTCTGCTCTTCTCTTCTTCGTGCCTCGCCTCATGCTGCTTCGCCGTCCTGTGGTCTGCTTGCATCGCTGGAAAGAGAGTATTGTCCTATGGGACTGTCTAGACGGACGCTTCCATGGACTACAGAAGCAGACGCGCAACGCCATTGTTCCTCCAACCATTTGTCAGTCCGTCCTGGCGTCAGTTCTCTGGTCAACGATGAACCGTCAGATAGCCAAAATGGAAAAGGGCACGGTCAAAGCCCACAATCCGGGATGGACAGAAAGCCGCCAGCCATGGCCGAGACAGTCTAGCGTACGGGCATCGTTAGGGGCATGTGGCTACAAACTTCAACCAGGTCGACTGACTCTTCACGGGGTCGCCAAGCTCCAGTCATGGATGCGAACCACGGCGCGTGCTTTCAACGACAGGACCAAGAGGGCCTCAGCGTCATCTCTCACAATAGCTGATACTCTGTATTACCTACCACCAGGCGAACGTGCTCGTGCTGCCGTCCATGCCTGTCGGTGGCCGCCCACTTTTTGCCGCCGCAATGCTAGTGTAATTAGTGTTAGAATAGGTCACTTATTACGGGTACAAATTACGTACGCTTAATCAGATAAGGGCAGACCCTTAACCACGAGTGGATAACCCTAATAATAAGCGCACTTATAAAAAGAGCGCATATAATTCTCTCTTTTATAGCTAAATATAAACTTATATATATATATATTATTATTATAATTAATGCCCTTTAAAGTGTAATAGTTATAAGCTTAGGAGAACTTTAAATCCCCTATAACTTTCACTTAAGAAAACTAAGTATTTAAGGTATTATTTTAATACTTATTTCGTTATATTCATATATTTAATAGATACTAATATTACTCTTATAAACACCTAGTTATTTACTAAGCTTAAGTTAAAGCTTTTAAGCTAATAGTATAATTAGTATAAAGTATTAAAGGGTTAAGCCTAAGCTAATAAGCTTTAAAATATTATAGACCCTAATTAATTGAATTACCTAGCTAATACGTTACCTACTCCCCTTTAGCTTACTTTAATAAAGGCTTATATAAGCCTATTATTAGATTAATAACCTTTATTTAAGGTAAAGAATAACTTTATTATATTATATACTCTTTAAGCTATATAATTATAATATAATAGTAAGCTTAAAGCTTACGTGAGTAAAGAGATTAAAGCACGTAACATTTATAAGTAAATTACGTATACTATTAAATTAAGTATTTATAAATCTATTACACTTTACCTTATTAATTAATATTTAAAAGGTTATACTTTAAGGCAATTAATTAAAGAGATTAAAAGTTAACTTACCCCACGTAACTTTAATATATAAGAGGAGACTTATAAGCTATACGTAATATACCTTAATAAAGCTTACCACGCGAATATTAAATAAAACTAATAATATATAAAATAAAATAAGATTTATATGCGCGCTTAAAATAATAGAATTAATAAGATTAAAGAAACTAACGTTATTTATAATTTTCTTAGCGTAATTAAAGCTTACTTTAAGCTTAAATAAGCTAAAGCTATACTTAATATAATTATTATTAATAAAGCTTAAGAAATTAAGAATAGGCGTACTCTTTATAATTTTAGATTAATATTTTACGTACTTACTATTACGTATAAGTATAAGTATAGTAATACTAAAAGTATATATATAACACTTAAAAAACGCTTAAATTAAGAGAAATAGCTTTAGTAGGTATAAGAATAAGAAAATAAAGAGTAAACGAAGAATAATAAAGATAATAATAAAAGCTAATTAAAGCTAAAATACCTTTACTTAATAGGTAATTAATTAAAGAGGTATAAATAGTAAGTAAAGAACTATAAGATCTTGTAATACGTAATTATTAAATATAAAGATTTAAAGCTTAATTAATTATTAAAGGAAAAGAATTATAAAAAGATAAAAGAACGCTATAAGAGTAAGTAATAAAATAAGCTACGCGCTTAAATAGTAAAGAAAGAATAGGGTAAAAGCTTAACTATTAAAGAGATAAAATACCTAATAAAAGAAAGTATTAGCGCTACTATTATTAACCCCTTTACTCTTTAAGCGTATAAATAACACGTTAAAATCTATAATACTATAAGTATAAGTAAGTACCTACTCTCTTTAAGTATACTCCTTAATAACTATAGCGTTATATATCTTATTAATAATATTAATCTTCTTAAGCTTAGCTTATATAAGAAAACTAAGAGCGAATTTATAAAGGTAAACGTAAGTACCTTTTTAATCTAAGAAAAAGGGACTTATATACTTAAGAAGCTTTTAAATAGTGTAAATAAACCTTAAATTAAAAACCTAATACTTAAAGATATTAACGTAATTAAAAACTTTTACGTTAATATTATCTTAGCTAATTACTTATAGGAAAAGAGCGCTTAAGTATATAGTTTTAATAATATATTACGCTTTAAACCTATAAAATAAAGTATAGTTTTAATACTATTAATTTAAAAGTATAACTTAATATTTCTTAAATATAAGCTACTTTTTAATTACCCTTTTAAACTTAAAGTACCTATTATAATAATAAGCTTTTCTCTTAATATATTTACGATTATTAAAGTAAATAAAATAAGAATATAAAACTTAAGGCATTAAAGGCTAAGCTATAACCCTTTAAGGCTAAGAGAAGACTTTAAAGAGTTATAGCACCTTTATTTAAGCTATTTAAAACTAATAGCTTTATTTAAGCTATTAATATATACTAGAAACGTGCGTATTAAAGGAACTAAGCGTATTAACTATAAGATATATACGTAAGTTTACGTATATTAAGTTATATTAAGGTAACCTAAAAAGTATAAGTTATTAAGACTATTTTAGCGAGTATATTAGGACCTTTAAAACTATAAGCTAAGTTATAATAGTATAAAATAGCTTCTAGTATTTAAGAATAAATATTCTAAGATAATATAATATTATCCGCTACTAAATAAAAAATAACTTACTATATTTAATATTATCATGTATTTTAAGAGATAGGTTATAAGATAATTTAAGCTATTAATATGTAAATTTATGTAGAATAATAAGAGATCTATAATTATAGTTGCAGGTAATTTAATCTTTAAACGCTAAGTAAAAGCGTAAGGTATTAAGCTTAAATGCTTACTATTATATACCTATAAGCTAAATAAAAGCGTTAAAAGGGCTAGCTAATAAATTATAATTAGCTTAAATTTAATGCTTAATAGCGTAAAGCTCCCCGTAAACTTATAATTAAAAAGCGTTTAAGCTACTACTTTCCTATATAATATAAGCCTAAACTAAGCTTATAACTAGAAAAGCTCTTTTAAATGCCTTAAATTATAGTTTAAGACTAACGCTTACTTACCTATAAGGGAGTATATAGTTAACCTAAGGCCTAATTAAAGTATAATATATGCTTATAGCTGCCACGTATATTCGCTTTAAAGAGATTATAAGGCTAGCTAAAATAAGCGTATATATAAAATAAGCCTTAAGGGATATATTAGTTACCTTATTAGTTACTTTATTACTAATATTTATTAAATTTAAGTACTTTAACTTAGCTAGGTAATAATAACTTAAAATATTACGTTTAATAAGTTTATATTCTATAATTTACGCGTTAAAAGCTTAAAAGAGCTTTTAATAAAAGAGTTAACCGCTTAAGTTAAGTTAATTTAAATTAATAATAAGCTAAATAAAGAGGTTAACTTAATATTAACTTTTAATAAAGAACCTATTAAGATAAGCTTTAATACGCTTATAAGCTTAGGGGTAAAAGCTTAACCTAGCACTTAAAATAAAAAGCTAAAGCTATAACCGAATTTAAGCCTTTATACGCTACGGTTAACTTTAAAGAAACCTATAGGTAACGAATTATTAAATATTATTAAGCTTAATAATATAATATTATTAGCGCTTTTAAGCGTATAATCTTCTTAAATAATAAAAACAGTTTATTTTAAGGATAAATAATAGCTAGAATTAAATAAGTAAAGAGCTTTAGTTAAGTAAGCTTCTTAAGCAAATAATAGCTTAGCTAACCGCTCACTTATAAAGGGTTAAGCCTTAATATTAAAGGAAACTATACCTTAACTAGTATAATTAGAAGCTAAACTAGCATTAGTAATTAACAAAGAATTAGGGAGTAAAGAAAGGTTACCTTTATTATATAAAAGCGTACGCTTTAAGAGTAATAAACGCGTAAACTAGAATATTCTATAAAAGAGAAAACTAAACTAATATATATTAAAGAGGTTAAGTAAGAAAAGAAGACCTAATACCCTTTTAATTAAAGTAATATAAAAAGCCTTTACCTAAATACATTTACTTAATTACTAGATAATAAGAGACTAGATTATAAAGAGCTTTATTATAGTATTTATAATAATTAACGTAAACTATAATAAGAGAAATAAAGCTTAAATTAATAAATAACTTAAAATAAAGAAAATTTATATATTAAACTTCTTAAAGGTACTAATAACGTGGAAAGAAATGCTAAATTACCCTTTAAAAGAATAATAGTTTAAAGCTATAAGAGTAAAGATTAAGGTACTATAAAAAAGAGGTACTTAAAGGGAAATTAAGCGTTTAAAAGTAAGATTTAAGCTATCACCTTTAAAGTAAATATACTTCTATAAATTTAATGAGAAAGGTTACCTTATTAAATATAAGGCTCGTATAATTATATAAGAAGATATATAAAAGCGCACTACTATTAAATAAACCTACGTAATAATACTTATAGCGCACGCCTTTTATATTATAATTATGCTAATAGCTAGGTTTAACTTAAAGTTAAGATAATTTAATATAAAGAACGCCTTTCTTTACGTAAAACGCGGTAAGCACGTAATACTAGTAACCTATAAGCTTTCCTTAGAATTTAAAAAAGAGGGATTTTACGTAAAACTACTATAAGCTTTATATAAATTACGTGACTTACTAAGCCTTTAATTTAAAGAATTAAGTATAATATTAAAGAAGTATAGGCTTACTTTTAGTATAAAAGAGCCTTATATCTTTTACTTAAAAGCTTAAAACGTGTTTTTAATTTTCTTTATAAATAATATTATCTTTACTTACTATAAGAATAATAAGAAAGTAGTAAACCGCGTAATTAATAGCTTAAAAGAAGCATATAATTTAAAGAATAAAGGTAAAACGCGCTTCTTCCTTAAAATATAAATTATTAAAGACTATAAAAACAGGAAAATCTACCTAAGTTATAAGGCTTATATTAATAAGATTAATGAAAAATTCGGCTAAGTATAAAAAGACACGTTTTTAGCTATACTAATTCTAGCTATAAAGCTAATTACGCGTATTAAAGAGGTAATTAAGTAAGAGATTAAAGGGTATTAGAAAAAGGTTAAATTAGTGCTATACATAGTAATTATAATAAGGCTAAATATAGCGTTTACCGTATTAAAGCTCTTTTAATTCCTTATAAACTTAGGCCCTAAGCATTAAAAGGCTATAGACTAAGCTATTTAATATTTAGCTACTATAAGTAAAGTTACTCTTTATTATAATAGGATTAAGAATATTAAGGTATTAGAAATTACGAGTAATACTTTCTACGCAAATAACCTAATTACCTATAGATTATTATAAGGCTACCTTATAATATTATTTAAAGAACCTATTATATAAAAGGTAACGCGTTAATAAATGGTAATTACATTTACAATTAAAGTAAAGTTACTTGCTTTATAATAAATAGTAAAGAAAATAATAGCTTTAAAGCGCCTTTTTCGTAATATTAAATTTAACCTATAATAAGACTATAATATCTATTATAATAATTAATAAACTATACGCTTAATACTTAATATAAGCAAATAAATTAATACTCGTTTACGCTATATAAACATTTATTTAATGTAATTAAAGTAGAAATACAAAAAGGGAAGCTTTAAAGTATTATACCTTCCTATAATAGATATACTAGTAGACGGTTTTATAAAGGCACTTAGTAGGTAGCAATTTAAACACTTTAAAAGCCTATTAAATTTAGTAGATTTACGAATATAACCTAATATTTATAAGCTATATAAGTAAGAGAACTATTAGAGGGGGGTATAGGATATATTTGCCTTATAAATATAAGATTACTCTCCCCTTTTAAGGTAAGATATAATAAAAGGTAAATATAACTTTTTAAGGCCTTAACGTTATATAAAAGTAAGTATAGCTTATATTATAATAATACTTAATTAAGAAAAGAACTTATTTATTATAATATTAATCGTAGCTTTTATACGAGCCTTTTTATAATTTAATGCTACTAAAAAGCCCCTAGTAGTAATATTAGCCCTAGTATTACGAGACTTAGCGTCTTTATAAATAGAGTCTAGCTTTACTAGAAGATTAAGTTATAATTATAGCGTCTTATAATATTAGTTATATATTTATATACTTAAATAAGCATTTAAATTATAATATTAAAGCGAGAAAAACTAACCTTCTTATTAACGTTTAGCGCTAATAATATTCGCTTAGCTATAAGAATTAAAATAGAATTATTAATATAAGGTTAGCGTTTATTTAAGGCGTATTAAGTATAAAAACTAAAGAAGATAACGGAAAATAAGCTTATTAAGGCGTATAAGTATAATTATTAGCCTTACACAAATAATAGCGCTTTAACCTGCCTTTAATTACCTTATAGCACTAACCTTTCTCTTTATTAGTAATAGCCGCTTAAATATAACCCTTATAAGAGATATTATAAAGTATATTAGGCTTAAGGGTAATAGCTTAAAAGCGTATTAATAAATCTAATTAATATATTAATAGCTTATAAAATATAATACTAATAATTTCTTAGCTCTCTTAATAATTAACTAACGTTTAGTATACTAAGCTTTATTAACCTCTTACTATTAATTATTAAAGTAATTAAGTAACCTAAGGGTAGCTTTAGCTATTTTATTAAGAGAAGAAGGCTTTACACTAAAAGCCTTTAAAAGTAAGCGATAAGAGCCTAATAGTTATTACTAGGGGGTATTTAGCATATCTTATATACTTTAATAACCCTAGGGTAACGCGTGCCTTTAAACTAGTATAATATTAGTTAAAATATAGTTATAGCTAAAGAAGTAGTATATAATAAAGAAATAAGAAGCTAATAATACTAATAAGCTACGCGTATAAAAGTAAAATAAGCACGATTAATAAGAACGTATAGCTTATATTTAACTTACCTTAATAAATAAAAGGTTAATAGAATAGCTTTAGCTAATAAAAGACCACGCTAATTAAAACGCTAAGAAAAGGTAAGGTATACGTAATTAAGCCTATAATCGTACCCTTAACGCTTAAGTAAGCATTTAAATAAGGAAAATAATACTTATAATAGCTTTAATAATAGGCTTAATTAAGGGGTGTATTAGAATAAGTTACTTATTATAGGTATAAATTACGTACGCTTAATTAAATAAGGGTAAACCCTTAACCACGAGTAAATAACCCTAATAATAAGCGCACTTATAAAAAGAGCGCATACGATTCTCTCTTTTATAGCTAAACATGGACTTGTATATATACATTATCGTTATAATTGGTGCCCTCTAAAGTGTGACAATTAGTCTCCCCGGACCCTGTCTGTGTCTGCATTTCACTATGGGTCTTGGCTGTGGTAGTCTACACTACTTGTATTTGAATTCGGTGTCGTGCGAATAGACTTTGGCCGGGGAGCCGCCGGAGAATGCTCTCATTCCCTTTCAGCCGGAAAGCCTGTCTCGTGTCATCTTTTCGTCTCTCTGTCCTTGCTTCCACCTGCTTCAGTCTTGGAACTTATATTTTCTTTTTCTTTTTTCCTCCTTCTGCCCTTTATCTTCCCGTCTCCTTGCCCTAGCTGCCATTCGCTGTCGATTTTCGTTCATCGTGGTGTGAGGTGGAACCACACTGCCTTTACACGACGGCAGCCAAAATGCGATTCAACTTTGGTCTATCCTCAAGAGGTTACCGCCCGCTTCCTCAGTATGAAACTTCGTCAAATGACTTGCCCTCTACTCATCGCACCAAGGCGGGCAGGTTGACCAAATGCATCGTCGGTGGAACCGCATTGCTGGCAGCTGCAGGACTCGCAGCCCATTACCTGGTTGTAAGTTGACTCGGACTTGGGACACACCGCGACGACATCATTCTTGTTGAACAAGCCCGCTAACGTGGTCACACACAGCCCTCATTAGATTCCCTTGGATATAAGACGGGTCAAGGCCCGCCGCCGGACAAAGTCCTCACAACGCAGCAACTCCAAGCATTGTAGCCCGGCAATCGCTCCATCTCAGTTGGTGGCGATCGCCGTCTTCGCATCTTTATGCCCGCCGACTCGCCTCACATCAATCTATGCAAGTCCGTCATGTCAGCAGTAGCCTTGGGCTATCCAGCACCAATTTTGTTGAACTGGGGAGGTGAATTCAACCGCCCTGAATGGCACTTGGCCGGCAGCCATGTTGCCAAACTCGAGAGTTTTCTATCAGTTATCGAGAACATGCTCTCTCTGGCAGAGGGCGAGGATGGCGATGTTCATCAAGACGATCTGGCCGTTCTTGTCGACGCTCACGACATTTGGTTCCAGCTGCCTCCCTCGGTGCTCATTCAACGTTACCACCAACTCAACCGCGAAGCTGACGAGAGGGTGCGGCAGCAGTGGGACGATGCCCAAGGCTTTGCGACAGATTTCCCTATTCAACCGCCCAAGCAGTCCATCGTTGTCACAGCGGCCAAGGACTGCCACCCGAAGAGCGATTCTGGATCCGATCCACACTACTCACACTGGCCAGAGTCGCCCATGCCCTCCGACATGTACGGTGACGGCACCGACAAGGTTCTCACCATGCCCTTCGATTCGGCCCGAAAATTCAAAAAGATCCGACCACGATGCGTAAACAGCGGCATGATCATGGGTACAATGGGCTCCCTCCGCGACGCTCTCACCCGTGCCAAAGCCAAGGTCGAAACCGTTGCCCACCGGGGAAGGCAACTCTGGAGCGACCAGGCTCTCTTTGGTGAAGTGATTGGCGACCAGGAAATGTGGCGAGAATGGATGCGCGAACTGGGCACCACTTGGAACGGAACCGCATCAGAAAACTACCTCTCCCGTCTGCCGGCCGATGTACGCAGTATTGCCAAGGCTGCGATGAATGGCGAAGGATTCGAATACGGCATCGGCTTGGACTATAGTTTCAGCACAATTCCGCCTACATGCTCTGCCGAAGAGGACGGCTACTTTGCCAAAATCAACGACAAGGAGGCACTGAAACAAGCATCAGCCAAGGCTGGTGTTCCCAACGGCGAGGTTCGGGTCAAGGGTGTGCCCGCGGAACTCGACCAGGCCGGCGTTGGACCAAAGCATTTATCCGGCGTCAAATGGGGCGATGCATCGCTCTACACTGACTTCTTCTTTGGCGTCACCCCCGTAGCCATCCACCACAACGCCTACGTGAACAACCTCAAGTCAACCCGTCTGAATGAGTGGTGGAGCAAGATGTGGTTCTACCCGCAACTACGCAATCTGGTCGCGCAAGCGCTCCTCCCGATGGACGCCAAAAACACCATTCGCCCTCTCGCAAGAATTCCCGCAGAGGGAGGAGACCAAGTAACAAAATACTGGACGCCCAAGTCCGATCTCCGCAACAGAATGGTCAAAGTCTTTGAACCTGCGTCCCCTGACGCCAAATCTGGCGGCTCCATCACATCCATCGAATGGGAGGGCGTATGTCAACAGAGTGGGAAAAAGCCCTGGCATGAGGAGCTATTTGGCGATAAAAAAGGTCCATGGCAATTGTAATGGAGCTTAAAAAAAAAGGCCGAAAAAAGGACGCGGATGGCATGGTGGAATTGAAGAGGGCGTTGGAGGTTCTACTGGTTTATGGCGTTTGACAGCGGCGGATTCGCATTATACCCAACTTGTTACTATTTTTACATGTATAGCACAGATAGATTTGCCAGGGATGGGCGTCAAGGAGGAGGCTGCATCAACTGTAGCATTGGTGAATAGACAATGATGATGTTAGATTTGCATCACGACGATGACGCCGGGGAGGGTTGCAGTTGAACAGGGATCGGCCGTATCTGTGATTTGACGTTACTAGCGGCCGGGGGCCCGCCGTGCGTCTCGGCCGGCCCTGTGGATCCCCCGTCAAAAACGACACCACTTACACCAGACAGCACGAGTATTGACCACCTCCGCTCAGCCTTGTATTGTGAGAGCTGCGAGGCTCCTTGACTCAGATTGTTGCCTTTGCAAAGCCCTCCGCCAATCCTCGCTTTATTTGTTTCATCTTGAACAGCGAGTAAAGCAAAACCCTCGCACCATGGTGCCCGGGAAGAGGCTCCCGCCGCCCGTCGACCCGGCCCTCATCGCCACCCTCCTCACGTTCCTCTCCCTCCCGCAGCCCACGTCCATCGCGCCGCTCGAGGCCAACGCGGCCTTCCACAGGATCTACCTGATACACTACGCCTCGCCGCCGGCGGAGCTGCTGGACCTGCGGCCGTCGCCCGGGGGCGGCACCGGCCTGGTGCTGCGCGTCTCGGGCCCGCACGCGCATCCCCGTGCCGCGCGTCGTGAGCCACGACTGCACCGGCAGCAACGTGCTCGGCCGCGAGTTCACGCTCCTGGAGCGCATGCCCGGCCGCAGCGTCGACTCGGTCTACGCGCGCCTCCCCGAGGCCGCCAGGCTGCGGCTCGTCAACCGGCTCATCGACGCGCTGGTCGAGCTGCACGCCCACGCCTTCCGCCACGTCGGCGGCCTGCAGCTCGTCGGGGGCGACGTCGTGCCCGGCCCCCTGCTGGAGGACACCTTCTGGTTCCTGCCGGACATGGAGGCCGAGTTTGGGAGCGACGAGTCGGTCGAGGCGCCGAGCCCCGCGGGGCCGTACGCCTCCCACGCCGACTTTGTAAAGGGGCTCGTGGGCGCGTTTGTGCACGCCATTTCCGTGCACGAGCGGCTGGCCTGGGCGCGCGGCCTGCTGCCCCGGCTGCGGGCGCTGGCGGTCGAGCTGCCGCGCCTGAGGCTGGACACCAAGATGGTGCTGGCGCACAAGGACTTGCACCTTGGCAACGTCATGGCTTCCGAGGACGGGGAGCTGACGGCCATTTTGGACTGGGAGTTTGCCGCCGTGGTGCCGGCCGTGAGGCGGGATCCCGCGCGCGGCTTTCTCTGGAACTGCCAGTACTCGCAGGAGGGGCATGACGAAAAGTACCGCATGAGGGCCCTGTTTGAGCGCGAGCTCGAGAGGCGCGGCGTGGACAAGTGGTGGGAGGCGACGAATGGGGATATCGACGCCGTGTGGGACGTGGTGAGGTACGAGAGGGCCATTGTCGAGGTGTGTCCGCGGGCCGACAAGATGGACCTGTGTCGGGCTTGGAGGCGCAAGGCCGAGGAGGCGCTGGCCAGGCTGGGCGTTTGATCGGCGAGAAGAGATGTGGTGTTGGGCAACTGCTTTGAGAGATGTATCTTGGGAGACGACAGCACGGAGCAGACATTGCTTGAGGCGGAATGTGGGAATAATGGACAGGGATGGTGATTATTTTCATTTCCCAAGAGATTTCTGCTCTTTTGGATTTAGTATACTGCTGCCATGTGTCTGTGAGACATGTTATAATTTCGTCACCACTACCATCCGCCGGGGTATCCGAGTGCCACCACCGCCTAACCATACAAGACGCTTACAAGACGCTTACAAACGAGACAAGAATTACTACATAGGGAAAGAGAAACAAACAATGAGGAGTCGCCAGTGACGTTGTTTGCTCATGACGCTTCCTCGGCCATTCGGACAATTTCACACAGGCTTCTCATGAACAGCATGTCTGCGTCTTCAGCCTCCATGTCCACCATTCGCTCTTCTCCGGCGTCACTGTCGGCCATGAGCTTGGCCGTGGCTACCAGTCTGGCGATGCACTGCAGCAGGCCGCTCTGTATCACCCGCAGCGCATTGTCTTGGCTGCTGGGCGTGGTGTTGCGGCTGGTCATGATGCCCTCCTTGTTCCATTCGCCGAGAGGCGAGCTCACGCGCCTGGGGAATCGGCCCCTGCTGGCCGCTCTTTCTGCGGAAGCTGAAGCTGTGAGGCCGAGCAAGGACGCGGCCTTCTTTGGAATGTCATCTTGCTGTTGCTGGTCCCTGGTGCTTATCGAGCTGGTGCGCCCATTGCCGGCAACTGGCACGGGGTTGCGTGCTACCAAGGCCGAAACGTAATTGTACGACACGATATGGGCGTATATTGCGTCGCAAATGTAATCAGAACAGTGCCCGAACACATTTCTGATTGGAGTCCACGGCTTGGGCATGTCCAGTTCCTCTGACGATGATGAACCCATGCTACTTCCCTGGCGTGAATTGGAGTACCTCGGTCTTGTTTCCCAATCCGATAGCTGCGGCCCCTTGTTGTAATCGAAAACCTTGCGCCAGAGCGATTTCCTTGGTGGCTGGATGGATGTATCCCCGGAAATGCTGAGCGCTTCTGTGACAGGATGCCGCATTTTCTTCGCGTAGCTGCGAATGGTCTCGACGGTCAGACTAGACGTCAAAAGCATCGTTTCCGGGAAGCATGCCACCGACACCCGCAGTGTCTCGATAGCATCCGGTGGCAAGGGCACAGCTCTTGCAGCCTCGTCGTTGTGGGATACCCAGGGATATGGCTGGAGGCTGCTGTTGAGCCACGACTGAACACTCCGCAGAGGTTCGGGAGGTGTCGGCGGCCGGACAAATAATGCATGGGGTTTGACAGAGTCATAATTCGCAACGGGGGATAAGCCTTCGTCATCGGACACCGAGCATGCGTTGGTGACTAGTGACGTCTCCGGACGGATGGCTGGCTGGAGTAACGGCATTTGTAGCCGACGAGTTGGAAAGAATGAGTCTGTAGCACTGGTTCGAAGCGATTGTGTGCGCCGTATTGTCTTCAAAGATTGACACTGGGTCGGACACGTCGTTTGAAGTTGATCATTTTTGAATGAATCCTCTGTGGACTGTCTTCTTGGCCCGTTCATCGTCGATGGTCGCACAGGCAAGCTCGGGGTTCTACCGGAGAGCTGCCTCTGAACTGGCACACTCGGAGAGCCACCACTAACAGAGTGTGATTTCTGATGGAGGGAGCTTTGAGTATGGATCCAAGGGTTTGGTATGTCGAATTTTGTACCTCTCTCGGTAATAGGAGAGCCGAGTTCAGAGCAAGGCGGCGTTGGTGGTCGTGGAGACAGTGATCCCACATTGTACTCTTGTGTTGTGCTGTCAACATGATCCTCGCCGTCCGAATCGGCCTCAATCCAACTGTGTTCAACCTGATTGTCAGGAAGAAGCGAGTTCTTCCGTCTGCAGGCCACGGACGCCAAGGACGTTGCGGTGGTGACGACGGAACCGCGATGGCGAAACTCGGGTGGTTCGGCGCCGTCTGAGCTGCAGTGACTAGTCGTGCTGGATGACTCAGAATCAAGGTCATGCCTTTCCACAGGAAGCTCTACTTCCTGGTCGACGAATGATGCCGTGGAATCCCTTTCCTCAATGGGATCGAGCGGATGAACTCTCGCGGAAGCTGCTAGATATGGTGAATACAAGGCCAGCCTGCTGGCTCGTAACCTTGCTCGCTCCTCGGCAGAAAGTGGAATCACGGGAGCCCCAGCTGTCATCTTTTTCTCCGCGAAAATAGCCGCCGACAACTCCAAGTCTCTAGCAAGGACCTCGGGTAGGCAGTCGGCCACACGATCCGCCATACCTTCGTCAGCTGGCGTAGGCTGACTGTCGCTCCAAACACTTGAAGAAGACGGTGAAAGTTTAAGTGGAATAAGATCCTTCATGGTTGACACAGACCTTCTCCTACCACTTGATGGTGACGACCTCGCAGTTGACGTCGATTCACTGTCAGTAGTCGATGGCGCTTGCGATTCACTTCCAATGGGAATTAGCTTCAAGCCAAACAGAGACGCAAACGCCGATTCTTTACTGCCGGGTAGTATTTGCATTGAGAAAGGGAATGCCTAGGACGCAAGGCAGGAGCGCTGAATTTTGGGGATGGGGGCGTATTGTTATATCGATAGTTGGGTGGCCATACAATCAGAACAAACAACCATGCACAGACCAAGGATAGCGAAACACTGGCAATCAAGAAATAAACATGCAGAGACAGAAAACAACAGATCATGTGTTAACGGCCCGGCAGTGGATTTGGACGTCGCGGCGAAGGATGCCCGTTGATTTTGGATACAGGCGAGACAACTGTGGGAATCATAATCATAAGGCTGTCGCACTGTGTCTTCGCGAAGAATACTGGTATTGAGGGGCGATAGAGGAACTATAGCACCCTTTATGACGCTTCGCAGGGCGGCGGCGAGGTTGGGCGGACGTTGAAAATACTCTGATGACTGCCGGGGTTGAAAGAAGCAAAACTACAACAGTGCGCAAAATACAAAAGCAAAGTTGCAGTGGCGCTACGAAACCCTTCAACATGACACCATCAAGGGAGGCGTTGAATACTTTGTCGAAAAAGAAACAACCAAGAGCCCCTAAGCTGCCGCGGAGTTCAAAGCATAGCAGCTGCGGATTTTCGCAATTGATGCTACAGCTTTTCGTGATGATGCTCGTACTGAAATTGTTAGCACTATGTGTAACAATGACGCTGGGCAATGTCCCAGGTAACCAGGCAGCTCTGAACGCGAGTCGAATTGACGGATCTATTGTGCGCAATACGGAAACCAGGGCGTGTTTGATGGAACATGCAGCAAAACCTCTTGGCCTTGCCCTTGATGCCCTTAACGGTGAGGCTGCATTTTATAAAAGCTAATCAACCACAATCAAGGCCCTCGCCAATGCAAGCCACATCGAAGTGCCCCAAACGAGCGGCGGTGTCCAAGACTCTGGTGGTACAGGGGTCTTTGGGCAGCGTCTTCGAGCCATAGAAGCGGGAGCAATCCACAGGGCTGCCATGTGGCATGGAGCTCGACCATGTAATCATTCCTGCGTCCAGCCCGTGGTATGAGTAATTAATTTGGCAACGGCTTATATTTTGAACTGGCTTCGCGCCGTATTGTCGAAATTTGGTGCAGCTTGAAGTTTGTTCTCATCAGTTCTCGGATGGCGCGGAGTCGTCTGTCAGGTTGCATCCATTAGGCTTTTCTGGCTGCAGGTTGTATGTAGTACTAGTTGGCAAAGGGGGGCATCGCATTAAGCCAGTGATACTTCCGAGAATGATGGGAAGCGAGAGCCATAGATAGCACTATGATCAAGCGAAAAGCACAGAGCCGCGGGTACTAGCTAACTGGTCAGTTAGTCCCAGCCCACAAACAAGACGCAGGGCGGTGATGTGAGCGGCTGAGACAGAAGCAAGGGGGCACTGATCGATCAGAGCCATCCCTGGCTAGGAAGAGAGCCGAAAAAGCAAGCAGGCTGATGGAAGAGGTGTAGTTTCATGATGAAGTACGTAACACTTAACGGCGGATAAGATGACAGGTGGATAAAGCAATGATGACTGTGACAGCGACTTGGCAGAAGCAAGGATGAATTTTCGTACTCGGTAGTCCTCTCCAGGTGAGGGTTGAGAGTCCAGTGGTTCAGGGATCAAAAGAATGTCCGGCATGGCAAATGCAACACAGCAGATGTAGGTCACGAGTTAGGTAGTTACACCAGTTGACCAGTGTCTCGCACCTGCCGTCAGTTGACCCGGACCAAAGCACATCGCGCACGCGCGTAAGCAAGCAAGCAAGCATTTCACCTGCAAGGGCAATTGACAAATGTTCTAACAATCGGTCGTATGTCTATTCCCAATGTCACTGTTCTGTGTGCATGCGATGCGAATGTAGCCGCGGATGGCAAACACGCAAACGCGATACTCGGTGCCTGCTCGACGGCTCAATACATCATGTCTGCCGCAAGAGGCAAAATCTCCTTGGCGCCTCTTTTTCCCTGTACGCCAGCAGAACAAAACGCATGAAAAAAGCATTGCGATGCCTCGCTCATCACATTTGTCTCGACTTGTGGCTCAATCAATCAATACCTTCGCCCTCCCTTGTTATGGTTGCATTGCGTGGTGGGCCGTTAGTGTTTGCCATGTTGGCATGCCACTCACTGTCTGGTCGGGTCAGGTCAGGTAGGCGAGCAATGGTCGGGTGGTATGCATTCTCGTCTGAAATCCAACCATCCTCACCTTTCAACCTCTTCCTCGTTCCGTGGCTCTGACAATCCACAACCCGCAATAAGCTCTTGCTTGTGTGGGGCTCGGCCGTCGTGCATGGGATTGGAGGCTGGTGATTTGACGGCATTGCGTATGGATTCAATTTTCTTCGTTTTTTTGTTGGAGCCACCCAGAAACAAAGAATCAACGACGCATTGCCTCCAGCGTCTGCCCTCGCGCCAAGCTTTGAATGTGGCTTTACTGGTTGCGTACCGTTTGTCCGCGATCCGTCAGGATTGACGATTGTCTTGCCTTGTTTTCTTGGCTCTGCCTTCACGGGGCTACGCCTCCTGCTGCTACTCAAGGCTAGTGCAGGCCCTGCGTCCATCACATTCGAAAAACGCGACACCAATTCAACTCGACATGCTGTCTGAGGAGATATTCTCTTCCATCTGCGGACCGCCAATTGCTGCTAATACGGCGGTTTCAAAAGATGTCGGCATATACGGCCACTCATTGACTCCTTCCTGGTCAATCAAGTCTACTTTTAAGAAGAGTTCAGCGCCGCCTCATGGTATCGCCGTCAATGATACGCACATATTTGCTGCTCAGGATCAAAAGGCCCATGTACATGTCTACTCCCGGCTCCGTGGCAACCAAGAAACCCTGGTAGCTTTTCCCGAGCGAATTCGTAGTCTAGCCCTTGCCGGCGACGTTCTCATCTTGGGTACATCTGAAGGACGACTCATTCTGTGGGAGGTTAGTGGCCAGTTTTCTTTTTTCCTCGCGACAATCCTTTTCGGCCTGCCATGTTGCCTTGATTCTTTCGTGTCTTCTTTCTTCTAACCTTTCGAGACAGATTTCCACCGGCAGACAAGTTACCACACCGCCTTGCCATGTGCAAGCTGTCACTTGTCTAGCCGTCACCCCCTATCATGTGCTTTCGGCATCAGAGGACTCCAACATCCATGTTTGGTCTTTATCTCGTCTTCTTGAGTTCGGTGCTGACGCAGGACATGAGCCCGACTTGACCCTGTCTAACCATCGCGGCACCGTCACCGACTTGGTTGTCGGACCAAGCACCAATGCTGAAACAAGCCTTTGTGTATCTGCCAGCACTGACAAGACGTGCATCTTGTGGAACTATCAAACAGGCCAAGTGCTTCGAACTCTATTGTTCCCGTCTCCGCCACTCTGTGTCTCTCTCGATGCCTCCGCTCGAGCTCTGTTTGCCTGCGCTGAAGATGGAGGACTGTATCTAGTTGAGCTATTTGGAGACAAGCCGCTGGTTGGGTCTCGCAGCGCTGAGCTTGCCTCGATTGTTGTTCAAGTAGGTGCTCCTCTGGGAGTTTCGGATGTAGCCGACGGTCCCGCATCTTGTCTTGCATTGAGCCACGATGGAACGTCAGTGTTGACGGGTCATACAAAAGGAAAGATTCTCCACTGGAGTCTGATTGACAATTCCCATCCAACCGAGCTGGCGAATCTCAACGCTTCCGTTACAAATCTTGTTTCCGTGCCGCTGTTATCATCGAAGAAGCCGTGCATAGTTGCAAGCGTGGTGAAACCCAATCAGAGTCAGCGGCAATACTTTATCACTGCTCAGCTGGAAGGAGACTTCGGAGAGGGTAGCCGGTTCAGCCACATGCTCAACTCGACAGGATTGCCTATCGATGCGGTTGAGAGCGCCACAGTTCCGGTCCTTAATTCTCACCCGGGTACCAAAGAAGATACCAGGCTGCTTAAAGAAAATGAGGAGTTGAAAGCCATTATAGAGGAGCAAAAGGAACTACAAAAAGCCACGATGCAGTATCGTGATGTTGGGAAAACATCATGAATTGTAGTCAGCCAAAGCTAAAGGAGGCGTCGACAAAGCGCCATTTCGGAACTTGAGGGTAATGAGGGTAGGGATGAGAGTTACAACCTACGGATTGACCTGTCGCACTGTCAGCCAAGGCAGTTCAAGAGTAACACAGTCGCCTTGAAGCCCACCGCCGTTAGTGCTAGGAGGAGAATTGAGGATTATTCGAAATACAAAATTTCGTACGAGTGTAAAAGGATGAAGCCGCAAGGCCTCATGAGGCTCAAACAGCCATGTGTTGCGCTGACCTGCAAGTAGTACCTACTAGAGTGTTGGATAGAGCAAGTGGAAACAAAGAAATTAGAGGCCGACGTTCCGTATGATATCGGCATTGCATGCAACAAAATAAACATGATACCCACGACACGACACCGCAGGTTGTTTGCATCTCTAGTGAAATGTATAGCATTGCTAGAGTCGCACTTGTACCATCCAAAGTGTCGGCACCAATTCCCTGTCAAAACACCATGCCATTCGAGCACAATGATATGAGCCGAATCTTTCCCCATCTCCATGTTCGCGAGAAGATAGCTGGACGAAAGCTCCTGTGGAGTCGGGCGAGTGGCGACGCCAACGGTCTACCAGTCAAGAACATGTCAATTTTCGGTGATAATCGGGCTCGGACAATTCTCCACCCGAACGAAGCGCTGCCCCCAGAAATGTCATTCACGTCAACCAGGCCTTGAATCCCTCCAGCCCAGTGAATTTCTTCATTGTCAACGACATCAAAAACCACCATCCCACAATGTCGCTCGTTGGCAGCTTGAAAGGTGACATGCCGCAACAAGTTCGATCTCTCGTGAGTAATGACACATCCTCCAAATCGACATACCGGAATCCGATTATCGGGAACGCCCTTCGCATTCACCTTACATTCGGTTCCCCGGGTATCCGGCATTTTCGCACAGGCGGCATCGAGTGCAAGATTGTGCCCGGTTAGCGTCGCTCAGGTCCAAAGTCTAACGCATTGTTTTGCTTAGTATCGCCAATTATTACGGCAGGGCGAACAATTCTCAGCATACAACTTCCGAGAGTACGCGAAGCGCCGAACGAGAGATGCGTTTCGAGAGAACATGTCCGTTCAAGACCCGCGCAAAGTGCAGGAACTGGTACAGAAGGGGTTAAAGGAACTCCAGGTGATGAAGGTTTTTAGCGATGCAACACGACACCTAGCCGTTATGCGCTGATTTTGACTGGATACTAATCGATGTGAATCGATAGCGACAAACGGTCATCGGGCAGTTCTACCAGCTGGATCGATTAGTTGTCGAGGGGGGCATTTCGGTACGCCATCATCTTGACGCCGCCATCCAGGCACAATCAAAGCTAACATTTGGCAGGGCAGGGATACCGCAAAGGACGGCGAGGTGGTTGGGCAGAAGGACCAAGGGTAGGCGTCCATCATCCATGAGGCCACGGGCCTTTTGACAAAATACAAATGCTGATGATTCTGTAGCTGGGACTGAGATAAAAGCAAGGGACGCTTCAGTGAATATCTCATGAAGCTTGTATAGTAGGGCGGCGGATTATGACTGTACATTGAAATTACAACGGATACCTTAGCTTGAGCATCTTCACTAGCTCTGGGGCAGGCGTCACTTCAGATTTGGGCCATACACTTGGAGGTAATAAAAGCACATGTCAACGATTACCTATTCTTACAACATTATCTTTTGAATGCACAGGGCGTGACCAGGCCGTTGGTCAGGTGTCGCCCTCGATTGCGACAGGGGACGGTTCGACTGCACCTCTATGAAAGGCAATGAATAGACTTGGACCCTTTTAGTAATAGCAAGAGCGTAAATAATATCAAATTCAACATGGCAAAGTTTTCTCGCGCTTCCCCGACCCCCTTGCGGCAATGCCGTCCAGCTGCAGATGCAAGGATTGTCCTGCGCTTATGTCATCAAGTCGCAGCCTCGTAATTGGCCTCGTCGCGCCTAGCCTCACCCAAATCTTGACAGACCACCCATCAGACGGGCGAACGTGTACCCTTTCGGCGCATCGCATTCACGACCCGGACTGTCTCTGCAAGTCATCGCCATACACAGACTGCAGTTTGCGCACACAACCAGGCGAGAGCGCATCTTCACGGGTCTGCTGCAGAACAGTTCATGTCTGCTTAGCAATGGCGCCAGGAGTTCGTACTTCCCAGATGCGAGGATGGAATGATCCACTTCAGCTAACATGCCTTTTCAGACCAGACGCGCCAATCGAAGCGGTTACGCCGAACACGATGACTTTGAAGGTTTGCGAATATCTGAATATCGAATTGAACATCTCCTAATGATATTTTAGGTCTTCCCGTGCGACAATGGCGGCAGGAGTGGGTGAACGTAGCGCCACCACTTCCCCAAGAGCCTCTGCAACAAAACGACGTCTGGGCCATTGAACTTTTCCACGGCATGCCAAAAGACTCGGCTTTGCTAGCGCCGCACAGCCAGGAGCTTCTTCGTGCCGCCCGATCCGGCCAATTGTACAAGCGACCTGTGCCCGCCGAGGAAGAAGAGGCCGAAGCGGAGGATGCTCCGGCCGTAGAGAAGAATGAGAAGAAGGAAGAGGAAACTACAGTCAAGGGGTTTTCTATCAAGCTGTGGAAGCAGATCCCGCGCACCAACGAAGGGTCGGGTTTATCTCACCTAGCTAAACGGAGAAAGGGCACCGTCACGATTGCGAGCAGGACTATCGAAGACAGAGCTACAGGACCGACAGTCACGAGGGCAACTGTACGAAGAATAGATGCTGCGGGCAATCCGTACACGGAGGAAGTGACACTTGCTGAGGGTCAGCACGTAGTTGGAGAGATCATCTCAACGCGTGTTGAGCCCGCTCCTGCCCCTGCTGCGGAGGCATTTGTAGCTCCTGTGCCGCCCCCGAGACGACGACCGCCGCCACCCAAGAGAAAGTCCAAGGCCGGCCCTGGGCGGGGAAAGAAAAAGATCAAGAATCCACTCCCTGGTGAAGGTCAACCCGCTGGTGTCGCTTCGGCTGGTGGGGGTACAGCGTCTTTTGTCAAGATTGAAGGCCAAGGAGAGAATGTGAGAACCCTTACGAGATGTGTAATATATCTGGATACTAACTGTGGACGTGGTAGGGTATCGCTCAAGAGGGCGTCAGTACTCCCAATCCCGATAGCGAAATGGCAGATGGCGACGAGGATGAAGATGATGATGAGGGAGAAGATGGTGAGGACGGAGAAGACGAAGACCAAGAAGATGTTGATCAGCAGGGTGATAATGCCGACGACTCGAAGATTCGGGATGAGGAGATGACAGATGTTGTGGGAGAAGCCAAGCTTCCGACCACAAGCAAGCCAGTTGTTGACGCTATGGATGGCATCACGCAGACGGAAGTGGTACCGCCCCTCACCCTAGCGCCGCCTCTCGCCAATCTTGCGACCAGCTCGCCCAGGCCTGAGGGTAGTCCATTGAAGAACGTGATGCTGCAGTCGCCTACCGAAGTGCAGACGCAAGAGGCCCTCCCTCCAGCTGTTGAGGATGCGCCGGTATCCGGGCTGGAGCCTACGGCAATACCGGGAATGACCAGCGCGCCCAGTCTAATGGTGGAAAAGAGCCACACAACTGATGCCGAGTCCAAGGTGGAGTCGATGATTGTTGAGCCTGCATCCACAGTTGCTGGAGATGAAGACAAGGCTCCAGCCCATGTAGATGTGCTCTCGGGAGACGCACCAGCTGGAGAAGCTCCCAAAATTGAAGGGCTTGCTGAGCAAGAACACTCGGAAACAAGGCCCGAGGCCCCGTCACCGCCCAAGACAGCTAGCCCCGATGTCGCATCAAGAGAAGAAGCTCTGCTGCCGCCTCCGCCCGAGCAGGTAGGCAACATCTCCAGCCCAAAGGCTGACGACGGCCAAGACAGAGTTTCAGACAGCGAAGACAAGAGCAGGGAAAGCCATCATTCCGATTTCGCCTCTTTTTCCGACCGCCCGCCGTTACATCCTCACGATTCCATCATGACTGAAGACACCATCAAACCTGAGGATTCTGCGTCCGTCAGGTTCCCCCTCACTGAGTCTGGGGCTCCATCAGAGGTTGGAACCGCATCTGTAGAGGATACAAAGGATCTAGCGGTGGCACCGGCGGAGCCGGTCGAAGGGCAGCCAAAGGCGCCTTCACCGCCCAAGGAAATCTCTCCTGCTGCAGAGGCTAAAGAGGACACACCTTTGGTTAATGATCAAACGCAGCCCGAGAAACTAGAAGAGGTGGAAGTGTCGAAAGACGATGCGCTTAAGGAAGCTACTTCCCCTAAGCCCAATGCAATCATCACCGATGCTGCCGAACCTAAGGTCTCGCCTCCTGCCCCTGAGCCAGAACCGATACCTGAAGCTAAAGAACCGACCCCACCCGCCCCTGTGCCGGAGGTCTTTCACGAGGAGCCCGTGTCCGCGCCCGAAGAGGTAAAGGAGGCGTCCCATGAGGAAGCAGCAGCTCGGGAATCAGATGTGCCCATGGAAGAACCAAAGGCCGAGGAGCCAGCTGTGGAACAAACGGGGCCGGTCGGGGAAGTGCCCAAAGACGAAGTCAAAGATGAGCCCACAGAAGAATCAACAGTTGAACCAGCTTTAGAACCAGCACCTGTCGACATTCAAGCAGAAGCCCCCAACGCGCCTACTCCCCCTGCAGCTGAGCCGCCCACAGCAGACGCAGTCCCAGAGCGTCAGCCTGCAGATGAAGAAAGGAATGACGACCAGCCAGCGAATGCGTAAGTCGTTTAGCGGCTTACAGTTGTTATGATATATAAATAATGCACGCCTGTATGCGTGGCAACATTAAGATTTGTCGTTCAGGCTATTCAAACAAGATCGAAACCAGATCCCTGGGAAAGCGTTGTAGTTTTGGGAGCGTACGGGTGTTTTTGTTATACGACGTTTGGGATTGTAAATAGGGATATAAACATGTATTTCTGTTTGGGTATGGCTATTGTACAATAAAGCCTGCAAAATGGCGCCGTTTCGCTTCCTCCGCCTCTTGTATGATTCGTGACAGGCTCGTGTATATGTCTGCATGTATACCTCATACGCCTGATGTGCATTCGCATATCCCCGTACTCTGTCAGGACGCACCAGCGGCATCCCCCTCCAACAGCTCGTCTGGTAAGTCCTTGCACAACCTCCCATCCGCGACGCCCTGCTCACTGTCTCCGGCCGCGGCCAGCCCCATCCCCTGCAGCCTCGCGATCCTCCCGTTCACCTGGAGCCCCCTCGCGTGGGCGTTGCTCAGGCCCAACAGCGCGGCGCTCGACACCAGCAGCGCCATGAGCACCATGGCCCCGGCCTGCGTCTGGTTCCCGCTAAACGCCGCAACCAGGTACACCAATAGCTTGGCCGCGGCCTCGAAGTAGCTCTCGGCGACGCTCTGCTGCCTCAGCCAGATCTGGGTCGTCATGGCGCGGATGTCGGAGCCCAGGCCGCGGAGCAGGATGCGCGACCCGTCGCCCAGGTGGATTGCGTACTCGCCGTCGTGGTCCTTGTCCGGGACGGGCAGGGGGGACGGCCGCGAGCGCTGCTTGATGGAGTATATGTTGAGGATGCGCGACGCCATGAGGGCGACGATGAAGGACAGCCCCCACCAGTCGGCGAGGAGGACCATGAAGGTGCTCGCCACGACGGTCAGCACCGGGCTCAGCAGGTAGAAGACGTGGCTGAGGAAGTCGATCTCGACGTGGGCGATGCGTCCCTTTCGTCTCGTCACGAGACTGGCCAGCGCGCGTTTGACGGCTTCGACTTGCTGGCGCGGCGTCAGGCCCTTCATGACGCCGACGTTGAGCGTCGGCGTGCCGCCGGGGCTCGCTTCTTGCCACAGCCGCCGGATGTACTGGGCCATGGCGGCGTTGTTGACGGAGTAGATGGTCTCGCTTTGGCCGGGCGGGGACTGGAGCACGGCGGAGAGGAGGGGATCCTTGGTTCGGGAGAGCGCGTCGACGGCCTGTTGGTATTGCAGGCCGGGGGCGAGGACGAGGGCGTCGAGCCATGAGGAGCCGCCGGTGATGACGGTTCGTTGGGCCACCGTGTGGAGGTCGGCGAGGGCGAGGAGGCCGGCGGCGGAGAGGGAGAGGCTCGGGATCGGCGTGGATGAGAAGGCTGGTATTAGGGGCTTGGTTTGCCAAAATGGATGCTCTTCCTCCATGGGGTTTCTATGTTCTATGCTGCGTTGGTTGGCATGTCTGGTTGGGGATTTGAGGCGTGTGGTCTATACGCTGGGCAATTGGGCCGGGTCGGATGGCGTGAAATGTCGTTTAGAGCTGAGCTTTGTTCTCATGGTGGAAAATCTTCGATATTTGGACCGAGTCTTGGGTGTAGTGATTTGGTCGGAACACGGCCGGGGACACACAACACTTTAAATGATGGACATGGCCGGGGATTTGGATGATGATGAAGCCAGGCGAACCAGGCGGATGGCATTCCGGGCATATCGCCATGCGGGACAATCAGTTCTTGACCCATGATGGATGTGTGTAGCCGCGGGACCAGCGTGAGGCTCACATGGTGGGTAGGGTGGTGTTTTGTATTGTGTGAAGATGGTGTCGTGACCCTTTGCTATGCGTGTAAGTTGGCCCGAGTTGGACGGCTGCGACGTCATGACGGGTGGCGTGTGAGACAGCTGGCTTGGGCGTCGAGTGCAGGCGAGATGAGCCCGTCTAGTGTCTAAAACTTGAAGATGCTTGGATAGATATTGGGAAAGGGGCCCGTGGGAGTTGATGTGCGTTGAGGGCAGACCATGAGGAGGTGTAGCGGCGCAAGGGTTGTCGCCATTTTTGTCTAAATATGGCACAATTAATTGGGCTGGCGACAACAGCAATAACCATGGCAGAAGAGCCTGCTATCGCTCTCAAATACATCGATACGTAAGTACCCACGTACTGTCATAACAACCCGAAGTGCATTCAAGAAATACCTTAGGCGGCCGCTTCAAAAGCAGCCTCAAATCTGCCCATCCGGGTCTGGGCCTCTCGCGGCTCATCCATGCGTCATAAATGACCCCTTCTGTACCCTTGTGATGAGGACTGGAATTTTTTTGTGTTGGTGCAATACGTGCCGTTGTATCTGGTGGGAGCCTTCACGGCTCAAGGCTTTCAATGTAACACAAAGTCACGTTGACTCCGTTTGGCGGGTGAGCGATCGGGACGGAGATATAGAAGGTTGTGTGCTAAATGATGCAAAATGGCAGCGCTGAGTTTTGTTACTCAGATTTTTGAACTTGTTTGACGTGCAGAATACAAGTACTTGGTAGTCGTAATGGTGTAATTGACAGTATCAGCTTCTTCTATCGCAGGCGCGGCCAGATTCACTGTCTTCAAGGATACTAAGACGGACTGCGTAAAATGCATCGCAACTTCGAATGAAAATAACTAGAGGTCTCGTACCCAAAGAAAGAAAAGCAAAATAAAATCACTTGAACTACTGCAATATATTCCGCTCTGCCGAGTACCGCGCACATCATTGACGCTTCTAAAACTCAACTCATCAGAGGCTACCCTAGGTGACTGTCTGCTGACTCAGCAATTGACAGCTTCGACCTTGAGACGCCATCCCCCCCCACAGGCTTCCACAGCTCGGGGACGAAGCCCAAGCACGACGTCGCCGCTCACACTCATTCTCGACATGCGGCGCACTCTCCAATCAGCCCTGCTGCTGGGCCTGTCGTCGCTCGCAGGCGCAGTCTTCAAAGACGAAGTCGGCGACATCGATTTCCACTACTCCCTCGTCGGTCTGCCCCAGGTCGAGACTACCTTCTTCCACCGACCGCGCAACGAGGACAAGGCCAGCTTGCTCTACACACTCGGCGACGTTGGCGTCGTTGGCGCTATCAATCCCAGCAACGGCGAATTGGTATGGCGCCAGCACATTAGCCATGGAATTGCCAATGGAGGCGGCCATCTCAGAGCCCCGGAAGGCGAGAATTGGGTCACGTCGGCTTACGGATCCAAGGTACAAGCGTGGAATGCTCTTACGGGCCGAAATATCTGGGACATGGAATTCAAGGGTATCGTCAAGGACCTCGAAATTTTGGAATTGACAGAAACCCCGAGGAAAGATGTTTTGGCCCTGTTTGACGAGGACGGCGTGACGGTTCTTCGCCGGTTACACGGCGCTCTTGGCACCGTGGTTTGGGAGTTTCGCGAGACGAGCAAGGACCTGCCCGTCCAGGTTTCGACCAACATAGCCAACATCTACGTGCTCAGTCTGCATGGCTCGCCCGGCTCTTATAACCTCAAGGTCACGTCTTTAGACATGGCCACTGGTGCTCGCGTTGATCACTGGTCCGTTGGCAACAAGGGCGACATCCACGGAGTCGAGGATGTCATGTTCGTTGGCGCCAACTCGGCTGCGCCCATCGCCGCCTGGGCAAGCAGGGACCTCTCCAAGCTCAGCGTTAATGTGCTGGGCACGAAAGCTAAGCAGGAGTTTACTCTCCCCGATGGGACAGAGACGCTTCGTATTCATGCTCCCCATCTCGCCCAGTCTCAACCTCATTTCTTGCTTCATATTGGCACCAAGACTGGCCACAAGGCCATCGTCTACCACACCGATCTCAAGAGCGGGCAGGTCTCCAAGGCATATGAGCTGCCACATCTTTCCGGGCCGGGGGCCTTCTCGACCAGCTCCGATGCTGCCAATGTCTACTTTACTCGCATTACAGCGAATGAAATTTCAATTGTATCCTCCGAGTCCCATGGCATCCTTGCCAGTTGGCCGTACAAAGATGGTCACGCTGCTGTCCATGCAGTTTCTGAAGTAATCAAGAAGGCCGGCGGCAAGGAGTTTGCCATTCGTTCGGCAGCTGTTACTGATGGAGACGACTGGGTTCTCATCAAGAACGGCCAAGTTGACTGGACTCGCCACGAAGGCCTCTCTGGCGCTGTCGCAGCTGTCTGGGCTGAAATTCCCGAGGCAGAGAGACTTGCCCAAGTGCTGGCTGAGGAGGCTCACGCCAACCCTGTTGCCGCCTATATTCACCGCGTCAATCGACACATTGCAGACTTGGAGCATCTTCCTGCTTATCTCGCTCGCCTCCCCCAGCGCATCGTCGATGGCATCTTCGGCGCGGATCTAACCGGTCACAAGGACGGGCTTCATCGCGATACATTTGGATTCAGCAAGATTGTCGTTGTGGCTACGCGCCGAGGTCGCTTTTATGGCCTCGATACTGGTCGCCACGGCAAAATCTTGTGGTCACAGGCCGTATTCCACGTGGCCCCTGGCGAATCTCTTGTAATCAGGGGCATCGTGGCCAAGGATGCTCAGAGTGTTGTGACGGTTGTGGGATCCAACGGTGAGCGTGCCACCATCGAGTCCACCACTGGCAAGATCCTGGAAGCGCATCAAGCTGGATCCTTCACCAAGGTTGCTTCCACTGCCGTCATTGGCGACGGACCTAGCCAATGGCTGCTTTTGCTGGGTGCAAATGGACTTCCAGTACCCAACATGCCTATTGGGGCCATCCCCAATGATACCGTTGTCCTCCGTGATGGCAACCTTGGCGTAAAGGGCGTCAAGTTTGCTGCAAAAGATGGAGAAGTCATCAAGGATGATATCTGGCAGTTCCAGGTCGGCAAGGGTCAAAAGATTGTCGACATTGCCAGTCCACCCAGCCACGATCCCATTTCCTCGATTGGTCGTGTTCTCGGAGACCGCAAGGTGGCGTACAAGTATTTCAACCCTAATACCATTGTGGTTGCCGCCATTGAGGAGGCCACGAGCACCCTTTCGGTTCACTTGCTGGACATTATTTCTGGCCAAGTGCTTGCATCTCAGGTCTATCACGGTGTGGACAGCACCAAGGGCGTGTCCTGTGCCATGGCCGAAAACTGGTATGCCTGCACATTCTTTGGCGACTACACCGTCAACGACGGTACCGACCGAAAAATCAAGGGGTTCCAAGTTGCCGTTTCGGATCTGTATGAATCTCCCGAGTCCAACGACCGTGGGCCCCTCGGAGACGCTGCAGAGTTCTCCTCACTGAACCCAGTCGACACTCCCACTTGTGTTCCTCTGCCCCATGTGGTCTCGCAAGCATACGTCTTCTCTCAGCAGCTGAAGAGTCTGTCTGTCACCCAGACCTTGCAGGGCATCACTAGCCGCCAGCTCCTTGCATACCTGCCAGATAGCCACAGCATCCTTGCGGTGTCTCGACACATCATTGACCCCCGTCGTCCCGTCGACCGTGATCCCACTCCTGCTGAGGTCGAAGCAGAGGCTCTGATCAAGTACACGCCTCAATTTGAGATTGACGGACGGGGCATTGTTTCACACGAATTAGACGTGCTTGGCGTGCAGGAGATTCTTGCCACGCCAGCCGCCGTTGAGAGCACCAGCTTGCTTTTCGCCTATGGTGTGGACATTTTCGGCACCCGAGCTGCTCCTAGCGGCGTATTTGACATTTTGGGCAAGGGCTTCAACAAGGTGACGTTGGTGGGCACCGTTGCGGCCCTGTTTGCTGGCGTTTTGTTCCTGGCACCAGTGGTAAGTCATGCTCACCCTCCCGTTACAACCCTGCAGCAAGCTAACGTGTGCCTAGGTTCGGAG
This sequence comes from Metarhizium acridum, assembly GCF_019434415.1. Taxonomy (NCBI): domain Eukaryota; kingdom Fungi; phylum Ascomycota; class Sordariomycetes; order Hypocreales; family Clavicipitaceae; genus Metarhizium; species Metarhizium acridum. Next base: position 427,792 of record NW_027094045.1, on the reverse strand, counting down.
AAAACAAATCGACAGAAGATGGGAGGCGTTCTTGTAAAACAAGTGATATAAAGAAGACACATAGACTTGTGCTAGCATGATGCGAGAGAGCTAAATACACGTAATATTATCCCAATGTCAACCTCTTCCTTTTGCCTCGTCATGCCTCTGGCCAGTTGCCATTAATCACGACACAGCTCCCGTTTGCGCTCCGCGCGGCGTCGTCCTCACTCAGAAATGCCGCATACCGAGCCACATGTTCTGTCGGGATGGCCGCACACGCCGGCTGCGTCTGATGCATCTGGTCCAGCCCTTCCTTGTGCAGACCGTCGGCAAACGCATCGTGGATGTTGGTCTCGGCCATGCACCCCAGCAGCAGGGCGACGGCGTAAACCCCCCTCTTGCCGTAATAGCTCGCCGTGTTCTTGGTCACCCCCACGACGCCGTGCTTGGACGCGACGTAGGCAACGCCGCCGGACAGTCCCCTGAAGGACGCGTTGGAGCCAATGTTGATGATGAGCCCGCCCGGCGGCTCTTGCCTCTCCATCTGCGCCACGGCGTGCTTGGTCACGAGAAACGGGCCCGTCAGGTTGACGGCCAGCACGGCGTCCCACGTCGTCTTGGCGCAGACGTCCGCCGGCTCAAACTTGTCCATGATGGCGGCGTTGTTGACCACCACGTCCAGGCGGCCGAACTTGTGGACCGTCGAGGCGACGAGCTGCCGGATGGACCGCTCCTCCGTCACGTCGGCCCGGAGGACGAGCGCCTGGGTGGGAGAGGGCGAACTCCTGCCGGATGCCGGCGAGCCGCGACTCGTTGACGTCGCTGATGACGATGTTGGCGCCGCGCTCGAGGTATGTGCTTGCGATTTGGCGGCCGAGACCGCCGCCTGCGCCTGTGACGAGGACTGTCTTGCCGTGGAGGGCCATTTTGCTCCTTTCTTATGGTGATGATGGGCGACTCATGCCGGGAGGTGTGCTTGGTTGTGAGCGGACTCGCATGTGATATATGCGCGGGCGGTGACCTTTGACGGCGTCCAAGACATGGCAACCTGGGCTTCTCGCCTGGCTGGCCGTGATGTTATGAAACCATACGCTCACGCCGCAGATGGCCGTTGTGTGGATCCCGCTCGTTGAAAGCGGCGTGTCGTATTCGTGTCGACGGGCAATCGGGCGCGTTCCGAGTACGATGAGACCGCGCTTGGGTGGGATGTGGGGATTGGTTGGTAAGATGCTGGCTGATTTTGAGATGCGTGTTGGTTCTGTAGATGTTTACGTTGGTTTGTTGCAGCGAGGGTTGTTTTGCGGCTGAGGGATAAAGGCACTTGGCTTGGCATACAAAGAAGCTTGGGCATGACGATTCTTTGTTTCCTTCCTTCTTTTTAAAAAAGAAACTAACTTGGAAAAGATACCGGATGCGTATGCGTTCTACTCGACTGGACCGTGTAGTTGGGGAGCTCGACATGAGTGGGACCTGGGGTTTGCAGGGCTGGTTCATCACACGTGGGCTGTAGGCACGGTGGTTTTGATGTGTGACATTGACAGACAGATATTATGGAGTAGGAGGCCCGTGTTGGTGCGTTGAGGGGATAACGAGGCCTGACTTCTGCCGCTTTTGTTAATTGTAAATGCGATATGGCTGTCAATGAACTTGACTCTTCTCCAAGCCTTGCTCAACAGTCGGCCTGCATTGTGCTCGGTCCCATGAACGAGAATGCTGTTCATCCGTTGGATGAGTAGCTTCAGTCGGATTGGAGCAGCTCACGCCATGTTGGGAGCAGATGCGTGAGCCAATGATGTCGAATACATGGCAACGTCACTCCAGACATGGTCTATCCGCACGCTGCCAATGTCTCTGCTAGTTCCCTCTCGTCTTAGACAGAGAATGGGATGAGACAAAGGGAATGATTCCAAAGGTCAGAGAGCCAGCTTGGGATCGCTACCCGCGGAGAAAATACTGATGCCGACGATACGAAGTCGGGCACCAGCCAGATGACGGCAACTTTGACAGAAGCGTAGTTGAGATGCCATCATGGTTCTCCTGAAGCCTCACTTGACGCACAACCGCTGCAAGCGTGGCGATTTGACACTGCGGCGGGAAATGGAACTTCAACGGTATCGACCAGGTAGATCTAGAACCTGATCAATAGGCTTGTTCTTTCCAAGCAGCGTCATCCCTTTCCAGGCGGGTCAAATGGTGCCTCGTGATACTTGTCTGGTAACTGGTAGCAACAATGCCGTCCCTAAAGAACGCCGGACCGTAGCAGCATTCAAATCCACTCGTTGCTACTGGCGTTTCTGCAGCCCAATCTAGAATTCCCGGTGGACCAGTTTGAGGCACTCTGGAATGGAGGGACTGGTTACCGATACCAAGCTACCTGGGCTTGTCCCATACTTGTCCAACTACTATAAAAGACATTTCTCTATGTCTCTATAAGGAACAGGCGTGCACTTCCGCACCGCCCGGCGATAACGCATTCCACGGGTATGTACTCTAGGCCTCTGGCCTACGACATCTCGCCTCTCCCCTATATCAGACCGCCATTAAATATGAATATTCATCTGGAGTGAGCGATAGCCGGACACGACAACGTAATCTGTCGTGGTTGCCTCTCAGAATACGCAGTGTTCTAGCAAGTCCTTTGCGTCCCAGTGTCCCTGCATCAAACGAACATTGCAACCCGAATCGGATGTTTGTTCTGATACCAGGCGGAGAATTCGAAAAGAATTAGGTATGAATGCGGCCCAGCGACCCGCCCAGACGACGTCGCCAGTAATGTCGACAACACGGTCTGCATCCCCAAACAGAGGGGTGTGTCAAAGCAACCGGCCAAGACCTCCTTGCGTAAGTCACTGGAGATGTAGACTACATGTGTAGGCTGCAAACGCCTTGTTTTGCACAGAAACCTAAATCTCACCACATGCGAGAGCACAGGCGCCGCGAGGCGGCGTCTCGTGTTTCCCAAGGTGAAGCGTTACACTACATTCTGAAAGATCTAGAAGTCTCGCCAGCCCAGCCCCGAAACAAGGGGACCCATGCTGTATCCCGTCAGAATACTTGGAAGCCTGCCACCTTATTTCTGTGAAACCGTTGTTTGCGTTGTTTGTGAAACACCGACCGCCACTACTTACGCGACCGTCCCCTACGAGTACACTTCATGCTGAAAGAATCTCCCTCCCTGCTACCCAATGAAGGGCCGAACAGGATGCAGACCTTCCCATGGACCGAAGTATATAAAAGTGGATACACTAGTCCTACTATTGTTCAGTCGCGATGGATTGCTTTGCATCCATCTGGGACTGCGGGAATAGGGGTGCTGATGAACGCAGCCATGGAATTCACCATGGAGGAAAAGGATGAGACGGCTGCGGCTAAGATACTACCGATTGTGTACCGAGCAAGCATCTTCTACCAACTATGCACCACAGCTTTTGAATATGGGCCATTTACACATTTTATACTATCCAGAGTGTCACAGAATTGGCGCAGACGTCAGACTAGTGAGCAACGTAAGCACAGTGGCCGTACTCGTCTCGCAAACTGGAGTGCTTTTATTCATCTTGCATTCTGAACTAACATAACTTGCTTCATGATTTGGCCTTGAACGCTCAATGCTTGGTATCACATATGCTACACAACCAGAGCACAAAGCCCTCAGTCCTCATAATAGTCATCATACTCCTCTGCGTATTCTTCCTCGGCTTCATACAGCTCCTCTCGAGCTTCCTCCAGCGCTTCCCTCTCACTGCTGCTAGCACTGGAGCTAGCAGCGTCTTCCAGTGCCTGTTGGTAGTTTTCACGAGCTTCGTAGACGTCTGCTCGAGCCTCGTCAAGAGACTCTCGGTCACTGTCGTACCGGCTGGCGGCATACATTGCTGGAGGGGTCTCGTTGTATGTGACGTATTCGGTATGATAGATATTGGTCACAGACGGAGCTGCAGCTGCGGCTGCGGCAGGGGCAACATACGATGAGTGATTGGGTTTTTCGTCGTCGCTGCTGTCGCTGTCGCTACCGTGGAGAGCATGGTGAAGAACAGCTCCACCAATGGCGCCAGCTGCAAGACCACCGGCAGCACCAAGAAGTAGGCCTCCTGCGCCGCTGCCCTTCTTTTCTTTCTTGTCGCCTTTGGTCTGTCCTTGGCCATCTCCATTGTAAGCTCCTCCCAGTGGAGGGGGACCAGCAGGAGGTCCGTAGCCTCCCTGAGCCGGAGGGCTCTGCACGGGAGGGCTTTGCATCGGCGGTGGATTGTAGCCCGGCGCTTCCCACTGCGTCCTACCCGTCGACTCCTCTACATAGTACCAACGTTGGTGCTGCTGGTCAAAGTAGGGAGTCCATCCCTGAGGCAGTGGTGGCTTGTCGGACGGTGGTTGGTAGGCAGGTTGGGGGGGCGGAGGACCGCCTTGGTTTGCGCTGTACTGGCCATAGCCTCCATAGTTATTATCTGCGAGGTAGACTATGGTAAGTAAGAGGTAGTGAAAGCTGCGTTGCGTCGAAGAAAAGACAAACCGGGCTGAGGGGGGGCGCCAAATCCCATATTTCCAAACTGGTTGGTCATGCCCTGGACCGACATTGTGGCAGCGCGTTGGTGCAGATAATGTCGACTAAATACAACGCTCGAAGCCGAGAATTAGAGCACCAGGAAAAACGTAAAGCTGCAGGAAGGACGGAGGATTCGGGAAAGAGGTGAAGAGTATTTTATCCCCAAGCCCCCCTGTTGGATCCCTCCCGCGCTGCACCGAAGCGTGGGTGGTCTTGGTTGGAACACTAGGTGGACGAGGACGAGGGGTAAATCACAGTCGAGCTCGGTGAATGCGGGACATTCGAGACGACAAGCAATGATGATGGCGCCTCGGAACCGCTAGAAAGCCGATAGGCAGGGCAAGGACTGGATAGGTTCAGGGTCCAAAGGGTTGAAAGGATCTGAAAGGTCAGATTCTGGCCCTGCTGCATACGTCCAAACGGGCCGCTCCATCAAGTCAGTTGGTGTCATCACGACGGCCCCCACGGCTTCCATGGCTGCACAGTGTCGGCTGGTCATGAATCACGCCGAACACTTATTATTGTCGCGACACGTATCGGCTGGACACTTCTTGCAATGCAGACGCAGATGGGCACCTGTCCGGGTCGCAGATCCACTGGGTGAGTACAGCCCCGAATGCCCCGAATGCCCCGAATGCCCCGAATAGCCCCTTGGAACAAAGCCGAGCATTGGAGCAGCAGTTGGTCATGAAGTCGGTGGGGTGTCGCAAGGCGGTGATGAGGTTGACAAAGAGAACTCACGCCACGGTTTGGCCATGGCAAGGCAGAGCAAGGTCAGAAGTCGAGCCGAGATGGAGGTATCCAGCGAGGAGGTAACTACTCCGTAGCACCAACGCACTTGCGTCGTGGTCACATATGTACTGCCAAGACCTCGGGAACTCCAAAGTGCGCGGCTGATCCACGCTTGATCCCGCCCCGTCCATGATTACTCGCAGATGTTTGGCTGTTTGACAACATGTGAGGTGTCTCGGCATATTCAAAAATGTTTTGGTCACATCATGGGGCTGAGCAGCGCTTTCCCAAAGAGGTGGGGGCGGGGCAACCACTATCCGCGTCGGCATCGCCATCGTCATGCCAAGTGCCTCATCCACCATCTTCTTTTTGCTTCCTTTGCCCGAGAGATTTGCATCTTCGTTAGTCTCGCGCGCATCACCGCTCATCGGCCCATCTAGCCGCCATCGCGAACGTTGAACTTGCCCATCCTCGTCGGCCCGCGGCCAGGGTTGAGAAGCTTGCAGCCAAGTCACCATCGATAACTCGTTCACGCAGCGAACACTCGACCTCAGACCGCAAGCGCCTTGGGATTCCATCTCCGCGTCGCTGCCGACCCTGATATTCGTTCTACATATCGCCTAGATCGACTTTACACATTTCAGCGCATCACGCTGCCAGTACTTTGCCTCGCCGCAAGTTCGTATTCAGCCTTTTCCTCCAGGACAAACGCGTACATACATCGCAACCACCATGTCTGGCTATCCCGGCCGAGGACACTACGGTGCTGCGCAGCATCACGGTGGCGGAGGAGGTTTTCCTCAGGGTCAAGGCCCTGGCTTCGGCTACGGCTATGGAAACTACGGCGGCCCCCCTCAAGGCCCTCCTCAGGGTAACTATGGTCCTCCGCAGGGAAATTACGGCCCTCCCCCAGGCCAGTACAATTCACCACCTCCTGGTAATTACGGTCCTCCGCAGGGGAACTATGGTCCTCCTCCTCCAGGCCCGCGTCCGCCATCCGGACCGCCCCAAGGTTACGGTCACAGTCCCCAGCCTCAGTATGCCCGTCCTCCGCCGGCCAATCCACCGCCGCCCGGCTACGACGCTTACGGGTATCCAATGCAAGGAGGCACCTATGCCTACCGCGCGCAGGCCGGCCCCCCTCCCCCCACTACTCCCCAGCAGTTTGGCCACGGTGCTCCCCCAGGCTACACATTCCAGTACTCCAACTGTACTGGTCGTCGAAAGGCCTTGCTGATCGGAATCAACTACTTTGGACAAAAGGGAGAGCTTCGCGGGTGTATCAACGATGTCCACAACGTGTCGAATTTCTTGATCGAAAGATATGGCTACAAGCGGGAGGACATGGTCATCTTGACTGATGATCAACAAAATCCTGTTATGCGACCTACCAAGGACAACATGCTTCGCGCCATGGGATGGCTCGTCAAGGATGCTCGCCCCAACGACGCCCTTTTCTTCCACTACTCTGGTAAGTGTAATTCCGTATCTCATACTTGTGATGCAGTGCTCACCATAGTCTATATCAGGCCACGGTGGTCAGACCGAGGATCTTGACGGCGACGAAGACGATGGCTTTGACGAGGTCATTTATCCTGTCGACCATCAGCAAGTGGGACATATTGTTGATGATGAAATCCACTATCGCCTGGTCAAACCCCTCCAGGCAGGCGTGCGCTTGACAGCTATTTTTGACTCTTGCCACTCGGCCACCGCGATGGATCTGCCATACGTCTACTCGACCAAGGGTGTATTGAAGGAGCCCAACCTTGCCAAGGAAGCTGGCCAGGGCCTTCTGAGCGCACTGGGATCCTATGCGCGTGGCGACATGGCGGGGGTTGCAAGCACCGTCTTTGGTTTCGCAAAGACTGCATTCAAGGGAGATGATGCATATAAAAAGACCATGGAGACCCGAACATCGCCTGCCGATGTGATTATGTGGTCCGGAAGCAAGGACGACCAGACATCGTAAGTTTCACATGGAATGCGACCTGCCGCAGTTATACGTGCTAACCCGTGCGATTTCAGTGCCGATGCCACAATTGCCAACCAGGCAACTGGTGCCATGTCTTGGGCTTTCATTACTGCCCTCAAACAGAACCCCAGGCAGAGCTATGTCGAGCTCCTGAACAGCATTCGAGATATCCTTGCATCAAAGTATACTCAGAAGCCTCAGCTATCCTGCAGCCACCCACTGGGTACGTTGGTCTCGCGCCTGTCTTCGCTTACACGCCAATACTAACAAACGCTTAGATACGAACCTGCTTTTTGTGATGTAATATTGTTAAATTGGCTCTATGAATTCCGTTATGAGAAAGAAGTTGTGTTGAATCATGAGTTCCATACGTATAATGTGGCGTTGCATGTTCTTTGTGAATAATGTTCGACATTAGATGTAACAAGCGGAGGAAGTGTCGGATATACGGCAACTGTACTGGCTCATGATGAAGCAAATGTCAAATGAAAAGTTATGCTCTTGATTAGGTCTCTTTCTCCATAGACCGCACATCTTAACAACCCCTTCGAAACGGGAAGTAGATTGTGTACAGGTTGGACAGGCCTGGAATGCTAGTTCATAAGGCTGATGTGAGTTGAGAGAAATATATCATTTGGTGTAGCGTCATCTTCGGGATCGAGTTGAGCCTAGGTCTTTCTCATGTTCTTGTTTAGATGCCTTGGCAGTGCCCAGTCCGAGTCCAAACCTGTGTCGTCGTCGTATCAATGATTCGATTAGGATGCTCATTCGGGACGTGGCGTGCTTGATGTGTGGCATGGTGGACGCTAGTCATTGGGCCAGGCGCTTTTGCCTAGCGGCGGTTAACAGTGGGCTGCGCCTTGTTGATGATGGGTAGCCTGTAGGCCCAACCGCGTGATTCATGCTCCGTTCAAAGTCCGGCTTCGCCCACTCCACCACCCAGTCCGACTCGAGCACCTCTACGGCCGTTGGCCGCTTCCTTGGATCAAACGACAGCATTTGGTGCAACAATTGTAGAAATGCCGTCTGTTCTCCTTGTGAAAACACGCCTACGTTGAGCTTTTTTCGGTACTTTTGGACCCCAACGTCGAATGCTTCGCCGAGGGGAGGCGATGGATCCCCTCCTTGAGTGGAATCTCCGGCCTCGTCAAAAAATTGGTGCCGCTGCTCCCACCGCTGCCACCAACGGGGCGGCAAGGGACCCAGCACGTCCACTTGCTGTGCGAGCACTGCGTCGGGTGTGACGAATTCGTCACTAAAGAGGGGTTTCATGGCGACAAGGTTCCACATGGCGACGGCGAGGCACCAGATATCAACGGAAAACGAAAGTGGCGATGGCGGCTCGAACCGCGCTTCTGGGGGCCGGGCGGCCAACGGTGATCGACAGTCTTGACAAGGGCGCATCCTCGAGGCTGGCGCAAATGCCTCGCCAAAGTCGGCGAGGATGAGATGCGTGTCTGCCAGGGAGATTTCATTGGCATTTCTGCCGAGATGGAGTGGCAGAACCGCCTTTTTGGGACATTATGCGGCAGCGGCCCTCCCGCAACGGTCTCTGGGGGTCCATACTTGTCGTGCAGCTGCTCAACGGAGGGGCTGTCCAAGCTGGAGGGAAGTTTGAGCATTGCGTTGCCGAGGTGAATATCTAGCAAGGATGAGGCATAAGGAGCAGTTGCCAAGGGTGTCGGATCAGGCGTGGGCGGCATGACACAAACCTCCGTGGATATAGCCCTGGCTATGCATGTATGCAATCGCCGACACAAGTTTCACAGATAGAGCCCTCGCCACCTCTAGTCTAAACAGGTAATGAAAGGAAGCATCGCTGAGAGAACATTGCGCTGGAGTAGTTGCGTAACACGGGTGCGTTCCGTTGGGGCCGCGCACGGTAAATTCATCGAGGAGCGGAGGAATAGCGTCGTGTCCTGATGAAGCGACAAGACTTGACGCGTTGCGAGGTTTGGGGTCTGAGAGCCTTCTCAGGGTCCTCGTCTCGTGGAGCCTCGAATCTGAGATGCCGACTTTGAGGGCGACGTAAAGCTTTTGCTGGGTGTCGCGCGCAAGCCAAACGGTTGAATATCCGCCGTAACCTAGCTTATCGACAATTTGGTAGCGCTCGTTGAGTACGTCCCCAATCATGACCGGATGGTAGCCACCGCACGTGTATTTTTCGAGGGACTCGGCGCCATCGATGCAGGGATACTGGTCGCGGCATGCCTGTGCCGGACCTTGTCCTGCCAGTATTGCACTTGAATGAAGAGAATGGCGCCTTGCCGGGGATAGTTGACTTATTTGGCTGAGTTTGGACGGATAAGTGGCTCTTGGAGTTTGCCAGGAATGAATAAGTTTTCGAAAGACCTCATTGTGTTGATACAGGACGGGTTGAGCCATCTTTGATGACACCCAGGTTGTGGTTGAAAGTGGCAGATTGATGCCTAGGCGCCGGCCCCTGAGCCTCACCTTGATTTGTGGGTCTCCTCGACGTCGGCGCTTCAGGAAGTACCAATGGGGTCATGGAGCGAATTCTGACATGGATTGATTGACATGGAGGTGCCCAAGGTCCCGTTTTACAGCGCTTTGCAACGCTGGACAGCTACCAGTTGACATGTAAGCTGCAAGGTGGACAACTTCACCCACATGCAGCCATTGCGGATGGGCTGCTGTGTCTTGATGCCAGCATCATTTTCTGATGGGAGATGGTTCCTTGTATGGAAGGCGAGCATAATCAGGCCCTTTACATGTGATTTCTGCCAGGGAAGTCTCTCGAGCAAACAATCTGATGTTCAATCGTTGTTGCGTGACACTTGGACGTAGCATTGAGAGCAAGGGGCCTACATCTTCTATATATCTGCTCCCGTAAATTCAAAATATTACAGGCTAAATCGCTGCTTAAATGATGTAGATCCTTGCGAAACACAAAGATTCTTGAGCAGCTTGGTGTACAGCAGTGGACAACACTGCCAGTATGAACACGGCCGCGGAAGAAATTATAAAAGCGCTGGTTTTTTTTTTCTTTTTTTTTTTCTTTTTTTTTCTTTTTTTTTTCTTTTTTTTTCTTTTTTTTTTCTTTTTTTTTCTTTTATTTTCTTTTTTTTCTTTTTAAAGAAGAAGAAGAAGAGAAAGAGGAGAAAAAAAGGGGAAAAAAAGAAAAGAGAAAGGAGATTATTATAAAGTTTTAACCGCGTACCTAACCTGGTAGTAAAATTGCTCTTATTTATGCACAAGAATAAGGCTTTCCAAGCTATAATTAACAAAGAGCAGCCTAATAATACTGCACAATACAAGATCTAGCCAAAAATAATCATATTCAGAACTCTATAATTTAATTCACTAAATCTATCAGCTCAATCAACTAATATGTCGGCTTTGCGCTCTTCAAAAAGATTGCTTGCAATAGTCTAATACTATCTCTCACACCTGGCCGAGGTCCTTGGATGTTTGCGACAATAAGACACGCTGGTTGTCGATCCTCTATTTGATTCGGCGGGCTCTCAAGTTGTGTCCACTTCTCCAAGATCTCATTGGGAAGCTCATAATCGAAGGTAATATGGAGCGCTGTATCGGCATAGGAAGGAGGAAGAGCTGTCATTACGATCCTCGCGAGAGCTACCAAAGCGAGAAGGTCTGGATGGTTCTCGAGTTGATGGAGAAGGTGATTATCGACTGCGAGTATTCAATGTATAATCTGGAGAATAACAGTTACTGACAGCTACATAATGATTGTGCGACAAGGGTAATATATCAGATGTCGTTCTAACTTACGCATTCCTAACAAACAGGTTAGAGGATTGAGAGTCGACGGTGGAGAACTGGCCCGACTCAGAACACTTCAGGATAAACATTAAGCTTAGTTGGATAAGTTAAACGAGTCCTATACTGAGCCGGATGAGCTACCAGCATACTATGTCTCGGCTATCCTGCATATAGTTTTTTCTTGAGCTATTTTAAGAATGCATAGGCCAGATAACAATAGCTTCCATGGCTTCTCAAAGCCAAATATACCGCTGACAGGCCACAGGAGGAACAGTACAAACTATTTCTGACATAAATAATAGCCAACACAGGACCCCGATTAAAGAGTGTCGAGGTAATTAGTGCTCTGGAGAGACTCCAGGTTTACAGGACTTCAACTCTGCCGGGCCGAAGCTTTTCTTCTCAGAGCTCACTGAACGCAAGACAAGACTTGTACAACAGATATCTCTCACATCCCGATGCCAAGAACGACGCTCTGATAAGAGACGCCGTAAATATTTGTGGGAGAAACGGCATGGATACTCACGATCATCGCGGATAGCTCTCAACCTGCCATTGCCTCCAGCGGGAGGTAAAAGGTATTTAACCAAATCAGGTACCTAATTATCGCGCCTTATCCTACAATACATTATAGTATATTAGTGTATACTCCTTGGTGGGCAAATATATTCTGCCACAGACTGTAATTTTTAATGGCACCGCCAACCATATAGATAAGGGAAAGTGGAGATGAATCGAAAAACCAGGGGTAAATTGAGTTCAAAGCAGATGTGAAGTAGTGAATGATAATGAATATTGCGAATTTTGAATAGTACTAAATAGATCCATGCAAGTTGCGTCCTGCTGCTATGTGGAATCTGGACATATCAATGATACAGTGTGTTCTCAAACCCTTCGTAGTCCCCCACAATCGCTTCGATAGCTACCGCTGAGCTTTCACCGCCGAATCGCAGCTGATCATGGTCGTCGACGTTTATTTACTTGCAAAGTTGGGCGGTAAGATTGACTGGCTGGGGGCAGCCATAAACTTTCTTGTGAGCAGGTGTGCTGTAGCAGCCTGCATCGTTTGCCTGACAGTCAAAGACCTCGCAGCCATCGCCTGGGGTCAAAGTGTTGTGGTATGCTGCAAACGGGTTGCCCCATTCAGTGCTATATTCGTCTAAATCACAAGGTTAGACGGATTCTTGAAAACGGGCATCCAGTCCCAGTGGAAACTCACAGTATGCATAGTCGGGGTTTGAGGAGAATGAATATCCAAAGAATAAAGGCTTGTCAAGCGTCTTGGTCTTGGCAATCTTTACAGTCTATATGCTTAATTAGTATTATTGAGACAACTTCTTTCCCACTATTTTGCCGAGTTGCTTGTGGAGTCATTTGACGTGAACTATGTGAATAAACGTACCGAGCCGGAAGCCCTGAATGGCTCAGAGAAGGACTTGCCAGGCTGAAGAGTGGTAAGAGGGCCGGCCGCACTTCCATCGTAGGGGAAAGACTGCACGTAGATGGCTGTGGGGCAGGTGTTGATGACGACGGCGTTCTGGGCAGAGGCAAGGCCCAAGAGGGCAGTGAATGCAACAACGAAGGCCTTCATATTGGTCACCCTTGGTTTCTTGAGAGAAGAGAGATGTTTCTGGTTTACGTGCTGTTGAATGCTGTTCGAAAAGCGCAAAGAAACAGAAATGTGTGGTCTTATATATCCGTCTCCGGGCTTGGCATTACAACTCAGATCTTACGTGCATGCGTCATAGCAAGCCTTTGTCTCGTATACGAGGCAACGTACGGTCGCCGGCCCCATTGCAGGCCCTAGATCTCGTATTCTAGAACAAGCTCCTGTAAGGGCTGAGCTTGGGCAAATGAAGTTGACACTTTTGTCTCACCGCATCCCTCTGCCCGGATCCCCCGCATCGTCTTACTCCGTATGTGCCGAGACCGACAGCCCGGCTATTCCCTTTTTGGGCAGAAACTCGGTCCGGTCTTATTCAGCCCGACCACAATGCACCGCCATTGTTCCATTGACGTAGGATTGGCCATCAGTCATGACGCACTTTTCTTGGCTGCTGCCAATCGAGGTACATGGCTGCATGATACTGGCACCAGAAGCGGTTGAGATGCTGCTTGACGAGGCCGCCGACCACCCGCTCTCTTCGGAGCCATCCCATGGGAGGATCAGCCGTTAGTCATTGAATTGATGCTGCAGCGATTTCCCGCCTTGCTCCACTGACCTGAAGGAGAGTTTGACGAACGAGGATTTCCGGGGCGTTAATATTTAAACTCGTCCCCATTGGTTAGTCTGTACAGACCAATCGCCAAAGTTGGTTGACAGCCCAGAGAACAGATGCCATCTGTCACTTTTGTAAATGATCCATCGTCTCTGACAAGCCACGTGAGAAACACGGATGCTAGTAACAGGCAACTACACTCGTGTACTTGGAGAACATTGGTCGGATAGGACCAGCGCCCAGAACAGGCTCAGTGATATCAGACAATTGTTCTTCGTCTCTTTTCAGCATGTCCAGTGCGGCACTAAGCCGAACTAAAGAAAAGACTAGTGCTAGCTTATTGAAGGACATAGAAGGTTGAGATTATAGACGCCTCGTGTGAATTTGTCACGGCAGGAATTTGTGTGACTGTTGAGTCATACAGCAAAGTGATAGAGCAATAGAAGCCTTTGCCTAATTAACCCCAATATCTAGCTTATAAGCGTGCCACTTGGCTCTAACACTGTTCCATGATGAGCTCCATCTGAATGATGCAAAGGAAGCTGCGGAAAGCGTTTCATGCTGCTGATAAGCCACGAGTCGATAATCAACACATAAGGGAGAAGTCTGGGGTCATTTCAGACGATAAAACAGACTAGCACAAGTAATTGACAGCAACAGTTTCATCTTATAAGGCGGTCGGGACGTGAGGATCATGGGGGATCACGGAATATAGGAGTTCATAGTTTGGCAATTGTACCCAAAACTTTCCCAACGACCTTTTTTTCTTGTCAAAGTCCTGGCATTTTCTCTCGGTGCCACAGAGTTGGGCCCAGTTGAGAGTATTGCAGTACATTCCCTCGGGTGAGCCTTCCTCGATCCATGGAAGCTTCTGGACTTTCTCATGAGCCGGCTTGGGGTCATGGGCCTCGAAGCACTCATTAGCGCCCCTAAACTTGTCATCGTCCCTAAATATCCTCTTCATCCATTCCTGGTCGTCAAAGGCCTTGCAGTAAACACTGGTGCCATACAACCAGTTAGTGTGGCTCCACGGGTCCAACCCGCATTCCGCGTCCAGAAAGCGTTTTTGCGACTGATCCACGGCTCCGTTTGAGCAGCGGCAGGCTTGGTCTGGGGCAGGCACCGACTAGATTGGCTGCGCCGGCGAGGATTGCGAACTTCTTTTTTTAATGTTGGTAAGGAGTGGATGTAACAAGTGACTGTGCGATGAAATTGTGTTTACTAAGATTGAGTGACTAGAAGACAGAGCGTAAAAGTGTCTGGATAAGTCAATGAGCTACGACTGAAGCCCAAGTACTAATAGAGCAATGCAACTGCTACCTTTGTAGTTTGCTACAACATGACGGTAGTATCCGATCCATCACTCGGATTCTTGCCGGGATTCCATTATGCCGTGTAGCTTCTCCGCTATGTGAGATATACCGCGACTATGGGGTTCACTGAGTAATGTTCTCCGTCCCGCGGCTTCGACAGGATTTACGCGCTGCGCCAGCGATCAAGGGTAGCTGAAATCATATGAGAATTCCGTCTTGACGTAGACTAAGCCACGGAAGAGCTCAAGGGTGAGACGGTCAACGATTGGAGCCGGCCGAAAACAGTCATGGAATGCTGGTCAGTGCTGTCTTGTCCCGGTAGTCCCACCGGAGAACGTACACTGCTTTGCGCTTATCTTCGGCCCTATTTATTAATACTGGATACAAACTCAGATCATGCTTGGAACTAGGCTGTGACTGAGCTCAATGAGTTCGGTGATACTGTATTGTGGAGAGTGTCGAAGGCTGCAGCCAGTGATGACTTTGGAAACATGCTTTTACTAGCTAGCTAACGATTAAAACATTCTTCAAGTTGCTACTACATTATTTCAGTTTGCAATGCTGGCCCCGAGACATTTTGCCTTCTCTTCAGGCTATAAAGTGTATGATAGAGTTTTTGTCATTGCACGTGAAATGAAGAGGCCTCATTCTACTGGCAGTCTAGTTTTTTCAAGGTTCATGTGCAGTTTCATAGGTTATACTATGGGACTGCTATTCAATATTGCTAAAAATTGCAGGGTAATGGAGGCTGCTGAAAATGTTCAAGGACATTCCAGCTGACGGGTCAATGGAGCTGCGACGTGTTGACGGCCGAACATGCTCCCAACCCATGCTAGTCACGCTGTAAGAGTAATAGTTAATAACATGCTACTTTGTAATGAATTCAGTCAACTTGATTGGGCTCAGTGTGATGAGTATCTCCCAGTCTTCCGAGATTCTGGCGTCGATTTTGTCATGTGCAGTGATTGTTGATTGTACAAAAGATGTGATTCCGGGAAGTGGGGGGTTCATTTCCTTAATCTCTCTCTCTCTCTCTCTCTCCCTTCCTTCCCTTTTTTCTTTTTGAACTGATTTGGTACAGGCGCTAATCACTTAAAGACAGGGATGCTACTTTGGACTCTCCTACAAGCTATCCGCGAAATTTGACTTCACCCAAGGTAGACATTCATGATGTTCTGAGCATGAAATTGATATCAAGTACCGTAGTAGCTGTCGCGGATTTAAAATCATCATCGCTAATGTGATTACTATATTTTTGAAGTTCTATTTCCTTGGAAAATTGTTCGGAGCACTGCTACTAACCTGCCTATACAAACATGCACTGCTCTTACTTCTTTAGTATACAATAAATGAAAGGAAATGGAGACACGCATAAACTCACTTTATATGCTTAAATCAAGCGTATCACCAGTATTGTGGCATTTCACTCAACATTGAGTTCAAAACTGGAGCCCAATCGCGGCACTCACACCCCATGTCCCCCTGCCCCCTAGCTTGATAGGAGATGGGCTTGTCAGGGTAAAAGAAGCCTTGTAATAATGAGTTGTCGCAAGCTGCATATATAGAGGGTAAAAACACACCGGATGGCATTAGACACGTGGCGTGGCCACGCTTACTTCTTGATATATTATCATATGACAAAGATTCTGGGGCGGCAAAATCCGACACTCCGCATCCGCGACACTGCATGAGCAATACGGGACGAAATGTGGAGCTCCTCTCTTAATTTGAACAAATGCGTGCATGGGGCTGAGCATTCATGCAACAACGGCGGCGTGTTTAGTTGTGGCACTTCTAAGACTCATGCCTTGTTCGAGATGCTACAGAGTATCTCTAATCCAATCTTGCTAGGAGCAGAGTTTCCTACGATGACAATTATACGACAGAAAACTTTACAAACGATTGCTTTCGTACTTTCATAGAAACAGCCTTGACTCATTTGGTACTACACGGCAGATCCTGCATTGATTTCGTGTGTGGCACATGACAGTAACCCAGTCAGAAATGGACTACAATATATAACGGTGTCCGCTATATTTATGCTTCATTATATCTATCACAAGACAGGGGCTAATAACCGCAAATTAAAGTGCGCTCTGGCTACGCTATATTTTGTGTGGTAATACTCTCTGCGGCCCAAACATGGCTTTAACAGCAAACCTTGTATCCAAAACTGAAGAACGAGGAGCAAACAGGACAGAAAAATTAGAGCTCAATGGGCTCTTGACCTGCTACTCTTGGCGCTGCAAATCGAGCTTGTTGGTGGATTCCCCAGCAGGCGGGAGCGCAATCGAAATAGTATAGCTACGGAGTTTAGGCCTCATTGATGACTGAATCTCCGTCTTTGCTTCACGTTATTCATGCAGTCGATGGCTGGATATTGTCGTCGGAAGCTCCGGCGCCGGGCCGGCCGCGGCTCAGTCGAAACGCACACCGTCTGATAGGGCGACGCCCCTAGCATACCAACGGTTTAGTCTAGGTCATCGACTGCCATGGTAGTACTTGATGCTACGTCTCTAAACTAGACTGGATTCGATATCGCCAGTTGTGTTGTAGACTGCTGTGTCGATTGGTCGTCATTGGCTCAGGGATGCCAAGGATAAAACTAATAGCTTGTTCGTAAATATTTTGATTGGTTTATAATTTCCGGCCGTAATATCAAAGTCACATATCCAATTACGATTCATGTCAGAATACAAGCGCTTGAAGCTTCTTAAAGACCACGGTAGAATTAGAGCACTGTCCCTTGTAACCCCCTGGACAGCCACCAGGAACACGACAGAAGCAAGTTTTCTCTTCACCACATTAGCCGACAAACAGGGTTACAAATTCACGAAAGGGACACCTCAATATGACACGAAGGAGGCTAATTTGTCGAATCGAAGTATATCTTTAGAAGGAACGCGGCAAGATCCTGTCGCAGATGAGATTACACATGCCCCCTTGTCACAGTGGCTAACGGGTTAGACCACTAGGCCATGAAGCAAAAGACCCAGCAATAGCGGCCCATGGCCTAATATCCCCAAGATCCAGCTTATAAGTGTGTACATCTTGGTTCTCTCTGTCTCTCTAGCCTCTGACAATGAGCCAGTAAGTTCTTGGCTACTGAGAGCACCCGTCATTCTCCGACTTTCTTACCAGTTCCGAAAAGAACCTTTCTCGGATGCTCTTTCCATCTCCTCGTAATCGAAACCGCCATTAAAGTCCGTAAAATGATTGTCTTGCTCCTCATAGTCTGAGCCCTCATCGTCTGAGCCCTCATCGTCCGAGCTACCAGCGCCCGAGCTATCCTCGTCCGAGCTATCATCGTCTGAGCTATCATCATTTGAGCTATCATCGTCTTGCTCATCATCGTTAATAGATTCAAGATTTTTGTCCCCAAAATATTCCCTCACAGTATCTTCCTTCACAAGTGCTTCCCACCGCCGCCTCTTATTTGTCCGACAGTTCGGGGTATCACACCAGAGGACATGCTGATTTTCCTGAGAGGAAAATTTCATTTGAAAACCTAGCAGGCCCAGCCATCCAAAGCTAGTGGGCTTCTGGATATACCACAAGTAACGAAGCGAGAGAATTACCTGTCCCATGGCAAGATGCCACATGTATACCGCACCACAGATTCGACATTCGAGCGTCACCTGCCGTCCACACTCACATGCTTTGGGCCACGGGGCTTTCAGGCGAACGTAGCGAGTGTCATGTTTTGCGAAGCAATTGCAGATGCCAGACTGAACAAAATTGAGAATCTCTTTATCGACAGAAATGTGAGGGCATATTCTGTGGTTGTGATGGTGCAATGCATCTACAACCAACTTGGAAAGCCTTTCTTGAATGGCGCGTAGAGTATGATCAGATCGATGCTGAAGGTCGAGCAAAGGTAGATCCCATCCATACCCTATATGAGTAACCCAATCATCAGGTTGGTCCTGCGCAAAGAACCGTGGGAATGCGGATCCAGATTTCCATAATCGACCGGACTTCGGTTTAGGCTGGTGTGACCGGTGGGTGCATGCAATCTCACACGCCTTGCCGGGGGCCACGTCGGGGAAATGTACGATATCTCGCCATGATAGTGACGTAGCTAAACGGTGATCGCACACCGTAAGACGTTCGAGCCATCCAATACAGATTTGCTCATTGGAGGCGAGTCCATATGCTGCATTGTCCTCGGGGAAGAGTGCCCTTGCGTGTAGTGCACCGCACTCGTAGCAATATTGTAAGCTGCGCAGCCTCTCCAGACTTTTACCTACAGTCCCGCACTCTTCGGCCGAAAGGCAGGCGGCGCAATACATGTCGTGATGTAAAGAATCGGCGACGTCGTTCCCCTGCGCGGGGTTGAGCTGAGATACATCAAACCGCTTGTGATTGCCCGATGATTCAGGTTCTCGATGAAACAATCTGAAATGATGTGTATCAAAGAGCGTCATGAGTCTGGGAGAAGTCTGGCGAAGACAATACAAAGAGGGTGCCGGTAGATGTAGCATTACTCGCAGCACAATTTCCGTTGGCAATTCGAGGAGAGGGAATGCCGAACTGATTTCCTGAGCGTCCTCCACTGGAGAAGTGGCCGCCGTATGCATTGAATGAGCCGAATCACAGTCCTCTGTATCCTTTTGGAAAGTAGATGATGTATGCGTTGAATGGTCCGAATCATGGTCGTGTTCCTCCACTCGTGAAGTGGTTGCCGTACGCTTTAAAACACTGAAATCGTATAGTCGCATTGCCATATAGGCCGCGTTGAGAGTCTTCCGTAAGAAGTTCTTCAACCTTGATCTCCTTTTTACCCCTTGTCGCTCTTCCGCGACTAGAGTCTCTTCCCCAAGCACAGTCTGTTCAACAACAACGGCCTCTTGCACAAATGCAGACTCTGCCAAAGCTCCAGTCTCTTCCATAACTGGGTCCTCTTCTCCGGCTGGCTTATTTTCCACGACTTTCTGTGACGAGTAGGAGACGTCAGTAGCCACGCCGTCCACTCCCAGAACAGAAACCGCTGGGGCATTAGTCCCCGTACGATAGAAAGCGCCCTGACCGGCAACACGTGCCGTAAGATTGCGAAAAGATCTAGTGTGCCTCAGTAAATAAGGCCTCTCCATCGCGATAGCTTGGCTGCGTGGTCCCGGGGGCAAATGATTATTTCGATTGAAGCGCGCGTTGGCTGACGCTGCGTAGAAGGACTCGGTATTTCCGCCTCTGGTGTCAAGTTCGTAATACGACGACGTGTCTGCAGCGAAACCGAGCTTCAAACCCTAATAAGAGCTTGCTCTGTGATGGATCTTGAGAATCGAGTCTATCAAAATGTTCTGAGCACTGCTTCTAGGTAGGCCAAGATCTTTTCCTCAGCTAGGTGAGCAGACGTCTTTATAATCATGGTAATAGGCTGCGTGGTTTAAGCCTCCGATCTGCAGACACTACGGCTCTTCCAAGGTGATGCTGGTGCGAACCTACCATATTTTAGCGCCAGGTCTATTTTAACTTGGTTTACACAAAATGGCATCGTTCCTCACGCTTACTTTGTTGAATTCTATACGTGACACTGTAACGTCTGACGTGAATTCGCCGGCCTTGTGCCTACCGAGTCATGGGACGTGCTATGCTAAGCCTCAAGTCCCCAAACTAGAACAAGAGCAAAAGTCAAAATAAAATAAAATAATATCGAAGAGAAAATTAGCTCGGCCGGTGGGCAAGGTACGACAAGGTCAAGTTGACAACCGCAACGACGACGTGCCAACCATTCCGAGCAGCTTCTCACCTCTTTCGGCAAACACGGGTTATACTTGGCCCCAAGTGCATTCCCACGGAAGATTACTCCTCAGATGGCCCGCATCTATCCATGTACTTCAACATGGAAAACTACTATTCAGGCAAGACTGCCCGGTTAGATTGGTGCCAGTATTAGACTTTGTTAGAGTCTAGTATCGACTGACGCCACTATTTCCTAGTATAGATGCACAAAAAGCCACTCCCAGAATAAGTAGGCTCGTAGAGGGAAAACAGAAAATTTCGTGGAGATTTGCTTGGTTAGCGTCGCGGCCGTCACCAAACGGCTTTGAGCTGCAAGCTGTGCTTGGTTATGGAACCTCACGGACAGCATGTTTCTGTTGTTCGCTAATGGGAGATAACCAGGCGCCAATTATCAAGATTAAGACGACCACTGTCCCCCTAATAATAGTAAAATAGTTCATCTCTCTGCGGCAGTTTGGGTAATCGTGGCAGTATTTGTGGTGATGGTTGTGGCGGCGGCGGTGGTGATAAAGGGGTCAAGTTGTGTAGTCGCCGCCTTATTGGAAAAGAACAGAAGCCATCCGAATTAATTCATGCACTTGACATGTTCTAGACAATAAAATCTACTGCTATCTTGGCAGCGGAGCTTCTTCCCTCCTCGGGTACAGCTTCTTTGTGCTGGGCAGCAGTATGTTTCGCCATTTCGCAGAAAAAAGCTTGTAAGGCGAACGAAATGGCCATTGCGCTGAGCTATCTTGGCTGGGCTAAGAATGTGTGCTAAGCGTGGTGTAACTACCAGGTATCAAATTTCAAACTGTCTGGTTGGGTGGGGTCTGGTCGACAAAAGCTTCTAGAAGACCTCACGAACCTCACGTTGCAAGTTGCTTGCCAGCGTTACTTCTCCTTGACGCAAAACCAAGACAAAGCCTCGCTTTCCTCAAGTAGATTCTGGGTTGGATAGGCCGCGACGTGTTTCTGGGTGGCATGTCTTGCCACGGGTTTTCCAAATGCTGCATACCGGTCAATAGAGACACTCGGCAGACAGCTCTTTCCTTGGATGAGAAACACTGTAAATATTTCCAAAGGCCGAACCATCCAGGTGTGAGTGATTCCCCATACGAATACTGCGCTGAGATTGGGGCATAAAATATCTATATCTAGCTATGTTGAATATGATGACACCTTTGAACTCTACTGTAAATTTTATACAACACTACCGTCTTGATATGGAATTCATTTGAAAGCGATTCATTCATACAAAGTAAAACCCAGAAGTACTCTTGCCTTCGGGAAATGACCCTCTCCTTCCTACACAAAGGCAGAAAGTTTTGTTGCTCGGCGACAACAACGACAGCCTCCACCACCAATAATAACACCACCACCACCACCACCACCACCACCACCACCACCGACGACGACAACGACAACGACGACAACGACGACGACGACGACGAAGACGACGACAACGACGAAGACGAAGACGACGACGACGATGATGATGAAGTTGTCGGAGATGAGGGACATCGCCCTCACGGTGTTCGGCGCCGTGACGCTCGTTTACGGGGCCTACCGGGGCTACCTCGATTAGAGATCGGACGGCCGGGCGTGTGCGGCCGAAGCAAGGGCCGTGAAGGCCGAAGCAAGGGCCGAAGAGGCCGAAGCTCGGGCCGTGAAGGTCGAAAAACGGGCTGTTAAGGCCGAAGAACGGGCGAAGGAGAAACACGGTACATATTATGCACGAATCTATTATTAAATTATCGAAGTTAACATTAGGTTCCACAGCCCTAGAGATGAAGAAGCTCCGTAAGTCTTATGCACGCGTTTATTATCATTTCTATTAGTTCTAACGTGACATAGGCTTGGAGATCAAGAAGCTTGGTCAGTCCAGTGCACACATCCATGTTTAGTATTATACTTGGCGATTTAACATTGGACAATGGCAGCGGACGAGGACGAGGAACGGGAGGAGAAGAAGAAGAAGAAGAAGAAGGACGAGGAGGAGGAGGATGCGGCTTCGGCTCCGACTCCGACTCCAGCTCCGACTCCGGCTCCGGCTCCAGCTCCAGCTCCGGCTCCAGCGCCGTTACCACCGCCGCCACCGCCGCCCCGGTCCCGCATGCGCCCGCCGCCCCGGTCCCACCTGCGCCCGCCGCAGCAGCAGCAGCAGCAGCAGCCCAAGAAGCTCCGGTGGAAGGGAGCAACCAAGTACTGCTAGGTGGCAACACCGCGGATGCCAACCCGCGTGAACAACGGCAACGTGTTGAATAGGCAGACAAATCACGTTAAAAGCTTAACACCCGCGGACGCCAACCCGAGACAACAACGGCAACGTGAGAATAGGGAGACAAATCACGTCAAACAAATAACACCCGCGGACGCCAACCCGCGTGAACAACGGCAGCGTGTTGAATAGGCAGACAAATCACGTCAAACAAAAAACACCCGCGGATGCCAACCCGCGTGAACAACGGCTTCGAGGAGGGTTCGACATCTCCCAGTCTGGGGCAGGTCACAGTCCCAGGCTGGCCCGGTACCACGGGTCTGTAGGTCAGGCGCCTCATCACACATGCGCACCTTGTCCGGGTCTAGTAGCCACAACCTTTGGTGAAGCTAAAGCAGCCCCTTTACCATGCTTGCCGAGCTAGTCACTGGCAGCTGGTATAAAAAGATGTCACCACCACCTCACACTCTCCTCTCCCATACTGGCAGGTCCCAACTCTTTTCACGGATCGTCCAGGCATCCATCAAACTGTCGTCAAGTTCTTGCAGTTTTCCATGTTCATGTCAAAGCCACATCAGCAGCAAAACGCACACAAAAAAAGAAGATGAAAAAAAAAAAAAAAAAACCATGAAATACGCACACCACCGGTTCGACATTGGGAATCTGAATCCTCGATATTGACATGCCTTGCCCCTGCTACCATTGGAGCCAGTCACCTAGCAGAAGCAGCGACAGCAGCGGACAGCAGCAGCCAGAGCCGAAGCCGACTCAGCACGAGAAGCGTCAATCGGCAAAGGCCACGTCGGGAAAGCAAAGAAATATCTACGCCGCCTGTGAGCATCCGAGTTTCAATCCCTGATGCTGGAAAATGACACTTGTGACACTCCCTTTACCTTGTCATTAGCTCTGTTCACCGCTCCCCTGTGCTGGCGTTGGTGTCAGTCGCCTGGCTTTCTTTCTTGATGGCGCCCACCACCCACATCTGCTGTCGATGGGTTGGCCTTGTTTGCTTCTTCAAAGGGCCCCGACGCATTGTCACTGGAAATTCGCCTTTCGTCCGACTCTTTACTTTCTTGTCCGTTGCTAGAATAGCAACACTCACCAAACAACAAACCTCCGATTGTATTGTGTGGTAGCTGTACGGAGTAACCTACTCCGTACTTTGTCGACTTTTTTCAGCCAATCACTTCGCCCACCGTCTTCTCCACCTTTCGCCTCTCGGCCCCTGGCTCTGAAACTTTCCGGCCGCGGACAAGATTATCCCGTCCCGTTTTGCCCCGCTGATGGTATTCCTCCGCAACGTCAAGACTCCACTTGGCCGCGGAGAACAGCCAAGTCCGCCGCTAACCAAGTCCGACTGCATGACGACGACGCCGTTTGAGGCTCCCTCCCCTTTCGCGGCAGCATGACGTACTTGTCTCAGCCTGCACTGACGTCCAACTCCAAGCGACACGTCAACGTGGTTCTCCTTTTCTTCCACAAGAGCATATATCGACTTCAAACATCTACTGAATGCTTCGCAGAGATGCTACCCGCCCCGAGCTAACTCTCTCTGGGCACCTTTACACACGACTCAATTCCGGCGAGTATGCTGCTTCAAGGTCTGGTCGTGGCTGGGGGAGCCAGCTACATCTTTCAAAACAATGCACCACATTATTCACTCGGCTTTTGGACAACTGCATTCGCTGTCTTTTCAATTTACTTCTTCCTCGCCCAGACATGGCGCATCATTGTCTACCCACGCTTCTTCAGTCCTCTTCGGCACCTGCCACACCCTGACGATGGACACTGGCTCTGGGATCAAACCATGAGGATTCTTAAAGAGCCTACAGGCATTCCCTTGCGTTATTGGATTGACAATGTGCCGAACACTGGGTTAATCACATACTCTACGTGGTTTGAGCCGCGAGTACTGGTGACCAATCCCAAAGGTCTCGCCGAGGTTCTTGTGACCAAAAACTACGACTTTGGGAAGCCGAAACAGTTTAGCCAATCTCTGGGAAGAATCCTAGGCATGGGCATATTGTTTGCCGAGGGTGATGAACACAAGCGACAACGGAAAAACCTGATGCCTGCCTTTGCTTTCCGTCACATCAAGGACCTGTACCCAACCTTTTGGAGCAAGTCGCGGGAAATGGCCCAGGTTCTGTCTGCCACCATCAAAGCAAAGTCCGACTCCAGCGTAGCGGCAGAGGAGAAAATCAGCGCCGACCCCAATGCACCTCAGCACGCTCCTGGGGCCATTGAAGTATACGACTGGAGCTCTCGTGCCACACTCGACATCATTGGCGTATCAGGCATGGACCGCGACTTCAACTCCCTCAACGATCCTGCAAACAAACTCAACCAAACCTACAAGACCATCTTCAACACTGGCAGAGTTGGAAGGTTCATCAGACTTTTGGCACTATTTGTTCCCATCCGACTCCTCCGTCTCCTGCCGTTGAGGCGCAACGCTGAGATGAGTGCAGCCAGCTCTTACATCAAGCAAGTTTGCCGGGATCTCATTGCGGGGAAACGAGAAAGACTCGACGTTGAGAAGCAGCGATCCAAGGCAGACATTGATATTCTTTCCGTTGCACTCAAATCAGGCGGCTTTAGCGACGAAGACCTCGTCAACCAAATGATGACTTTCCTCCTCGCGGGACACGAAACGACGGCCACGGCAATGGCCTGGGCCGTGTACGAGCTCTGCAAACGCCCCGAGACCCAACGAAAATTACGCGACCAAGTTCGTTCCAAACTCCCTTCACTTGATGATGACATCACCGCCGCGGAAATCGACAACTGTTCGTACTTGCAAGCCTTTTGCAACGAAGTCCTTCGAGTGTGGTCCCCCGTTCCCCTGACCCTGCGTGTCGCCGCAAGGGACACGAGCATTCTGGGCCAATTCATTCCAAAGGGCACTCCTGTGATTCTTTGTCCATGGGCCGTGAACTTATCCGAGCAGCTCTGGGGCGCAGACGCCAAGGAATTCAAGCCGGAGCGCTGGCTCGACGCCAACGGTCACACAAACAACCGCGGATCCGCAGACTCCAACTACTCTTTCATGACATTTCTACACGGCCCAAGAAGCTGTATTGGCCAGAAGTTTGCACAGGCTGAGTTTGCGTGTCTGGTTGCGGCTTGGGTGAGCAGATTTGAGACGAGATTCGAGGATGGGGGGCCGCTGGCTAGGGGAGAAGAACCGGATTTCACGACGGAAATTACGACGAAGCCAAAAGGGGGACTGTGGGTGCAGTTGACGGAGATTGAGGGACGTCGTTGAGAGGTTTAAGAAGAGGAATTGGCCGTCACCCAAGAAGTACTGACACAATCCGCCAAGTTCGTCTAGGAGCGCTATGCAAATTTACCTTGAAATTGTGAAATGGAGACGGCAAGGGTATTTTTCTGTACGTAGCAGGTTAGATATCAAGGTATGCGGAGCCGCTGCTCAACGGTCTTGTGTATTTGGGTGATACTATGTCGCCTCTGCACTTCCCTCACTCATGCAGGTTACACGCAACAGTTTCGAGTTTCGTTACTCCCATACAACACGATTAGGTACCTAGCTTTCGCGCGCCATACAATAATATGCCATGGTCCGTCAATTTGTATTCCATGACGGGAAAATAGAAAGCAACATGGCTGCACTCCGATTATATCCCATCCGATTGAGCTTCATACTGCAAATACAATTGATCCAGATGATCCAAATGACATTGGATGTAAGCAGAGCTTCACTTTTTAGGAAAATTCCTCAACGACAAGGTAAACCCGCGGTGATTGCTAACCCGAGCCTAGGTCGAAATTTCTGCATCTATTTTCCTCTTTCAACAAAGGCACGCAAGATCTGATATGCTTTACAATATGCTGCCATGTCTACGCTTCTTAAGGGAGTAGAGGGGCGTAGGCAGTAAGTTTAATCGCCCGTTCTGGCTTTCATATTAACTAGCATCTGAACCGTCGCTGTTACTATTGTAGAGCAGGTACGGGCATACTGTAGAATGAGGCAGACTAATTCTAACTTGAAGTTGAGAAGTCGTAGTGACGGCATTATAGCGCGGGGAGACGCCCATTTCTGCTTGTGGTCTGTGTCCATGAAGGACAACTATTGCGTAGTATCGCCGAAAAGTCTAACGCCACAGGCCCTACTGAGCCGTCATCTGGGTAAAGATGAATCTCTTATTAGAATGACTCAACCTGCTGTCTAGAAATGTATAAAAGCCCTCGAATTCCAAGCTACATAGAATAAATGCCAAAGACTTATCCACTTTTCAACGCGATCCCAGCTACTCGATGTGACATTGTTTGAATTTCTCCACAGAGATGCAACGTAAATGACTCATGGGAACAGGGCAGTTCGAATGGGGCCACTTGTGACTAAAAATTACAAGTTGTTATGGAGGGAGAGCCCTGAACAGGTCCGAGGAAGGGACTTCAAGTCTGGGTTCTGGGGGTTCTACCGTTACACGGTCAAAGCTCAACAACCTCGCCGCCCAATAAAGGGGCATCGCCGATACAGGACCTAGAGGTTACACAGACTGAATACATGACCCGCTGGGAGCCTTGGGCAAGCTGTTCCTTTCATGTATATATAGTCGTCACTGGTCCCTTCCTTCCTCTTGGAAAACCAAGGACCTTTGACATCCTACAAGATTATTATTGAATAGAGTAATTCCGCTCCAAGTCCTTGTCACATCTACCGCCGTTCTACCAGGCTTACACCGACGCTTCGGGCAGCAAGGCCCTCTACGGCGGCCTGCTGCTCGGGCTGGGTGAGGTTCCTTTCTGGCATTTAATATCGATCTAAAGGTTCTTTTAGCTAAACGACGTGCGGCGAGTACTTAAAGACTCGTGGGTGTAGAGTTCTAATTTCAGCCGAGAGCAAGTAGCTTATATGCGATAAAGACATTTACCCATTTCAATAGTAAAACGTGAAGATTTGACGCGAGTGAATTGTGAATCGACATACGAATAACAGCTTGGTCATGCACAGACGACAGGGCGCTGGCACTGGACGGCTACACATCTGCACCGTGAGCACTTGCAAGATGTTTGTTCAAAAAGTGCCTGGAAAATACCATGTCTATTGATTATGTTACATAAGCAAATTGTAGATTGTCAAGACTACAATATCCCGGGAGGGAAGAAAGTAATATGGAAAATCGATACAGTGTGTCACCTCCAAGGATGACAACTTTAGTCACAATATCATTAATGATGAAAACAAGCTAGGCGTTGAGGCCATGTGCATCAGATTTTCAAATTTTGGTACGTACTCTGTCATTTTCCAGGCCCACCTCTCTAGTACTATTTCTTGCTACTGTTTGTCTCAGAGATTTTGGGTGCGACACCGGTTAACTCAGGTTCTTTTTCTGACATGTTCTCATATTTCTCCCTGATTACTTTCCAAGCCGGCACGCTCTCAGTCACCCGGAGGTGCTGCCGAGCAAAGAAGACTGCGTATTGGTAGATGGTCCAATATACGCTCGCTACCGTCACAAACGCCATGACAAACTTGATGAGAAAAAAGGCCGGGAATGCCAGCCAGGAAACTCGCTCATTAGTTGGGCTCCCTCGTCTGAGAAGACCCAGATGAATCAAGTTGAACCAAAAGGAGAGCAGGGAGTTCGCCAAGATGGTTCCGAACCATAAAATAAGCGTCAAGCGCCAATGGGCTATCATGGCGACGGGGAGGAAGACCGGGGTGAATAGCTTGATGAGTGTATCATAGATTTCTCCCAAGACGTACACCTTTGTAATAAGCACTCGCCAGCCCAGGCGCCAGCTGAATATCAGATACAATGTGTTTGCCCAGATACGAAAGAGGTAGAAGAAGCTCCAGCGGAAGAAGCGCTGCTGGATGACTGACATTTCGCCGTAACCAGACCGCGAGCCCTTTGTGCGAGAGAACCAGGCTGGGAAGAGACGCGGTGGTGTTTCGGTCTCGACAAAAACTGATGAGCTCATCAGGATGCGATAGCCAGCACATCTTGCTGTATGGCCGAGCCACCAGTCTTCGGAAATGCTGTACCCCGGATGAGCGTGGAGTATCTTCTCTAGAATATCACGGCGCCATAATGCGATGGCGCCATGCGGGAAGACGGTGCTGCCGTATTTGGACTGAAACACCTTTGTAAGTCCCGCTATCTTGTACTCAAGGTCTTGAGCTTGCTGAATGATTGTTCCGCGAGACGAGTTCGACCCCACGCTTTTGATGGTATACCCAACACACGCCACGTTCTCATGGCCGGGGGCATTGAACCACTGCGTCGATATGGGTAGGCTGGGGGGCAATAGGACGTCATCGTCTATCAGCAAGCAGTACTGAAACTCCTTTCCCAGCGTCACGCCGACAAACTCGGCCGTGATCTTGCTGCCCACGGGAAGCCAAACGTGCCGCACCCCAAACTCCGAGCATATATCGGCCGTGTTGTCAAGCGGAACGCTCGAATTTCCGTTGGCCACAACGAAGATTTGCTCGGGGCTGAATATTGCCAGACACGCGGGCAGCGTGGAACGCAGTGTCTCGGCCGCTTTATAACAGGGTATAATGACGCAGCACTGAGACACACCCTGCTCCTCGACTTCCTTTGGCTCCTGTCCAGGGACGTCGAATGTGCAGAGAAACTGAGGCAGGATGTTGCGAACCATGCCTGCGGCTAGAAAAGCGACGAGTCCGGCAATATGATGGCTGCCAACCTGGCCTTGATACCATCGCCAGAACCAGACCACGCTGCCGGGCCAGAGCGGCCATCCAACAAGCGTAAAGTACACGAGCGCGGCAAGAAGTAAGAAGTACAATGCCCTGAATGCAATCTTTGATTTGAAACTAGGCACCGTGTGTTTCTGCTTGTTGTCCATGAGCCTTGTTAATGTCTCAAATTCGGCATCATCCAGGGTTGGTTGCTCAAGTGGCAAGTCTTTCGTCTTGTTCATAATATTTTTGACCATGTATCGTGGCGAATTCGACGACGTTGCATGGTATGGTCTCAAGTCGGTGTATTTTGCCTGGTTGGGTTTCTGCGGCCATGGTTGGACTTGCCTGACTCTGTCCTCGGAAGAAGTAGGCGGACCATCGTGGTGTTTAGCAAAAACTTTACTCGAGGCAAGAATACCACCGTCATCGGAGCTTTGAGAGTCCTTGTCCGAAAGTAACGGTGAGTCTTGCGACTTTTCAGGCGGCAAGAAGGCAGCTTCTGGTTGTGTCACGGGCAAATCAGACGAATCTTGCTGACAACTCCCTCTACGCAACCTGGAAGTTACTGAAGACATTGCGAAGCCTTTCAGACCCTATGTCCCTGCTGTTCGGAAGCTGCGTAGTGGAAACAATCAACGAGATACAAGGAAGAAAAAATCTAGTAACGACATAGAGTGCATCATTTGAGCCAGATATTTGAACCATCGCTACTCCGTGCTTCGCTTCGTATAAGAGCGAATAGTAGGTAGGCGGCAAGGCAAATGAACACCACTTGTATGCTATATACACCGACATATGTCGTATGAATCGTATACGGTATGACAATGGCCGGGCACCTTGTTTACCCAACAGGGTCCTATACCCCTTGCATACTCTATCCCTTCACGGAGATTTTCTGCGGCAACCCTCCCTTCACAGGTGTTTGCGTTGGGACCGGGCTTTACTGCGACGGGCTTTACCGCGACGGCTTGACGCGGATAGCTGATCTCATTCCGGCCCCGACTCGTAACGCCGCTCCCGGTAAATTTATATTGGTCGTACGACTTGGGTCGGTTACGCTTAAAACAGAGTATTGCCAAGAACGCTTATTCCACAGGTTATATCCAAATCCGATCTCCCTCATTCCAAGGCTAGATGTTTCGCTTACCTCATCCAGGCACCATTCGCGACGGTGCTATACGACTACCGGACATCTATTTACCATGACTCGAGCATTGCGTCTTAAGGACATCGTCAGATAAGACCCGCATCAGAAGGATTCAGGAGAGCTTCCGTGTATTTCCGCTATTGTTCAATAGTTCTTTTTCGTTAAAAGTCGGGTGTGTCTCGAATATATAAATCCAAGATGCGGTCAAGGCTCCCTGTTTGTGCTATATCACGATCAAAGCATTCACCAAGCAAGCCGAGAACTCTAAATTCTATGGTGTGTTGCCGCGAAAAGAGCAATTTCTTCATATTTTACCGGCCAAATATAATTTCGGTAAGAAGTTGGCGGTTATGGCTTTTACTCTGGCAACGAACACTGCAAGCTGACTGAATTTTAAACACAAGAACGCCACTTTCGGAAAAGACACAGGCCAAATTTAGGCTAGTCTGAGAGGCTTATATCAGAAACAATGCCCGCGCCGATCCCAATCCCTCCATCCACCGAGGTCCTGCTTCGCTGCTCCGAGTCCGCCGACGTGCGGCTACAGCAATATGCCAAGGGAGCTCGGGAAGCAGAGATTGTCGTAGCTGTCGTCGGAGTCGGTTACGTCGGCAGGCGGCTTGTGCAATCCTTTTCGACGCAGTTCAAGGTTATCGCCTACGACATCTCGTCTGCGACGCTTCGCGCCGCAAGACGTGAGCTATGCGGCGGCGGCAATATCAAGTACACGACGTGTCCAATGGACATGAAGCAGGCCACCCATTTTCTGATAGCTGTGCCGACTCTGGTGAATGAAGATGCATCCATTAATACAACGCATATCAAGGACGCCATCAACACCGTGGCAACAGTTGCTCAGCAAGGTTCGACTGTTGTTATAGAGAGCTCTGTGGCCGTGGGCATGACGAGAAGTCTTCTCGGCCCCATTGCAGTCTCGTATGGCTTGTTTGCCGGCATGTCTCCGGAGCGCGTGGATCCTGGCCGCACAAATCCGCCGTGCGCAAACATTCCAAAAATTATATCTGGACTTGACGACACGGTGCCTGGCTCCCTCGCATCTATTGAGCAGGCATATGGACAAGTATTCAGCAGGCTGGTCCCGGTTTCTTCGCCCGAGGTAGCTGAGATGACGAAACTCTACGAGAACTGCCAACGGATGATGTGCATAGCCTTTGCGAATGAGATGGCTGATGCTGCCCTGTCGCATGGCATTGATCCATTCGAGGTTTCAAGAGCCGCCGCCACCAAGCCTTTCGGATATGCTCCCTTCTCACCGTCGGTGGGTGTTGGTGGTCACTGCATCCCCGTGAACCCTTACTATCTATTGTCCAATAGCTCTTTTCCGCTACTGCAGGCCGCTACAGAGACTATGGCCGCCCGCCCGGCACAGATTGCCAAGAGAACTGTGGAGGATTTGAAGCTTTCAACTACTATGGATGTTGGCTTAGAGAAAGGTCGAGTTCTTGTTGTGGGTATGGGCTTCAAAGCCGGTCAGTCAGTGTTGAGTTATTCCCCCGGCGTGGCGCTCGTGGATGCGCTGCATGAGCAAGGCCAGGTTGACGTGAGCTTTGCCGATCCTCTCGTGAGACAGGAGGAGCTGCCTCACATCACACGGCTTAGTGAAACTGAATGGAACCAGAACACCTTGGAAACGTTTGACACCATCATCATATGCGTTAAACAGCCCGGCCTGGATTATCAACTCTTACAACACCTGAGCGGTGTCAGGGTGGACATATGGTGCCACTAAGAGACATCACTGTACATAGGTATTATTATTGAAGTTCAATTTTTGTTCTTGATTTTCGGCCTATCCAAATGATCGTGCAAGCACTAAATCAGGTAGGGCCAGTGAGAGCAACGCAATGTGCCTGACCATACCCAAGCCAGAGAACCGCAGCAGACCGCGTAATACACCATTTACATAGATATATGGTCTTTAAAAAGAATGAGACTAAAGACTTTGAGAGGGCCTCTACCTGCAGTGATGTCAGTTGCGGCCTGTTCTCAGCTTCTGCAAAAGCAATGTTTGCTCAAAGTGCAGAATAGACGCAAGGATACCATCTAACCCATTGGTGACAAGACCACCGATAGCTGAATGCTCTTTTTGCAGCTTCTAAGCCGAAATTAGAGTCTCCAAATGTTGTGTCACAGCTGAACTGCAGGCCAACATGCCAGGTATAGATGCCGCCACCACTGAAAAGCAGCATTGCGGCATACCACCCAAGACATCCCCGCGACCTGTGGCTCATGTACAATATGTAAGTGTGTACAGTGGGAGGCAAAAAAGATTTGACCAGATCTGGGTACCTGGCTATCGCGCCCTATATTATAATATATTATAGTATACTAGTGTATACTTCTCGGTGGTCAAGCATATTCTGCCGCAGACTGTATAGCTGAAGAGGCCCCGCTTGTGTGAGGGGCTTCAGGATAAAAAGAACCAGGGCATGCAGGCGAGACTAAAAGGCGACTTCTATGCAGAGCAATATGCTGTGGCCAGCCATACAATGCAACAGCTACCTGTTCGATAACATTTGGGCAGACTTGAATATTCCGGCTCTGCTCGAGATGAAAAGCGGCAGCAACAAATTGACGGTACGAAATACTACATTCTTTTTCAACGATGTTTGTCGAAAAAAAGGGGACGCCCCCGTACGGGCTGTTTGGCCGTCAAGTTCAACTCCGTTGCAATGCCGAAGACGGAAGTCTTCCTGGCTTACACTGCCCAGATTGCCGATACATTGATGTTAATCAAGGTAACGAAAATTCGTCGTTGGTTGATTGGCTCCTGTTACTGATTGTGACATATCCGCATTGGCGATCATCAGAACATGTTGGTCTAGGTTCCAGCTTCCCATTTTCTTTTTCCGTTACACTGCCGCATAGATAGTAATAGTACGACTCTCTGTATGGTGCAATTGGGCCTTATAATGTCACAATTACAAGCTGTGGGGAGTCGAGGGTGCATTACGTCACCTTGTAGCACATGTTTTTGGATGCTTCCTCGAGGAGATTTTCTCTTTGCTGTACTGTGGTGTCAATATGCTTGTTGACGTCAATTCCTATCGATCACAAATTATAGAACCATTTGTCTTACGTGATGAATTTATATCCGTGCGAGAGCGAGAGACGGACAGACAGGCAACATCAGCCGTTTTGGGGAAGCTGCCGAGGTTTGGCTCCAATATGCATACGTATAGTAACATGTGTAACCCATCCTACAAGGACTGTATGCAAGACTTATCATAAACCAGTGCCAGTCGAGCCAGCTCAGGTAGGTAAGCAATGATGGACTCATCTACACTCTCACAAACGAGAGGTTCGTATATGCGCAATATATAGCGCCAGTCGATGAATGCCCAATAGAAGAGTAGGCCGTCGACGTGATTCATATCTCAAAAGCCTACATGAGACACAAAGGTCCATTTGACAGATGACAGATGTTTTAGTGTGACCACACAATGGCACAATGGTCTGCGTGATGGTAGTAAAGATGCAACTTCATACCTATGTTGCCGAATGTTTTCCTTGCGATATGCAGCA
Organism: Metarhizium acridum; assembly: GCF_019434415.1. Taxonomy (NCBI): domain Eukaryota; kingdom Fungi; phylum Ascomycota; class Sordariomycetes; order Hypocreales; family Clavicipitaceae; genus Metarhizium; species Metarhizium acridum. The sequence goes on along the minus strand of NW_027094045.1, from coordinate 393,970 downwards.
CTGAATTATTCTTGCGGAATGCCCCTTGAAGAGTGACGTTTGAAAAACAGTGCCTATCACGTGCGCTGAGCTCGGTTGGATATTTAAAGACGACGAGATCTCCTGGTGTCTGCCTTCGTTCGAAAACCAGCATGACTTCTTTCCCATTTCTTTCCTACTCACAGTGACACTACCCTAGTATTCCCCAAACGCCTTGATCCTCGCAGCCATGTCCAGCATCATACGCATCGTGGAAGTTGGACCAAACCCAACTGAATGGTACGGCACACTTGTCGTGTCAGGTATCAAGTACAGTGATGATAGTCAAGTAGCCATCAAGGAGTTTCTCGGCATCTCGTTCAAGTCGCCCGTTCCTGTTGACCAAAATGCCTTCACCGTAGCTGTTAATCCTTGGCAGTCTGTTACGGCAGAAGTCATCAATGACCCAATTGATGCATCGACCTCTCTTGTCACGGCGAAACTCAACTTTGAAAGTAGCTACAAGTTCAACACGTCCGACACCATAACAATTGGCATCAACGGCGACTTGAGAGATAATCCTGAGCAGTACACGGAATCTGTCAGGCTCGCCGCCGATGCGGTCCCCGACATCAACGGGACTGTTGTGATTACAACCGCAGCTGCCCCGGATCCGGCGCTTGCGTCCCAGAACGTGACCTTGTCATTTGCACAAGGCTCACGAAACTTCCCTGCTAGCGCACTACCTGGGAAGACCACGTCGATCCAAATTCCATATGGCGAATACGTCGTGGCGAGCTCGGAGCTCACGACTGCGGACCAAACTGTGGTCGCCACGTCTGAAGTTTCGCCCACCTCGCTATCTGTCTACACCGGCGAAGAAGCTGCCGTCGACGTCACTTTCGGCTCCGTTCAAAAATACAGCGCCATAGATGTATCGATTGGAGAATTTCCGTCTCTCGAGTCTGAACTGTTCCATGTATACCTGACTCTTGACGGCAGTCCACTCACGGACTTTTACAGCGGCGACAATGAAACGACTTCTCTACGGCGACTTCCGGCTTCGGGGACAGTCAAAGTTTCCATTGATGTCATTTCGCTAAATAATGTTCGGTATGAGTTTTCCACAAAGAGCCTGGACCTCGCTGCCCAACTTTTCAACGTCACGTTTGGCGAAAGTGATGTTACAACCTCGCCCGTGGATACCACAGGCTTTGTTAAACTGCCCATTGTGGTGAAATCAGATATCACATTGGGCCAGGATATTTCCGTCCGTATCGAATCAGATGAGCTCATATACACTCAAAAGGTTCCAGGCAAGGCAGGTACCACGCCGTTCTCGGTTGTTGTGGCTCCGGGACAGTACAAAGTTCAAAACTCCAGCTTCGTCGTAGACGGAACCGTATATGCTGTTAATAGCCCAAACACATTGACGGTTGCGAGCGACGGTAGTACAAAGCTCGATCTAGAGCTGATTCAAGGAGCAAATCTCCGCGTTAAAGGCTTCCGTAGCTTCTTGAGCTTTGGCGGTCTCGCAGACTTGACTCCAAACAACGCAGATGACTTTGTCGCAGCGCGCGCTTCGTCCGTCTTCAAGTATGCCGGTAACGACGGTGCTGGCGACAGCGGTGAGTTCTTGAAAGACGATCCTGCTACTAAGCGAACCATTGAACTCGCGCGCGACATTGAGGCGAAACTTGGAGATGGGAGCTCCGTACTGCCAATAATGATTTCTTACACGGTCAACCTTTCTCTGGGCGATATTTACAAGAAGCTGCAAGACACGACTGGCCTTACGCACAGCTTCGCAAATCTGATTCTGTCACTCAATATATCTAATAGCTTCATCGATCAGGACCATCCCGTACCCGCGGGGTTCATTGTCAATGCCGACTTCCTCGGAGAGGGCCAGAAGGAGAATCTTGTCGACTATGCCATGCCTGTCAGGGAGCCCCTACAGGGTGCACTTGACCATTGGAGTGTCCAGGAATCCATACCTGACTCAATCAGTGACACTTTTGCCGGCTATACTCTCGCTGTCAACTGGCTCATCCGCACTGTTGCCCCCAGCGTCACCTTTGGTTGGCAAGTCAATGTTTGGGGCGGAGGAACTTCTACTTGGATCTACGATACATCGGCTGATAATCAGCAACCGCTCAAGCAGGCCAAGCAGACAGCCCAGTACATAAAGCAGCTCGGCATATACGACGGCGAATACGCGCCCGACTTCCTCGCCGTGGACCGATTTGAAGCCGACGACTGGACTCAGCGCTCCTACGTCCCCGGGTACTTCTATGGCCCCTACGAATGGCGTCGCTATTACGACTTTGTCAAGTATCTCGGCCTGGAGCTGCAAGTGCCCGTGACGCCCTGGCAGATTCCGTCGAGCCACGCGCCGCTCGTCGCGGATGCCGTTGCGAGCGATTTCGATCCGCAGCACTGGGGCACGGGAGGCAGCTACTTGTTAAGTGACGCCGACGTCGGTTCCGATATCAATAACATTAACACGACTGTGCTTGACTTGGAGCTTAATGCCTCGCTCATCCAAGCCAAAACTGCCAGAGAGGTTTGGCAGCGCGGTGAGCCGTTCGATTTGTCACAGCCGGCATACCTGGACTTTCCTGTGCGTGGTATATTCGCGGTCCTGCTTGGAGGAGGCTCGACGACTGGAATTATTTCGACTGTTGGAAATGCAGGGAGTTGGGTGACTGGCAGGCTCAGCGCATACGCGGACAATCGTATTCCCCTTGATAAATTCCCCCTTGATGCTTCCGGCTCCAACACTGCTCGTGTCAGGTCCAATGCCAGAGTGCTTGTTCTGAGGAAGTGATCGTGATGGGTTTATCGTGCAAAGTGGGTTATCAAGATTGAACAATCAGAGATGTCTACTCTTGTTTTCTTTCCGGCAAGTCTTGACCGATGAGAATGGCGGAATGACGCTGATAAGCTCAGGGTTCTTCGCAATGAACATGACACTCCTTTCCAACCAAACATAACATTATATTAGTATGAGAAATAACAGAATGCTAACGTCCCATCGCTAATATTTTCAGACTGATCTGGGAGCACTATGCGGATTCTGTACTGGGTGTAGTAGGAGACTCTGGCTGGTCCAGGTACCTGACTACGACCAACTACGTCTTATTATGCTGTGCTATATCTGCGTATAGTTACAAATTAAGTTGATAAAAATAGAAAAAAATTTAAAAAAGGGGGTCAGACAATCACGCAAGATATTCAGTAACACTATATTTTGGCCGTACCTAGGGTATATTTATATATATGTTGTATACTTTTCTCCAAGTAGGTGTATTTATCTTGCCGTGGATCGTAAATTTCGAAATGCGTCGTCAGCTTTATGCTGCCACGGCGACTTCCAAGTGCTCCCAGTTTCGGTAACTATTGATTTACGAAAATGCGTGTACGCACTACAGAAGGCCCAAAGTGCTTTAACTTAAATATACTGACGAAGCTTTCATTAGGGAAAAAGGTTTCTATGTAGGATGAATACTTGGTGCATCGACCTGTATTGTTGTAATTATTATTATGAGAGGATAAGCACAAAAATTTAGAGCCATTATATAGCGACAAGTGTGGGATAGTAAGGGGCCGAATCGACGGGAAAAGTGCTTCTGGGTCTTGCTTTGAAAGCAAGTCGAATAAATGGTCGGAGGCTTTGCAGCTCAGGAGGCGCCTTGCACCTTGCATGTGGCTGGCTGCGTTTCTTCATCCGGCGCATTTCAGCCTGCCGCCGTCTCCGAACCTCATGAGATGCTCGCGAGCTTGTGGAGTGACTACCAGGTACCTGCCAGAACGACAGCATTGCGTGTACATCAAGGTCAATTCCAGTCAAAAGAAATGGAAACACGGCCAAGAATTTCAATTTCGTCTCCCCAAGAACGGTGCTTTATATCTACCCCTGAAACTAGTGAAGCACGGCTGGGCTTAAACTTGTGTCATCGCAAAGGTGGTCCCCGGTTGCTTCAAGACAGTGTGTGAAATCTGAGTCCAAGGGTCTCATACAAATTCAGCCCAGACACATCCTTGCCTCCTGTAAAGCGGCTATGTCGATCACAATAGTTGCCCGGTTCTGAAGGTTCTAAACTTACACTATTACCCTCTGTGGCGGATATCCGGATGTGAATAGTTTCACCTTATGTATCGTACGATATTGACTCCAGCCCATGCAATGGAATTTTCTTGATTCAGGGACTAGGTGCACAAATCTTATTGAGTCGTCGATTTCCACAATGAAGAACGACAGCAAAAATATTTTGACCGCCGTGGGCATGGCTCTCTTGGCCACAATTCCAGGTTCATTGAGTAATACCCCGTAGTTGATTGGGAAGCTGAACTTTTTCAAGTACCTTTGCATGACTCAATCTGCCTATCACGGATAATTTTACATTTGGCGCGGTCAACATTGACATCGGATTGCCCGGTACTCAGTACGCGCTGCTGTTTGACCCGGGCTCATCCAATACATGGATTGGCGCTCGGAAGGCATATGTTATCACCCCATCTAGCCAGCAGACTTCTGATTTTGTGACTATAACGTATGTTTGCGGGAGCTTTTCTGGACTTGAGTACAAGACACCTTGACTATAAGCGGGGTCGCCTTTAATCAGAGTATCGGAGTGACAAATGCAACTACTAGAATCACTGAAGTCGACGGGCTTTTTGGTTTGGGTCCTACCATTTTCACTCTGGGGACTCTGACTCCGGATAAGTCCAAGATAAACTTTTCTCACAAGGACATGGCGAGAGTGCAACAGTCACCATAGGCAAACAAGCCATCACCTTCGGCTACAAACGTCACGTACGTCCCTATTACAAACTTCGCGGTGGCCAAGACATTTTGGGTATTTGATGCCAGCGTTGCCTATGGTGCCAGCGGCTTGTTGTCAGCCAAAGCCGGCATCATTGATCAGCGCTCTACTGCAACGTTGGTGTCCACCAGTAGCTACAACCGCCTGCTGAATTTAACAGGAGCAGCAGTAGACAAGAATACAAGCCTCCCGTTTCTTCCGTCTTGCTCTAGACTGGATCCTATGATTTTGACATTTGCAGTCGTCAACACCACCATCCCCGGCGGAATATCAGGCAGCCCGCCGAAAACAAAACTGCTATTGGAGGCGACAAGGATAAATGCTACCTTGCCATTAGCGACATTGGTACTTCATTCGAAAATCCATCTCAACGACCAGATATCCAGTTCCGGAAATCTTCGCTTGCAGGAAACCAGGATGATGGGGACAATATCAGTTTTATCCTCGGGTACAACACCTTGAAACACTTTGATGTTGTTCTCGACAAGGAAACTTCCCTCATTGGCATGACAAGCCAGGTCATAGAGGCTTGATAGTGGGAATTGTCGCCCAAATTCGCAATCAATAGCTCGAGTCCCGTCCACGTTTAGCTGCAAGCACTCCGAAAACAAACACCATAATTGGTAACGAATCAATTGTAATGAAACATAATTCACTCAGTCTCTAGGGACAGCATTATTGGTCGGGAAAAGTAAAGCCTCACTTCACTAGAGGTCTCGCAAATTCAAAGACGCTCTACTATAATATCTTGCTTTTAATTCACAAATTTTTTTAATACGAAACGCTAACTCTGCAGGGTTTACGGGTACCGGGTCGAAATACACGAGCTCGGTGCAACCTAATTATATGAAGAATGCATATGTTGCGTCATGACCGGCCCTGTGCCAATATATTTGTGTCTCGACATGTTGCACGACAGGATGGCCTGTCCGCGCAAGGAGCTATTATCGCAAATTACTAATTTCAAGTGCCACTGCCCCAATTATTCCTTCTGTGTATCTATCAAGACTAAGACTTGCTTTATGCCATACTACCACGTCCCTCAGACCTAAAAAATCATCGGATGGACGGGTTTTTCGAACCACCACACATCTACCTGAAAATGCTATTGTCATGTAACGTCGCGTATCAGCACTGCTGCATGGGCTACATGCGCTCTGTATACAAAGACAGCCCGTACCGTAGCCCAAACAACCATGACACATTCTATGCGAGCCTCTTCTTCCCCCAGCGGAAGTCGCAGAAACAATGGACTGGCTGGGGAGATTGGCACCATCTCAAACGGTCAGTCAGTGCTTGTTCTGTGGCCCCTTCAGGCACATCGAACTATTTTAGTTTAGCAGCGTTTCAATCTCCCACTCGCTCATCTCCTGAGAACCCAAGGCTGTGATTCTTTCATGTTACACGAGTGACTCGAAGAGCTGTTGCAATGCTTATTGACATCGGAGATGCCCACAGCAAAGATGTCAAGCTAAGGCCTACGACAGATGGGCCCGGCCCACACGCAGCCGAGTAGGAGCAACCACTCACTCCATTTTCATCTTCATCGGTAGCTCAATACAGAGTAGACTGTACTCAATCAAGTTCTAATATCATCACCACCTCCGAAGTAGAGTGTAAAAACGGGTACCCGTGGGCACCCGTGGGTATCCAAGTTTTTCTTGGGTTATTCGTGGGCTACCCATTTTATCATGTAGGTGGTTTAGGTATACCACGGGTAACCTAAGAAAAAGATAAGTACCCTATAAATACCTATAAAATGTATAATAATATAGTATAATAATGTAAATTAATTTCCTTAAACTAATTATAGTAATTAATTATAATAATTAACATTAGCCCTTTAATATTTAACCGTATTTATAATTTGTGCAGGGAACAACTACACACAACATAAAGGATCGTAAATAACAGTCAAAATATCAATCAAAATACCGGTTAAAATACTGTGAACACAACAGCCGCAAGGGCCAAGAAGGTTAAGGTTTTATTTTTCTAGGAAGGCTCTAAAAAGCTAGTTATATAATTGTGTGGCACGTGACATGTCACGTGTGCACGTGACTAGAGGCCACGTTGCTAGCTAGATTAAGCTGCGATATACGGTTAAATTCCTCGCTACAATGTGCGGCTAAATTCCTCCACACAATAATAAGTCTTAAGTTTAAAGTATTATCCCTTAATACTTAATATAACTTTAATTATTAGGTTTTAAAGAGTTAATTAAAGAGCTAATAGAACTAATTATTACTTTCTTTTCTTTTCTCTCTTTCCCCTCTTTCCTCTCTTTCTTTTATTCTTAGCGTTTCTTACGCTTAACTATTACCTTTTTATCTTCCCTTACACGTATAAGTTTAAGTATTTTTTCCCTTTTAATATTATTTAATTTTTCTTTACGTTTTTATTCTTTATTTATTAATAAACGTTTTATATAGGCTTTATTTTTAGATTCTTTATCTTATTATAAACTATTATAACTACCTATAAGATAATTAATATAAATAATTATTATAAATAAATATAATTATATAAACCTTTTATATAACCCTATAAAAAGGTAATATCTTACTTTTAAAAGATATTTAGTATATTATATAAAGTATAAAAGTCTTTAAGTATAATTATAATATACTTTATATATTAACTTAAGATATTTATAGCTAAGTATAATAAGTAAATAAGTAATTAAATATATAAATAATTTATATACTAGTTAATATTTAAATTAATACTATTTTAATTAACTCTTATAAAGCTTAAATTACGTTAAGATTCTAGCGAGAAATAAAGATACTTATATTATTAATAATCTCCCTTACTAAGCGCTAGAATAATACCCTTAAAATAATAAGTAAAGTATCCCTTTAATAGCGTTAGATTTCTTAGAGTATTATAGTTAATTTAAAGTTAAAGTTATAATAATTATTTATAGTAATTATATATACTTACTATTAGGTTTAAAGTAATATAGTTTTTTAGCTAAAATTACTTAATTAGGTAGCCTTTTACCTATTATCTTCTTAAATTAATTATGTATAGCCGCTATATTTTTACTTAAAATACTCTATGTTAGGGACTAGCTATACTATACTATTATAGGTATACGTCTTTAAAAAGTAAGAATAAACTTAAGAAGAAAGAGAAAGAGAAAGAAAGGTTTCTCTCTTTTTACTCTCTCTTTATATTCTTACTTAACCTATAAATTATTTAAGTTAGGTTTAAGCTACCTTTATATTAGGTTTAGCTTAGGCTTAAGCTATTAGCTTAAGCCTATAATATACCCCCTTACTTACTTAAGCCCTCTTAGTATTTAGCTAATAGCTATATAAGGCGTGTTATACTCTTTTTTTACCTTTTATATTTATTTGTTTTTATTTCTTTATAAGGGTAAGGTAAGCTAGGTATAAAATAAATCTCTTATAATATCTTTTTCTTTATTCTTTATAATCTCTTATTCTTACTCTTACCTTAAAATAATTTTAAACTTTATTATACGCGTTTCCCTATAGAATTTATTTATTAAGCTCTTAAATTAGTTTCTTTATTCTCGCGTTAATTTAAAAAAGAAAAAACGATAATATAACTAGTATTATTAGCGCTCTTTTACCCCCTTTTACCCTACGCTTTAAGCGCTATTTAAGCGACTTTATTATGGAAGATAACTTTAGTAAGAACGAGATTTTTAATAATAAGAAGCTTATTAACCCTTATATATAATATTAAAACTAACTTTTAAATACTAGCTATTATAAATACACCTTTAGTTTTAATATAATATATTAACCTTACTATAATACTTATTAATAATATAACTAAAAGTTATATATTTACGCGGTAAATTCTAAGCTTTACTATTAATAAAAGAAAGTTAAGCGTATTACTACTTATAATAACTATATTACTATTAAAGCTATTAAGAAGAGTACTAACGTTAAGGCTTTTTAAGCTAAGTTCTCACGTGAGTTTTTCTTTATAATAAAAAAATTTTAGTTTATACTTATCTATACTTATATTAATTTTAATTTAATTTAAATAATTAACTCTCCTATTAAATTTAATTAAGACTTACTATTTATAGCCTAATAGGCTATTATTTTTAGCACGTCTCTTACGCTTATTATTTATTATAAAGGCGCTATTATTTACTAGAATTCTAGCTATTAAGTAATAGTTACGAATTTTTATTATAATTAAGCTAGTATTACTTAGGCTCTTAATTAGCTTATTAATAATTAATGTATTAACTATAAAGAATATACCGTATAAATAGCTTATCTTAAAAGGGTAATTAAATTTATTAGCTTATCTCTTATTAGTTATAATCAGCGTTTTATTTATACTTTTAATATTATCTTAATAGGATTTTCTTTTATTCTCTTTAATTTTACTACTTACTATTAGCTTTTTAAATAGTCTCTTAATAATTCTAATAAACTTATTTTAGTTAAGAATCTTTTTTCTATTAGTCTTATTATACTACTAATTACCTTTATTTCCCGTTTAATTACGCTTTTACCTTTTATAACTTAATAGCTAACTGCCTTTACTTCTCGCTTAAATATACCCTTACCTCCTATAACTAGGCAGCTAATCGCGCTTATTTTAGAGCTATAACGTCTCTTAAGGGGGAAGGGTCTAATACTAATTAAAACTAGTATTTTAATAATTCTCTATTAGTAAATAAAAGTAAGAATAAGTGTAAGAGAAAGGCTTTTAATCGCTTTTAAAACGCCTTTAATTAGGCTTTATCTCGTAGCCTTTTCTCTTATAAGATTAACTCTTATACTTATAATACGTAGTTTTATTAGGGTTTCTTATTACGCGCTAATAATATTAATATTAATAGTTTTACTTCTATTAATACTACTTTAAGTTTCTAGTTTAGTTTTAGTTTACGCGCCTTTTATTAAAGGTTTACTTACCTATTAAGTATATTAATTCTATTAACCTATTTAATTTAAGCTCTTTCCTATTCGCTTAATTTAAGGTTAAAGACTTTAATAGCTCTCTCTTAATACTACTTCTCTTTACTCTAATAAGAGTTTCTATTACTTCTTATTAATAGTTTATTTTATTTTATATTTTAACTAGTAAGAATTATTTCCCTTTATTACCGTTAGTTTTTAGCGATTTAAACCTTACTTTACGTAAACGTCTTATATTTAAGCTAGCTATACGTTAGCTCTTTTAGTCGCGTTAATTACTTGTTAAATAAGGTGTTTTTTTTTTTTATGTTCTTTAATTATAATATTTATAATTAATTAATCTAAAAAAATTTATTAGCCTCTTATAGTCTCTTTACTTATATAATTTAAGGCTCTTAAATTATATTACCGTTTTCTTACCCCTATTTTAACCTATTATAGGCCCTTATTACTCTTTTTTTTTTTTTTTTTTTTTTTTTTTTTTTTTTTTTTTTATATATAGGTACCGCCGCGGTTATAGCGGTTTAGGTGCGGCGTGGAGGCGATATAAGGCTATTATTCTACCTTATATTCCCCTCAGAGCATTGACAAAAAAACTACACTACATGTAGTTTTTTAGTGTAGTTTTTGTAGTTTTAGTGTAGTTTAACTACACTACAACTACATTTATAGTGTAATGTGTAATTATAAGGGCTTTAAAAGTAGACTTATAAGCTTATAAAAATAACCAAAAAATACTATAATTTTAGCTTATTATAATGCTATAAAAATATCCTTTATAAGTTAGTTAATAAGTAAGATATTAAAGTTTAAAGAATTCTAAAAATAAAGATATTAACTTGATTTATTTTAAGTATTTAATAAGAAATAAATGCTTTTTAAATGTGATTTATATATATATAGTATATGTAATTAATATAAAAATTTAAAATATATTTTTTTTTACCTTAATTATATGTAAATAATATTTTAAAATATTTTTAGTTTTTATTTATATTTTATTTAATTAAAATAAATCTATAAAAATAATTAATAAGTATTTTTATATTTTATATAAGTTATTTTAATAGCTTATTAATATAAAACGTATAACTTTATCTAATATATATTTAATAAAATTTATATAAATTATTTTATATAAAATAATATATGTTTTTTAATTTAATTAATATATATTATTTATATTAAAGTAAAATTATATATATTATTAATTTATATACTATAAAGTATTTTATAAGCTTAAATATATATTTAATATAATTAATTCTATATATATAAAGATTAATATAAATATTAAAAACTTTATTCTTAAGTTTTTTTTATTCTATATATTAAAACTATTATAACTTTATGAAAAAAAGGAGTTTAAAAATAAGAGTAGTATTATTTTAAAGCTTATAATCTTAGCTATCTAAAAATATTAATGTCACTCAATTTCACCTATTAATTATAAAGATAATAGCCGTGGTATTTAGTGGGGTAAGTTAACTAGGGTAAAACGCTATAGCGTTTTACCCTACTTAATAAAAAACGCTATAATTTTTATTTCTTAAAATCTCTACGAATACTTAACTAAAATTTATAAGCTTATAAGTAATTAATAGCCCTTAAAAAGCCCTTTAATTTAATACTAATTGCATAATTATAAGTTTAATATTCTAGGAGTTATATTCGGTTAAAGTTTTAAGATATAAAGATTTCCTGTAAGCTATATATGCATGTTTTAAGTGATAAAACAGCATATTATTACATAATATAACGCCTTTAATACATTATAAGTATACTAGCCTTTTCAACTATTTTACTATAGTTGCATTTTCTCGTAAAACTATTCTATTGTTTTCCACACGAATATGCATGTTTAAGGGGTAAGTTAAGCATCAAAAAAATGCCTAAATTCTAAGGTTTTTAAAACCGTTTATATTATAAATTTATTCTATATATTAACTATGTTCTCCCGCTTTAAAGTTTAGAACCTTTCTTTTTTACATTAATCTTCTTACCCTTATAACTCTACGAATACTTAACTTTTATTTAAACTTTTCTTATTATTAGATAGCCTTAAATTTAAGCTATCTTATAAAAACTTTTTATTATTTAAAACCTACCTTTATAATGGATTAAAATCCTCTTGGAATTACACCTCTTATTATTACGAATAATTTAAGCTTTTCTCAGCAAACTTCAACTAAAAAAGACTATATAAATAATGAAAGCTATTAATTTCGCACAAAATTATATATTATTTAACATAACCTTTTTTCTTATGAGGTTTTAGCAGTTAATTTAGAAAAACCACGAGAAATCACCTTTTTTTACAGCTAGCTAAGCTGTAACTTTACTTTTACCTGCCTAGCTAGCCGTTTTCAGTTCTCTAATAGTTTAGCATATTATAGGAAAAAACATCCTACTATTATAGTATTTTAAGCCGAAGAAAACGATAAAATAACTAGTAAGTTACTTCTTTTATTATTTTATATCTTATTATATTATTAATTTATATATTTATAATATTATAAATTTATAATTTACTAATATACTTATAAATAGTCCCTGCTACTACAGAATCACCTTTAATTTCCGACTTTTCAACCGAATCTAGCTTTTCTAGCTTTTTAAGAAGCAATAAAAGACCTAGAAATAATACTATTACTAGTAGTAGTAATAGATTTTCTAAGGATACTACTCTTATATTAGCTCTTGAATTTATGCTTTAAAATAACCTATCTTTTACTACTATAACTAGTGAAAGCTTTAAAAAGCTTTTAAGTTATTATTATAAGTAAGTTTATATTATTATATTAATATATAACTTAAATATAATATATTATACTAATATTAAGTTATTTTAGTTATAATATTAGCTTTTTCATTATAAAGGCCTTATATCTCACATGAAAATATTACATTCTAATATAAAAAAGAATATAATAAATAAAATTTAAAATCAAGTTAATAAAATGGGTTTTATATCTATTTAACTTAATATTTAGACTTCTATTAATTCTAAATTATATTTAGGGGTTATAGCTAATTGGTTAAACCCCTAATTTAACTTAGAATATTATTTAATTGGTAAGTATTCTGTAACGGTAGCTTAGGTTCTAAGGCACAGTAGGTCTATTTCTTAGGAAGTAAGTCAGGTTGAATGCTATAGAGTAGCTTTTTGAGCAGTATTATAATAAGGCCGTTAAGAGTACAACTCTTAATAGTAAGACTATTGCTTAGATTGATTAATAGAGATCTAGACTATCTAACTATGGGAATACCTTCTCCTTAAGTATCCGTCTATCTCTTTATTATAGACCCGGATCATTTAGATCGCCTAATAATCCTAATAATCCCGTCTCGTTAGATTATCTATATGATCCAATAAGCTATCACGTGACTTGATGTCCTTGTTAGTTAGCAGCTATGCCTACCCTTACTAGTGCGGCCTAGCTTCCCGCGTCTCGTATAGTAACGTTCGTAATATAATACCCCTCCTCTATTAGTCTTGTCCTTAAGGCCATTAAAATAGGCCGGTTAGGGGCTTAGGTAATTTCCCCTTCTTTATTCTCCTCGTGTATTATTATGTCGGCTAATTATATCTTAAGACCTTCCGTTTAATCTCGTAAACCTTCTCGTAAGATAAACGAGCGAAACGCCCTTCTTAAGTTAATAATCGGGAATCTAGTTGATATGCTCGCTTGTTCCTTTTGCCGAGATTAAGGCCTCTAGAATTATAAGGCGTCCGACGTGGACTCGTCCTATTATTATAAGTGCATTCGTCTGAACAGGTCTTACTACGATATAAATTCTCTTACCCCATAGTAGTTGCGTCGTATTAGTACCTAATACTAGAAAGCTAAGTCTAAGTTAAAAGCTACTAAGAAAGAACTTGAAAAGGCGAGCGCTAAGGTGCGTCGCTTGCGAAAATAAAAGAAATTATAGTTTAAGAAAATAATACGTGCGGTTACGCGTGGTATTAATAACGTTAAAGAGTTAAAACGTGTGGAACGTAAGGAAGCAGAACAGCTTTAGAAGGCTACGAGGCCCTTCCTACTCCTTCCAAGGATCTAGATCCTGCTTTAGTTCGTTCCTTAGATATTAAATTTAGTATTAAGTCGTTAGACGGTGCTTAGGAGATTAATTAGGATGCGTTTCTTAGGAATAAAACTATTTAAGCAACGTTGAGTAGTTCGTGAGATTTTTAGCTGGTTTCTAGGTGTTTTTAGAGTTTAAATATCCCTTTCATTTAATAAGATAATAACGATTCTTTGTGTCTCCCCGTGCTTTAAGTATCCGTTTAACTTCGTATTCGTTAATATCTTTCGTTATAATGTTTATAGCGATTATAGATTTATCTAGTGCTTTCTCTAGTAGTAATATATGAAATATAGGATAGATTCTCATTCCATCTAGTAATAATAGTTCGTAGTTGGTATTCGAGATTTTTCGTTTAATAAGGAATAGTCTGATCTTCTTCTAGTCGAGTTTATCGCTAGGTCGCTTAGTTTTAATGTTTTTACGAATAAGGTATACTTTATATCCCTTCTCTAGGATTAGCGCTAGTAATCTCTTTCTATTCGCGTAGTGTTTTATTTGGTTCTGTAAAAATATTTATTTCTATTATAAGTGTTTTTGTATTTCTATTATGGTTACTACATGTGTTGTAGCTGCTAGCGCGTTCACATTCTATATCGCATGTGTCTTAATAATAGGGTTAAATCCGTAATTTGCCCTAAATAGTAACATTTTCATGTTATTAATCTTAGAGCTATTATAAGCCTATTATGCTAGTAGTAGCTATTCTACCTAATCGTTCTATTGGTAGTTAATATAGCTTCGCAGATATTATTCGAGTATTTAGTTTAAGATTTCTATTTGTCTATCTAATTATAGGTGGAATGCCGTTAATAAGCTTTATTTGATCTTTATGGTTTCTATAAGGCATTTTTAAAAGTTTAAGGTAAATAATTTATTACGATTCGATATAAGCTTTATTGGTAATCTATGTTATATAATAACTATTTTAAAGAATATATACGCTAAGTCCTTAGTGTTACTTGATTTCTTATATGGAATGTAGTAGGCGTATTTTATAAGTTTATCCATAATAACTAGAATGCTATTGTAAGCTACTCCTATTATAGGTTCTTTTAACTTCGGTAGTTTAACGATAAAGTCTATTATAACAGTTTACCATGCTCTTTTAGGTGGTAATATTAGTTGTAATTCTCCGTATAGTGCGTGTCGCGCTAATTTTGCTTTATTACACGTGTCGTATTTCTTAATAACTTCTTGTACCATTTTTTTGCTTTCTAGGAAGTCGTATAATCTTCTTAGCCTACTAATCGTTTTCCCTACACCCTAATATCCGTGTAATAGGTGCTCGTGTATTTCCTTAATAAGCTGTTCTTAAAGTGTACTAGGAATATACTGCCGTTTATTATATAAGAAGGTCTTACCTTTCTTAGACAAATGCGTTTTCGTTTCCCAATTATTCAGATAGCTATTATTATTAATGTATAATGCGATCTAATACATTCATGTTTTATCTAGCTTAACTTGCTAGGTTATATTAATTTCTCGGGTGCCTAGTATAAGGTTCCTATCCTTAGTAGCGTGTAATAAGGGTGTATTACTTACTTGCTTATTCGATTTTAAGTCCTCTCTTTAGCTAAGCGCGTTTACTCTTCTGTTTTTGGATCCTTTACGGTATATAATTTTAAAGTTATAATCCGTAAGGGTTTTATACTATTTAATCTGTCGTTTATTTAGATCCTTTGTGGTTAAGAACGATGTGAGATTCTTGTGGTTAGTATAGACCTTAATTTAATGCTTTACTCCTATAAGATAATGTCTCTATTCTTTAAAGCACTTAATAATAGCTATAAGTTCTTTATCGTGGATCCTATAATTAAGTTTAGGTTCGTGGAGTTTCTTCGAGAAGAATGTAACTAGGTGTAATCTTCCTTAATTATCTTATTATTTAAGCTATTCGCCTAGTGTAAAGTCTAAGGCGTTCGTTTCAAGCTTATAAGGTTTGTCTTAATTAGGTGCTTTTAACATAGGTTCTAACGTAACTAAATCTTTTATTTTCTAGAATATTGTAGCTTCTAGTTCGTTCTATTAAAAGCTAACTTCTTTCTTTATTAGGTTTATAAGAGGTCGTGAAATGTCTTTATATTCGCTTAAGAACTTACGGTAAAAGTTTACGAATACTATAAATCCTTTAACTTCTTTTAGATTCTTTAGTGTAGGCTATTCCTTAATAGTTTTGATCTTATCCAAGCTTATTCGTATTTCTCTGTATGTAAGCACGTACCCTAGAAAGTGCATAGTATTCTGGTGGAACTAGCATTTTAAGGCTTTAACTAAGAGTTTATTATTCTGTAGAGTTTATAGTACCTTATATACATGTTGTTTATGTTTCTTAAGGGTATCTAAATAGATAAGGATATCGTTAAGGTATATAACCATAAACACTTTTAGTTGTTTTCGTAAGATTGTATTAATTATTCTTTAAAAGGTTACTAGTGCGTTGGTAAGCCTAAAAGGCATCACTAAATATTCGTAGTGTCCTCTACTAGTTTAAAATGCTGTTATCTACTTGTAGCCTTCTTTTATTCGTATAAGGTTATAGGCTCCTTTTAAGTTAAGTGTAGTAAACCATTTAGCTTTTTTAACTTTGTCTCTGATTTCTGTTATAAGCGGTAACGGGTATTAATTCTTAATTATAATCTTATTTCAGTGTTAGTAATTAATGTATAGTTGTAGTTTCCCGTTTTTCTTTGGTACCTATAGGATTAGATATCCTACTAGGGACTCTAATAGTCTTATGTATCCCTTCTGTAACATGTCCTTTAAATACTCCTTAAGCGCCTTATCTTACTTAGGGTTCTAAGAATAAATCTTATTAAACGTTAGTTTAGTACTAGGCTAGAGTCTAATCTTATAGTCCTAGCGTAAATACTCCGGTAGTCCTATTTCTAGCTCTCTGCTAAACAGCTTATTATACTTTAAGTATTCCTTAGAAATCTCCGTTATCTTAGCTTTTAGCTCTCTAGTAATCACATATATTCCTAGAGGCCTGTTATAGTTCGAATAAGGTGCTCTTTATAGGCCGCTCTTAGCTTTGTAATCGTATTCTAGTAAATCCTATTAAAGTTAGCCGGTTCTTTAATTAACTCGTAGATTACTCGCTTGTAACCAGGGTATCCCTAATATAACATTGTGTTTTAAGATTACTGTGATATCTAATGTAACTTAGTGTTTCGTGCCTTGTATATTAATAAGAAGCTACGCAATCTCTATATCAACTACTCTATAGCTATACTTTACCGTAGTTTCTTCCATAATCGTAAGTTAGTAGGGCTCGTCTTTAGGTGTTTAAGGTAATTATAATTTATTAACGAGATTTAGCAAGATAAAATTTCCTTATACTCCGCTATCAATTATTACCTGAATCTTTCTTCCTATTATAGTTATATTAACTATAAGGTGTATAGTACTGCTAATGTTTATAATACATAAAGACCTATTAGATCTCCGTTGAGAAATCGGTCTTAATTGCGATAACGGCTATTGTTTCCCGAATTATTATTCCTCTCCTCTTATTATTATTTAGCGCGTATCTCTAAGCGCTATCGTCAGCGATTATCTTCTAGCGTCTTGTTAAAGCTTTCTTAGTAATTACTTAATCTACTATTTGTGTTAATCGAACTTAGACTAAGTGAGTTACTCGTAGTTACACAGTTTCCTTCCTTAGATTATAAGGGCGTAATTCGGATAGTGTGTGCGTTATTCTTAGTATAGTATAATTTCCCGTTTAATATCTTTGAATTGGTTCGTCGTAATTTTGGTTGTATTATAAGGGTTATTCTCTTTCCCTTCCATTCTCGTGGAAACTATCCGCTACCTTACTTGCTGCTAAGGTGCGTATAGCAATTATTATTGTAATAGAAGGTCTAATTAAGGAGTTTATATTTAATTTTAGGTTCGTCTTTCTTAGTTAAATGATTCTCTTCTTCTTAGATCCGTTCCAGTAAAGGTTCACTTTTTAGTGAGAGTGTCTAGTATTCCTAAAAGTTGTTGGGTACTGGTTAGGTTCCGAATTCCTAATCTTTATCCGAACTAATATTATTTACTAACGTGTGGTTTCCTTTATTACTTGCTATACTAAGATTTCACGTGGGCAAGTCTTCTCGATTTGCGGTATGGAGCTTCTTGCCTTTAGGGATTAGCTTCTATGGCTTTTTCGGGGCTCTACATTTATTCGTAAAGTGTCTAGTCTTACTATAATTATAATAAGTCTTCCCCTTTTCCTTATTCGCGGCGTTAAGTTCTATAGGTCTAGCGTGGTACCCGTATGCTATTAATGTTTAGCGTGGCTTACTATTATTAGGTTTATTGAACCTAGCATATAATCCGAATTTCCTGTAACTTTTTTCGTAACGTTGCTCGTATAAACGGTTGTCTGCCTTAATAACTATTTTAACGAAGTCGTTAAATGGCTTAGGACGATCTTCTTAATAAATGTTATCCTTTACTTCTTCTTTAAGTCCTTAATAAAAGACTTCTATTTTAGGTTTAGTATTCCAGTTAAGTTTTACTGCGATACGTTTAAATTCCCTAGCGTAATAAGCTGCAAATCCGGTTTGCTTAAGTCAAGTAAGTTATCGTGTAGCTTCCTTATGCTCCTTAGGATTTCTAAATGTAGTGAGAAGTCGTTCTTTAAAGGTTTTGTAATTAGAGAAGATGTAAATAACTTCCACTCTAGCTTTAGCGCTATGCTTAAGATATGCGCGAAGGGTTAGCTCCTACTATTCTATTACTTTCCTAGTTAAGAGGTTGCTAATATAAAGGATCTGTGACTTAGGTATCGTGTAGATTTTTTCGTTAACTCGTAGGTAAGCTTAGGCTTATGTGAGAAAGTTCCTTACATTACCCTTATAACTATTATATGATTTAGGCTTGGGGAATTTTAGTATGTTATTATTATTAATAGAGGATATAGGTGTGAGATTTTAAACTACTATAAGTTTCTCTTCTTATGCCTTAAGTTTTTCGTAGAGATTATTCTGTTGGTTAAGAAGCTGTCGATTTTGCTTCTTAAGCTCGGTGATCTTGTTATAAAGGTACTTTATTATCTCCCTAAGGTTAGTGGTCTTTCCGCTTAAAGTAGACATCTTAGAAGTCGTTACTGCTTAAAGTTTCAAGGTAACTTACTAAATAAAATTAATTAAAATGTAACGGTGGCTTAAGTTCTAAGGCATAGTAGGTCTGTTTCTTAGGAAGTAAGTTAGGTTGAATGCTATAGAGTAGCTTTTTAAGCAGTATCACAATAAGGCCATTAAGAGTACAACTCTTAATAGTAAGACTATTACTTAGATTGATTAATAGAGATCTAGACTATCTAACTATAGGAATACCTCCTCCTTAAGTATCCGTCTATCTCTCTATTGTAGACCCGGATTATTTGGATCGCCTAATGATCCTAATAATCCCGTCTCGTTAGATTATCTATATAATCTAATGAGCTATCACGTGACTTGATGTCCTTGTTAGTCAGCAGCTGTGCCTACCCTTACCAGTGCGGCCCAGCTTCCCGCGTCTCGTGCAGTGACGTTCGTAACATATTCTTATATTTACATTATTATTATTATTATTATTATAATTTAAAAGCTAATTATATATTAAGGATTTGAATATTTACCTACTAGCTATACCGGCCATTTAATTAATTCAATTTTCAATGAATTATTAACTAAATATAATATAAACCCTAAAAAAATTACAAGGTTAGTAGTTTATAATTATATATAAAATAATATTAATTTACTAACTTTTTAATTATAGCTTTACTAGAGATAACGGTTCTAATAATAACACCTTTTTATCTTCTTTTTTAAACTTATATTCTAAAAGGTATAAAAAGCCTTTAAATATTTGATATACAGCCTATATTTTAAATATAGTGGCTAAAGATATAATATCTATATGTAACGGTGGCTTAGGTTCTAAGGCATAGTAGGTCTATTTCTTAGGAAGTAAGTTAGGTTAAATGCTATAAAGTAGCTTTTAAGTAGTATTATAATAAGGCTATTAAAAGTATAACTCTTAATAATAAAACTATTACTTAGATTAATTAATAGAGATCTAAACTATTTAATTATAGGAATACTTTCTTCTTAAGTATTTGTTTATCTCTTTATTATAGTTTTAAATTAATTAGCTTAACTATTAATCCCTTTAAACCTTAATTAATTAACTTAAGGTTTAATTAGTTTAATTCTCTTTAGTTAATATATTTAAATATTAACCTCTTTAATCGCCTCTTAGGTTACGTGGCTAGTTACGTGCCTTTACCTTCTTCTTATACCTATAAGTTATACTTATCCTAGCTAGTATAGTTCTATCCCGTATCTTATATAGTATTATTTATAATATTATACCTCTTCTTTATTAGTCTTATTCTTAAGGCTATTAAAATAGGCTAGCTTAAGTGTTATATATTTTCTTTCTTTTATTATTATATGCTATTATATTAATTAATTATGTCTTAAAATAGTAGTTTAAAGCTTTATTTACTTCTTCTCTTTACTAAAATAACCTTCCTTTTATAATAATTAATAATTTATCTTTATTCTTTATAAAGGCTTATACTTATTATGCTTATATAGGACTTTCTTAATATAAAGCCTTCGTTTTTAATTTAAGTTATTATATAAAGTGTATAGTAAATAAGTAAGAGAATTATAATATTATAGGGGTAACCTCTTAATAGCTTTATAGTATTATAAATTAATATTATAAGCTTAAGAGAGAGCTTAAAGAAGTTAAGAAGTATACCTTAACTAAGAATTAAAAGGTCTTACGTTTATAAAAATAAAAGAAATTATAGTTTAAGAAAATAATACGTGTAATTACACGTGGTATTAATAATATTAAAGAGTTAAAACGTGTGAAATATAAGAAAGTAAAATAGCTTTAAAAGATTATAAGGGTTCTTTTTACTTCTTTTAAGAATTTAAATCCTATTTTAGTTTATTTCTTAGATATTAAATTTAATATTAAGTTATTAAATAATACTTAAAAGATTAATTAAAATACGTTTCTTAAAAATAAAACTATTTAAGTAACGTTAAGTAATTTATAAGATTTTTAGCTAATTTTTAGGTGTTTTTAAAGTTTAAATATCCCTTTTATTTAATAAGATAATAATAATTCTTTATATCTTCTTATACTTTAAGTATTCGTTTAACT
The DNA here is from genome assembly GCF_019434415.1 of Metarhizium acridum. Taxonomy (NCBI): domain Eukaryota; kingdom Fungi; phylum Ascomycota; class Sordariomycetes; order Hypocreales; family Clavicipitaceae; genus Metarhizium; species Metarhizium acridum. Next base: position 373,011 of record NW_027094045.1, on the reverse strand, counting down.
TTATATTTATTAGTATCTTTTATTATAATATTTATAGTAATTATAGATTTATTTAATACTTTCTTTAATAGTAATATATAAAATATAAGATAAATTCTTATTTTATTTAATAATAATAGTTTATAGTTAATATTTAAGATTTTTTATTTAATAAGAAATAGTTTAATTTTCTTTTAGTTAAGTTTATTATTAGATTACTTAGTTTTAATATTTTTATAAATAAGGTATACTTTATATCTCTTCTTTAGGATTAGCGCTAGTAATCTCTTTTTATTCGCGTAGTATTTTATTTAGTTCTATAAAAATATTTATTCTTATTATAAGTGTTTTTATATTTTTATTATAGTTACTATATATATTATAACTACTAGCGCGTTTATATTTTATATTATATGTATTTTAATAATAGGGTTAAATCTATAATTTACCCTAAATAATAATATCTTTATATTATTAATCTTAAAGCTATTATAAGCCTATTATACTAATAGTAGCTATTCTACTTAATTATTCTATTAGTAATTAATATAGCTTCGCAGATATTATTCGAGTATTTAGTTTAAGATTTTTATTTATTTATTTAATTATAAGTAAAATACTATTAATAAGCTTTATTTAATCTTTATAGTTTCTATAAGGTATTTCTAAAAGTTTAAGGTAAATAATTTATTATAATTTAATATAAGCTTTATTAGTAATTTATACTATATAATAATTATTTTAAAGAATATATACGCTAAGTTCTTAGTATTACTTAATTTCTTATATAGAATATAATAGGCGTATTTTATAAGTTTATTTATAATAACTAGAATACTATTATAAGCTACTCTTATTATAGGTTCTTTTAACTTTAATAGTTTAATAATAAAGTCTATTATAATAGTTTACTATACTCTTTTAAGTGGTAATATTAGTTATAATTCTTCGTATAGTGCGTATCACGCTAATTTTACTTTATTATATATATTATATTTCTTAATAACTTCTTATATTATTTTTCTACTTTCTAAAAAGTTATATAATCTTCTTAGCCTACTAATCGTTTTCCTTACACCCTAATATTCGTATAATAGGTACTTATATATTTTTCTAATAAGCTATTCTTAAAGTGTATTAAGAATATACTATTATTTATTATATAAGAAGGTTTTACCTTTCTTAAATAAATACGTTTTCGTTTTTTAATTATTTAAATAGCTATTATTATTAATATATAATATAATCTAATACATTTATATTTTATTTAGCTTAACTTATTATATTATATTAATTTCTTAAGTATCTAATATAAGATTCTTATTCTTAATAGCGCGTAATAAGGGTATATTACTTACTTACTTATTTGATTTTAAGTTCTCTCTTTAACTAAGCGCGTTTACTCTTTCGTTTTTAAATTCTTTACGGTATATAATTTTAAAGTTATAATTTATAAGGGTTTTATACTATTTAATCTATCGTTTATTTAAATTCTTTATAATTAAAAATAATATAAGATTCTTATAGTTAATATAAACCTTAATTTAATACTTTACTTTTATAAGATAGTATTTTTATTCTTTAAAGCACTTAATAATAGCTATTAGTTCTTTATTATAAATCCTATAATTAAGTTTAGGTTTATAGAGTTTCTTTAAGAAGAATATAATTAGGTGTAATCTTTCTTAATTATCTTATTATTTAAGCTATTCGCTTAATATAAAGTTTAAGGCGTTTATTTTAAGCTTATAAGGTTTATTTTAATTAAGTGCTTTTAATATAGGTTTTAACGTAACTAAATCTTTTATCTTTTAAAATACTATAGCTTTTAGTTTATTCTATTAAAAGCTAACTTCTTTCTTTATTAGGTTTATAAGAGGTTATAAAATGTCTTTATATTTACTTAAGAACTTATAATAAAAGTTTATAAATACTATAAATTCTTTAACTTCTTTTAGATTCTTTAATATAAGCTATTTCTTAATAGTTTTAATCTTATTTAAGCTTATTTATATTTCTTTATATATAAGCACGTACCTTAAAAAGTATATAGTATTCTAGTAGAACTAGTATTTTAAGGCTTTAATTAAGAGTTTATTATCTTATAAAGTTTATAATACCTTATATATATATCGTTTATATTCCTTAAGAGTATTTAAATAAATAAGAATATTATTAAGGTATATAACTATAAATACTTCTAGTTATTCCCGTAAGATTATATCGATTATTCTTTAAAAGGTTACTAGTATATTAGTAAGCCTAAAAGGTATTACTAAATATTTATAATATTCTCTACTAGTTTAAAATACTATTATTTACTCGTAGCCTTCTTTTATTCGTATAAGGTTATAGGCTTCTTTTAAGTTAAGTGTAATAAACTATTTAGCTTTTTTAACTTTATCTTTAATTTCTATTATAAGCGGTAATAAGTATTAATTCTTAATTATAATTTTATTTAAGTGTTAATAATTAATATATAATTATAGTTTTTTATTCTTCTTTAATACTTATAGAATTAGGTATTTTATTAAGGACTTTAATAGTTATATATATCCCTTTTATAGTATATTCTTTAAATACTCCTTAAGCGCCTTATCTTACTTAAGGTTTTAAGAATAAATTTTATTAAACGTTAGTTTAATACTAGGCTAAAGTTTAATCTTATAGTTCTAGCGTAAATGCTTTAATAGTCTTATTTTTAGCTCTCTATTAAATAGCTTATTATACTTTAAGTATTTCTTAGAAATCTCTATTATCTTAGCTTTTAGCTCTTTAGTAATTATATATATTTTTAAAGGCCTATTATAGTTTAAATAAGATACTCTTTATAGGCTACTCTTAGCTTTATAATTATATTCTAGTAAATTCTATTAAAGTTAACCGGTTCTCTAATTAACTCGTAGATTACTTACTTATAACTAAGATATCTCTAATATAATATCGTGTTTTAAGATTATTATAATATTTAGTATAACTTAATGTTTTATACCTTATATATTAACTAAAAGCTATATAACTTTTATGTTAATTACTTCTTAGTTATACTTTATTATAGTTTCTTTTATAATTATAAGTTAATAAGGCTTATCTTTAAGTGTTTAAGGTAATTATAATCTATTAATAAGATTTAATAAGATAAAATTTCCTTATACTCTACTATTAATTATTACTTAGATCTTTTATTCTATTATAGTTATATTAATTATAAGGTATATTATACTATTAATATTTATAGTATATAAAGACCTATTAAATCTTCGTTAAAAAATCGGTCTTAATTATAATAATAGCTATTATTTCCTAATTTATTAATCCTATTCTTATATCGTTCTTTAGCGCGTTATTTTAGGCGCTATTATTAGTAGTTATCTTCTAACGTATTATTAAAGCTTTCTTAGTAATTACTTAACCTACTATTTATATTAATTAAACTTAGATTAAGCGAGTTACTTATAATTATATAGTTCCCTTTATTCTTATATTATAAGGTTATAATTTAGGTAGTGTATACGTTATTCTTAGTATAATATAATTTTTCGTTTAATATCTTAAAATTAGTTTATTATAATTTTAATTATATTATAAGGGTTATTCTCCTTTCCTTTTATTCTCGTAGAAACTATTCGTTACCTTACTTACTATTAAGGTATATATAATAATTATTATTATAATAAAAGGTTTAATTAAGAAGTTTATATTTAACTTTAAGTTTATCTTTCTTAATTAAATAACTTTCTTCTTCCTAAATTAATTCTAGTAAAGGTTTACTTTTTAGTAAGAGCGTTTAGTATTCCTAAAAGTTATTAGGTATTAGTTAAGTTTTAAATTTCTAATCTTTATTTAAACTAGTATTATTTATTAACGTGTAGTTTTCTTTATTACTTATTATACTAAGATTTTACGTGAGTAAGTCTTCTTAATTTACGGTATAAAGCTTCTTACCTTTAGGGATTAGCTTTTATAGCTTTTTTAGGGCTTTATATTTATTTATAAAGTATCTTATCTTACTATAATTATAATAAGTCTTTCTCTTTTCCTTATTCGTGGTATTAAGTTCTATAGGTCTAGCGTAATACTCGTATACTATTAATATTTAACGTAGCTTATTACTATTAGGTTTATTAAATCTAGTATATAATTTAAATTTCCTGTGACTTTTTTCGTAATATTACTTATATAAACGGTTATTTACCTTAATAACTATTTTAATAAAGTTATTAAATAACTTAAGATAATCTTTTTAATAAATATTATCCTTTACTTCTTCTTTAAGTCCTTAATAGAAGACTTTTATTTAGGTTTAATATTTTAGTTAAGTTTTACTATAATACATTTAAATTCCTTAGCGTAATAAGCTATAGATTTAGTTTACTTAAGTTAAGTAAGTTATCGTGTAGCTTCCTTATACTTATTAGGATTTTTAAATGTAATAAGAAGTTATTTCTTAAAGGTTTTATAATTAAAGAAGATATAAATAACTTTTACTTTAACTTTAACGTTATACTTAAGATATACGCGAAGAGTTAGCTCTTATTATTCTATTACTTTTCTAGTTAAAAGGTTACTAATATAAAGAATCTATAACTTAAGTGTTATATAGATTTTTTCATTAACTTATAGGTAAGCTTAGGCTTATATAAGAAAGTTCCTTATATTACCCTTATAACTATTATATAATTTAAGCTTAGGGAATTTTAGTATATTATTATTAATAGAGAATACAAGTGTAAGATTTTAAACTACTATAAGTTTCTCTTCTTATACCTTAAGTTTTTCGTAGAGATTATTCTATTAGTTAAAAAGCTATTAATTCTACTTCTTAAGCTTAATAATCTTATTATAAAGGTACTTTATTATCTTTTTAAGGTTAATAGTCTTTTCGCTTAAAGTAAATATCTTAGAAGTTATTATTACTTAAAGTTTTAAGGTAACTTATTAAATAGAATTAATTAAAATATAATAATAGCTTAGGTTTTAAGGTATAATAGGTTTATTTCTTAGAAAGTAAGTTAGGTTAAATACTATAAAGTAGCTTTTAAGTAGTATTATAATAAGGCTATTAAGAGTATAACTCTTAATAGTAAAACTATTACTTAAATTAATTAATAGAGATTTAAATTATTTAATTATAAGAATACTTTCTCCTTAAGTATTCGTTTATCTCTTTATTATAATTTTAAATTAATTAACTTAATTATTAATCCCTTTAAACCTTAATTAACTAGCTTAAGGTTTAGTTAGTTTAATTCTTCTTAATTAATATATTTAAATATTAACCTCTTTAATTACCTCTTAGGTTACGTAGCTAATTACGTGCCTTTACCTTCTTCTTATACCTATAGGTTATACCTATCCTAGCTAGTACGGTCCCGTCCCATGTCTTATATAGTGTCGTTCGTAACACTATATTTATTAACGAAATAATAAATACCGAAAATATTAAAGATTATATAAATAGCGAATTTTTACATTATTCTACCGAAGAATTTAACGATTTATCTGCTAAAAAAAGAACAAAATTTAATAATTTAATTCCAGGTATTTATTATAACTTATATTACTTATTTTAAGTTATTTTATATAATGTAAGCTAATTATAAAATAGGAATTATTGGAAAAGTTAAAAGAATAGCTATTCTTATTAAAAATAACTAATAACTTTATTTATAATAGTTAAAAGCTTTAAAAGAAGCTAAAGATAAAGGATTTATTACTAGAAATAGTAATCTTATAAAAATACTATTAGGTAAGTTATTAATTCTATATTAGAAATATTATTTAAAGCTTTAAAAGCTTATAAATATTATTTCAAGCTTTTAAAGCTTATAAATATTATTATTAACATTAATAAGTTATAATAAGTATTAATAACTAACTTTACTTATATTAGTAAACGTAATAAGATGGAATTCAACCTATAAAATGCTTTACACAGCTATTTTATTAGCAGAACCTATTAAAATATTACAAAAAAAAACGAATTTAGCAGCTTTTAAAGATACTAGCTTAACTACGCAAGAATATGCTAATTTAAATACTTTAATAAGTATTTTAGAGATTTTTAATTAGCCTATAATACAATTATAAAGCTAATCTTATAATACTATAAGTTTAGTATATTTTTATCTAATAAGAATTTATACTTTACTTTAAGATATATTAAAAGATTAAAAAAGTTAGCTTAAAAATGTAAGTTCTATAATTTTATAATTTTATTTTAAATTATTAATTATTTTATAGTTAAATACTTATAATCTATTAGTTAAGGTCTTTATTTTAGCTTTAAAAAAAGGCTTATATAAATTAAATTACTATTTTCCTAAGGATATTAATAGTAATTATAATTTTTAGAAGCCTTATTTATTTACTACTATATTAGACCCTAGACTTAATTTACAATCAATTAAAAATCAATTAAGTATTAATTCTAATACTATTAATTAACTATTAAAAGACTTAAAAGCCGAATATAAAGAGTAAGTTATAATTTATTATATATAATATAAATTTTAAATTTCTTAATAATTAATTATATAATAGAACCTATTATAAATATATAAAAGACCCTAAAAATAAAGTAATTTCTTATATAGAATTAGAAGAAATTTCTTCTAATTCTAAAAAATCAACTAAAAATACAAATAATACTCGAATTAAAGTTAATTTATAATAACTAGCTAATTTAGCTTCTTATAATAATATTAGGCTTTAAAAAAAGCCTAGCTTATTTAATAACTTATTTCTAAAGCAAAAAACTAAAGCTATTAAAAAAACTAAAAAAAATAAGATTTCTAGTTATTTAAAGCTTGATTTTAAAGAAGATACGGTATTTTTTATCTTTATAATATTATTTATACATTTATAATTATAAGCTAACTTTTAATAGTAAGATATATTTATTTAGTAGGCTAATTCCACTAAATCTTTCCTAATTCTTTCTATAATAGCTCGAAAATATTTAGCTATTCCAGCTACTTTAAAAGCTATAAAAGGGAATTTTAACCAGGGAACTAATATTATTACTAAGCGAAGAACTGCTTTATTACATGAAAATATTCGAATTATTTTATTATTAAAAAACTAGGTTAAAAATAAGAATAAAAGAGTGGAAAATAAGAGATATTATAATTTATTTTTATATTCTAGTGGAAATTTAAAAGAAAAAGAAGAAGAAGAGGAAGAAGAAGATTAAAATAAAGTTTTAACTAATTCTAATAAAAATAAGGATATTTCTAAGTTTAATTATATAGATATTAGTAAGGATATAAAAGAAGAAGAAGAGAAGGAAAATATTTATGATTCTAATACTTAATTTAATATTAAAAGGGTTTTTTTATTATTATTTTTTATTTTATATAAAAGAGTGAAATTTTAGCTTTATAAAAGTTTAAAAAGTAATATTTAAAGTTAACTATATAAAGAGTTATTTAAATTTATATTTAATATTTTTATATTTAAGTTATAGGGTAATAAGTTAAATCTCTTTTTTTAAAAAATATTTATATATAAATAATAGGATTTTTTTCCTTTATTAAATTAAGTAAATTATAATTATAATTATAATATAAAATAATATTTACTTACCTAATATAAATCCCTTAAATTTCCCTTATACTTTCTCTTATTTTTATATTTTTATTAGTTTTTTAATCCCTGTTTTTAGCTTATCTAAGCTAGCTAATCCCTACTTACTAATACTAATATTAGTAAGCAAATTTAGCTCTATTTTAGCTTACTAATTATATTAGCTAATAATAGCTTATAAATTAATTAACACTACACATTACACTAATTTTTAAAATGTAATGTAGTGTAGTAAAACTATACTACACTACACTACACTAAAATTCACTAAAAACTACAAAACTACACTACTTCTAATGCTCTAATTCCCCTATTAGTTTTTAAAACGCTTTAATACTACTATCTCTTATACGTTTTTTAATAGCTTTTAAATTAGCTATATATAACCTACCTATTTTACGTAAGCTTTTTATTTCTTACCTCTCTTTAATACGTTTCTTACTATAAGAATTTCCTTTACCTTAAATTCTTCTATTAACTAGCTACTTACCTTATTATTTATTAACGTTAACTTAAGGCTTAATTTAAAGTCTTATAGCTCTTAAAATAAAAGCAAGTTATAGGTTATATACTTTAAAAGATTAACGTGAAATACTAGGTAAATACTACTTAGAACGTTTAGCCTTATTATAAGTAATATTAGCACGTTTATAATCTTATATTTCGCTATAACTTAATTTAGCTTTTTACTCGGCTAATTTATTTTAATATTTTATAGGTTTAATTAAATATTATCTTTAGTCTTAAACTTCTTTACTAGGCGCTATTATTTACTTATTAAGTTTTAGGTACGTTACTAGATAAATATAATTATAGCTTAAGCTAAATTTATTTCTTTTTATAAGTGGTTAATAAATGCTATTACCCTTCCCTTTATTAAGATCTTTAATTCCTATATATAAGGTAGCTCTTAAATTATAATTATATTAAATTCGTGTAAGGCTTTATTTAAGCTTATTTTAATTATAGTTAAGTTCTAGTTATTTAGGGCTAACTAGTAAGCTATAAGATATTCTATTTAATTAAATTACTTAAATAAGATTATAACTTAAAGAACTACTTATACCTTTTAGTTCGCGCGTTTTATACCGCCGTTTATCTATAGGTAATACGCTATAAAGATAAGCTAGGTTATCTCTATAAGTTTATAAAGCGTTATCTAGAATTTACTAAGCTAATTTAACTTATAGTCCGTAATAATCTATTTTAGGAATTTATAGAACCGCTACTAGCACTGCTTAAAACGTTTCGCGCACGCCTTAGCCCCAGAGCATTAACAAGAAAACTACATTTTCATTTTTTAAAAAAGCTTAAATAATTAATAATAAATCTAATAAAATACTTGAATTATAATAATAAATACATAAAATAGCTAATATTATAGCCAATCAGCTTATTTAAAAAAGTGGGTCCCTTTAGCTTTTTGTAAGCTTAAAAACTAGATTATATAGTTTTCTAAAAACTTACTACACTACACTATACTACAAAAACTACAAAATGTAGTTTTTGAAGTTTTAGGCTTATAATAGTATATAAGGACCCACTCTTTTTATTATAAGCTTATAATTTTAGATTTATGCTAGTTATTCGTAAAACTTATAATTCTATAAGTATTTTATTAGATTTAATATTATTTTTTATATTCGAAACTACAAAAACTACAAAACTACAAAACTATACTACTTCTAATGCTCTGCAAGTTAGCCCCCATTAATGTTATAGCCTCCTTAGGGAGCCTCCGAGCATTCTCTTAGACAGCTTTAATCTAATATGCTATTACCCTATCTCTACGCTAACCTTAGTCCTATAAGCTTTAGAGGTAATAGTTATTAAATATTTTCGTTTTTAGTAGGGGATTAGTAGTTCTATTAGCCTTTTCTTTATTATTAGCGGTTAAAGCTAGATTACCTAGTAATATAGGTAATATATTTATTAGCTAAATAGTACTATTAAAGCGTAATAGAAAGGTATTTTAGTTTTAATCTTTTTAAGAGAGTGTATTAAAGCGTTATACTTATATCTTAGATTTATAATAAAGGTAAAAGTTAAATAGGAAAAGTATCTTTACTTAACGTGCTTATCTCTTTAATATTTTCTTTAATAAGGTAAAGTATTCTAGGTTTTTATAGTTTATAAGAATAATAAATAATTACGTAATGCTTTAAAGTTCTATTAACTAGGCTTTTAAGTAAGAGATAATAGCTAAGAGTTTCTTATTATAAATAATATAATTTCTTTTTAAGGCTATAAGCCTTATAAAGTAGTATATTATTAGGTAAAGAACTTTATTATTAAATTATAATAGGTATTCTTTAAGAGTATTAATTAAGTAGTTTACCTTTATAATTATTTTCTTAGTAAAATTCTATTACTTCAAAATTAAGTATAATATAAACGCTTTTTTTAAAGACTTAAAGGTAATATTATACTTCTTTAACTACTTAAACTAAGCGCCTTTTTTTAGTAACCCTAAGAGTAGACTTATAAGAGATAAGAAATTTAGTATAAAGTTCTAATAAAAGTTTATAAACCCTAGAAATCCCTAGACTTTCCTTTAACGTGTAAGGGGTTTTTAATTATATATTACCTTTATCTTCTTTAAGTTAAAATAAATCTCTTTACCCGCGTAAATAATAAATCTAAGATATTTTACCTCTTATACGTAAAAAGCGTATTTCTTAATATTTAAGTATAGCCCTATTACGTAAAGTCTTATTAATATCTCGCGTACTTTTTATATATAGTCTTTTTATAAGCTACTTAAGTAAATTAAAATATTATTTAAATAAGCTATTATAAAATCCCCTAGTATTTTTCTTAAAGCGCTATTAATATAATATTAGAACGTTATAAAGGCGCCTATTAGCTTAAACGGGTATACTAGCTATTTAAATAACTTAAACCTAGTTTAAAACGCTATTAAATACTTCTCTTTTAGGGTAACTTAAAGCCTATAAAATATTAATTATATATTTAACTTTATAAATTACCTAGCCTTAAAAATAAACTATAATATTTCCTTAATTAATAAAAGTAGGTAATAGTTTTACTTTATAACTTGATTTAAGGTATAATAATTAATATAGAATTACTAGCTTTTACTAGGCTTCTTTATAAGTAAAACTAAAGCTACTATTAGTAAGAAACTCGCGTGAATTTAGCTCTTATTTATTAGGTTTATAACTTATTTTCTAATCTTTAATAGGTATTTACGTAGTATATTATAAAGTAGCGCTTATAATAACTTAAGGTTAAATTCGTTTAGACGCTTCTTTAATTATATATAGTAGTTTAATTACCCTTAATATAAGGGAAGTTTATTCGCTTTTTTTTAATTAAATAGGTTCTTAAAATTCTATAGCTTATTAGGGAGCTATAATACTTATCTTTACTTTTAATTTACCTTAGCTTCTTATACACGTAAAACTATTATTATTTCGTATAAGCTTATAGCTATAAGATAATACTTCTTCTTCTTTCTTTAAGCTTATTAAATAAGTTCCGCGAATATTAACTCTAATACTATTATTATAAGATTTCATATTACTTAATTACTAGATCCCTTAATAATTAGGTTACTTATAGCGCTTATTATAAGCTCTCTCCTAGCTAATTACACGTATATATTATAGCGTATTATTTAAGGTATCCCTAGTATTACGTCTTAAATAAGACCTAATATTATATAAGCTACTATTAGGGATTTTTAGCTATTTATATTTATTATAAATTATACTAGGTAAAAGATTATAAAGTGTAACTTTTATTATACTACTTCGTATTACTTAGTCTTTACTATTATACGTATTTATTACTATTACCCTAATAGAACTTACTTAAGGCTTATACGTTATATAAACTTTTCGCTTATTATTATATAATAGTTATAGCTTATATTTACTTAAGCGTTTATAAACTTTAAGAAGTTAATTAACGTAAGAACTAAAAGAGGTAATATATTTATTCTTAACTTAATTTCCTTTAACTCTTATTTTTTAAATAAGATACTTCTTATTTTATAATTATTATTACCTTATAGTACTTTTATTAAAAGACTTATTATAAAGGCGTATTATTTTTAATTACTTACTATTCTTATTTAAGCTATTAGTTATATCTCCTATTATAGCGCCCCTTATATTAAACGTTTACAGCTATTACGCGAGTAAAAGGGTATATTTAATTATATAATACCCTATTAATTCGTAATAAATACACTTTCTTTTCTTCTTTTATTAATTAATTACCTTCTTTAAAACCTAATAGGCTCTCTTCTTTTAATTACCCTTAAAGTAATCTTAACCTACGCTTTTCTTAGGTTTAGCTTAAAACCTTATCTTTATTACGTTTATTATTAACGTGTCTTTATTTATTAATTGTTTTATTTTAAAGGTAACCCCTTTATTTTACTTATTTTAGAACTTCTCTTTTAATTATAAGAATTTAATATTAATAGCTACGCTATAAAGCTAAGCTATTATTACGTTATACTTAAAGCGTAATATTTCCTTACCTATAATTTCTTTTTATATACGCTTATTTAAGGCTTATTATAATTTTATAAGTTTTATAAAACTAGCTTATAGTATTTCTTTAATAAGCGTAAGCTTATTCTTAAATTAAATAAAGAAGTTTATAAATAACTTATTTTAGCGCTATTATATTTAATCTAGCTTAATAAATGTAATTTCCTTTTAATAAGGGTTTAAATATATAAATAATAGGTATTCTAGAAACTAGAATAAGTTATAGCCCTTTATTTTACTTAATTTAAAAAATAAAGCTACGTGGCTCTTAACTTTATTAAAGAGATTCTAATAAATAAAGACCTATTAATTATAAGAGCTATTAATAAATTATACGTCTTTAATTAGCTTATATACTATAAGCTTTTTTTAAGCCTTAAACACGTTCTTATTACTATTAAAAGGAGTTTTTATTAAAATTAGTTTTCGTTTTATTAGGGTATTATTATTAGCTAGTATTCTCGTAGTAAATATAGCTTATACTACCTAGTTCTATAGGTTATAGTATTATTTAAAGAGTTAATAAAATCTTTTAGCTTAGGTATTTATAATTTTCTATAGTATTATAAAGTTAAATAAAATGCTTTTACTTAATATAAAGGCGTTAGGTATAAGTAAGTTCTATTCTATATTAAATATTACTTTATTAAGGTTATTTATAGTAAAGTTTATTCTTTATTAGGGATTAGTTATATTATATTATTATAGGTATACGTCTTTAAAAAGTAAGAATAAACTTAAGAAGAAAGAGAAAGAGAAAGAAAGGTTTTCCTCTTTTTACCCCCTCTTTATATTCTTACCTAACTCGTAGATTATTCGGGTTAGGTCTAAGCTGCCTTCGTATTAGGTTTAGCCTAGGCCCGAGCTGCTAGCTCGAGCCTATAACACTCTATAATATTATTATTAAAAATAATTAATAAAAATAACTAGTAAAAACACTTACTAAAGCGGTTATAAGCGGGAAAAATTAATAGTAAAGGGTAATAAAGTAAAAAAATAAGGGTAATAAGGAAATTTTAATAGCTAATAAAAGCTATATTAAAGATAAGGCTTATAAGTATATAATTTTAATAGCTAATAAAAGCTCTACCCAAAGTAGGGTCTTTAGGTATATAATTTACCCTGCTTTTACATTTACCCTATTATTAGATTTTACATATTTTAACTTTTTATATATTATCTTATTACTTTTAGTATATCTTTTCATGTTATTTTTATTATAGAACGTGGATTTTATTAATTATTTTTAATAGCTATACCTATATATTATAAACAATACTATACAAGACACGAGACGGGACCGTACTAGCTAGGATAAGCACGACTTATAGGTATAAGAAAAAGGTAAGAGCACGTAACTAGCTATATAACCTAAAAAGTATTTAAAGAGGTTAATATTTAAATATATTAATTAAAGAGAATTAAACTAACTAAACCTTAAGCTAATTAATTAAGGTTTAAAGGGATTAATAATTAAGTTAATTAATTTAAGATTATAATAAAGAGATAAATAAGTACTTAAGAAGAAGGTATTTCTATAATTAAATAATTTAAATCTTTATTAATTAATTTAAGTAATAGTTTTACTATTAAGAGTTATACTTTTAATAGCTTTATTATAATACTACTTAAAAGCTACTTTATAGTATTTAACTTAACTTACTTTTTAAGAAATAAACCTATTATACCTTAGAATTTAAGCTATTATTATATTTTAATTAATTCTATTTAATAAGTTACCTTAAAACTTTAAGTAATAATAACTTTTAAGATATTTACTTTAAGTAAAAAGATTATTAACTTTAAGGAGATAATAAAGTATCTTTATAATAAGATTATTAAGCTTAAAAAGTAAAATTAATAGCTTTTTAATTAATAGAATAATCTCTACGAAAAACTTAAGGTATAAGAAGAGAAACTTATAATAGTTTAAAATCTTATACTTATATCCTCTATTAATAATAATAATATACTAAAATTCCTTAAGCTTAAATTATATAATAGCTATAAGGGTAATATAAGAAACTTTTTTATATAAGCTTAAGCTTACCTATAAGTTAATAAAAAAATCTATATAATACTTAAGTTATAAATTCTTTATATTAGTAATCTTTTAACTAGAAAAGTAATAGAATAATAAAAGCTAACCCTTTATATATATCTTAAATATAGTATTAAAGTTAAAGTAAAAGTTATTTATATCTTCTTTAATTATAAAACCTTTAAAGAATAACTTCTTATTATATTTAAAAACTCTAATAAGTATAAAGAAGCTATATAATAGCTTACTTAACTTAAGTAAATTAAATTTATAGCTTATTATATTAAGGAATTTAAACGTATTATAATAAAACTTAATTAAAATATTAAACCTAAAATAAAAGTCTTTTATTAAGAACTTAAAGAAAAAGTAAAGAATAATATTTATTAAGAAAATTATTTTAAGTTATTTAATAACTTTATTAAAATAATTATTAAGGTAAATAATCGTTTATATAAGTAATATTATAAAAAAAGTTATAGGAAATTTAAATTATATATTAGGTTTAATAAACCTAATAATAGTAAGCTACGTTAAATATTAATAGTATATAAGTATTACGTTAAACTTATAAAACTTAATACTATAAATAAGAAAAGGGAGAAGACTTATTATAATTATAATAAGACTAAATACTTTATAAATAAATGTAAAGCTTTAAAGAAGCTATAAAAGCTAATTTTTAAAGGTAAAAAGCTTTATATTATAAACTAAAAAGACTTACTTACGCGAAATCTTAGTATAATAAGTAATAAAGAAAGCTTTATATTAATAAATAATATTAGTTTAAATAAAAATTAAGAATTTAAAACCTAATTAATACCTAATAACTTTTAAAAATATTAAATACCCTTATTAAAAAGTAAACCTTTACTAGAATAAATCTAGGAAGAAGAGAATTATTTAATTAAAAAAGATAAACCTAAAATTAAATATAAACTTCTTAATTAAACCTTTTATTATAATAATAATTATTATACGTACTTTAATAATAAGTAAAGTAGTAAATAGTTTTTATAAGAATAAAAGGGAAGAAAAATAACCCTTATAATATAATTAAAATTATAATAAATTAATTTAAAAATATTAAACGGGAAGTTATATTATATTAAAAATAACGTATATACTATTTAAGTTATAACCTTATAATATAAGAAGAAAAAGAATTATATAACTATAAGTAACTCGCTTAGCTTAAGTTTAATTAATATAAATAGTAAATTAAGCGATTATTAAGAAAGCTTTAATAATATATTAAAGAATAATCGCTAATAATAACGCTTAAAGATACGCGCTAAATAATAAGAAAAGAGAAATAATAAATTAGAAAATAATAGCTATTATTATAATTAAAACTAATTCCGTAACAAAGATTTAATAGGTCTTTATATACTATAAATATTAGTAATATAATACACCTTATAATTAAGATAATTATAATAGAATAAAAGATTTAAGTTATAATTAATAGTAGAGTATAAGGAAATTTTATCTTATTAAATTTTATTAATAGATTATAATTATCTTAAACACTTAAAGATAAGCTTTATTAACTTATAATTATAAAAGAAATTATAATAAAGTATAATTAAAAAGTAATTAATATAAAAGTAGTATAACTTCTTATTAATATATAAGGTATAAAACACTAAATTACGTTAAATATTATAGTAATCTTAAAATATAATATTATATTAAAAATACCCTAGTTATAAGTAAGTAATTTACGAGTTAATTAAAGAACTAGCTAACTTTAATAGAATTTACTAGAATATAATTATAAAGCTAAGAGTAGCTTATAAAGAGTATTTTATTTAAACTATAATAAACCTTTAAAAATATATGTAATTACTAGAGAGTTAAAAGCTAAGATAATAGAGATTTCTAAGAAATACTTAAAGTATAATAAGCTATTTAATAAAGAGCTAAAAATAAAACTATAAGAGTATTTACGTTAAAACTATAAGATTAAACTTTAGCTTAATATTAAATTAACGTTTAATAAAATTTATTCTTAGAACCTTAAGTAAAATAAAGCGCTTAAAAAGTATTTAAAGAATATATTATAAAAGGGATATATATAACTATTAAAGTCCCTAATAAAATACTTAATTCTATAAGTATTGATGAAGAATAAAAAACTATAATTATATATTAATTATTAATACTTAAATAAGATTATAATTAAGAATTAATACCTATTACTACTTATAATAAAAATTAAAGATAAAGTTAAAAAAGTTAAATAGTTTATTATACTTAACTTAAAAGAAGCTTATAATCTTATATAAATAAAAGAAAGTTATAAGTAAATAATAATATTTTAAACTAATAAAGAATACTATAAATATTTAGTAATACCTTTTAAGCTTATTAACGCACTAATAACCTTTTAAAGAATAATTAATATAATCTTATAAAAATAATTAAAAGTATTTATAATTATATACCTTAATAATATTCTTATTTATTTAAATACCCTTAAGAAATATAAATGATATATATATAAGGTATTATAAACTTTATAAGATAATAAACTTTTAATTAAAGCCTTAAAATATTAGTTTTACTAGAATATTATATACTTTTTAAGGTATATACTTATATATAAAGAAATATAAATAAGCTTAAATAAGATTAAAACTATTAAGAAATAGCTTATATTAAAGAATTTAAAGAAAGTTAAAGGATTTATAGTATTTATAAACTTTTACCGTAAATTCTTAAGCGAATATAAAGATATCTTATAATCTCTTATAAACCTAATAAAGAAAAAAGTTAACTTTTAATAAAATAAACTAAAAGCTATAGTATTTTAAAAGATAAAAGATTTAATTACGTTAAAACTTATATTAAAAGTACTTAATTAAAATAAACCTTATAAGCTTAAAATAAACGCCTTAAACTTTATACTAGGTAAATAGCTTAAATAATAAGATAATTAAGAAAAATTATACTTAATTATATTCTTCTTAAAGAAACTCTATAAACCTAAACTTAATTATAGGATTTATAATAAAGAACTTATAGCTATTATTAAGTGCTTTAATGTTAGGATAAACCTAGGATATGGGACGATTAGGTAAGGAATTAGGAAAGAACTCTATTTATAGGCCTCCTAATAATATAAGACTAAAACTTATCTAAATTATCTAATATTTAAACTAATTCTTTTATACTTATTTATTAAGGGTTCTAGCCCTAATTCGTGCTTGCTTCTCACGTGATAATACTTATAGGATTTAGACTAGAATTAGTAGGGATTTATACCCCGTTTTAGGATATAAGCGGACCTAATTCGGTCCCTTTTTATAGGTAACTTTATGTGCGCGTTATAATTATCCCCCCCTTTTAGTATAATCGTCCCTAATTATCGTTAATATAAGTGGGCTTTAAAGGTATATTATTCTCGTTAAAACCTAATAGAAAAAAGAGTAATAATATTATTCTCTTTAAGTTCTTATAGTTCTATTCCTATCCTTATATTCTAAGGCGTCGTTTTAGGGTCTTGTGCCTTTATCTCGTTAAGTTATAATCGTTACTTTTAGTCGATTAATCGTAACGTTTACCCTGCTAATACGTGTTACTTTTACTTATTTTTGTTCTTAGTAAAGCTCTTAATTAAGGTCTAGTATTTTTTAGGGAAGAGCTTTGTGGGTTCTTTCCTTTATCTTAATAGGTGTAATTACCTTAAGAGCTAACTCGTAGATTTAAGGTAAAAGTAATTATAAGTTTATTTTAATATAAATTTTTAGTCTTATCCCTTATTTTTTCCTTTCTTATTTCGGCCTTATCTCTCTTCTCTTTCTCCCCTAGTAGCTTTATTTCTTATTATTTAAGTATAAATCCTTTTTCTAGCTCCCGTTTATTTTACATTCTTATTATGCTTAGCTACCACCTACTATTTACGCTTATAATTCGTATACGTTCCCTAGCTTATAGACTATAGTAATACTTATTAGGCCTAAATTTCGGATATATACTTAGTATAGTGCTCTATTTACATTTTCTTCTAGTATAGTAAAGCGTTAACGTTATAAGTTATATTTCTAACTTAAAGTTATATTAATATTATAGCTAACTAGTCGTTTTATTATTAAGTTAATAATAGTTTATTTAGGTGCGTTAAACTAGAATATATTTTATTATAGTTAGTAAAACTTTAATGCGAAACACAGGTATATATTTATTAATTTTAACCGTTTTTAGCTTAAATCTTACTACTATTATTATTAGGTTCCCTATATTAACTCTTATTACTTTTAGTTACGTTTTATCTTACTCTTTTAATTATTATATCTAAATACAGCTATTTTAATTCATATAACGCGATATACTATTAGGGGCCTTCTTATAGTACCTTAACTTAGCTTTCTTCACGCTCTTCTTTACCTTCCCTAATACGTACTTTCACATTTAACTTTTACTTTAAATTACAATTAATTTAAGTGTAAGTTACGTCTTTATACTCTTATACTTAGGAAAGCGCGTTTAGTTTAGCGGTAATACGTATTAATATTCCCCGCTTATTTTATAGGTATATGTTTCTTAATAAGGCGAATTTAACCTAGTATTAAATTACCTTTTTAAATAATTCTATTAAATAAGGTAAGTAATTTATTATTATTCTCTTAGGTTTTAATTTTAACGTGATTTTCTAAAGAACGTTATAATTATTATAAATATTATATTATTCTTTAAGCTATTAACTATTATACCTATAGTCTTATTAGCTTAAACTTTAGCTTATAACCCCTTTAAAACTCTAACTAAACGTAAGGCCTTAAAGGGGGATATTATTAAAGTATTTAATACTAAATTGGAATAGGTTTTCGCTTAAAAGACTTTACGTTAACTTAACTTTACGCTTACTAACGTTATTACTTAAGCCTAAGTAATTTAAATAGTAAGAGGTAAGTCTAGCTCGCCTTATAAGAGTAGTAGCGTAATATTAGAGATTTAGGCCCGCGCTAAAGCTTAATAGAAAGATTCTAACGTACGTGGTAATAATTAATAGTACTACTATTATATAACCTAATACTTAGGTAAGTATTTACTTAAAATTAACTTTAATTCTAACTTTACTCCCTTAACTAAGATTAAGCTACGTTATATTCGCTTTATTAAGAGGGTTAAGAATAATTATAATTACTATACCTCTTAAAGAGGTCTTTATATTCGCGTAAGTATTAGATTTAATTCCTTTTTAATTCTATTATTAATTAAAGATAAATATTACGCGGTCTTATAGCTAGGGATTTATTTAACCTAATTTAGGTCTTAAAGTTCGTTTAGGCTACCTTCCTAGAGAAACGGCTTATAGGTAATTTTAATTATAATTATAATATACGTACGAAGATCTTTACTCTTTTACTTTAGCTTATATTTAAGTTCCTATTAACTTAAAAGGCTTATTAGAGTAGTTATAGCTTATCTTTAGGTAATAAGTTACGTAATACTATAGGTGATTCTTAGGTTTATACTTTCTTAAAATTATTTTTAACTTAAATTATAGGGTCTCCTTATTTATATAAAGAAAGCTAATAAAATTAGGTTTAAATTAGAAAAGTAGTTTTTACTTTTAGCTAATACTATACGTGTAAGATTTAAATTTAATTTCTCTAGGATTTCCTTATTAACCTTTCTTATTTTAAAGTGCTAAGCGTTATTTTAAATATACCCTTAAGCGTATTTCCTATCTTCTTTCTAAGAATATTTATTATTACCCCTAATATACTACCCTAGTAGATTTTTATAATAGCCTATTTTTATACTTAAAGGGGTTTAAAGGTACTAAGAAGGCTTAATAGGTTATAAAGACGTTTTTAATTAAGCTAAAATAAAATAATATTACTAAGAGTTTTAAGAAGAAGAAGGCTTATAAGAGTACTAGTTCTAATATTAAGGCCTAGTTATTTAATACTTAATTTCTCCGTTTTAGGTCTAATATAGCCTAAAATATTTAGTCTATTTTAAAGGGAGATAAGCTTTAATACTATACTTCTTACTTATATTATTTAGCTAGTTTAATTAGCATTTATTCCTTATACTTTTTTAGGCTAATCTCTCTTTTAGGGTTCTTACGTAATTTCGTTTCTTTTTATAACTAGAAGTAACGCGATATAATTACGTATAATATTAGGCGTATTTATAAGGTCTTTACTATTAAGCTATTAATTATACTCGTATAATTATCCCTTTTACTTTATAAGGTAATATAATTAAGCTCCCTTTTAAATATAATTCTTAATGCTTTTTACCTTTTATTCGTTCTTATTATCTTTTAGCTCTAGTATTAAGAGTGTTTTTAACTTATTTATAGTACCCTTATACTAGTGCTACTATTCTAGTAGGCTTACGTGAAAGACGTTATAGAGTTTCTTATATTAAGTTAAGAGTGCTAGATAATATACTTATTATTTAACTTAATTAAGGATTTAAAAAGAGCTAATATACTTTAGGATTAGTTTATTCTTTTTATACTTAAATCTTATATTCTTAGTTTAAAGTAATATTAAACTTTTATTTTAAAATTACATTAGTTTATATTTATTATTATAGTATTTTACCTAGAATACTATCGCTTACTTTTAATATTCTTTTATTTTTTATCTTACTTAAAGCATTTTTTTAACTTAGTTTCTTACTTCTAGTACTCTCTCTCCTATAATATTATCCCTAATATCGTGGTATATATAAGGCTTAAACCCTATTAAGAGTTAATTTAACGAGGCATTAATTATTAAATTAATAGTATTATTACACGCGAACTATACTATAGGTAGTAGAAGTAGCTAATACGATTAGTTCTCCGTTATAAAAGCTTAAAGATAATATTCTAGTATTTAGTTAACGCGTTTCGTTTATTCGTTTATTTAGGGGTAATACGCGGTAAAGAGTTATCTTTAAATCTTTACTAGATAATATAAATTTAATTAAAAACGACTAGTAAATAAAGATTCTCTATTAAACACGATTCTAATAGGGATATTATAGGTGTATTTAACCCGTTTATAGAATAGTGTTACTAGTTTACTAGCTATAATCGTGTCTAATACTAGGTAGAATAGTAAGTACTTTATATAATAGTTTACTATTACTAGGATAGTATTAACGTTTTATTTATAATACTGGGTCTCTAGTAATCCCGTTATAAAGTCTATTAATAATTTAGCTTATAGGCCTTAAGAAATTAATAGTAATTCTAGTTTATTATAAAGCTCATACCTTTACGCTATAATTCTTTAGTATATTATATAAGACTTTACGTAGTCTTTTACATTTACATTTATATGTATTTAATAGAACTTTCTTTTTAATAGCTTAGCTATTCTTTTTATATTAAAGTACCTAGCTAATAGGTTATTATAGTATAACTTAAGTAATTCTTAAATAATAGCCTTATTTAATAGAACCTATACACGTTATTAATATATTAAGATTTCTTAATTATTTAAGTGCTATTTATTAGCTAAATCTTAACTAAGACGAATTCTTATATATTTAGCTTTTATTTAAGAATCTCTTTTTTACGTATCTAAGATTATATCCCTTAAAGGCGTATTTACGTTTATTTTATAAGGGTTTTCTCGTCCTATAACGTCCTAAATTTTCTCTTAAAGCGAGGGTAGTCGCGACTTACCTCTTAGTTTTAGGTTAAATTAGCGGCTTAAGGGGGGTAAATCCCCTTATAAAGGCATCTTATTACGCTCGCTAGATTCTATAGAGACTCGCGAACTTTCTTTTAATAAAGGCTTTTTATTATATCTCTTTTAATTAAGTGCTTTATCTAGAAATAATAAATTATATTTTCATACTTAAATAAATCTAATAAGCGCTTTATTTACTTGCGTTATCTTTACATGAATTCCTTTAAGGATTATAGGATTTTCACGCGGTCTCTTCGTATAGTTCGGCCGTTTTAATAGCGTATTAGTAGGGTTTCTTTTCCCTACTTAATGCTTAATTATAAAGTTAAAAGAGGTTAAGTATAAATACTATTAGAATTATCTCTTATTTAACTACTTATTACTTATAAACGTTTATAGGTTATAGTAGTCTATTAAGACCTTAATTAACTCTATTACACCGTTTATATAATATTACTAATATTTAAATACGTTTTTAATTGCTAGTATCTTCTAATTAAGCGTGCTATAACGGGTCTTTATATCTTATAATTTTCGCGACTAGAAGGTAATAGGGTGCTATTTTCTATTATCTTTAAATTATAATAAAATTACCGCGATTATAAAGATTAATACATTTATTTTAATTTAGGTTTACTAATTAGAATTAAAATACTATAATAATAGAGCTTTTATAAAGGCGTTCTTTAAGGCGTGAAACGCTTTTATTTCCTCTTAATTAAGTTCTATACTCTCTAGTTTTCGCCCGTTTTTACTCCCTTTTAATAAAGCTATTAATAGGGCTACTATATAAGAGTATACTTTAATAAAGCGTTAATAGAAGTTATAAAACCCTAAGAATACTTATATATTATAGTAACTTTTAGGTTTTAGCTAAGATATAACAGTCTTAATTTAAGCGAGATTTATAGAGATCCCTTCTATTAATAAAATAAACCCTAGAAATTCTACTTAAAGTTAAAAGAATTCGCACTTAAATAATTTAGCGTATAACCTTACGTTTCTTATTTGTTTTAATACTTACGTTAAGTGTTTTTTATGTTTCTTCTTCGTCTTAAAGAATACTAAGATATTATTAAGGTATATAATATAAATAATATTATTTAAGCCTTATAATGCTTAATTTATATAACTTTAGAATGTAATAGGTGCGTTAATTAACTTAAAAGGCATTACTAAGTATTTAAAATACCTGTATTATATTTAAAAAGCGGTTTTCTATTCGTCCCCTTTCTTAATTCTAATCTAATAATAAGCTTTCTTAATATCTAGTTTTAAGAACACCTTAGCTTCTTATATTTAGTCTAGTATCTTAGTAATTAAGGGGAGTAAATATTAGTTCTTAATATTAACTTTATTTAATCCCTAATAGTTTACGTAAAGGTAAAGCGTTCCGTTCTTTTTTAATACGAATAAAATTAATGCCCCTATTAGGCTTTTAAAGTATTAAATTTAGCTTACCTTTAGGTTTTTATTTAAATAGTCTTATAACGTTACTAGCTTCTTTAGTAAGAGTAGGTATATAGGTTTATATAAAGGTAATTCTTCTTTTACTAGATTAATCGTATAATTAATTAGGCGGTATAGTAGTAGTTCTTTTACCTTCTTATCTTTAAAAACGTTAGTATATTCCCGTAATACTAATAGTAAAGGTATTACTTTTAGAAAGGGTTTAGTATTATTTCCTTATAGTAGTATTACCTCTTTTACTTTAAATACAGCGAAAACGTATACGTGATTTTATGCTTCTCTTTTAAACTTATATATTAGGATTACCTTATATTCGCTCTTCTTTATATTATACTACTATTATTATAACCCTACGTTTATAGTAATATTCTCGTCCTTAAGAGCTAGTATTTTAAGTAAAAGAAGATTCTTACCTATATCTAGTATTATATAGTAGATTTAAGTGAACTTTCTTCGTTTCTCTTATAAATTTATAAGAGTTAGGGGTATCTTTTATACTCCTAGCTTTTATAAATAGATATTACTAGGTACTTTAAGGCTTAATAGAATCTTATTTAAGCGGTATAATCTTACACGTTACACTAAGGTAATACTAATTAAGTTTACTTTAACCCTAATATTTAAGGTTACTTTAATAAGTATTAATTTTTATCCTTAAATTATAGCCTATATTATAAGGCTAGCTTTTACCTAAATATAGTCTTTATTAGTTATAAACTAGGTATTATTTATAATTAGTTCTCTTTTTTTATGGTATTCTTCTTATTTTCCCCCTTTTTATCTTAGGTTTTTATATTATTAATCTTTCCTCTCTTAAAGCATTTATTCTAAAGATATTTATTACTATTATACTTCTAGCAGGTAAAATTTTTCTTCTCTTTACTATTAGCCTTCTTTTTATCTCTATTTTAAGATAAGTTTTAGCGCGAGAAACGCGTTTAATTAGATTCTAAGAACCTTTTTTAATTGCTTTCTCTTTTAAGGGAAGAGTCCTTAAGGTTTCTTTAAGGCGCCTTAAAGGGCCTATTATTTAGGTTCTTATTCTAGGGCTACTTATTATTTCGCTTGCCTTTTATACCGTTCTAAAAACGGGTAGTAAGAGCTACGATTTTCTCTTAAGTTTTTAGTATACTTAATACATATATCTTAATATAGTTTTAGAGGTAAGAGTAAAGTTTTACGAAGAAGCTAAGTACTTATTATGCCTTTAAGATATAAGGGAAGTGCTTTTCTAATAAGTTTAGGTATACGTGAAAGTCTTAAAGAGATTAGTCTTCCCTTTAACGTGTACCTTTTAACTATTATACTATAATTATATTTTAATTAATAGAATCTTAAATAAAATTTAAGGTTTATACTTTAAATTTTTTTTAATTAATATTCACGTTTAAATCGCGCGCCTTTACTTTCTTAATATATTAATTCTATTAGAAACGATATTTATTTTCTATTTACGTAACTATATATAAGATTTAAAAGTAATCTTTCTTAAACTTTCTTAAGGTACTCTTAAAAGTATATTAAAGGTTATTTAATTAATTATCTCTCTTTCTTTAGTTTATATTAAGGGATAACTTAAAGAGATTCTTAATTTAAATCTTTAAACCCTAATCTTCTTTTAAGGAGAAGAAGTCTTATTATTTTAAGAACCTTCTCTTATTATTTAAGAATAAGTCTTAAAGTAACTCTTACTCTTAAGCTTTAAGTTCTTAAATTCGCTTAAGTTTACGTAAGTGCTTCTTTAGCTACGCCTCTCGCGCGATTATAGTAGAGTACTTAATAAGAGTTAAGAGAGTAAATAATTTACGCGTAGGGGATATAATAGGTGTCTCTTCTTCTAGTATATTACTATGTAACGCATAGCCAGAGCATTAGAAGTAGTGTAGTTTTGTAGTTTTTAGTGAATTTTAGTGTAGTGTAGTGTAGTGTAGTTTTACTACACTACATTACATTTTAAAAATTAGTGTAATGTGTAGTGTTAATTAATTTATAAGCTATTATTAGCTAATATAATTAGTAAGCTAAAAAAGAGCTAAATTTGCTTACTAATATTAGTATTAGTAAGCAGGGATTAGCTAGCTTAGATAAGCTAAAAACAGGGATTAAAAAACTAATAAAAATATAAAAATAAGAGAAAGTATAAGGGAAATTTAAGGGATTTATATTAGGTAAGTAAATATTATTTTATATTATAATTATAATTATAATTTACTTAATTTAATAAAGGAAAAAAGTCCTATTATTTATATATAAATATTTTTTAAAAAAAGAGATTTAACTTATTACCCTATAACTTAAATATAAAAATATTAAATATAAATTTAAATAACTCTTTATATAGTTAACTTTAAATATTACTTTTTAAACTTTTATAAAGCTAAAATTTCACTCTTTTATATAAAATAAAAAATAATAATAAAAAAACCCTTTTAATATTAAATTAAGTATTAGAATCATAAATATTTTCCTTCTCTTCTTCTTCTTTCATATCCTCATTAATATCTATATAATTAGACTTAAAAATATCCTTATTTTTATTAGAAATAGTTAAAACTTTATTTTAATCTTCTTCTTCCTCTTCTTCTTCTTTTTCTTTTAAATTTCCACTAGAATATAAAAATAAATTATAATATCTCTTATTTTCCACTCTTTTATTCTTATTTTTAACCTAGTTTTTTAATAATAAAATAATTCGAATATTTTCATGTAATAAAGCAGTTCTTCGCTTAGTAATAATATTAGTTCCCTGATTAAAATTCCCTTTTATAGCTTTTAAAGTAGCTGGAATAGCTAAATATTTTCGAGCTATTATAGAAAGAATTGGGAAAGATTTAGTGGAATTAGCCTACTAAATAAATATATCTTGCTATTAAAAGTTAGCTTATAATTATAAATGTATAAATAATATTATAAAGATAAAAAATACCATATCTTCTTTAAAATTAAGCTTTAAATAACTAAAAATCTCATTTTTTCTAGTTTTTTTAATAGCTTTAGTTTTTTGCTTTAGAAATAAGTTATTAAATAAGCTAGGCTTTTTTTGAAGCCTAATATTATTATAAGAAGCTAAATTAGCTGGTTATTATAAATTAACTTTAATTCGAGTATTATTTGTATTTTTAGTTGATTTTTTAGAATTAGAAGAAATTTCTTCTAATTCTATATAAGGAATTGCTTTATTTTTAGGGTCTTTTATATATTTATAATAGGTTCTATTATATAATTAGTTATTAAGAAATTTAAAATTTATATTATATATAATAAATTATAACTTACTCTTTATATTCGGCTTTTAAGTCTTTTAATAGTTAATTAATAGTATTAGAATTAATACTTAATTGATTTTTAATTGATTATAAATTAAGTCTAGGGTCTAATATAGCAGTAAATAAATAAGGCTTCTAAAAATTATAATTACTATTAATATCCTTAGGAAAATAGTAATTTAATTTATGTAAGCCTTTTTCTAAAGCTAAAATAAAGACCTTAGCTAATAGATTATAAGTATTTAACTATAAAATAATTAGTAATTTAAAATAAAATTATAAAATTATAGAACTTATATTTTTAAGCTAACTTTTTTAATCTTTTAATATATCTTAAAGTAAAGTATAAATTCTTATTAGATAAAAATATACTAAACTTATAGTATTATAAGATTAGCTTTATAATTGTGTTATAGGCTAATTAAAAATCTCTAAAATACTTGTTAAAGTATTTAAATCAGCCTATTCTTGCGTAGTTAAGCTAGCATCTTTAAAAGCTGCTAAATTCGTTTTTTTTTGTAATATTTTAATAGGTTCTACTAATAAAATAGCTGTGTGAAGTATTTTATAGGTTGAATTCCATCTTATTGCGTTTACTAATATAAGTAAAGTTAGTTATTAATACTTATTATAACTTATTAATGTTAATAATAATATTTATAAGCTTTAAAAGCTTGAAATAATATTTATAAGCTTTTAAAGCTTTAAATAATATTTATAATATAGAATTAATAACTTACCTAATAGTATTTTTGTAAGATTACTATTTCTAGTAATAAATCCTTTATCTTTAGCTTCTTTTAAAGCTTTTAACCATTATAAATAAAGTTATTGGTTATTTTTAATAAGAATAGCTATTCTTTTAACTTTTCCAATAATTGCTATTTTATAATTAGCTTAAATTATATAAAATAACTTAAAATAAGTAATATAAGTTATAATAAATACCTGGAATTAAATTATTAAATTTTGTTCTTTTTTCAGCAGATAAATCGTTAAATTCTTCGGTAGAATAATGTAAAAATTCGCTATTTATATAATCTTCGATATTTTCGGTATTTGTTGTTTCGTTAATAAATATAGATATTATATCTTTAGCCACTATATTTAAAATATGGGCTGTATATCGAATATCTAAAGGCTTTTTATGCCTTTTAGAATATAAGTTTAAAAAAGAAGATAAAAAGGTGTTATTATTAGAACCGTTATCTCTAGTAAAGCTATAATTAAAAAGTTAGTAAATTAATATTATTTTATATATAATTATAAACTACTAACCTTGTAATTTTTTTAGGGTTTATATTATATTCAGTTAATAATTCATTGAAAATTGAATTAATTAAATGGCCGGTATAGCTAGTAGGTAAATATTTAAATCCTTAATATATAATTAGCTTTTAAATTATAATAATAATAATAATAATAATAATAATAATAATATAAATATAAGAATACTTACCAATTAAATAATATTCTAAGTCAAATTAGGGGTTTAACTAATTAGCTATAACCCCTAAATATGATTTAGAATTAATAGAAGTCTAAATATTAAGTTGAATAGATATAAAACCCATTTTATTAACTTGATTTTAGATTTTATTTATTATATTCTTTTTCATATTAGAATGTAATATTTTCATGTGAGATATAAGGCCTTTATAATGAAAAAAGCTAATATTATAACTAAAATAACTTAATATTAGTATAATATATTATATTTAAGTTATATATTAATATAATAATATAAACTTACTTATAATAATAACTTAAAAGCTTTTTAAAGCTTTCACTAGTTATAGTAGTAAAAGATAGGTTATTTTGAAGCATAAATTCAAGAGCTAATATAAGAGCAGTATCCTTAGAAAATCCATTACTACTACTAGTAATAGTATTATTTCTAGGTCTTTTATTGCTTCTTAAAAAGCTAGAAAAGCTAGATTCGGTTGAAAAGTCGGAAATTAAAGGTGATTCTGTAGTAGCAGGGACTATTTATAAGTATATTAGTAAATTATAAATTTATAATATTATAAATATTTAAATTAATAATATAATAAGATATAAAATAATAAAAGAAGTAACTTACTAGTTATTTTATCGTTTTCTTCGGCTTTTAATACTGTAATAGTAGGATGTTTTTTCCTATAATATGCTAAACCATTAGAGGACTGAAAACGGCTAGCTGGGCAGGTAAAAGTAAAGTTACAGCTTAGCTGGCTGTAAAAAAAGGTGATTTCTCGTGGTTTTTCTAAATTAACTGCTAAAACCTTATAAGAAAAAAGGTTATGTTGAATAATATATGATTTTATGCGAAATTAATAGCTTTTATCATTTATATAGTCTTTTTTAGTTGAAGTTTGCTGAGAAAAGCTTGAATTATCCGTAATAATAAGAGGTGTAATTCCAAGAGGATTTTAATCCATTGTAAAGGTAGGTTTTAAATAATAAAAAGTTTTTATAAGATAGCCTAAATTTAAGGCTATATAATAATAAGAAAAGTTTAGATAAAAGTTAAGTATTCGTAGAGTTATAAGGGTAAGAAGATTAATATAGAAAAGAAAGGTTCTAAACTTTAAAGTGGGAGAACACAGTTAATATATAGAATAAATTTACAATATAAACGGTTTTAGAAACCTTAGAATTTAGGCATTTTTTTGATGCCTAACTTACCCCTTAAACATGTATATTCGTGTGGAAAACAATAGAATAGTTTTACGAGAAAATGCAACTATAGTGAAATAGTTGAAAAGGCTGGTGTGCTTATAATGCATTAAAGGCGTTATGTTGTGTGACAATATGCTGTTTTATCACTTAAAACATATATATGCAGCTTACAGGAAATCTTTGTATCTTAAAACTTTAACCGAATATAACTCCTAGAATATTAAACTTATAATTATGTAATTAGTATTAAATTAAAGGGCTTTTTAAGGGCTATTAATTAGTTATAAGTTTATAAATTTTAGTTAAGTATTCGTAGAGATTTTAGGAAATAGAAATTATAGCGTTTTTTATTAAAGTAGGGTAAAACGCTATGGCGTTTTACCCTAGTTAACTTACCCCACTAAATACCACGGCTATTATCTTTATAATTAATGGGTGAAATTAAGTGGGGTTAATATTTTTGGATAGCTAAGATTATAAGCTCTAAAATGATACTACTCTTATTTTTAAAGTCCTTTTTTTCATAAGGTTATAATAGTTTTAATATATAGAATAAAAAAAACTTAAGAATAAAGTTTTTAATATTTATATTAATCTTTATATATATAGAATTAATTATATTAAATATATATTTAAGCTTATAAAATACTTTATAGTATATAAATTAATAATATATATAATTTTACTTTAATATAAATAATATATATTAATTAAATTAAAAAACATATATAATTATATATAAAATAATTTATATAAATTTTATTAAATATATATTAGATAAAGTTATACGTTTTATATTAATAAGCTATTAAAATAACTTATATAAAATATAAAAATACTTATTACTTATTTTTATAGATTTATTTTAATTAAATAAAATATAAATAAAAACTAAAAATATTTTAAAATATTACTTACATATAATTAAGGTAAAAAAAAAATATATTTTAAATTTTTATATTAAATACATATACTATATATATATAAATCACATTTAAAAAGCATTTATTTCTTATTAAATACTTAAAATAAATCAAGTTAATATCTTTATTTTTAGAATTCTTTAAACTTTAATATCTTACTTATTAATTAACTTATAAAGGATATTTTTATAGCATTATAATAAGCTAAAATTATAGTATTTTTTGGTTATTTTTATGAGCTTATAAGTCTACTTTTAAAGCCCTTATAATTACACATTACACTACAAATGTAGTTGTAGTATAGTTAAACTACACTAAAACTACAAAAACTACACTACACTAAAAACTACACTAAAAAACTACATGTAGTGTAGTTTTTTTGTCAATGCTCTGCGCATAGCTTTATCCTTAAGTTCTTATTATCTTTTTAAAGGTAATTATATAAAGAAGTTTTAGGAATTATTAGGATAAACCTAAGATATAGAATAATTAAGTAAGGAATTAGAAAAGAACTCTATTCTTAGGCCTCTTAATAATATAAGATTAAAACTTATTTAAATTATTTAATATTTAAACTAATCCTTTTATACTTATTTATTAAGGGTTCTAGCCTTAATTCGTACTCGCTTCTCACGTAATAATACTTATAGGATTTGGACTAGAATCGGTGGGGATTCGTACCCTATTTTAGGATACAAGCGGACCCGATTCAGTCCCTCTTCACAGGTGACTCCGTGTGCGCGTTACATTTAAAGAATAAAAATATTATCTTATAAGAGTAAAGTATTAAATTAAGATTTATATTAACTATAAGAATCTTATATTATTTTTAATTATAAAGAATTTAAATAAATAATAGATTAAATAGTATAAAACCCTTATAAATTATAACTTTAAGATTATATACTATAAAGAATTTAAAAATAAAAGGGCTAATACGCTTAATTAAAAAGAGAATACAAAATTAAATAAGTAAGTAAGTAATACATTCTTATTACGCGTTATTAAGAATAAGAACCTTATATTAAATACCTAAAAAGTTAATATAACCTAATAAGTTAAGCTAAATAAAATATAAATATAATAAATTATATTATATATTAAGAATAATAGCTATTTAAATAATTAAAAAACGAAAACGCATTTATTTAAGAAAGGTAAGATCTTCTTATATAATAAATAGTAGTATATTTTTAGTAAACTTTAAGAATAGCTTATTAAAGAAATATACGAGTACCTATTATACGAATATTAAAGTGTAAGGAAGATAATTAATAAATTATAGAGATTATATAACTTCTTAAAAAGCAAAAAAATAATATAAGAAGTTATTAAGAAATGTAATACGTGTAATAAGATAAAGGTAATATAATACGTATTATATAATAAACTATAACTAATACTATTACTTAAAAGAGTATAGTAAACTATTATAATAAACTTTATTATTAAACTATTAAAGTTAAAAGAACCTATAATAAGAGTAGCTTATAATAGTATCTTAATTATTATAAATTAACTTATAAAATACGCCTATTATATTCTATATAAGAAATTAAGTAATATTAAGGACTTAATATATATATTCTTTAAAATAATTATTATATAATATAAATTACTAATAAAGCCTATATTAAATCGTAATAAATTATTTACCTTAAACTTTTAAAAATATCTTATAAAAACTATAAAGATTAAATAAAGCTTATTAATAGTATTTTACTTATAATTAAATAAATAAATAGAAATCTTAAATTAAATACTTAAATAATATCTGTAAAGCTATATTAATTACTAATAGAATAATTAAATTAAATAGCTACTATTAGTATAATAGGCTTATAATAGCTCTAAGATTAATAATATAAAGATATTATTATTTAAGGTAAATTACGAATTTAACCTTATTATTAAGATATATATAATATAAAATATAAACGTGCTAGTAGCTATAACGTATATAATAATTATAATAAAAGTATAAAAACACTTATAATAAAAATAAATATTTTTATAAAACTAAATAAAATACTACGCGAATAAAAAGAGATTATTAATATTAATTTTAAAGAAAGAATATAAAGTATACCTTATTCGTAAAAACATTAAAATTAAGTAATTTAATAATAAACTTAATTAAAAGAAGATTAAACTATTTCTTATTAAATAAAAAATCTTAAATATTAATTATAAACTATTATTATTAAATAAAATAAGAATTTACCTTATATTTTATATATTATTACTAGAGAAAGTATTAAATAAATTTATAATTACTATAAATATTATAATAAAAGATACTAATAAATATAAAGTTAAACGAATACTTAAAGTATAAGAAAATATAAAAAATTATTATTATCTTATTAAATAAAAAGGATATTTAAACTTTAAAAACACTTAAAAATTAATTGAAAATCTTACGAATTACTTAATATTACTTAAATAGTTTTATTTCTAAGAAATGTATTTTAATTAATCTCTTAAGTATTATTTAATAACTTAATATTAAATTTAATATTTAAGAAATAAACTAAAATAAGATTTAAATTCTTAAAAGAAGTAAAAAGAACCTTTATAATCTTTTAAAGCTATTTTACTTTCTTACGTTTTATACGTTTTAACTCTTTAATATTATTAATATTACGCGTAATTACACGTATTATTTTCTTAAACTATAATTTCTTTTATTTTTATAAATATAAGACCTTTTAATTCTTAATTAAAGTATACTTTTTAGCTTCTTTAAGCTCTCTTTTAAGCTTATAATATTAATTTATAATACTATAAAGCTATTAAAGGGTTACTCTTATAATATTATAATTTCTTTACTTATTTACTATATACTTCATATAATAACTTAAATTAAAAATAAAGGCTTTATATTAAGAAAATCTTATATAAGCGTAATAAGCGTAAGCTTTTATAAAAGATAAAGATAAATTATTAATTATTATAAAAAAAAAGTTATTTTAATAAAGAGAAGAAGTAAATAAAGCTTTAAACTACTATTTTAAGATATAATTAATTAATATAATAGTATATAATAATAAAAGAAAGAAAACGTATAACACTTAAGCTAGCTTATTTTAATAGCCTTAAGAATAAGACTAATAAAGAAGAGGTATAATATTATAAATAATATTATATAAGATATAAGATACAATTATATTAGCTAAAATAGGTATAACCTATAGGTATAAGAATAAAGCTCTTACGAATATAGTAAATACAAGTGTATTATGTATTGTATTTTGTATTGTATTGTATTTTCATGTATTGTATTTAAATACAATACATTACATTCTTAAAATACCTATAAATGTATTATTAGGGAAAAACGCTAGTAAATTTTTTACTTATATATATAAGGCTAATTATAAGGCTTATAAGAAATATTTTTATATAGTTAAATAAAGCTATTTTAGTCCTTTAAAATGCATTAATTTATATTATTATAAGTTATATAATAAGAGAGCTATTTATATTTTTATTATTTAAAATATATTATTAAAAATTTAAAATATGAAGTTTAAACTTTAAATATATAAATTTTATAAAATTAAATACTTTAAAGCTATTAACGCGTTAATTAATTATGTTACTTAATTATTATTATTTTTAAGTCCTTTTTTCTTAATTTATATAGTATTAAACTTAAATTTTTAAGCTTTATTATTTAATATCTTAATAATTATTAAAAATATAATAATAAATAATATATTATTATAAACCTTAATATTATATTAATATAATACTATTTTTTATATAATTAATTCTTAATAATATATCTAAAAATATACTATAAAAAGACTTAAGAGTAAATATTAAATTTAAAAAAATATAAATGCAAGTAACTTTTTTAATATATAACTTATAATATTAATATAAATATCTTTATAAAGCTTAAGTTCCTCTTATTATTATAAAACTTAAAAACAATATTAAAAGCTTTATTTTATACTAATATAAAGCTATTATACATTATAAATATCACTATCTTCCTCTTCTTCCCTATTTTTAGTACTATTTATAAATTTAACTTTAGAAATAGCTTTATTACTACTAGAAAAAGCTAAATTTTCATCTAATTTAGATTTTTCTAAATCTAAGCTAGAATAAGAGAATAAATTATAATATTTCTTTATTTTAACTCGTTTTTCCTTATTTTTAGCCTAGTTTTTTAATAATAAAATATTTTAAATATTAGAATGCATTAAAGAGGTTCTTCGCTTATTAATCACGTTACCTCCTTAGTTAAAATTCCCTTTTATAGCTCCTAAAGTAGCTAGAATAGCTAAATATTTTCGTGCTATTATTAAAAGAATTAGAAAAGCTTTAATAGAATTAGCCCACTAAATAAATATATCTTCCTATTAAAAGTTAGTATTTATTTTTATATAATTAAGCTTATAAAGTTAAGGTTATTATAATAAAAGTTAAAAATACCTTATTATCTTCTAAGTTAAGCTTATAATAACTAAAAATCTCGTTTTTTTTAGTTTCTTTAATAGCTTTATATTTTTGCTTAGAAAATAAGTTATTAAATAAACTAGGCTTTAATTTAAGCCTAAAATCTTTATAAGATGTTAATTTCTTAGCTAGTTATTTGTAATGGTGGCTTAGGTTCTAAGGCATAGTAGGTCTGTTTCTTAGGAAGTAAGTTAGGTTAAATGCTATAGAGTAGCTTTTTAAGTAGTATTATAATAAGGCCGTTAAGAGTATAACTCTTAATAGTAAGACTATTACTTAGATTAATTAATAGCGAACTAGATTATTTAACTATAGAAATACTTTCTTTTTAAGTATTCGTTTATCTTTTTATTATAGTCCTAGATTAATTGGCTTAACTATTAATCCCTTTAAACCTTAATTAATTAGCTTAAGGTTTAGTAAGTTTAATCCTTTTTAGTTAATATATTTAAATATTAACCTCTTTAATCGCCTCTTAGGTTACGTGGCTAGTTACGTGCCTTTACCTTCTTCTTATACCTATAGGTCGTGCCTATTTTAGCTAGTATAGTCTCGTCTTATGTCTTATATAGTGTTATTCGTAATATTATACCCCTTCTTTATTAGTCTTATCCTTAAGGCTATTAAAGTAGTCTAGCTTAAGTATTATACGTTTTCTTTCTTTTATTATTATATGCTATTATATCAACTAATCGTGTCTTAAAATAGCGGTTTAAAGCTTTATTTACTTCTTCCCTTTACTAGAATAACCTTCTTTTTATAATAATTAATAATTCATCTTTATTTTTTATAAAGGCTTACGCTTATTACGCTTATATAAGACTTCTCTAATATAAAGCCTTTATTTCTAATTTAAGTTATTATATAAAGTGTATAATAGATAAGTAAGGGAATTATAATATTATAGGGGTAACCTCTTAATAGCTTTATAGTATTACGAATTAATATTATAAGCTTAAGAGGGAGCTTAAAGAAGCTAAGAAGCGTGCCTTAACTGAGAATTAAAAGGTCTTACGTTTATAAAAATAAAAGAAATTATAGTTTAAGAAAATAATACGTGCGATTACGCGTAATATTAATAACGTTAAAGAGTTAAAACGTGTAAAACGTAAGAAAGCGAAATAGCTTTAAAAGATTATAGGGGTTCTTTTTACTTCTTTTAAGGATTTAAATCCTATTTTAGTTCGTTTCTTAGATATTAAATTTAATATTAAGTTATTAGATAATGCTTAGAAGATTAATTAGAATGCGTTTCTTAGAAATAAAACTATTTAAGTAACGTTAAGTAATTCATAAGATTTTTAATTGGTTTTTAAGTGTTTTTAGAGTTTAAATATCCTTTTTATTTAACGAGATAATAATAATTCTTTGTATCTCCTTATACTTTAAGTATTTGTTTAACTTTATATTTATTAGTATCTTTTATTATAATATTTATAGCGATTATAAATTTATCTAATACTTTCTCTAATAGTAATATATGAAATATAGGATAGATTCTTATTTTATTTAGTAATAATAGTTTATAGTTAATATTTAAGATTTTTCGTTTAATAAGAAATAGTTTAATTTTCTTTTAGTTAAGTTTATTACTAGGTTACTTAGTTTTAATGTTTTTTATGAATAAGATATACTTTATATCCCTTCTCTAGAATTAGCGCTAGTAATCTCTTTTTATTCGCGTAGTATTTTATTTAGTTCTATAAAAATATCTATTTCTATTACAAGTGTTTCTGTATTTCTATTATAGTTACTATATATATTATAGCTGCTAGCGCGTTTATATTTTATATTGTATATGTTTTAATAATAGGGTTAAATTCGTAATTCACTTTAAATAGTAATATCTTTATATTATTAATCTTAGAGCTATTATAAGCCTATTATGCTAGTAGTAGCTATTTTACCTAATTATTCTATTAGTAGTTAATATAGCTTCGTAGATATTATTCGAGTATTTAGTTTAAGATTTCTATTTATTTATTTAATTATAGGTGGAATACCGTTAATAAGCTTTATTTAATCTTTATAGTTTTTATAAGGTATTTCTAAAAGTTTAAGGTAAATAATTTATCGCGATTTAATATAAGCTTTATTAGTAATTTATATTATATAATAACTATTTTAAAGAATATATACGCTAAGTTCTTAGTATTACTTGATTTCTTATATAGAATATAGTAGGCGTATTTTATAAGTTTATCTATAATAACTAGGATACTATTATAAGCTACTCCTATTATAGGTTCTTTTAACTTTAGTAGTTTAATAATAAAGTTTATTATAATAGTTTACTATGCTCTTTTAGGTAGTAATATTAGTTATAATTCTCCGTATAGTGCGTGTCGCGCTAATTTTGCTTTATTATACGTGTTGTATTTCTTAATAACTTCTTATACTATTTTTCTGCTTTTTAAAAAGTTATATAATCTTCTTAGCCTATTAATTATTTTCCTTACACCTTAATATTCGTGTAATAGGTGCTTATATATTTTCTTAATAAGCTATTCTTAAAGTATACTAGGAATATACTATTATTTATTATATAAGAAGGTCTTACCTTTCTTAAATAAATGCGTTTTCGTTTTTTAATTATTTAAATAGCTATTATTATTAATATATAATACGATTTAATGTATTTATATTTTATTTAGCTTAACTTATTAGGTTATATTAATTTCTTAGGTACCTAGTATAAGGTTCCTATTCTTAATAGCGCGTAATAAGGGTGTATTACTTACTTACTTATTTAATTTTAAGTTCTCTTTTTAGCTAAGCGCGTTTACTCTTTTATTTTTAGATTCTTTATAGTATATAATTTTAAAGTTATAATTTATAAGGGTTTTATATTATTTAATCTATTATTTATTTAAATTCTTTATAGTTAAGAATAATGTGAGATTCTTACAGTTAATATAAACCTTAATTTAATACTTTACTTCTATAAGATAGTATCTTTATTCTTTAAAGTACTTAATAATAATTATAAGTTCTTTATTATAAATTCTATAATTAAGTTTAGGTTTATAGAGTTTCTTTAAGAAGAATGTAATTAGGTATAATTTTCCTTAATTATCTCGTTATTTAAGCTATTCGCCTAATATAAAGTTTAAGGCGTTTATTTTAAGCTTATAAGGTTTATTTTAATTAAGTGCTTTTAATATAGGTTTTAACGTAACTAAATCTTTTATCTTTTAGAATACTATAGCTTTTAATTTATTCTATTAAAAGCTAACTTCTTTTTTTATTAGGTTTATAAGAGGTTATAAAATGTCTTTATATTTACTTAAGAACTTATAATAGAAGTTTACGAATACTATAAATTCTTTAACTTCTTTTAAATTCTTTAATATAAGCTATTTCTTAATAGTTTTAATCTTATTTAAGCTTATTTATATTTCTTTATATATAAGTATATACTCTGAAAAGTGTATAGTATTCTAGTAGAACTAGTATTTTAAGGCTTTAATTAAGAGTTTATTATTCTATAGAGTTTATAGTACCTTATATATATATTATTTATATTCCTTAAGGGTATTTAAATAAATAAGAATATTATTAAGGTATATAATTATAAATACTCTTAGTTATTTTCGTAAGATTATATTAATTATTCTTTAAAAGGTTATTAGTGCGTTAGTAAGCCTAAAAGGCATTACTAAATATTTATAATATCCTTTACTAGTTTAAAATGCTATTATTTACTTATAGCTTTCTTTTATTCGTATAAGGTTATAGGCTTCTTTTAAGTTAAGTGTAATAAACTATTTAGCTTTTTTAACTTTATCTCTAATTTCTATTATAAGCGGTAACGGGTATTAATTCTTAATTATAATCTTATTTAAGTGTTAGTAATTAATATATAATTATAATTTCCCGTTCTTCTTTAATACCTATAGGATTAGGTATTCTACTAAGAACTCTAATAGTCTTATATATCCCTTTTATAATATATTCTTTAAATACTCCTTAAGCGCTTTATTTTACTTAAGGTTTTAAGGATAAATCTTATTAAACGTTAATTTAATATTAAGCTAGAGTTTAATCTTATAGTCTTAGCGTGAATACTCTAGTAATTCTATTTTTAGCTCTTTATTAAATAGCTTACTATACTTTAAGTATTCCTTAAGAATCTCTATTATCTTAGCTTTTAGCTCTTTAATAATTACATATATTTTTAGAGGCCTATTATAGTTTAAATAAGGTGCTCTTTATAGGCTACTCTTAGCTTTATAACCGTATCCTAGTAAATCCTATTAAAGTTAACTGGTTCTTTAATTAACTTATAGATTACTCGCTTATAATGAGAGTATCCCTAATATAATATCGTGTTTTAAGATTATTATAATATTTAGTATAACTTAGTGTTTTATACCTTATATATTAATTAAAAGCTACGTAACTTTTATATTAACTACTTTTTAGCTATACTTTACTATAATTTCTTCTATAATTATAAGTTAATAGGGCTTATCTTTAGGTGTTTAAGGTAATTATAATTTATTAACGAGATTTAGCGAGATAAAATTTTCTTATACTCTGCTATTAATTATTACTTGAATCCTTTATTCTATTATAGTTATGTTAATTATAAGGTGTATTATACTACTAATATTTATAGTATATAAAGACCTATTAGATCTCCGTTAAGGAATCGGTTTTAATTATAATAACGGCTATTATTTCCTAATTTATTAATTCTATTCTTATATTATTCTTTAGCGCGTTATTCTAGGCGCTATTATTAGCGGTTATCTTTTAACGTATTATTAAAGCTTTCTTAGTAATCGCTTAATCTACTATTTATATTAATTAAACTTAGGCTAAGCGAGTTACTTATAGTTATATAGTTCCCTTTCTTCTTATATTATAAGGTTATAGCTTAGGTAGTGTATATATTATTCTTAGTATAGTATAACTTTTCGTTTAATATCTTTAAATCGGTTTATTATAATTTTAGTTATATTATAAGGGTTATTCTCCTTCCCTTTTATTCTTATAGAAACTATCTATTACCTTACTTACTATTAAGGTACGTATAGTAATTATTATTATAATAGAAGGTTTAATTAAGGAGTTTATATTTAATTTTAGGTTTATTTTTCTTAATTAAATAATTCTCTTCTTCTTAGATTTATTCTAATAAAGGTTTACTTTTTAGTAAGAGTGTCTAGTATTCTTAAAAGTTATTAGGTATTAGTTAGGTTTTAAATTTTTAATCTTTATTTAAACTAATATTATTTATTAACGTAAAGCTTTCTTTATTACTTATTATATTAAGATTTCACGTAGGTAAGTTTTCTTAGTTTATAGTATAAAGCTTTTTACCTTTAAGAATTAGCTTTTATAGCTTTTTTAAGGCTTTACATTTATTTATAAAGTGTCTAGTCTTATTATAATTATAATAAGTCTTCCCCTTTTTCTTATTTACAGCGTTAAGTTCTATAGGTTTAGCGTGGTACTTATATACTATTAATATTTAGCGTAGCTTATTACTATTAGGTTTATTAAACCTAATATATAATTTAAATTTCCTATAACTTTTTTTATAATATTACTTATATAAACGGTTATTTACCTTAATAA
This sequence comes from Metarhizium acridum, assembly GCF_019434415.1. Classification (NCBI taxonomy): domain Eukaryota; kingdom Fungi; phylum Ascomycota; class Sordariomycetes; order Hypocreales; family Clavicipitaceae; genus Metarhizium; species Metarhizium acridum. The sequence continues at coordinate 332,850 of NW_027094045.1, read as the reverse complement.
CTATTTTAATAAAGTTATTAAATAACTTAGAATAATCTTCTTAATAAATATTATTCTTTATTTCTTCTTTAAGTTCTTAATAGAAGACTTTTTTTTTAGGTTTAGTATTTTAGTTAAGTTTTACTACAATACGTTTAAACTCCCTAGTATAATAAGCTATAGATTCGGTTTACTTAAGTTAAGTAAGCTATTATATAGCTTCTTTATACTTATTAGAGTTTTTAAATATAATAAGAAGTTATTCTTTAAAGGTTTTATAATTAAAGAAGATATAAATAACTTTTACTTAAGCTTTAGCGCTATACTTAAGATATACGTAAAGGGTTAGCTTCTATTATTCTATTACTTTCTTAGTTAAGAGATTACTAATATAAAGAATCTATAACTTAAGTATCGTGTAGATTTTTTCGTTAACTTATAAATAAGCTTAAGCTTATATAAGAAAGTTCCTTATATTACCCTTATAATTATCGTATAATTTAAGCTTAAGGAATTTTAGTATATTATTATTATTAATAGAAAATATAGGTGTAAGATTTTAAACTACTATAAGTTTCTCTTCTTATACCTTAAGTTTCTTATAGAGATTATTCTATTAGTTAAGAAGCTATTAATTTTACTTTTTAAGCTTAATAATCTTATTATAAAGATACTTTATTATCTCTTTAAGGTTAATAGTCTTTTCGCTTAAAGTAAATATCTTAAAAGTTATTACTACTTAAAGTTTTAAGGTAACTTACTAAATAGAATTAATTAAAATGTAATAGTAGCTTAGGTTTTAAGGTATAATAGGTTTATTTCTTAGAAAGTAAGTTAGGTTAAATACTATAAAGTAGCTTTTTAAGTAGTATTATAATAAGGCTATTAAGAGTATAACTCTTAATAGTAAGACTATTACTTAAATTAATTAATAAAGAATTAAACTATTTAACTATAAGAATACTTTCTCCTTAAGTATTCGTTTATCTCTTTATTATAGTTTTAAATTAATTAGCTTAACTATTAATCCCTTTAAACCTTAATTAACTAGCTTAAGGTTTAATTAGTTTAATTCTCCCTAGTTAATGTATTTAAATATTAACCTCTTTAATCGCCTTTTAGGTTACGTAATTAGTCACGTGCTCTTACCTTCTTCTTATACCTACAGGTTATGCCTGTCCTAGCTAGTGCGGTCCCGTCCCGTGTCTTGTGTAGTGTCGTTCGTAACATTATTGTAAATCGATTATTACTTAATTATTATTTAAATTAGAACTAGAAGAAGAATCTTCTTCTATTTTTATATTTAGAATAAGCTTGTTTTTAGGGTCTTTTATATATAATTCATATGTTTTAAGATATAATTAGTTATAAGATATTAAAAAAAGGTTATTTTTAATAATTATTTATACTTACTCTTAATATTCTGTTTTTAAATCATTTAATAATAAATATAAAGTAATTGAATTTATATTAAATTGAGTTTTAACCGTTTTAATATTAAATTTAGGGTCTAATATAATAGTAAATAAATAAGGCTTCTAAAAACTATAATTACTATTAATATTTTTTGGAAAATAGTAATTTAGTTTCTTTAAACCTATATTTAAAGCTGAAATAAAAGCTCTAGCTAACGGATTATAAGCGTTTTTCTATAAATAAGTTAGAATAGTTATTATAATTTATTTTAATATAAAAAGCTTAATATAAAAAGTTTAAAAATATAAAAACTTACGTTTTTAAGCTAACTTTCTTAATCTTTTAATATATTTTTAAGAAGAAAGTATATTTTAAAGATATAAAAAGATACTAAGCTTATAGTATTATAAGCTTAACTTTATAATTTCTTTATAGGCTCATTAAAAACCTCTAAAATACTTGATAAAGTCTCTAAATTAAGCTATTCTTGCGTTGTTAAATTAGCATCTTTAAAAGCTGCTATATTTGTAACGTTTTGTAATAATATAATAGCTTTTTTAAGCATAATAGTCGTATTTATTATTTTAAAAGTTGAATTCTATCTCGTTGCGTTTGCTAAGTTAAGTAAAAATAGTTAGTAATAATTATTAATAGTTTTAAATAGATTTTTAAGGTCTTAATAATAGAAATAAAAGCTATTAAATATATTATATAACTTACCTAATAGTATTTTTATAATATTATTATTTTTAGCTATAAAGCCCTTAGATTTAGCTTCTTTTAAAGCTTTAATCCATTAAGAATAAAGTTATTGGTTATTTTTAAGAAGAATTGCTATTTTTTTAACTTTTCTAATAATTCCTATATAATAATTAGCTTAAAATATATATAAATATAATTAAAAAAAACCTTAAAATACCTGGAAGTAAATTAGAAAATTGTTTTTATTTTTCAGAAGATAATTAGTTAAATTCTTCTATTAAAAAGTATAAAAGCTCGCTATTTTTGTATTTTTCAATATTTTCGGATGTTATTAATTCGGTAATAAACGGAGATATAATATCTTTAGCAATAATATTTAAAATATAAGCCGTATAACGAATATTAAAAGGTTTTAGGTTTTTTTCCGTATAAAAGTTTAAAAAAGAGGTAAGAAAAGTGTTATTATTAGAGCTATTATCTCTAGTAAAACTATAATTTAAAATAAGTTAATAAAATATCATAAAATAACCTTATAATTAACTTACCTTAATATTTTTTCTAGTTTTATATTATATTCTAATAATAATTAATTAAAATAAAGATTAATAGAACTTCTAGTGTGAGTATTAGGTAAATATTTAAATCCTAAATATAATTAGTTTAAAAAGTTAAATAATAATATAATATTATATAATAAAAATAAGAAAAATAAGAAAAATAATAAACTAACCAATTAAATAGTATTCTAAATTAAATTTAGAGTTTAGCTAATTAGCTATAACTCCTAAATAAGATTTAGAATTAATAGAAGTCTAAATATTAAGTTAAATAGATATATAACCTAATTTATTAACTTAATTTTAAATTATATTAATTATATTCTTCTTTATTTTTAGATATAAAATATCTATATGAGAAAGTATATTTTAATAGTGAAAAAATCTCGTATCTTAACTAAAATAAGTTAATATTATTAAATATATAATATAATATTATAAACTTACTTATTATAATAGCTTATTAGCTTTTTAAAGCTTTTACTAGTAATAGTAGTAAAAGATAGGTTATTTTAAAGCATAAACTTAATAGCTAGTATAAGAGTAGTATCCTTAGAAAATTCACTAATAATAGTATTATTTCTAGGTCTTTTATTGCCTCTTTTACTACTAGATATACTAGATTAAGCTAATATTTCGAATAATAAAGGTGATTCCGTATAAATAGGCACTATATATTAATAAATTAGTAATTAATATCTTTAAAATATTATAATATTATATTAATATATTAAAAGAATAGTTTAAAGATAATAACTTACACGTTAATTTAGAATTTTCTTCGGTTTTTAAGGTTATAATAAAAGTATGTTTTTTTTTATAATATATAATACTATTAGAAGACTAAAAACGCTTTGCTTTACTATAAAAAGTAAATAAATAGTCTTATTAAGTGCAAAAATAATGAATTAATCTTTCTTTATTAAAATTAATCTCTAATAATCGAAAATTAAAAAGATTATGTTAAAAGATATATGATTTTAAATTAAATTAATAGCTCTCATTATTTTTAGGGTCATTTTAATATTAATTTAGCGTTGGAAGACTCGTAGTAGAGTTATTATTCGTAGATAAATTGGGTTTAAAATCAAAGGGATTTTCAGCCATTTTTAATGATAAATAAGATAGATTTTTAAGGTAAAAAAAGTAGTTACTATATACCCTAAAAGTAGGGTTATTTAGTGAAAAGAAAATTTTATTAAAAGTAAGATATTAGTTAAGTTATAGGTGTTTAAGTGTTAGTGTAAAAAAAGAGAATTCTAAACTTTAAAGAGAGATAATATAGTTAATATATAGAGTTTAAATACAATGAAAGATATCATGAAAACCTTAAATTTCAGGCATTTTTTTAATGCTTAACTTACCCCTGAAACGTGTATATTCGTATAGAAATCGGTGAAAAATTTACAAGATAAAATACAACTATTGTGAAATAGTAGAATATACCAGTGTAATTATAATGTATAAAGGGCTTTCTATTATGTTACGTTAAGGCGTTTTTTCACCTAAAATATACATATATATACTATAAGAAGTATTTACATTTTTAAACTTTAAGTTAAGATAACTTTAGAAATATTAGACTTATAAAGATACACCTAGTACGTAAAGATAGAGCTTTTTAAGAGTATCAATTATTTCTATTTTTATCTATTTTAGTCTATTATTAGTAGAGATATTCTAGTTTATATAATGTAGCGTTTTTACTAAAGCGAGGTTACGTGGGGTAACTTAAATACTCTACTTTCTTTATACTATTAAATACCGTATATAATATCTCTATAATTATTAATTAAAAATAGATAAAAATATTATTTTTAAATAGCTAAGATTATAAGCTTTTAAATGATACTAATTTTATAATAAAATTCGTTTTTTTCCATAGAGTTATAATAGATTAAATATATAGTATAATAAAAGTCATAGAATTTATTTTTAATGTATATATATATATATATATTATAATATATATAAGTATATATAAATATTTTATAATTATAAAATATATAAATAAATATAAAAGAAGCTAAAGAATTTTATAATATATAATTTATATATAATTTATATTATATTAATAAAAATATTTAAAATATAAAGTATAATAAATAATTTAAATTAGTAATAAATAAAAGAAAATAAAAAAAATATATATTATTAAGAATATATTATTATATAATTATCTTATATTATATATATATTTTTATTTATTATTTAATATTATTTTTAAAATAATTAATATATATTATATATTTTTTTAGTTTTTTATATATAATATAAGTAAAAAAATTATTTAAAAAATATTTACTTAATTCACATAATATAAAGTCTTTATAAAGCTTAAAAAAAACCTTATTTTTTTATTTATTTTATATAAAAAGTTATATAATATTTTATATTTATTCTATTTTTAAAGTAAAATATTTCATTAATACGTAGACTTTTAAGTATAATCTTTATATTATTATAATGAGAAAAAAATCTATTATTATTATATATTTTTTAAAATTTATTATTAAATATCCTAATAATACATTTATAGGTATTTCATTTATGTATTATATTATATTATATTACAATATAATACAATATAATATAGCATAATAAAAAAATACAAAAAATACAATACATTTAGAGGTCTGTATAAGAAGAAGGTAAGAGTATGTAATTAGCTACGTAACCTAAGAAGTAATTAAAGAGGTTAATATTTAAATATATTAATTAAAGAGAATTAAACTAATTAAACCTTAAGCTAATTAATTAAGGTTTAAAGGGATTAATAGTTAAGCTAATTAATTTAAGATTATAATAAAGAGATAAACAAGTACTTAAAAAGAAGGTATTCCTATAATTAAATAATTTAAATCTTTATTAATTAATTTAAGTAATAGTTTTACTATTAAGAGTTATACTCTTAATAGCTTTATTATAATACTACTTAAAAGCTACTTTATAGTATTTAACCTAACTTACTTTCTAAGAAATAGACCTACTATACCTTAGAACCTAAGCTACTATTACACTATAGTTATATAAATCCTTTTTTTTAGGGTTTTATTTTAACGTAATATTATACTAGTTTAGCGCTATAATTATAGTTAATTCTAGTGTTTTTTATAATAATATACATGTAATTATATTAATTATTTTTACTTATTAGGTTAACCTTTTAGTTTAAGTAGTAAAAAGCGTAAAGCTAAGTCTAAGCTTTCGTAAAACGTATATATAAAGCGAGTAAGGGAACGTTAATTATAATTAACCCCTATTAAGTGTAAACGAGAAAATAAGCGAAATATTATACTTATTAAGTAGCGCTATAAATTAAAAAAATTACGTAATATTATAGAGTATAAGAAAGTATTAAAAGTAACGCGTAATACTCTTAAAGAAGAAGTTAAGTAACGCGTTTAAGTAAAATAATAAGTATTATTTAATTATAATAATTATTTATATTAATTAATTTAATATAAAGAAGTAATTACATTTAAATTAAAGCTATAATATAATACTTATTAAATTAACGTAAGATAAAGATAATAAGAATTTAAATTAAAAGAATATTAATAATAATACTATAAATCGCGTAAATATAATAAGAAATCCTAATAAAGGTATTTTAAAAGCAAATATTTAAGAGATAAAGATAAGCTTTTAAGATATTTAAATTAAAAAAACTAAGGTAAGTTTTATTTACATTATTTTATTTATATTACTAACATTAATTTAAAATAATAACTATATTACATTTAAGCTTATACGTAATATAACTATTAAAATACTAGAGATAATTTAGTTTAAAATTTAATAATTTCATATATACCCGCTTAATTATAAGAGAGAGATTACTATTTTAAAGTATAAATAGTTTAATATTACGTAAGTTTTTCTTTATATTAAATACTATAATAAATATTTAATATTATTAGTTTTACACGCCTCTTATAGCTTAATACTTTAAAGGTATTTAATTTAATAAAGTTACTAGTTTAATACTCTATTACCCGCTTATATTATAAAAAAATATTACGTAAGTTAAGTTAGTAGTATTAAGTATAATAAAATACCTACTTTTAGTAATTAATTATCGTAATTATTTTTATTAATTATTTCTAGGCAATATTATAGAATCTATTAAAAGTCCTTAATTAAATAATACGTATAAGTTAGCTGCTTATATTATTTATATTAGTAGCTAAGTAAAATTAATATAATCTATAATATTTATAGCTAAGGTTATATACGTAACCTTAACGCGACTCAACTCTTTACGTTCTTAAAGTAAGAGAACCTACCTAGTTTAGCTTATTTTTAGTCTATTATATCTAATAATTAAATGACTAGAGTAATTAAAAGCCTTAAGTAGCTCTTAAAAGGACTAAAGAATATAAAGTATTAAATACTTAAGAAATAAAATAAGAAAGTTATTTTAAATATTAATTTAAAGCTAAAGGTTTAGAAAATTCTTAGTAATATTATAAAATAAAAATATTAAGGATAATAAATAAATTATAAGTATATTTTTATTAATTAATTTTAATAACTAATTATTAGCTTAGCTTTCTAGTAATATAAACCTAATAACTCTTAGCTTATATTATCTTATAAGGTTATAGTATAATGGTGGCTTAGGTTCTAAGGTATAATAGGTTTATTTCTTAGAAAGTAAGTTAAGTTAAATGCTATAAAGTAGCTTTTAAGTAATATTATAATAAGGCTATTAAGAGTATAACTCTTAATAGTAAAACTATTACTTAAATTAATTAATAGAGAATTAAATTACCTAATTATAGTAAAATACCTTCTTCTTAAGTACTCGTTTATTTCTTTATTATAGTTTTAAATTAATTAACTTAACTATTAATCCCTTTAAACCTTAATTAATTAGCTTAAGGTTTAGTTAGTTTAATTCTCTTTAATTAATACGTTTAAATATTAATCTCTTTAATTACTTTTTAGGTTACGTAGCTAATTACGTACCCTTACCTTCTTCTTATACCTATAGGTTATACTTATCTTAGCTAATATAATCTTATCTTATCTCTTATATAGTATTATTTATAATATTATACCTCTTCTTTATTAATCTTATTCTTAAGGCTATTAAAATAGGCTAGTAAAGTGTTATACGTTTTTCTTCTTTTATTATTATATACTATTATATTAATTAATTATATCTTAAAATAATAGTTTAAAGCTTTATTTACTTCTTCCCTTTATTAGAATAATCTTTTTTTTATAATAATTAATAATTCGTTTTTATCTCTTATAAAGGCTTACACTTATTATACTTATATAGGATTTTCTTAATATAAAGCCTTTATTTCTAATTTAAGTTATTATATAAAGTATATAATAAATAAGTAAGGGAATTATAATATTATAAGAGTAATCTTTTAATAGCTTTATAGTATTATAAATTAATATTATAAGCTTAAGAGAGAGCTTAAAAAAGCTAAGAAGTATACTTTAACTAAGAATTAAAAGGTCTTATATTTATAAAAATAAAAGAAATTATAGTTTAAGAAAATAATACGTGTAATTACACGTAATATTAATAATATTAAAGAGTTAAAGCGTATAAAACGTAAAGAAGTAAAATAGCTTTAAAAGATTATAAGGGTTCTTTTTACTTCTTTTAAGAATTTAAATTTTACTTTAATTTATTTCATAAATATTAAGTTTAATATTAAGTTATTAAGTAATACTTAAAAGATTAATTAAAATACGTTTCTTAAAAATAAAACTATTTAAGTAACATTAAGTAATTCGTAAGGTTTTTAGCTAGTTTTTAAGTGTTTTTAAAGTTTAAATATCCCTTTTATTTAATAAAATAATAATAATTCTTTATATTCTCTTGTACTTTAAGTATTCGTTTAACTTTATATTTATTAGTATCTTTTATTATAATATTTATAATAATTATAAATTTATTTAATACTTTCTTTAATAATAATATATAAAATATAAAATAGATTCTTATTTTATTAAGTAATAATAGTTTATAGTTAATATTTAAGATTTTTTATTTAATAAGAAATAGTTTAATTTTCTTTTAGTTAAGTTTATTATTAGGTTACTTAGTTTTAATATTTTTATAAATAAGGTATACTTTATATCTCTTCTTTAAAATTAACGCTAGTAATCTCTTTTTATTTACGTAGTATTTTATTTAATTTTATAAAAATATTTATTTTTATTATAAGTGTTTTTATATTTCTATTATAGTTATTATATACGTTATAACTACTAGCGTATTTACATTTTATATTATATATATTTTAATAATAGGGTTAAATTTATAATTTATCTTAAATAATAATATCTTTATATTATTAATCTTAAAGCTATTATAAGCCTATTATACTAATAGTAGCTATTTTACCTAATTATTCTATTAGTAGTTAATTGTTACGAACGACACTGCACAAGACACGGGACGGGACCGCACCGGCTAGGACAGGCACGACCCGTGGGCACAAGAAGAAGGCAGGGGCACGTGACCAGCCACGTGACCCAAGAGGCGATCGAAGAGGTCGATGTTCAAACACATCGACCAGGGAGGATCGAACCGACCGAACCTCGAGCCAGTCGATCAAGGCTCGAAGGGATCGATGGTCGAGCCAATCGATCCAGGACTACAATAGAGAGATAGACGAATACTTAAGGAGGAGGTATTCCCATAGTCAGATAGTCTAGATCTCTATTGATCAATCTAAGCAATAGTTTTACTATTGAGAGTTATACTCTTAACGGCCTTATTGTGATACTGCTCAAAAGCTACTCTGTAGCATTCAACCTGACTTACTTCCTAAGAAACAGACCTACTGTGCCTTAGAACCTAAGCCACCGTTACATTTTGATCAATCCTGTTCAGTAAGTTACCTTGAAACTTTGAGCAGTAACGACTTCCAAGATGTCTACTTCAAGCGGAAAGACCACCAACCCCGGGGAGATGATGAAGTACCTTCATGACAAGATCACCGAGCTCGAGAAGCAGAATCGACAGCTTCTCGACCGACAGAATGATCTCTACGAAAAACTTGAGGCACGAGAAGAGGAACTTGCAGCAGTTCAAAATCTCACACCTGCATCCTCTATCAACAATAACAACATGCCAAAATTCCCCAAGCCTGAATCATACGATGGTTACAAGGGTGATGTGAGGAACTTTCTCACACAAGCCCAAGCTTACCTACGAGTCAATGAGAAAATCTACACGACACCTGAGTCACAGATTCTTTGCATTGGCAACCTCTTGACTGGAAAGGCAATGGAATGGTGGGAGCCAACCCTCCGCGCACATCTTAAGCACGGCGCCGAAGCCGGAGTGGAAGTTGTCCACATCTTCTCTGATTACGAAACCTTTGAAGAACGACTTCTCGCTGCATTTGGAAACCCTGATGAGCACAAGGAAGCTACACGACAACTTACTCGACTCAAGCAGACCGGATCTGCAGCTCATTACGCTAGGGAGTTCAAGCGCATCGCAGCAAAACTCAACTGGAACACCGAACCCAAAATGGAGGTTTTCTATCAAGGACTCAAAGAAGAAGTGAAGGATGACATTTATCGAGAAGATCGTCCTGAGTTATTTGACGACTTCGTCGAAATGGTCATCAAGGCAGACAACCGTCTATACGAGCGACGTCACGAAAAAAGTCACAGGAAATTCGGATCATATGCTAGGTTCAATAAACCTAATAGTAGCAAGCCACGCCGAACATCGACAGCATACGGGTACCACGCCGGACCTATGGAACTTGACGCCGCAAATAAGGAAAAGGGGAAGACTTGTTACAATTGTGGCAAGACTGGACACTTTGCGAATAAATGCAGAGCCCCGAAGAAGCCATGGAAGCCAATTCCTGAAGGCAGGAAGCTCCATGCCGCAAACCGAGAAGACTTACCCACGCGAAATCTCAGTGTGGCAAGCAATGAAGGAAGCCCCACGTTAGCAAGCAACATCAGTTCGGATGAAGATTGGGAATTCGGAACCCAACCAGTACCCGACGACTTTTGGGAACACTGGACACCCTCACCAAAAAGTGAACCTTCACTGGAACGGATCCAAGAAGAAGAGAATCATCCAACTGAGAAAGACGAACCTGAAATCGAACACAGACTCCTTAATTGGACCTTCTGTTACGATGACAATTGCTACACGCACCTTAGCAGCAAGCAAGGTAGCGGATGGTTTCCGCGAGAACGAAAAGGGAAGAAAACCCTTACGATACAACCAAAATTACGACGAACCGATTCAAAGATATTGAACGGGAAATTATACTGTGCTAAGGATAACGCACACACTATCCGGATTGCGCCCTCACAATCCGAGGAAGGAAACTGTGTGACTGCGAGTGACTCACTTAGTCTGAGTTCGATTAACACAGATGGTAGATCAAGTGATCACCAAGGAAGCTCCAACAAGACGCCGGAAGATAATCGCCGACGACAGCGCTTAGAGATACGCGCCAAACAACAACAAGAGGAGAGGAACAACAATTCGGGAAACGACAGCCGTCGTCGCAATTAAGACCGATTCCTCGACGGAGATCTGACAGGTCTCTATGTATTGCAAACATCGGCAGTACTGCACACCTCATGGTTAATATGACTATAATGGGAAGAAAGATCCAGGCAATGATCGATAGCGGAGCACAAGGAAATTTTATCTCGCCAAATCTCGTCAACAAATTACGATTGCCTTGGACACCCAAAGACGAGCCCTACCGACTCACGACTGTGGAAGGAACTACGGTAAAGTATAGCCACGGAGTAGTCGACATGGAGATCGCGCAGCTTCTTGTCGACATACAAGGCACGAAACACCGAGTTACACTAGATATCACAGTGATCTCAAAACACGATGTTATATTAGGGATACCCTGGTTGCGAGCGAGCAATCCACGAGTCAATTGGAGAACCGGCCAACTTCAATGGGATTTACCAGGATGCGGTTACGAAGCTGAGAGCGGCCTACGAAGGGCACCTCATTCGAACTACGACAGGCCTCTAGGAATATATGTGATCGCCAGAGAGCAAAAAGCTGAGACAACGGAGATTCCCAAGGAATACTCAAAGTACAGCAAGCTGTTCAGCGGAGAGCTAGAAACAGGACTACCGGAGCATTCACGCTGGGACCACGAGATCAGACTCCAGCCCGGTACTGAACCAACGTTCAACAAGATTTATCCTCAGAACCCTGAGCAAGACAAGGCGCTCAAGGAGTATCTGGAGGACATGTTACAGAAGGGATACATACGACCATCAGAGTCCCCAGCAGGATACCCAATCCTGTGGGTACCAAAGAAGAACGGGAAACTACGACCATGCATCGATTACCGACACTTGAATAAGATCACAATCAAGAATCGATACCCGTTACCGCTTATGACGGAAATCAGAGACAAAGTTGGAAAAGCCAAATGGTTCACCACACTCGACTTAAAAGGAGCCTATAACCTTATACGGATGAAAGAAGGCCACGAGTGGATGACAGCATTCCGAACCAGCAGAGGACACTACGAATATCTAGTGATGCCTTTCGGGCTTACCAACGCACCAGCAACCTTTCAAAGAATGATCGATACGATCTTACGGGAACAACTAGGAGTGTTTGTGGTTGTATACCTCGACGATATCCTCATCTATTCAGATACCCTTGAGGAACACAAACGACATGTACATGAGGTACTACAAACTCTACAGGACAACAAACTCTTAGTCGAAGCCTCGAAATGCCAGTTCCACCAGAACACTGTGCACTTTCTAGGGTACGTGCTCACACACGGAGAAATACGAATGAGCCCGGATAAGATCAAAACCATCAAGGAATGGCCTACACCAAAGAATCTAAAAGAAGTCAGAGGATTCACAGCATTCGTGAACTTCTACCGCAAGTTCTTGAGCGGATATGGAGACATTTCACGACCTCTCACAAACCTAACAAAGAAAGAAGTCGGCTTCCAATGGAACGAACCAGAAGCCACGGCATTCCAGAAAATGAAAGATTTAGTTACGTCAGAACCTGTGTTGAAAGCACCTGATCAGGACAAACCTTATGAGCTTGAAACGGACGCCTCAGACTTTGCACTAGGCGGACAGCTTGGACAACGAGATGATCAAGGAAGATTGCACCCAGTTGCATTCTTCTCGAAGAAACTCCACGGACCCGAACTCAATTATGGGATCCACGACAAAGAACTCATGGCTATCATTGAGTGCTTCAAAGAATGGAGACACTATCTCATAGGAGCAAAGCATCAAATCAAGGTCTATACTGACCACAAGAATCTCACATCGTTCTTGACCACAAAGGATCTGAACAAACGACAGATCAGATGGTATGAAACCCTCACGGATTATGACTTCGAAATCATATACCGTAAAGGATCCGAAAACGGAAGAGCAGACGCGCTCAGCCGAAGAGAGGACTTGAAATCGGATGAGCAAGTGAGTAATGCACCCTTGCTACGAGCCACCAAGGATGGGAACCTTGTGCTAGGCACCCGAGAAATCAACATGACCTGGCAAGTCAAGCCAGATGAAACATGGATGCATCGGATCGCATCATGCATTAATAATGACAGCTATCTGGACAATTGGGAAACGAAAACGCATCTGTCCAAGGAAGGCAAGACCTTCTTGTACAATGAACGGCAGTATGTTCCCAGTACACTTCAAGAACAGCTTGTCAAGGAAATACACGAGCACCCACTACACGGACATCAGGGTGTAGGGAAAACGATCAGCAGGCTAAGAAGATCGTACGACTTCCCAGAAAGCAGAAAAATGGTACAAGAAGTCATCAAGAAATGCGACACGTGCAACAAAGCAAAATCAGCGCGACACGCACCATACGGAGAATTACAACCGATATCACCACCTGAAAGAGCATGGCAAACTGTTACAATGGACTTCATCGTCAAACTACCGAAGTCAAAAGAACCCATGACAGGAGTAGCTTACGACAGCATCCTAGTTATTGTGGACAAACTCACAAAATACGCCTACTACATTCCATACAAGGAATCGAGCAACACCAAGGACTTAGCGTATATGTTCTTCAAAACAGTCATTGCACAACATGGATTACCAACAAAGCTTATATCGGATCGCGACAAATTGTTCACCTCAAACTTTTGGAAATGCCTCATGGAAACTATGAAGATCAAACAAAGCTTATCAACGGCATTCCACCCACAATCAGATGGACAAACAGAAATCTTGAACCAAATACTCGAACAATATCTGCGAAGCTATGTCAACTACCAACAGAATGATTGGGTAGAATGGCTACCACTAACACAATGGGCTTACAATAGCTCTGAGATTGACAACATGAAGATGTCACCATTCAGGGCAAATTACGGATTTGACCCTATCATCGAAACACATGCGACACAGAATGTGAACGCGCCAGCAGCTACAACGCATGCAGCAACCATGACAGAAATACAGAAACACTTGCAACAGGAATGGATATTTTTGCAGAACCGAATGAAACACTACGCGGACAAAAAGAGATTGCCAGCGCCAATCCTAGAGGAGGGACATAAAGTATACCTCATTCGCAAAAACATCAAAACTAAGCGACCCAGCGACAAACTCGACTGGAAGAAGATCGGACCATTCCTTATCAGACGAAAAATCTCAAATACCAACTACGAACTATCATTACCAGATGGAATGAGAATCCATCCCATATTTCATATATCGCTACTGGAGAAAGCACCAGATGAATCTACAATCGCTACAAACATCACAACGGAAGATACCAACGAATACGAAGTCGAACGGATACTCAAAGCACGGGGAGACACAAAGAATCGTCATTATCTCGTTAAATGGAAAGGATATCCAAACTCCGAAAACACCTGGGAACCAGCCAAAAATCTCACGAACTGCTCGACGTTGCTTGAACAGTTTCATTCCCAAGGAACGCATCCCAATCAATCTCCTGAGCACCGTCCAACGACTCGATACTGAATTCGGCATCCAAGGAACGAACCAAAACAGGATCCAGATCCTCGGAAGGAGTAGGAAGGACCCCTGTGGTCTTTTGAAGCTGTTCCGCTTCTTCACGTTCCACACGTTCCAACTCTTCGACGTTGTCGATACCACGCGCAACCGCACGCATCATTTTCTCAAACCACAATTTCTTTTGTTTTCGCAAACGCAAGACCTTTTGATTCTCGGCTAAGGCACGCTCCTCAGCTTCTTCAAGCTCCCTCTCGAGCTTGTAATGTTGATCCGCGATGCTGCGAAGCTGTTGAGGGGTCACCCCCGCAATATCACAATTCCCTTGCTTGTCCACCACACACTTCACACAACGACTCGAATCGGAAACGGAGGCTTCACATTGGGGAAGTCCCATACGGGCGCAGCGAGCGCAAGCCTTCATAAAGGACAAAGACGGATTGTTGATTATCGCAGAAAGAAGGTTATCCCGGCGAAGGGAAGAAGCAGACGAAGCTTTAGACCGCTGTTTTGAGACACGGTTAGTCGACATGATGGCACATGATGATGGAAGGAAGAAAACGCACGACACTCAAGCCGGCCTGTTTCGATGGCCTTGAGGACAAGACCAACAGAGGAGGGGCATAATGTTACGAACGACACTGCACAAGACACGGGACGGGACCGCACCGGCTAGGACAGGCACGACCCGTGGGCACAAGAAGAAGGCAGGGGCACGTGACCAGCCACGTGACCCAAGAGGCGATCGAAGAGGTCGATGTTCAAACACATCGACCAGGGAGGATCGAACCGACCGAACCTCGAGCCAGTCGATCAAGGCTCGAAGGGATCGATGGTCGAGCCAATCGATCCAGGACTACAATAGAGAGATAGACGAATACTTAAGGAGGAGGTATTCCCATAGTCAGATAGTCTAGATCTCTATTGATCAATCTAAGCAATAGTTTTACTATTGAGAGTTATACTCTTAACGGCCTTATTGTGATACTGCTCAAAAGCTACTCTGTAGCATTCAACCTGACTTACTTCCTAAGAAACAGACCTACTGTGCCTTAGAACCTAAGCCACCGTTACATTAATATAACTTTATAAATATTATTTAAGTATTTAATTTAAGATTTTTATTTACCTATTTAATTATAGGTAAAATACTATTAATAAGCTTTATTTAATCTTTATAGTTTTTATAAGGTATTCTAAAAAGTTTAAGGTAAATAATTTATTACGATTTAATATAAGCTTTATTAGTAATTTATATTATATAATAACTATTTTAAAGAATATATACGTTAAGTCTTTAATATTACTTAATTTCTTATATAGAATATAATAGGCGTATTTTATAAGTCTATTTATAATAACTAGAATACTATTATAAGCTACTTTTATTATAGGTTCTTTTAACTTTAATAGTTTAATAATAAAGTCTATTATAATAATTTATTATACTCTTTTAAGTAATAATATTAGTTATAATTCTTTATATAATACGTGTTACGTTAATTTTACTTTATTATACGTATCGCATTTCTTAATAACTTCTTATATTATTTTTTTACTTTTTAAAAAGTTATATAATCTTTTTAGCCTATTAATTATTTTCCTTATACCTTAATATTTATGTAATAGGTACTTATATATTTCCTTAATAAGCTATTCTTAAAGTATACTAAAAATATACTATTATTTATTATATAAGAAGGTTTTACCTTTCTTAAATAAATGCGTTTTTATTTTTTAATTATTTAAATAATTATTATTATTAATATATAATACGATTTAATATATTTATATTTTATTTAGCTTAACTTATTATATTATATTAATTTCTTAGGTACCTAATATAAGGTTTTTATTCTTAATAGCGTGTAATAGGGGTGTATTACTTACTTACTTATTTAATTTTAAGTTCTCTTTTTAATTAAGTATATTTACTCTTTTATTTTTAAATTCTTTATAGTATATAATTTTAAAGTTATAATTTGTAAGAATTTTATATTATTTAATTTATCGTTTATTTAAATTCTTTATAATTAAAAATAATATAAGATTCTTATAATTAATATAAACCTTAATTTAATACTTTACTCTTATAAGGTAATATCTTTATTTTTTAAAGTACTTAATAATAGCTATAAGTTCTTTATTATAAATTCTATAATTAAGTTTAAATTTATAAAGTTTCTTTAAGAAGAATATAATTAGGTATAGTTTTTCTTAATTATCTTATTATTTAAGCTATTCGCCTAGTATAAAGTTTAAGGTATTTATTTTAAGCTTATAAGGTTTATTTTAATTAAGTACTTTTAATATAGATTTTAACGTAATTAAATCTTTTATCTTTTAGAATACTATAGCTTTTAGTTTATTATATTAAAAGCTAACTTCTTTTTTTATTAGATTTATAAGAGATTAT
Source organism: Metarhizium acridum (assembly GCF_019434415.1). NCBI lineage: Eukaryota > Fungi > Ascomycota > Sordariomycetes > Hypocreales > Clavicipitaceae > Metarhizium > Metarhizium acridum. The sequence goes on along the minus strand of NW_027094045.1, from coordinate 315,804 downwards.
AAAATATCTTTATATTCGCTTAAGAACTTATAATAAAAGTTTATAAATATTATAAATTCTTTAACTTCTTTTAAATTCTTTAATATAAGCTATTTCTTAATAGTTTTAATCTTATTTAAGCTTATTTATATTTCTTTATATATAAGTATATACCCTAAAAAGTATATAATACTCTAATAAAACTAATATTTTAAGGTTTTAATTAAGAGTTTATTATCCTATAAAGTTTATAGTACTATATATATATATCGTTTATATTTCTTAAGGGTATTTAAATAAATAAGAATATTATTAAGGTATATAACTATAAATACTTTTAATTATTTTTATAAGATTATATTAATTATTCTTTAAAAGGTTATTAATACGTTAATAAGCTTAAAAGGTATTACTAGATATTTATAGTATTCTTTATTAGTTTAAAATACTATTATTTACTTATAGCCTTCTTTTATTCGTATAAGATTATAAGTTTCTTTTAAGTTAAGTATAATAAATTATTTAGCTTTTTTAACTTTATCTTTAATTTCTATTATAAGTAATAATAAATATTAATTCTTAATTATAATCTTATTTAAGTATTAGTAATTAATATATAATTATAGTTTTTTATTCTTCTTTAATACTTATAAAATTAAGTATTCTATTAAAGACTTTAATAGTCTTATATATCCCTTTTATAATATATTCTTTAAATACTTCTTAAGTGCCTTATCTTACTTAAGGTTCTAAGAATAAATCTTATTAAACGTTAATTTAATATTAAATTAAAGTTTAATCTTATAGTTTTAGCGTAAATACTTTAATAGTTTTATTTTTAGCTCTTTATTAAATAGCTTATTATACTTTAAGTATTTCTTAAAAATCTTTATTATCTTAGCTTTTAGCTCTCTAGTAATTACATATATTTTTAAAGGCTTATTATAGTTTAAATAAGGTGCTTTTTATAGGTTATTCTTAGCTTTATAATTATATTCTAGTAAATTCTATTAAAGTTAATCGATTCTTTAATTAACTCGTAAATTACTCGCTTATAACTAGGGTATCTTTAATATAATATCGTGTTTTAAGATTACTATAATATTTAATATAACCTAGTATTTTATATCTTATATATTAACGAGAAGTTACGCTACTCTTATATTAATTACTTTTTAATTATACTTTACTATAATTTCTTTTATAATTATAAGTTAATAAGGCTTATTTTTAGGTGTTTAAGATAATTATAATCTATTAATAAGATTTAATAAGATAAAATTTTCTTATACTCCGCTATTAATTATTACTTAAATCTTTTATTCTATTATAATTATATTAATTATAAGGTGTATTATACTATTAATATTTATAGTATATAAAGACCTATTAGATCTCTATTAAGGAATTAGTTTTAATTATAATAATAGCTATTATTTCCTAATTTATTAATTTTATTCTTATATTATTCTTTAACGCGTTATTTTAAGTGCTATTATTAACGGTTATCTTTTAACGTATTATTAAAGCTTTCTTAGTAATTACTTAACCTACTATTTATATTAATTAAACTTAAGCTAAGTAAGTTACTTATAGTTATATAGTTTTCTTTATTCTTATATTATAAGGTTATAGTTTAAGTAATATATATATTATTCTTAGTATAATATAATTTTTCGTTTAATATCTTAGAATTAGTTTATTATAATTTTAGTTATATTATAAGGGTTATTCTTCTTCCCTTTTATTCTCGTAGAAACTATCTATTACCTTACTTACTATTAAGGTATATATAGTAATTATTATTATAATAAAAGGTTTAATTAAGAAGTTTATATTTAACTTTAAGTTTATTTTTCTTAATTAAATAATTTTCTTCTTCTTAGATTAATTTTAATAAAGGTTTACTTTTTAATAAAAGCGTTTAATATTCCTAAAAGTTATTAAATATTAATTAGGTTTTAAATTCTTAATCTTTATTTAAACTAATATTATTTATTAACGTATAGTTTTCTTTATTACTTATTATACTAAGATTTCACGTGGGTAAATCTTCTTAATTTATAGTATAAAGCTTTTTACCTTTAAGAATTAGCTTTTATAGCTTTTTTAAAGCTTTACATTTATTTATAAAGTGTTTAGTCTTACTATAATTATAATAAGTCTTCCCCTTTTCCTTATTTATAGTATTAAGTTCTATAAGTCTAACGTAATATTCGTATATAATAAAGGTTTATTATAGTTTACTATTATTAGCTTTATTATACTTAGTATAAGATTAATAATTCTTACTACCTCTTTCTTAACGTTATTCGTATAAACGGTTATTTACCTTAATAATTATTTTAATAAAGTTATTAAATAGCTTAAAATAATCTTCTTAATAAATATTATTCTTTACTTTTTCTTTAAGTTTTTAATAAAAAACTTTTATTTTAGGTTTAATATTTTAATTAAGTTTTATTATAATACGTTTAAACTCTCTAATATAATAAGCTATAAATTTAATTTACTTAAGTTAAGTAAGTTATTATATAGCTTTCTTATACTTATTAGAATTTTTAAATGTAATAAGAAGTTATTCTTTAAAGGTTTTATAATTAAAGAAGATATAAATAACTTTTACTTTAACTTTAATATTATACTTAAAATATACGCGAAGGGTTAGCTTTTACTATTCTATTACCTTTTTAATTAAAAGGTTATTAATATAAAGAATCTATAACTTAAGCGTCTTATAAATTTTTTTATTAACTTAAAGATAAGCTTAAGCTTATATAAGAAAGTTTCTTATATCCCTCTTATAATTATTATATAGTTTTAGTTTAAAAAATTTTAGTATATTATAAGTATTTATAGGGGTTATAAGTGTAATTCTATAAACTATTATAAGTTTCTTTTCTTACTTATTAATCTTTTTATAAAGGTTATTTTATTATTTAAAAAGCTATTAATTTTACTTCTTTATTTTAATAATCTTATTATAAAGGTACTTTATTATCTCCTTAAGGTTAATAATCTTTCCACTTAAAGTAAATATCTTAAAAGTTATTATTACTTTAAGTTTTAAGGTAACTTATTAAATAGAATTAATTAAAATGTAATAATAGCTTAGGTTTTAAAGTATAATAGGTTTATTTCTTAGAAAGTAAGTTAAGTTAAATGCTATAAAGTAACTTTTAAGTAATATTATAATAAGGCTATTAAAAGTATAACTCTTAATAGTAAAACTATTACTTAAATTAATTAATAAAGAATTAAATTACTTAATTATAATAAAATACCTTCTTTTTAAGTACTTATTTATTTCTTTATTATAGTTTTAAATTAATTAGCTTAACTATTAATCCCTTTAAACCTTAATTAATTAGCTTAAGGTTTAATTAATTTAATTCTCTTTAATTAATACGTTTAAATATTAACCTCTTTAATTACCTTTTAGGTTACGTAGCTAATTACGTACTCTTACCTTCTTCTTATACCTATAAGTTATATTTATCCTAGCTAGTATAGTCCCGTCCCGTCTCTCGTGTAGTGTCGTTTATAATATATAGCCTATAAGTAATATAAAATATTATACGTAATACAAATAACCCTTTCCCCTTTTTAAGCTACTTATTACTAAAGATTTAACTTAATTATATAAGTAATAATTATTATATTATATAATTCTAGTATATTATAAATTATATATATTATTATTATAAGAAACTTTATTATAGGATTAATTAAGTATATAATTCTTCTAATAATATACTAAAATAAACTTAGCTATAATACTAGTCTTTTAATACGCCTTTTTAAGGAGATTTATTATAGGTCTTATTAAAAAGAGAAACATTAATATTTATTTATTAAATAAATATATAAGGTAAACTTATATATAATATTTTACTTACCTTTTAAGTATTATTAATAGGTTCTACGATTTAGTATTAACTTAAATTTTATTATATAGTAATATATTTTAATCTTTCGCTTTATAGTTAAACTTATCTTAAATAATTAAAAGGATAAGAAATATAATATATAATACTTACTTATACGTTACTTAAGCTAATTAATACCTATATAAGTAAAATTATTATTCTATATTTAACGAATAAGAACTTAAGAGTAAAAAGAGATAAAAAATAAAAACGCGTAGTCTTATAATAAGAAAATTTTACATGAAACTATCTATTAATTACTTTATTATAAGTTACATGCTTATTCTTATTTAATAGAAATTTTATGTATTATTTTTACTTATTACCCCTTTATTAAAGCTTTAAGGTTAAACCTTTTCTATTATTTCTTTTTATTATAGATTTTAATTCTAATAATAATATTTAAAAGTATTTATTCTCCCCTTTTTTATTACTAATAATTCGTCTATTAGATATTAATTTAAAGAGAATTATAAATACTAATTATCTTTTATATAATATAAGAGACCTTACCTAATAGTTAAACTTTATAACTTAATAATTAATAATTAAATTCTATTAATAATAAATAATTACTTATTTAATAAGTTTATTATTAAGCTTAATTATAAGAAGAATATTTTAATTCTCTCGCTAGTCTTATATATAAAAGTCCTTTATATAAGGCGCGTAATAATTAAATAGTATACTAAAAGTTATATGTAATTATTATTATACTATACTTACCTACCTATTTACTTCTTAAACTAATAATAGTATATTTATTATATTAAAATATCTTATTAAAGCTAGGTTTTATAAAACTAACCGCTTATTAGACCCTTTTAAAGATATAGAATAAGAATTTAAGGTAAGTAGTATATTATTTATATATATTAATTTTATTAATTAATTTATAGGTTAAAATACTAAAATAACGCTAATAAATATAAAAGAAGTTATTAGTCTTTATTACTTAAACGCACTTAACTATAAATATTATTATAAACTCTACTTTTAATAATATTCTTAAATTTCTTTACCTAAGTATTATAATCTCTAACACTCTATTGATAGTAAAATATATTTATAACTATATTATATTAATATAATAATCTCTTTTATAATATATTATAAAAGGATTATAAATATTATTAATAATTAATAATTAAACTAAAAATATTTAAACTTAAATAATACTTAATATATTATACTACTTTATTAATATAAAGTAGAATCTTTAAATAATTAATTTTAGTTTAATTAATATATTTAAGAATACATTTAAAGAAAGGTAAAACTAAAAGATTATTTACTACCTTTAATAAAATAATCTATAATTATATTACCTATTAAAGAAAGTTAAATTTATTATTAATAATAATAGCTCTTACCTTAAGCTAAAGCGTTTTTATAAAGCTATTTTATAGTATATTTCTTTTAAATAATAATAACCTAAGATTTACTTTATTTACTATATTACGTATATTTTAAATCTTATTATTAGGGAGGTTATTTATACTACTAAGATAATAGCAATTAAAAAGAGTATAAATTATTAAAATAATACTTATAAGCTTAAAATAAAGGAAATTATTAAGCTTAATAATAACCTTAAGAGTTATCTTTAAGATATTATTAGAAGCGTAAGTAAAATACATATAAATTTAATCTTAGTTATTATTCTTAAGGTATAAGATATTTATTTACACTCTTATATATCTTACTATTATAAATCTAGTATTTTTATTAATTATTTTTATTAATACTTTTATAAATTTAAAATTTTACCTTATATTTATCTTAAAGTAATAAGACGTAAGTAGCCTTTATAAATATATAAGGTAACTTACGCTTAAGGCGCGCTTTATTATAGCTAATACGCGACGTTACTACTTAATAGAATTTAATTACTTTAATACTATTATAAGCTTATAAGCTTTACTAATTAATTAATACCTTTTTTAATACTAATATAACTTTTTAAGAGGGTAAATTTAATAATAAGAATTTAAAAATAAGTTAGCTATCTTATTAATATTAACGCGATTTTTTTATAGCTTATAAATTTTATAAGTTATAATAATAGCTTAATACTTTTAAACTCTTAGAATATAATATAATTAATATATTAATATCTTAATATTACCTAAGAGGCTATATAAAGTTAAGCTAATATATAGAATTCTAGCTTATTTAAAGCCTTATATATAATCTTATAATAAGTAATTAATAATATAAAGGAGAAGGCTAATAAGTATAATACTCTTTTATATAAAGATAAAGATATATATACTATTATAGCTTTACTTACTCTAATTAATATTAAGTATATAAATTAACGCTATTAGGCGTATTTAAGCCTATTATTTCCTAAATAATTAAGTAATATAATTAAGTTATATTATTAAAAGGTATTTACGTAAAAGTATATAAAAATATATTATTAAAGCTATAATAAAACTTATTAATAATTATATACTATAAGCGAGTTATTTATTAAGGTCTTTAACTTTAACCTTTAAAAGGTACAGTTATTTTATAAATTATTTTTAGTAATTATTTTTACTAATAATATTATATTTTATAGATAAGAGTAATAAACTTTAAGTATTTTTATATTATTTATTAGGCTTTTTTTTATAAACGTTAAAATATATTAAAAGATATTTATAGCTTTTAATAATAAATCTTAAAGTAACTTTTATATTAAAATATCTTAAGAATAGCTTAAAACTATCTTATTATTTAGCTAAGTATTATACTATTAAAGCGCTCTTAAAGTGTTTATTATAATATTAACTACTATAATTAATACTATTTATTAACTAAGGTATTAATAAACTATTTTTCTATATTAATTTATAATTATAAGAGTAATTAATAGCTATTATTATTAAAAGACTACTTCTTAAACACTAATATTCTAGTAATTATATAATAATAATACTTATATAAGCTATAAAAGGCGCTTAAATACTTAAATATATTAAATAAACCTAATAATATAAGCTATCTTTTATTAAATAAGTATAATATTAATACAAGTATTTATTCTATATTTATTACTTAAATTAAGCTAATTATAATATAAATAAGAAACTACTTACTTAACACGTAAATTAACTTAAAGAGAATAAGTTATATATATAATAAATAAAGAGCTTTAATATTTTAAGTTAAATATTATATAGCTTCTCTTCTTTATTAATTATATATAATAAGGTATTATTACCCCTTAAAGATACCTTAAAGCTCTTTAGCCTAATAATTAAAGCTAAGCGTTAAAAAACTAATTAAAGTATAAACCTTAAAGTATAAAATAAAAATAATACTTCTTTTGATACGCTTAATATATTAACTATTATTACGCGCTTAAAAGATTAAATTAAAGCTTAATTATTAAGTTTAAGTTTAACTTTAATAAGTTTCACGCTAAGAAAACCTTATCTAGCTAATTTAATATTAGCTTAAGATACTCGCGTATAAAAGAGATAATATATAGAGTATTTAATATTTATTATATTACGTATATAAGTTAAAAGAAATATTTAATTAATTAAAAGAGAGTTATTATAATAAAGAGAAATATAATAAAATAATTATTATAATTAATTATTATATAACTTAATAAATATACTCTTAAAGTAATTACGTTTACCTTAAAGGTAATAAGTAATTTAAGTATTCTTAAATTAAATAATAATACGCTTAACGTAAATAGCGTAAAAATTAATATCTTAAAATAGGGAAATAAGGTAAAACTTAATAAATATACTTAAATATACTCTTAAATTAATTACGTTTATCTTAAAAGGCTAAAGTAATAAATAAGCTAAATATTCTTATATTAAATAATAATATACTTAACGTAAATAACGCGGGAATTAATATATTTAAATAAGGAGATAAAGTATAACTTAATAGACTTTTATAAGGCGTTAATTAATAATAATAAAGGTTTTAAGTTACACTTATATAAGTATTATATAAAGTAAAATATAATACTTTAATACTTAATTAATAATAATAATTATTATAATTTAATATAAAGAAAGTAAGCTATATAAGTCTTATTTAAGTACCTAAAAACACTTAATATTTTTAATAAATAATTATAAATACCCTATTTTCCTCTACGAATCTATTTAAGTCTTTTTTTCCTACCTATACCTACCCAAAGCCCACGAGTAAGCAACTCACACGGGTACCCGTGGACCTTTTACACCCTACTCCAAAGTCATTTGCAACGGAATAGCACAGCCACAGCCACCTAACTTGCCAGGGGCGTGGCTCGGGACCCCATATATTCTCTCCACTTTGGGTCGGTGGGGTCTCATTCTTAGTCATCATTGCGTGGCTTGTGCGACAGATCTCACGTGATCTCGCCATCGAAAATAAAATTGTACCACAAAATCTTGCCGATCGATGCATCCATCATTCAACAATTCTTCTTCTTGTCAGCCAACGCCCCCACGGCGCTGCGTTGCATCGCCGATGTCAATTCAGCGCAGGCCAAAAAGGTCCTCCTCTACCCAGACTGAGTAAGTTGTTGCCATTCTCCTGTTCTTGCTGTTTTCTTTGACCATTATGATGAATTTTCCCTTGTGAAATTACCGCGGCTTATGACACTCGTCAGAGTGGCCTGATTACGAATATTACTCAACTATTTCCTGATTTTGTGTTCCTTCCACTTTTCCATCACGCGAGATATGTATCATGTTCAGAGTGGTTGCTAACAACTGTTCCAGTTTCCAGATGTGCCTTTGACAGACCGAACTTTGTATTTTCACCGACTGACGTAGCAAGCCACTATTTGTCGATATAGTACTATCCAGCTCCTCATATACGTCTTCTCCATAGCGTACGATTTATTCATGCGTTGCAAATATTCCCCTCAGTAGTTGGGTGTTCCAAGCCTGGAGGTTCTGTTCGGCCACCCTGTGTTTAGATACTCCAAATCACAACAGCTTCGGCTTCTAGCTAGTCCCAAAGAAACAATTTTGCACGTTATATGACACCTCGTATCTTTCCAGTTGATTGAAATTGCTACCGCGTCCACATTTAACTGTTGATAAACACGTATCAGGCCATCTCAAAAGTACAAGCAGAGCACTCGGGCCTCACGGTCTCACCGTCAGCTTGCTTGCTTCCGATCACCATTGCCGATTTTTGTGACAAGCTTTGTGAATCGTACACGTTAAGCGAAACTACAGTGGTCGAGGAAACCCCTTGATCAAGACCAATGGCTTTTTGCGTACGATGTGTGCAAGATGACCCTTTGTGTCTTGCCGCATTCAGAGATCTACGGACTGCCATTGACCAATACAGTCACGGCCAACAACAATTATAGTACTTGAGAACCACCGAGTTATGGAAAACTCTAGAGGCATAAATAGGCGCCGAAAAAAACCAAGAGCTCCAAGGCAAGCCATAAAGTTAAGCTAGCTGGCCAACTCACACAGCGCTTCACCACGGCGCTGTTGGAAACAAAATGTCAACGTCACCTACCCTATGGCCAGATTGCATTTCGGCGTGCTGTCTGTTTAGGGGATGCAAACTAGAAACACCCCGGTATTAGCCCTCTAATGTCTGCCTAGCTAACCCAATTAACTGAATATCAGATGACAGTCTGACCAGACCAGACAGGTTTGTAACCTCTTGGACGCGCATCTTGTGGGGTTGGGAGTGTTGCTAGTTTTGGAAGTGATGCAGCCTACTCCGCGCACATGAATGCAAAAGCAAAAAAAAAAAAAAAAAAAAAAAAGGATAGCATGCACTCCGTACATGCGCAGGCAACAAAGCCCTCAACTGTACCGACTAATGTGCATGGATGATGTGATTTGCCGTCTTCGACAACCGAGGATATAGTAGTTGTGAGGATTGCGTGCCCTGTCTCGTGCCGTCTACTGCCAGGGTGGTAAGCGCACGCCGAGACATGGCCGCCAAATTGAGACGAACGGCGATTAGGAGAGGCTGAAATGTATGTTTAAAAAGGACTCGGAAATATTCCGAAGCCATGACAACCGCAGACGCCACCCGTACATGTAACACGCCTCCTGTTATTACACGCCAACCTGTGGCACACACCCCTGTGTTTTGTTTTGTTTTGGCGCTTCTCCAGCAGAGATCAACATATAATATGCATGTCTTGAGCAGCACCGCATACGAATTCCCGAATATGACCAAGAAGATGCTGCACGGTTTAGTGGTAATGGAGGGAGTCGTGCAGATTCGCCCAACACTTAATAGTTGGGTCACTTCTTGTCAACATGGACGTCGTATTCACTCTCGTAGCCAAAGACGACCTACCTTGTTTCCCTCTTGCCCATTACTAGCTCTCACTGCAGCCCAACCATGTCTACCACCCTGATCTCAGCAGACAACGAGTGGTCTCCGCTCAAGGCCGTCATTGTCGGCCGGGCAGAGCACTCGGCCTTCCCGTCGGAGCCACGGGCCGTGTTCGAGGCGAGCATGCCGGCCGAGCACGTCGACGAGTTCCGGCCGGGGAACCCGTTCCCCGCCGACATTGTGGCCAAGGCGCAGGAGGAGCTCGACAACCTGGCGTCGGTGCTGCAGCAGCACGGCGTCAAGGTCTACCGGCCGGACGAGGTGGACTGGCTCAAGGTCGGGGGCTACACGGGGTCGATGCCGCGGGACACGCTCATGACGGTGGGCAACACGCTCATCGAGTCCCCCTTTGCGTGGGCCTGCCGCCGGCGCGAGGTCGAGCTCGGCTACTCGAGCATCCTGCGCGAGCTGTCGTCGGGCGGCGGGCCGGCACGCATCTGCCGCGCGCCGACGATCCTCGGCAAGGACACCATCTACGACCAGGCCGTGATTGACGGCACGCGCGAGCCCAACGGCAGCCCGAGCTGGTCCATCAACAACTCGCGGCCGGCCATGGACGTGGCCGACTTTGTGAGGCTGGGCAAGACGCTCGTCGGGCAGCTGAGCCATGTCACCAACATGAAGGGCATCGAGTACCTCCGCGCGCAGGTGCCCGACGGCTACTCGGTCGAGGTGCTGCGCACGACCGACGACCACGCCATGCACATTGACACGACGATCCTGCCGCTGCGCCACGGCCTGGCCGTGTACAACCCGGAGCGCGTGAGCGAGGCCGAGCTGCGCCGGCACGCCGTCTTCGCCGGCTGGGACCTCCGGCCGTACCCGATCAAGCCGAAGCCGCGCGAGCCGCCGAGCCCGCCCATGTACATGTGCTCGCCATGGCTGGTGCTCAACGCGCTGAGCCTGAATGAGAAGCAGATCTTTGTTGAGGAGCAGGATGTCGAGTTTGCCAACTGGCTCCGGGACGAGTTTGACATGGAGCCCATCACGCTGCCGTTTCAGCATGTGAACTGTCTCGGGGGCTCGTTTCACTGCGCAACCGTGGACTTGGTGCGCGAGTAGACGAAACACCGGGGAACGAGTAGTCATGGCCTGTTATGCAACCATTTTAGTTGAGCGGGCGCTCGTGTTGCTAGTGAAAGAATTGTAGTGATGCGCAGAATCTCGTTACACAATGTGAAGAGGACCATGCGGTGAGCCCGACGCAACGTCTGGTCTCTGTGATTGTACTGGCCGTCAGCGGGAGTGACTGGATCGGCTATTGATGCAGCGTAACAATCGGCTCATGTAGATATCTCCCGAAATGGCATTGAGTTTGAGTTTGTTTGATATTCACAGTCGAATGCGGGTCAAGGGGCATGCGCCCCCGCAAAGTTGGGGGCTTTTCTGTTTTCTTGGCGAGATCCATCAAAGGGTCTCAAGAAATAAAAACACGGTGAAATACGGAGTAATGTCTCGTGCCCAATCTGCTGCATTCGCAACGGCAGAGAGGAATGCGTCGCCAACGGAAATGAGCCGCGGGTCCGTTTTGCGAGAGAAAACCAAAATCCCCGTGGCGAGTTATTGGTCCCATTATTTTGCCTGGTTGGTTTCCGGCCGCAGCAAACAAGACCAGACAGACGTGCAAGTCTCAGTTGCGTACCCCGTATGTTGTGATATGTCGTTGCGTGGTCGATCCCTGCCATGTAAGAGGAACACGCGGAAAAAAAGGCAAGCTTATGACAGACCCACTATTGCTTATTTACTGGCGGAGCAGAACCCGCTTTTTTTTTTCTCGCCCGCAACTAATTGGCGCCAATTGAGGGCTCTCTTTATATGTAAGTGAATATCCAATGCCCGATAGAGATGAGAGGGAACAAAAAAAACACAGAGAAAAAAACAAAAAAAAAATTAAAATTAAGCATGCTTCCTGTTTCCAGCACGGTCAATGGGATCCCATCAGCTGAGGAAATGATGCACAAACGGGTCAAGTGGCGCCGGCTAGCTACTTGGCTACCGATGTATGACTGCAATCTGACTTGACGGCTCGGCATCTGTCAACTCGTCTCGTTCGGGTACTGGTGCCTTTGAGTTAATGTTTCTCCACAACGGCTTGCTGTGTCACCCCAGGCATGTACCTGGGCGGTTATATGCACATACAGAAGACACGCCTCAGGGAGCCGCATACATATGCAATTAGTCGCGCTGGGGTGCGCAGGTCGGCGGCTCGAGCCCCGCTCAACAGCTGCACATGGACCGTCGACGGCACATCGTTGTATTGCAGACGCCAGCAAGATCGACACATCAATCAATCGCCATGTTCCGAAGCCAAACCGCGTGCGGTTTGCGGGAGACACAGACACCTCAGGGTGTTGCTGCAACGCATACGAGCTTAGGTGCCCTTTTTCCCTTTTTTTGCGCCACCATCATCTTGTCCTGAGTAGGAACCAGCCCCATTGCGATATCGGTCGTGACATTTGGTGCCGCGACACCGCCATGTCGCGATGCCGCGAGCAGATGACGATTGTCAGAGTTGTGCGGTAGCGCCAGAAAAGCTCTTTTCGGCTGCATCACTACTCCCGCAGACAGACGATACAATTCAGTTTTCCCCCGCATATTACTGACCCAAGCCATTGATCGCCTCGACACCATGGTCAGCAAGGCGAGAGACACTCTGCGTCTCCCATCCTCCTCCGACACCGTCGTCAACAAACTTGACCGCCGCGCTTGCTCAGCGGCACCGGCATGCATCTTTCTTTCTCTCTTCTCTCTTCTCATCAAGGGTCGCCGATTATCAATTAAAGATGGAGAAAAGGGACATTCCTAGTGACGTTCCAATCCGCTTCATAGCAAAAAGCTACACCCACCGCCCGAGTCACCACCCCTTGTCCAAGACAACCCGCCGATGGAACCCGTAGAAGATGTCCTCTACGGAACGGTAAGTCTTGCCATCCGTCGCAGCAACTGGCCCAGCAACTCACACGACCCAGTTCGGCGGCATGCTGGGCAAATACATCGAACAGAGCCAGCCGGACCAGCTGCCCCTGCGATACGCAGGCCCGTTGGACTGTTTCCGCCGGTTTCTCAGTCCCACGGCGCCCTGGGCCTGTAGGCATCAGCGTGCCGCTGGTTGGCGCCGCCGTCGAAACCAGCAGCCTGTTTGCCTTTGAAAGCGCAGGCCGCGAGATGCTGTACGCGTCTGGACTGGCGTCTCGAGACGACAGACTGCCCGCGCTCCTGGCCACCGGCGCCTTCGCGGGCGCCCTCGCCTCCTTTGTCCTTAACCCCTGTCGAGCTGGTCAAGTGCCGGATTCAAGCGCCCACCTCGGCAGATCGAGTCCACACGGCCCCCTATGCGTCATCCGGGACGTCTTTCGCAACAAGGGCCTGCTCGGCTTCTGGCACGACCAAATGGGCACTCTGATCAGAGAGACGGGCGGCGGCGCGGCTTGGTTCGGCGCCAAAGAGGCCGTGACTGCCATGTTGTACTCCCGGGCACAGTATGCTGCCTCGCCGTCGCAGAGGGGGGATAATATTCTGCGCAGGCCGCTGCCGCTGTGGCAGCAGGCTGTTGCTGGCGCCTCGGCCGGCGTCTCCTACAACCTCTTGTTCTTCCCCGCCGACCAGACACCATCAAGTTCCGGGTGCAGACGCGGGCAGTAGGGGGGCCTGGTTCCTTTTGGCGCGAGGGCCTGGCTCTTTGGTAGAGCCAGGGGCTGCGTGGCATGTATGCGGCTGTGGCATCACATGCCTCCGGCCTGCACCTAGCTCGGATTCATCTTCGTGTCGTTTGACGGACTGAAACGTGTCTTTCCGCTGCATTGAGTTCCCGCAGCCGCCTCGAGTCACATGTGAGGGCAACACAGTCTGAAGCGGGAAAACAAAAAGTTGTGGTGGGCAAGAGTGTGACTGAGACAGTGGCTGGCAATGTTCCCGCGAGATGGCCATGTCTTGCTCTGTGGAACTGGACAAATCCTCTCTCGGTGATCAAGCGCGTCGGAGCCACATGCCGCTATTCACCCTGCCAAGTGTGTCAACGTAGTAGGGAATTGAATCCTTTTACCACTCTCACTTAAATTTGATGTTATGTTTGCTATTACCTCTGTAGTCTTGAAATTTCCGAGGTTGGATTTACACAGTCTTGCTCCGCGTATGGATGGTCCAAGGGTTTGCCATGTGGATCGTTTCTTCCTTTTTAAACCTCGGGCATACATGCCATGAGCTTGCCGCGTGCACGGCAGGTGGATGGAGGATCAGAGCCGTGCATGTTTCTGCTTCGTCAGCGTAGCATACATGGATTCCGGACGGTTTACCGGGTGCCGCTGCACAAGTTTGGACATTCATCGCGGGTTAGAGCTTGGCACCATCGTTGCATTGAGGGGAAGGGGTCTGGCTACAGGGATAATAAGCATCACGGTCAGGGAGGAATAGGCCCCTCAAGTCGCAAAGGCGGAGCGGGTTGGGGGGTTCCTGGAGAGAAGACACCCCCTTGATGCTAGGATTGTGTATATTCAATCCTTTCATGTGTCGTCGTGACGAGACTGGCTAGAGCGTGGTCTATCATGTGTTCTTGCGTCGACTCTAAACCTAAAAAAAAGGGAAACAAAGAAACACCAGGCCCTTTGTTTACTCGGCAGCGCTGCCTCCACTCGTGTATAGCTTGTAGAATGCCGACATTGAGTTCGCCAGAAGTTCCTGTGGGTTTCCAGATTCAACCACTTTCCCCTTGCTCATCAATACGATTCGATCAAAGTCCATCACGGTGTGTAGCTTGTGGGCAACGGCTATCAGGGTGCGCCCTTGAAGCTCCTGTCGCAGCACCCGCTGCATGAGTTCGTCTGTTTCCGAATCAACACTGCCCAGACTGTTAGCAATTCCCAATTCTGTGGATAGCCAGACATTGGCTGCATCCTTGGATTCATACCTGCTTGTTGCCTCGTCGAATATGACAATGTTGCCTGGGCGCGCAATCGCGCGGGCGAGACAGAATAGCTGCCGCTGACCGTGAGACAGAGAGTCCTCGCTCACTGGCGCGTCGAGTCCGCCGCGACTGTCCAGCATGTCCCAAAGTTGAACAGCACGCAGTGTTTCAATGATGCGCTCATCAGTAGAGATGTGCAGCGGGTCAACGTTCTCACGAACACTTCCGTGCAGGAAGAACGGTTCCTGGGGCAGTGTGTTGAGGCGCCGTCGCAGTTCTTCGCGCGATATCTTTCTAGTATCGTATCCGTCAATCGTGATGCTACCTGCATCCAGCTCAAGCATGCGGAGAATCGTCAACAGAAGCGATGATTTGCCACTAAGGACGCCTTTCAGTTAATAGTCAAGTAGTGACATGAACTGCACAAAGGAAAACTCACCTTCCTGTTCGTCCGCACAGGGCAATCTTTTCTCCCGGTTTGATTGCTAGATTGAATCCATCTATGGCAGGCTTAGCAGATGCCTCGTACGAGGCTGAAACATTGTCAAAGATAATGGAGCCGGCTGACGGCCAATTGTCTGGCAAGTCATCCGCCTCTCCATCCAAATTCTCCGGCTTGGTATCCTGAACAAAGGCTTTTATGCGGCCAATCGCACCGAGGCCCGTCTCCAATTGGGTCCATTGTGTGACAAAGCTCTGGAGAACGCCGCTGAAACTGATGACGTTGAAAAGAGCCACACCCAGCAACCCAGTTGATCCGTTGTGGACCATTGTTGCGAATGCAACCAGCATTACGGCAATGCCAGCTGCCAGCAGATCCAGAACCAGGGTCAGCCATCTCTGAATGCACCATAGCAGGTAGTATGGCTTCTGCGAGGTGTCAAGAGCCTCGTAGCTCTGATCCATGTACTCTGCAGACCATCCATATGCACGGATGCAAGTGATGCCCCCCAAAGTCTCAATAAAGTGAGAAAATAGCGGCGCTTTGGTTTCAATATCGAGCAGTCGCAGCTGGCGCGAAGTTCGTAGATAAAACATCTGAATAAGGAAGATGAGGGCTGCACAAACGGGGATGGAAGCAGAAACGTATCCCGAGCCGGTGAACACCAGCACGGCCGAGGTGATGACGCCGAGAAAATTCATAACGGTCTCGTCAAGAGATTGCGGAAGATCGCTGTCAATCAGCTGTAAGTCTTGACTGAACCTGTTTGTAGTTAATCCAGCGTTGGTCGATGTGAGAAAAGACGTTGTTGCGCTAGAAGATCATCAGTATCGGCAATCGAACGGCGAGGACAGCCTTCCGCAACTGGGAAAAAAAGGCACCAGTACTCACTGCATGGTTGTATCAAGCAAAAGCTGGTGGAATTTGCGTGACGTTTTCGGAACCAACATCATACGGAAAGCCCTAAAATGCAGTCAGCCTATTTGGCCATGTCCCGTGTGTTACATTAACCTACCAGTCAGATCCCATGCAACCTACAACCGCCAGAGCCGCGAGACCAAAATACACACCCAGCCAGTAGCCAATGTTTTCATTTGGGTGCTTGGCATTGTAGTCGGTCCACCATTGCAACCATATTGCTAAAGAAAAAACAGAGTTAAGAGGCTGGCAAAAGGACGGACTCGGGAACACCTACAAGGGAAGCTGAGCCCAAAGGTGTAAGCTGCGCAGATGAATGTATAAATCGAAAAGGTCCATGCACCAGCAACTTTGATGTAATACGCATAAACCTGCAAGTCGCTTGTTTTGCGCGCAGACCCCAGCTCGTCTTCCTCATTGGAGAGACCAAGTTCCTGGTAGATTTCTTCCGGCAACTCCAACAACTCCTGTCGCGACGTCTCAACGGCTGGCAGACTTGCAAGTCGCTGCACATAGCCGCCAGACGCGGAAACTTGCTCAAGAGTACCTTGCTCAGCGATGCTACCTTCCTTGTTGAGGACCACGATGTGGTCGGCAAAACGAAGATGGCCAACTGAATAAGTATTTAGTAAGTACGCGTGGCATCACAACCTCAAAAGAGTTACGGTACCTGAGTTTGTGGCAAGAACGACAGTTGATTTGGTCTTCTTGAGAATACCACCGGCATCAAAGACAGCCTCCAGAATGCTGGCTTCAGTCTTCCGATCAAGTCCTGTGAGGACATCGTCCAAGATGATAAGTGGGTTCCTGGAGTATAAAGACCGAGCCAACGACTACCTCTCGTCAGTGCCTGAGTTCTACCCATTCTGAAGCAAGAGATCACGACATCTGCTCACCACACGCATTTGCTGGCCGCCACTTAGACGCGAGCCTCGCGTACCAGTTCTTGTTTGGTCCCCATCTGGCAAGTCTTCAAAGTCAGTTTCTAGCGAACACGCGCGAATAACGGTATTATACCACTCCGTGTCCCAAGCAGACATTCCTAAAATGTTGCTTTGCACCGTGCCCCAGGTGATCCACGGCGACTGGGGAGCGAATGCGCATTTAGAATAAGCAGAGATAACGGAACCAGAAACCTCGGGCAATTCACCCAAGATAAGCCGCAGCAATGTTGATTTACCAGAGCCAACAGGCCCAACAATCATGGTTGTCTTGCCGCGAGTAATTTCGAGATTTATGTCCTTGACAATCGTTTTTTCAGAATACCCCGCCGCGGCGTCCTTCAAGCTAACAGCGCTGCCGCCGGCACTGAAAGTAGAAGTATCGAGGCTCCCAGGTCCCCTTGGGATACCATTCCGAGGCACTGTTGAGTAAGATTTTTGCGGTAGATTTTCATCAGATGGCGTGCCAGACTGTTGAAGAGCTGGAATGATTCTAAAGTCTTCCCTCTCAGCGGACAAGATATAGGTTTGCACACGATAAAACGCATTGAAGATGGTTTGAAAGTCCTCGAAGCCATGGAGCAAGGACATGACGGGCCTATCTTGCAGCTGGAACAGACTCAAAACTGCAAAAGCAACACCCTCCGTCAAGGTCTCTGTATTATTGACTTTTGCCAAGATGATATAAGACCCAAGACCCAAGACGGGGGCAAAAGTAAATGTACAGTTTGCTGTCAACACCAGGATTAGATTGTGTTAGAAAAAAGAGGCGCTCTGCAAGGAGTGTCGGAGCGACGAGACTCACCAGCGCCGGTCTGTAACACGGACAGGAGACGAAAAGCACGTGAGGACCGGATTTCTTTGATTCTGAGACTCGACACAATTGTGTGAATGGTGCTTGTCAAACCAGCCATTCTGATGGCCTTCATTGTTCCCAACATCTTGGATGTTACAGCCAAGCGTTTTTCAATAGCCTCAAGCCATGGTACTTGGGCGTTTCCGGCTGCAGAGGCAATAGGAATACCAATAGAAAGACATACTTGTGGTACGTTAGCATTTTGCAACTACGAAAATCTGTTATCCTGGATCGGGCTATACTTGCCAATAATGAAGCCGGTAGGGGGGAGTACGGCGATGCCGAGGAGCCTGTAGAGCAGCCCAAGGGACAAGGCGAGCTCCACGAGACTGGCATATGAATCATGCAGAATTGGCATACAGAGACCAATACGGTCAATATCAGCGCTCATCAATGTAATGGCCTCGGCATCGTGAACGGCACTGGCGTCAAGGCGAAGAGTTTTGCCGAAAATAATAGTGATTAAACTGCCGCGGAACATTGTCAAGACACGATATGTCATGTGTTCGTACCAGGCCAGCGACAGCTACAGAAGATGCGATCAGACTATGAGCGGCGATAAAAATGGGTAGGAACTACATCGTACTGCTTTACCAATGTGAACAAGAGCATACGCCCCAATGAGACCGTAGCCAAAGTTTCTTGTATTGGGACCGTCCGGTTCCACAGTGAAATCTAGTACTCTCTTTACTAAAAAGGGTTCAGCAAAAGTGAAACCTATATATGCCAGCCGCGGCAAGACACCAGCCAACAGATCCCACTTGTAGTGCCAAATAAAGACCCAAAGCAAAGCGGTTTTGCCAGATTTGTCAGCTGTGAGGTAGGTACATGTCAGTGAAGGACAGACTTGACGGTGCGAGGGGAGCGTCCAGAGGAACTAACCTTTTGCCCATCTTTCCTGCAACTTAGTAGGTCGAGAGGCATCGAGAATATCTTGGTCAAGTGGCGTCAAAGTGTCCACAGTCAGTAGCGTTTTGTATCCCTTGAAAAATAACCTGTTTAGCCAGACGAATAGCACTCTGCTGTAGAACGAGGCCGCGGCTTCGGGCGACGTGTTTCTCCATTGCAGCATAAGCAGCCTTCGCTTTTCAGTTGTTTCCAAGGCCAAAAGCACCAGCTTGACAAAGTAGCTGGCGAGGTGGATGGGGGCCACGACACGGTAGCCCGGGATGAAGAAGACGGTACGCGCACAAGCCATATCCAACAAGCAAGATATGCCGAGGTAGAGACATAGTATAGTCGATGGCCGAACAGATCGGACGTGCTCCAGGCATGACACGTAGAGCAGCCAGATAAAACTGGCTATGATGATGGCTCTTAGTGGTATAGTGAGCCTGGTGGTAGGCGTATTCGGCTGTGCCCAGAGAGCAAGCAGAACAATCTGGAGGGCGATGTAGACAGAGAATGTCACCTATGAAATACTCTTTGTTAACTACCTAGTAGGTCTGAGCGGTATGAAAGAAGGAGTCGAAGCATAAATTACAAGTTTTAGTGTGAAAAGCCACGATCTATTGACTTTGGGAGCAGTATTCCAAAGAAGTCTGGCGCGAGGGACGAGGATCAGGACTGGAAGCTTGGCTTAGCAAGGCGTAACGTAAACACCAAGAAAACAGGCTGCTGTCATCTCTCGTACCCGTAAGGAGAAGAGGCATAAGAGTGAGGATGCTCTCTTCGAATAGAAGCGTGAAGTCGAAGCCATTGAGACAAGCGTATGCCACTGTGGGGCCAAACACGTCGTGAATATCAATCGAGCACGAGCTACGGGCCATGCTGGCGGTGAGCACAGCGTTTTCCCTTGGTGATAGTATTTGGTGAATTAAGGAGCCCATGATTTGGCTCTGGGGTGGTGGCGAGGCCAATTGCGATTTTGGTACGCGGCACTCATGGGGGAAAGGCCATGAGGGTGGCGAGTGTCCAGTTCAGCGATACCGCGTCAGCATGATGAATTGCGCCCAGAAATTGATGATGGAAATCGTCGCGCGTTAATCATCATCTCGGACGTAAAAAATTTGGGGGATCATCCGCCGTTGATAAACTTACCCCGCGGGGTGAAGTGTAAAGCATGGACCCCACCGTCTTCCCGTGTCCTCAATCCGATCTTGCCCAACTTCCCCCTTTTAGGGGCCGTCGGCTCCACCGTCTTATTTATTGTCATTGTCAACTAATACAAACTGGAGGTCTCTCCACTTTTGGTAGTGCAATTGGCAGAAGCCAAGTCATCTGTCAGTGAGAGCCACTGCGATACAATTCAAATATTGGCATGGTGACGAAATGTCGACGACCACGGCAGCGGTTGAAGAGCGATGACGACTGGTATGCGACGTGGGACTCGGCATTGGACAAGCAAGACCTGCAGGTCTGGTGGCCAGGTTGCTAGGGTGCAAGTAAGCACTCCGTACTCCGCGGCTTCTGGCCTGAGACTGTCGTGGATTACAGCATATTGATCATCGCCTATGTCAGCTCGTAACTAGACGCCTCATGCGCCACCCGAGCGGCAGAAAAAGACGGATTTGGAGCAACGGCCACGATGACGGACCAATCGGGAAGAGTCTGGTCCATTTTACAATTTGCCAAGGCTTTCGCAAATTACGGCATACGGCACGCTACTTTGCTCTGAAGTTGTCCATCACCAGTCACTTTTGCTGCCCGTTGAGAGCCCTAATGGTTGTATAGAACCAGCCCATAGTATGATTGCTACCAAGATCAATACTTTTATCCGACAGATCGTTCTCTCCTTGAATTACTGCAAGTGGCCTGCCTTGCTCCCCGGGCTGCCCGACTAGCTAACATGGCGCACCTTGCGCACTGTTGCCACGCTCCCGCTGCCGCTCCGTCAGTTGCCTAAAACTGAGGTCACATCGCTGGCCCCGGGGCATGGCGTTCTGCGTCCCAAGCTGCTCCATACTCCTGTCCGTCGTGGGCGACTGGGGATCGTCCCAAAGCCCAAACTCCATCACGATGCCCGCAATCAAGAGCTTGATCTCGGCTACGGCGAACGCCTTGCCCAGGCATAGGCGTGCGCCATAGCCAAACGGCATGTAGCACGACTCCATGGCCCGCATGGTGGCTTCGTCTGCCTCCAGCCAGCGGTCAGGCCTGTACATGTGGGCATCTGGGAACACGTCTGGCCTGTGGTGTATCGACAGGGTTGATGTTGACACAATGGTCTGCATTTCAACATCAATTGTTAGCACAAAGAAACAACTTTCAATGAAAAGAAAGAAAAATGAACTCTAAAAAAGGATAAAGAATAAAAAAAAAAAATAGAAAATGCGCCAAAAGAAATCACTTACTCCAGCTGGGAGCACAACCCCGTTATATGCCTTGGTAGCAGGCACTACTCTCTCAGCCCTCCCGCTTGACAGAGGACTGAGTCGGCTGGATTCTTTAAAACAAGCATCCAGTATCGGTGCGGCCATGATGTCGTCAAAGTTGGGCAAGCCATCTTCTTTGACAGGCAGCGCGAAAAGTTCTGCTCGAATGCGGTCTTGCCATCCAGGGTGGCAGGCCAGGTTCCAAAGCGTATAGGTGAGCGAGAGAGCAACCGTGGTTTGCGCGGCATGGATATTGTCTAGCATTTCGGCGGCAATCCATGACGTGGGAAGAGCCTCGCCGTCGGGCGTCTTCATGTTGCTCAGCTGGTGCAGCAGGGAGCCGGCAACCATCTTGTCCGGATTCCGCCTTGCCGACTCAATCTTGTCCATGTTCCAGTCGGTCAACCTCTCCTCGGCCGACAGAAAGGTCGGGTCCTTCCTGGCATACGACACGACCGCCCTAACCATCTTGTGAACCAGCGGAAAGTTGTAGGAGAGGTTGTTCCAGACCTCGACCTCCTTCCAGCCCTCCAGTATCGCGCGCTCCTCGCACTCTGCATCCCCGATTGTGCGGGCGCAGAGCTCGGGGCCGTACACCAGGTTCGTGATGTTGTCGAAGGAGTAGAAATTGCAGTACAGCAGAACGTCCACCGTCGGGTGTACCGCAATGTCTCTCTTCAGCTGGTCGAGAAACCTCCTGACATTGGTCCACAGGGGCTGCAGGCTGGCCGGCTTATATATGGACGTCGGCTGGTAAAAGGCAAACGTTCGCTTGAGCATCTGGCGGTGCTCCCTCACATCCAGCGTGCAGAATATTGGTCGTTCGCCGTACATGAGGAAGTTGTCAAAGTATTTACTCTTGGGATGGCGCCCGGTAGACCCGTATATCTCCCTCGTCAGCGCCGCATCGGAAAATGAGACTTCTCCTGGCGCAACCATAACAACGTCGCCATATTCGCGGTGCCACTCGTAAATCTTTTCAATGCGCCGCAGCCACATGTCATGGTAGACGGCCCAGTAGCGTGTGATTTTGCACAGCCTGGGCCCTGGTACGTTTCTGTACGGCGACAAGAACAGGGCGTAGATGACTTTGCCGGCTGTGAGGCTTGCAACGAGGACAAGTGAGAAGATTAAGGGAGTGTAGAGGGCCATGTTGGATATGACTTCACTGTCGTGACGTTTCAATGATATTAGCTAGTAGTATGGTAGACCGGAGCGAGTTGAAGCTCCACGGCAAGAGGCAACAAGGCGTCTGGTATACCTGGGCGCAAAGCTGGGCTCTATGAAGGATGACGACGGGAAACCAGGTAGAAATGCAAGAAATTTGCTCACATTGTTTAAATAAACGTGATGACTGGGGGGTGAGCGGAATTGCATCATGCCTCGTCGTGCTTGTCACTACGCTTCCGACTGAAAGTCCTCCGATGATACAGTACATAATTCAGACCAGGAACCATCCAAGGCCACGGAGTACTGGTCTCTACGACGCCGTGAGAAAGACACGGTTGATCAACGACTGGTCAAGAGGCAACGGCGGCGGTATTCCGCTTTTCTTAAACAGCAAATGTTGTAGGACGCCACTTTGTTCCGGCTCAAGGAGGGGGTCTTTTTTTTTGTCTTGCTTTTCATACTCTTTTTGATACAGGCGTGCGTGCATTGTGAATAGCTTTGTCGCCGTCCTCTGCATTCCGGAAAGGGCCTTCCTCATGCCATAGTAACGTTATATGCGGCATGAGTACTCCGTATCTCTTGAAGCCCGTGGCTTGCAACAACATGTGGCGGTTCTGAAGGGGGGGGAGTGTGCATGCAAGATATACGCGGGAGTACGGAAAAGGTGATCCTGTTTCCTTTTTAAGGATGTGGCAGCAAGACTCAATAACGACTATTCTGATTTTGTCCAAAGCTCTCATCTTCCTTCAGCTCTGACTTAGTTCTCGGGCACGGCTTGTCACTAAATCCTTGTTTAAAAAAAGCATATAGTGCTCCGCAAGCGAATAGTTACTAGCTGAAAAGCATGCCTGCGTTAGCTCGTTTTTCAAGCTTAGTTAACTCGAGCAGGCAAACGGAACCGAGAAACTGCTCAGGGTACTTTAAGTAGTTAGTGCGAAGCCTGAAGGGGAAAAGCTCAATTGACATGTGTGGAACCCGGCCGTACGCCCTTGCTGTCGCACGTGATATAAGGGGTGTGTCCCAGATCCAATATTTATGCAATAATTGACATAGACCCTCCTCCAGGGTCCGAGCCAGGGGCCGAAGGACTCAGGGGTCCAATGAATTGATGTGAGGACCCCCACGCGCGTCAAAAGCAGCCCAGTGCGTCGGGCCGCCTCAGCCGCTCGGTCTCGGCGATAGATCCGGGGGGTGTCTATTGGCGGCTGACAACGCCATGCATGGCGAAATATTGCGACAGCTCTTCTGTATATGATCGTCATTGCTATATCCTGTTACTAAAGTTGTGTTTCATGACGGAATACAGAGTACGTAATGCTGACTTCAACAAGCGATAGTTACACGCCCACTAAACTGGAACGACCGGAGGACCCTGTCTGTGTGTGACAAATGTCATGTAAGTGTTGCTACAGTCTTCATTTGGGCACTACTGTTACCAGCCTGAAATGGCTGGGGATGAGCTCTTTTTGTTTGGGGGGGGGGGCGCTCTAGTTGGAAGTGTAACCTTGAATCTTTGAATCATCGGATTATAAGCCGTGGGCGGATGGAAAACTTCACGCCCCCCACCACTACCTCTATTGTAATGATTTTTGCGGCCGGTGGTTTTGTTTCTAGACGCAGAAGCTTCTTGAGAAACAAAAACGAAACGTACGGAAAACATTTCATTGCTTGTTAAGTTATTCGCGGTGGCTCTGACAACAATCCCGCCACCTACCGTACAAACAACGAAAGTGCAATCACGGTCATCGAAAAAATGTCCGCAATTGCACGAAATGAGGTGCAAGATTCCTCATCGCCGCACCACGACGTGCCTCAACATGCCGCAACTACTGCCGCTACTCCTCAAGATCTTCAGATCATTTGGAAATGGAACGAGTCTGTTCCAGAGACGGTGGACGGCCGTATCCACGATCTCATCACACAGAAGGCGCAATTGCAGCCCGAGGAGCAGGCTGTCTGTGCTTGGGACGGAAACTGGAGCTATCGCGAGCTTGATGAGCTCTCAACTAACCTGGCACACCGACTCGTCCGCATGGGCGTCGGTCCTGACATCATTGTTCCCCTATGCTTCCCAAAGTCAAAATGGACCCCGATTGCCATGCTTGCTGTCATGAAGGCTGGTGGTGCATCAGTCGTTCTCGAGACAAGTCTACCCAGCGACCGGCTATATAGCATTGTTCAACAAGTCGAACCGATTTTAATACTTTCCTCCTCTTTGACCACTGAGCTTGCCGGCCAGCTCACCACACGGCCAGTCGTAGTTGTCGACGAGGCCAGTACCACCTTCGATGTCACTAGCATATTACCAGAGGTGCAGCCATCGAACATTCTCTACATTGTCTTCACTTCTGGCAGTACCGGTACCCCCAAGGGCACTATAATTACCCACTCCAACTTTTGCAGCGCTATTCACCACCAGCGGGCCATATTAGGCTACTCCAGTTCCTCGCGAGTGTACAATTTCACCAAACACTCCTTTGATGTAACTTGGTCTGATTTCATCTTCACCATGACTGCTGGTGGCTGCCTCTGTATCCCGTTGCAACAAGAAGCTATGAGCAACCTTGCTGGCTCAATATTAGCATATAACGCAAACTTCATAAATATTACACCATCAGTTGGTAGCATGATACGGCCATCGGATCTAAACGGCACATTAAAGCAAGTAGTTTTCGCGGGTGAGGCTCTGCCAAGCCATCAAGCTTCGGAGTGGGCACAACATACCCGCGTCATTAATTTGTACGGCCCGGCCGAATGTACAGTCGGGGTTACTTTGGCCGTGATGGGCGACATTGCCAATGTAGACTCTTTTTCCGCCACTATCGGCCACAGCATTGGTTCGTGCAGCTGGATTGTCGACCCGTCCTGTCATGATAACCTGTTGCCTGTTGGAGCCGTTGGTGAATTGCTATCGGAAGGTCCAGTTGTGGGAGCTGGATATCTTGGCAATGCTGAGAAAACAGCTGCAGTGTTCATCGAGAGCCCAAAATGGCTGGTGGCTGGACCACCAGGTGGCCCGGGACGCCCAGGCCGATTATACAAGACTGGTGATCTTGTACGATATGAGGCGAATGGACAACTTGCTTACATAGGCCGAAAAGACCTGCAAGTTAAGATCAACGGTCAGCGTGTGGAACTAGGAGATATTGAACATCATGTGCGAAAGCATGTCGCTGATTGCACGGATGTGGGGGTGGCCGCCGAGCTTGTAACTCCGCGCGACAGCGATAGACCTCTGCTCACTGCCTTCCTGCAAATATCGACACCAGCTGCTAGACAAGGTAGAGACGGGCTAGAAGGGGAGTTGAGGAGAGTCATCAATGGACTCAACAATCGATTGGCCGCCCATATACCGGCATATATGATCCCTTCTGTTTACGTCCCACTAGAAGTCTTTCCGAAGAATGCCAATGGCAAGATGGATAGACGCAAATTGAGGGAAATATGTGAGACCTCTTCAATTCAGGAGCTCATGGCCTGGGGCTCGCCTCTTCCCGAGAAGAAAGAGCCAACCACGCGCATGGAGTTCCTTCTACAAGGCCTCTGGTCTTCTGTTCTTGGCCTTGATATCGGTAATATCGGTGTCAACGACAGCTTTTTGGGACTAGGCGGGGATTCCATTGCAGCCATGAGATTAGCTGGAGCCGCACGAGAGCATGGTCTGTCGCTCAGTGTCGCCGACATCTTCAACCACTCGGTACTGCACGACATGGCAGGTGTCATTGGTGAGCTTTCCGAAACTGGCAGCTTCATCCAGCCCTTCGAATTACTGAAAGACCATACTGAGATGGGAGTGATGAGAAGCCAAGTTGCTGGCGCCTGCGGAGTCAACGCAGCTGAGATTGAGGACGTCTTTCCCTGTACGCCTCTCCAAGAGGGTTTAATCGCCCTGACAGCGAAGCATCCAGGTGACTACGTCTCTCGGCATGTATTCCAGCTGCAACCTACAGTGGAAATGAGACGTCTCAAGAGAGCGTGGGAGGAGGTTGTAGCGACGACACCCATTCTTCGGACACGCATTGTCAACCTTGACCAACAAGGGCTGGTGCAGGTGGTCCTAAACCACCCCACGACATGGGCGTCCAAGGATGGCGAAATGGACCTTGCAAAGTATCAGAAAGAGGATGGAGAGCTCACCACAGGCCTGGGCACGCCCCTGGCTCGATTTGCACTATTAGAAGATTCGGATGGTGACGACGTTAGACGGTTTTTTGTATGGACGATACACCACGCACTTTACGACGGGTGGTCTAAGCCGCTTCTTTTGGAGCGGCTTGCTCAGGCTTATGCTGGCGAGGTAACGCTAGAGTCTTCGCCTCAATTCCAGGGCTTCGTAAGACACATTCTGGACATGCAGCAAGACGAGGCGACCAAGTTCTGGTCTGCCCAATTTAAGGATTCTGAGGCGCAGACTTTCCCGATCCTGCCGTCGCCGCGCTACCAGCCGAGATCCGATAAGATGCTGACGCACGCCATCGGGGAACTCAAATGGCCAAAGATGATGGGCGTGACCGCGTCGACAATGTTGCGAGCTGCCTGGGCTATCATCACCTCGTGTTATACAAATGCTGACGAGACCGTGTTTGGTGTCACGGTGAGCGGCAGACAGGCGGCCTTGCCAGGCGTAGAGAAGATGACTGGCCCTACAATCGCGACGGTGCCTGTGCGGATTGTTCTAGACAAGCGAAAGACTATTCAAGAGCTGCTTCGTCAAATCCAGACACAGGTCGTCGACATGACGGCGTTTGAGCAGACTGGTCTGCAGCGGATTCGGCGAATCTGCCCCGAGGCTGAGCGAGCCTGTGACTTCCAAACACTGCTTGTCATTCAGCCAGCTGCGGACCAGAAAGAAAAGGCCACTCATGACAGTCTTTTTGCGCCTAACAGTGATAATGATTACTGGTCTCTTGACGACGAAATGGCAGAATTCCGCACGTATCCGCTATCTCTGGAATGCTACCTTGAAGATCAAGGCGTCGTCTTGCTGACCAGATTCGACTCTGCCGTGCTGAATGACGAGCAAGTAGCCATCCTGACGAGGCAGCTCGAGCATGTTGTCCGCCAGCTATGTAACGCTGAATCCGCTCAGACAAAGCTTGAAGACGTCGTCTTGGTCGGTCGTGAGGACCTCCAGCAAATGTGGCACTGGAACTCGGTAGTGCCTGATACTGCCGATGGTGTTGTGCACGATCTGATTGCCATGACGGCGAAGCAGCAGCCAGAGGCACAGGCCGTGTGCGCGTGGGATGGGGACTGGACGTATCGCGAGCTCGATGAGTTATCGACCCGCCTGGCTCATCACCTCGTCACTCTAGGAGTCGGCCCAGAGGTCATCGTCCCGCTGTGTATTGAGAAGTCAAAGTGGATGCCCGTGGCCATGATGGCCGTGATGAAGGCTGGGGGAGCGTCGGTCGCCGTCGACTATACGCAGCCGGAAGATCGACTCAGAAGCATCGTGAAGCAGGTAAGTCCAGTTGTGATACTAACGTCAGTAGCCAATCAGGATCTCGCTCGCCGCCTGGTCCCCCACCAGTCTGTGGTGGTGGGCGAGCAACTGGTGGCGGGAGCAATCCCACCGGCGACACGGACCAACACGCCAACGCCAACACCAACACCGACGACGACAACACAAACAATACCATTACCGACATCAACCGCCGCGGCAGAAACACCGCTGCCCGTTGTCAATCGATCTAATTCGCTCTACGTCGTCTTTACATCTGGCAGTACTGGCGCCCCCAAGGGCGTCGTCGTCACTCACGCAAACATCACTAGCGCCATTCGACATCAGCGTGAAACCCTAGGATTCACTAGGCACTCACGAGTCTACGACTTTGCATCGTACATGTTCGATGTGGTTTGGTGCAATCTTCTTCAGGGCCTCTCTGCCGGAGGCTGCATCTGTATTCCAAGCAACGATGATCGCCGCAACGACCCTCTTGGCGCCATCACTCGTCTTGGCGCCAACACAGCCATCTTCACGCCGTCTACCATTCGCGGACTTGACTTGCAGTCTCTCAAGGGCCTATGCCATGTACACTTCATCGGCGAGGCCCTCTCGGCTGACGATATTGGCGGCTTGCATCCGGATAGTACCGTGACTAACCTGTACGGCCCAACCGAGTGTACGACGTTTAGCACTGCCCAACAAGTCACCCGCCACAAAGCTTCAAACCCGGACAGACGTCAACGTATAGGTATCGGTGTAGGCCTGGGTCTGCGCACATGGCTGGTACAGCCGTTTGATCACTCCAAGCTTGTCCCTCTGGGATGTGTCGGCGAGCTTCTGCTGGAAGGCCCCCTCGTGGCGGCCGGCTACCTTGGGGAGGAGGAAAAGACCGCGGCCGCCTTTATAAACGATCCAGCCTGGCTCTTGGAAGGAACTCCTAATCACTCTGGTCGCCGCGGACGCCTGTACAAGACTGGCGATCTTGCACGATATGATGCAGATGGAACCTTGATTTTCCTCGGGAGGAAGGACTCGCAGGTCAAGATAAATGGTCAGCGTGTGGAACTGGGCGACGTTGAGCACCACATCCAGTCCAGCATTTCACATGGACAGGACGTAAATGTTGTAGCAGAGGTTATGAAGCCCAGAGGCAGCAGCAATGCGATCCTTGTAGCCTTTCTCCAAATTGACATCGCCTCTGAGCCCAGAGATGAAGAATCTATACAGAATGAACTCGCAAAAATTACAGCTGGCCTTGCCGACAGACTTCTGGTACGGGTACCGGCGTACATGGTTCCATCGGCTTACGTTCCTCTCAACGAAATCCCCGTCACGCCAACTGGTAAGATCGATCGCCGCAAGCTTCGCGCCATGGGCCAACAGTGGACTCTCGAGGACCTCGTGAGAACCCACTTACCCTTTTCTTCCGAGCGACCACAGCCGTGTACCATTACCGAGAAGCGTCTGCAAAGTCTCTGGGCGGCTGTTCTAGGCTTGAAAGCTGAAAGTATTGCCGCAGACGATAGTTTCTTGCGCATAGGAGGTGATTCTATTGCGGCCATGAGGCTTGTGGCGGCAGCTCGTGAGCAGAACCTCACCCTCTCCGTGGCCGATATATTCAAGCACCCGCTGCTGAGCGACTTGGCTACCGTAGTTGGCGAAGAAGCTGTCGGTGCTGGTGGCAAAAACGCCCATCAAAATGAGCCGTTTACGCTTCTGAATCCAGCAGAAGACCTCGAATCTCTAAAGGAGCAAATCGCAGCTAAGTGCAATGTCGAGGCTGGGCAAGTTGCCGATGCGTTCCCCTGTACACCACTTCAGGAGGGCCTGCTTGCTTTGACTGCCAAGCGACCTGGCGATTATGTTGCCCGATTTATCTACCCACTGCTGCCCAGTATAAGCCCTAAACAGTTTTTTAAAGCCTGGGAGGCTGTCGTTTCCGCAACGCCCATCCTACGAACTCGAATTATTGATCTCGATGAGCGTGGCTTAGTTCAAGTCATTGTCGACGGACCCATCAGTTGGTCTCGGAAGGACGAATTAATCAGCCTCAAAGATTATGAAATGGTTGACAGGCAGCTCACCACAGGCCTGGGCACACCTATGGCACGATTTGCTGTGCTTCAAGACCCAGTTGATGGCAGTCGGTTCTTTGTCTGGACCATTCATCATGCTCTCTACGACGGCTGGTCCATTCCTCTAATGCTGAATCAGCTTGAAGCCACATATTCTTTGAATGGAGGCAGCGTCCTTCCTTTCCCGCCTCCCTTTCAAACCTTTGTCAAGCATATCATGGACATTGATCAGAGTATTGTCGCCACGTACTGGGAGGAGCAATTTCAGGGTTCTGAAGCTCAGATTTTCCCGTCACTTCCGTCTGTCACGTACCAGCCAATGTCAAATGCCTTCATCAAGCATCGTTTCCAGGGTTTAAACTGGCCAAAGTCTGATGTAACGCCCTCCATGGTGATACGGGCAGCATGGTCACTTTTGGCTACAAAGTATACCGATAGCTCTGATACTGTCTTCGGTGTTACTGTTTCCGGACGACAGGCTAGAGTGCTGGACGTTGAGCGAATTATTGGACCTACAATTGCTACAGTTCCTGTGAGAGTCGCTTTTGAATGGGCAAAGATGACTGTAGAGAAACTCTTACGTCGAGTTCAGGCCCAAGCAGTGGAGATGACGGCGTTCGAACAGACGGGACTGCAACGCATCCGGCGCGTAAGTGCGGAAGCTGAAAGAGCGTGTGGATTCCAGACTTTGCTCGTTGTGCATCCCGTTGAGGATGATAAGGAGAAGAATACGAGTAGCCGCTGGTTTATAAGCAGACGGGATGAAAATGGAGAGGACGACACTAATGTGACTGAGTACGACACGCACGCTCTGACAATCGAGTGTAGTCTGGAACGGCAGGGAGTGAGACTGCGTATCGCGTACGATGCCAATATCCTGGACTTTCAGCAAGTCAAGAGACTGGCCACCCAACTTGAGCACGTTATTCGACAATTGTGCATCCCGGAAAATGCTAGCAAGAGTCTGTCCAGCATCGACATGGTAAGTGCCCAAGACAAGCGGGATATTTGGGAGTGGAACGACGCCTGCCCTGAGGCTCTGAACACTTGCCTTCACGATATGATTTCGAAGACAGCTCAGATGCTCCCGGATGCTTTGGCAGTAAACGCCTGGGATGGTGATTTCTCTTATCGCCAGCTTAACGATTTATCTACTTGTCTTGCCCATCATCTCGCTAGTATTGGTGTCGGTCCCGAGACTATTATTCCCCTTTACTTTGAAAAGTCTAAGTGGACCCCAATTGCAATGCTGGCTGTTATGAAAGCGGGCGGCGCATCAGTTTTGATGGACTCACGCCAGCCGGAGGATCGTCTTCGAGCCATCATAGACCAGATTAAGCCTGTTGTGGTGGTATCCTCCTCGAGCAATGAGGAGCTGGCAAGCAAACTAACGAACACACCGATTATTATTCTTAGCAGCAAACATTTTGAGCGAGTTCGGGGTGAAAAACGTGTTGATCAACTTCCCCAAGTCCAGCCGTGGAATAAAGCGTACTTGATTTTCACGTCGGGCAGTACCGGTATACCCAAGGGTGCTATACTAACCCATGCAAATGTGTGCAGCGCCGTACGCTATCAGCAGCTTGCTCAGGGATACACCCCGGATGCTCGAGTGTACGACTTTACCTCGTATGCTTTTGATACAGCATGGAATAACTTCATGCATACTTTTACTATTGGTGCCTGCTTGTGCATCCCCTCCGAAAGCGAACGTAGAGACGACCTTGCTGGATCCATCAGGCGATTCAAGCCTACAATCCTCGACATCACCCCATCTGCCGCGACGGCCTTGCAGTACAGCACTATTCAGTCTCTGCGCACGTTGATTCTAGGTGGCGAGAGACTATCTCCAGAGTATGCCGAGAGATGGAGAGCACTTGTCGACTTGAAGCTATGCTACGGACCGTGTGAGTGCACACCCACGGCAACTGTTGCCACTGTTGATCGCAGTATTCATGGCGAACCGACGATTGGACGTGGGATTGGCATGCTGTGCTGGATTGCCGATTCCAAGAATCATAATACACTTGTTCCAATTGGCGCAATCGGTGAGCTTGTCTTAGAAGGCCCTCTCGTTGGCCTACGGCTATCTAGGCGACGAAGCAAAGACTAATGCAGTCTTTATTCATAACCCTCCGTGGCTACTGCGCGGCGGGGCTGGAAAGTCTGGACGTGGTGGTCGCCTTTACAAGACTGGTGACCTCGTGAGGTATAACTCTGATGGTGCTCTTTTATTTGTCGGCCGAAAGGATGCTCAGGTCAAGATAAATGGTCAGCGAGTCGAGCTCGGCGAAGTTGAGAATCACATGGCTCGCCATCCACTTACGCGCCAGTCTGCGTCTTTGTATCCCAACTCAGGTCCTTGCGCAAAGAAGCTGGTTGGAGTCTTCAGTTTGGAGAACATTCATAGGGCTGATAATACCCCCCCTATCGAACTTGTTGGTGCAGATGATGGTACTGCGGTCCAGGACCACATTCACGCGTTACAGGGTCTGTTGGGTGAGGCTCTGCCCTCATACATGGTCCCGTCTGTTTGGGTTGCTCTCAAAGACATCCCCTTGAATCCTTCAGGCAAGCTCAATCGACGCGCTGTCGAGGACTGGTTGCTCCGAATGGACTCGGAAACGTTTGCCAGAATCAACAATACGGGCTTCGCGCCTGCAGCCCGTGAGCCCAGGACAGACTCTGAGCGTATCCTTTGCGACGCTTGCAGCGTTATTTTGAACGTCCCTCTTTCCGAGATAAACCTCCAACGCTCCTTTGTTGCTAATGGCGGCGACTCCATCTCGGCCATGCGTCTCTCGTCCTACTGTCGCGTCGCCCGCCTTATTTTCTCAGTAAGCGTGCTGCTAAGAAGCAAATCGCTTGCCGATGTGGCACAGTTTTCTACAATTGCCACAGATACTACAGTCAATCGCACCAAGGAATATCGAGAGGAATTTGGCAAGGCCTTTACGCTGTCGCCTATTCAGAAATGGTTTTTCGCCCAAACACCTTCTGAAAATGTCACTAAGGAGGACTACTACTGCAATCAAGGGTTCTACGTGAAGATTTTCCGCCCTGTCTTGACCAGAGACGTCTCTATGGCCATTAGTATAATTGTCAAACAGCACTCTATGCTTCGCGCTCGGTTCGAACGTTCCCAAAGCGGTTGGATGCAGCGTGTTCCTAAACCAGCCGATGCTGTTTATCATTTTGGCTCTTCAGATGCTCAGTCTATACATGAAATCAAGGCAAGCACGATCAAGAGCCACCAAAGCC
Organism: Metarhizium acridum; assembly: GCF_019434415.1. Taxonomy (NCBI): domain Eukaryota; kingdom Fungi; phylum Ascomycota; class Sordariomycetes; order Hypocreales; family Clavicipitaceae; genus Metarhizium; species Metarhizium acridum. The sequence continues at coordinate 282,240 of NW_027094045.1, read as the reverse complement.
TAGACATTGAACGTGGTCTAGTTTTCGCAGCAGACCTATACAATTTACCATCTGGAGATCAATATCTAACCCTTATCGCACACCATTTGGTCGTTGATCTTGTTTCGTGGCGTATCATACTAGATGACCTTGAGGCCTTGCTTACTGGGAAGAAACTCCTAGACAGTTTTCCTTTCCAGGTCTGGAGCGAGTTACAAACTAACGAGGCCCAGTCCTCTAAGTTCGCGCCGGATAGAGTCCTCTCTACTAAAAATGTGCACAATAACCACGCATTCTGGAACTTCACCGAGCATACCTCCAATACTGCCATGGACCACATTGAAAAGAAGACTGAAGTAGATAAGGCTACGACAGCCCTGCTACTCAAAGACGCTAATACTGCATTCAATACAGAGCCTATTGATCTGATTCTTTCCTCTATTTGGGACGCTTTTTTCCATGTATTCCCTCAGCGAGAGGGCCTTACTATTTTCAACGAAGGTCATGGCCGCGAACCGTGGACAACAGACGTTGACTTGTCCCGCACTGTTGGCTGGTTTACGACAATCAGTCCTATTCACATTTCTCGCAGCGATGGAAACAGCCCTGCTAATATTACAAGGCTAGTCAAGGATGCACGGAGGCGGCTATCCTCTAACGGTTGGGCCTACTGGGTATCAAGACACCTAAACGAACAAGGCATAGCGGCCTTTGAATCTCATGCTTCAACAATGGAAGTGCAATTTAACTACCATGGCCAGTTTCAGCAGCTAGAGCGTTCTGAATCTCTTTTCGAAGTCGTCAACTTTGATGACAGCGTATCGCCGGTTGGGCCGTCTCTACCAACATCGGTTTTATTCGATATCAACGTTGTCATTGAAGCTGGGATAGCCAAGTTCTCTTTTTCCTGGAACCGACACCTTGCTCACCAGGACATGATCCAGGCATGGGTAGAACGAGTTAACACCTCGCTGCAGTCAATCTGCTTTGAGCTCTCCAAGAGACGTCCTGAGCGCACTCTCTGTGATTACGAGTTTCTCAACCTTGATTATAGAGGACTTGACGAGCTACATACTAACGTCTTAAGCCATATTGAGGCTTTAAATGACACGCAAGTCGAGAATGTCTACCCATCTTCTCCCATGGTGGATGGAATTCTTCTCAGTCAAATGAAAGGGACAGGCTCATACGAAACTTCCCAAACTTGGGAGATACGACCTCGTGGATCTCACGTAATTAATGCCGGCGCTTTAGTTGATGCATGGCAAGCCGTTGTCGCTCGACACCCCTCTTTACGTACCGTCTTCATTCATAGTATGGATGCCTCGGCTGCATTTAACTCTGTTGTGCTCAAGTCCTGTCTCGGGGATGTTGTTCTCCTCGAAAGCAACAGCTTCGAATCAGCACTTGACAGGTTCAAGGAACTCCCTAGCATCGACTACACGCAGGATAAACCGGCCCATAGATTGGTGCTCTGCACTATATTAGGTGATAATCGCGTTATTTGCAAGATTGAAATGAGCCACGCCATTTCCGACGGCGCTTCAACAGCTATCACAATGCGGGACTGGGCCAAAGCCTACTCAGGCGAACTTGATATTGGGGAGTTTCGGAACATTAGCCAAGGATTTTCTCTGGCCCTTACGTCCTTGTCTAAAGCTGATAAGATGGCGTACTGGAAGAAGAAACTATCTGCCATGGAGCCTTGCCACTTCCCAAGACTGGCCGAAGCCGGATCGGCGGCTGATGAGCGTGCTACCGGAGTGGCTACCTTGGAACTTGGTGATGAAACTTTCCACCACATTCAGCGATTCTGCGAGGCTCAGTCGATCACACCTGCCAGCTTGTTTCAGAGCGCCTGGGCTCTTACCCTGTCTGCCTACACAGGTTCTGACTCAGTCTGCTTCGGATATCTGTCATCTGGCCGAGATTTCCCTGTTAAGGGTATTATGGAATCTATCGGTGCGTTTGCTAACGTCATGATATGTCGTACCGACATATCTCGAGAATGGAGTGGGCAGGACTTGATCAATCACGTCCACAATCAAGTCTTGGAAGACCTTGGCTTCCAGCATTGCTCGATTGCTGATATCCAGCACGAACTAGGCCTACCATATGGCCAGAATCTCTTTAATTCTATTATATCCTTCCAAAGGGATAGTGATAGCCTATCTGAAGGCATGGTGACAGAAGATCTAGTGTTTGCTGACCTTGAATGGGAAGATCCGACCGAATATGACCTCACAATCAGCATCAGACACACTGACACTTTGGTCTGCTTCACAGTTGATCACCGACTAGCCTGCGTATCCAATGACCAGGCGCGGAGTGTCGTTTCGCTTCTAGAAAAGGTGGTCAAATTTCTCGTTAGCGATGACAAAGCTACCTCTGCAGCTGTCAACAAACCACAAAATCAACTGTCTGCAATGGAGAACATCAGCGAGAAAGATTTGCAAGACATTTGGAGGTGGAACAAAACAGTACATGAGGTTGTTCATGGACTCGTACACGATATTATTGCGGATGTGACCCATAAAAACCCTCATGCCTCCGCTATTTGTGCCTGGGATGGCGATTTCAGCTATACCGAGTTGAATAGTATTGCTACTAAACTCGCCCATTATTTGGTTACTCTGGGCATTGGACCAGAGGTTATTGTACCTTTATATTTTGAGAAATCAAAATGGATGCCTGTGGCTATGCTTGCTGTTATGAAAGCAGGCGGTGCGTCCGTAGCTCTAGATAGAACTCTTCCAGAGGAACGTCTACGCAGCATTATTCAACAGGTTAATCCTGTAGTCATCCTGACATCAGCGGCAAATGAGGAAATGGCAAAGCGTCTTGCAGACTGTGTCACGGTTCCTGTCAGCGATGCTCATCTTGCGAAGTTAAGCATGCCCTCCGGTTCCCTGCCGGATGTCAAGCCGATCAACAGGTTGTATATTGTCTTCACATCTGGCAGCACTGGAGTTCCCAAGGGCGTGGTAATCACACATTCTAATTTTTGTAGCGCTGTTCGCTACCAACAACAAGCTTTAGGTTTCAAAAGCACATCGCGCGTGTACGATTTCGTCAAGTATGCCTTCGATGTCACTTGGTCTAACTTCTTGCACACCATGACGTCCGGCGCCTGCTTGTGCATTCCTTCTGAAGACGAGACTTCTAATAACATAACCGGCTCCTTGTTATCGTATAAAGCAAATTTTGCCGATTTAACACCATCCGTCGCAAGCACTCTGCGCCCAGCTGACCTCACCACTCTGGATCACTTGCTATTTAGTGGTGAGGCATTGACAACCCATCTTGCTGCACAATGGGCTGAACAGGCGACTGTTTTAAACACCTATGGTCCTGCAGAGTGCAGTGTTAAGGCAACCTTCGCTGTGGTGGGCAAAGCCGATGCGTCTGCTGCTAGCATAGGCACAGGATTTGGCATGTGCACCTGGGTTGTGCATCCCACCAACCATGACAAGCTTGTGCCAATTGGCGTCGTTGGCGAACTTCTACTTGAAGGGCCTCTTGTCGGGGCAGGGTACCTGGATGATCCTGCGAAAACCCTAGAGGCCTTTATCGAAAACCCGGCTTGGCTCGTTCATAGAGCGCCGGGGCGCGGAGGGCGGCTATATAAGACAGGAGACTTGGTCCGATATAATATTGACGGAAGCATGACCTTTATAGGTCGCAAGGATGCTCAAGTTAAAATTAATGGTCAGCGATTAGAGCTTGGGGATGTTGAGCACCACGTCTGCAATAATATCGCCTACCATGCGCCGGTCCGGGTTTTTGCTGAGGTTATCAAGCCCCAGAAAAGCGACAAATCCGTGCTCATAGCATTTATTCATGTCGAGGATGGGGTAGCAATGAATACGTCGCAACGCGCCAAGCAGACTGGCAAGATTACAGCTGGCTTGAACGAGAGACTTTCCACACAAATTCCTAGTTATATGATCCCATCCGCTTACCTATTACTGGATGAGGCTCCCATGACGGCAACCGGCAAGACTGACCGTCGACGTCTGCGCGAAATTGGCCAGCAGCTAACGTTCGAAGAGATCATGGCGCTGAACTATAACAGCGGAGAATATAAACGTCCCAGCAGTACCATGGAGAAACGTCTGCAAAGCCTATGGGCATCCGTTCTTGGTGTTAAGGCAGGACTCTATCAGCGCGGATGATAGTTTCCTTCGGATCGGAGGTGATTCCATCGGAGCCATGAAGTTGGTAGGTATCGCTCGGGAGGAGGGACTTGCACTTACTGTCACCATGATCTTCAAGCAGCCTAAGCTATGCGATCTGGCAAAGGTTGTCAGGCAGGTCTCACCTGCTGACTGCGAGATCATCCAGCCGTTCTCGCTGCTAAAGTCTGGTATTGATTCTGAGGCGGCTCAGGATCAAGTTGCCAACCTGTGCCAGATTGATACCAGCCAAATCGAGGACATCTTTCCCTGTACCCCACTACAGGAAGGCCTTCTTGCACTGACAGCGAAGAGAGCTGGCGATTACGTTGCTCAGTATGTGCTGCCTCTGCAAAAGACGACCGATGCCACTCGTTTTAAAAGAGCTTGGGAACATGTGCTGCAGATGACTCCTATTCTGCGCACCCGCATTGTTGACCTCCCGGACCAAGGCCTAGTACAGGTTGTGCTTAAGGAAAATGTGTATTGGTCTCAGTGCTCAAGCATGAGCGAGTATAAACAAGCAGACCAGAGGCTAGTCATGGGTATGGGCAAGTGTCTTGTCCGATACGCTATCACCGATGTACCTGATTACAAGCAGCGTTTCGTCTTCGTATGGACCGTGCATCACGCGCTCTACGATGGATGGTCCATGCCACGTATCATGGAGAGATTAGAGCAGGCGTACAAGGGGGAGGTGGTTCTCCGGCAGTCTCCTCCCTTCCAGCGCTTCGTTAAACACATTATTAATATCGACGAGGAGCTTGCCAAGCAATTCTGGCAAGCGCAGTTTGAAGGATCGGAGGCACAGGTGTTTCCTGTGTTACCATCGCCCACGTATCAGCCAACTGCAAATTCATCTACCACCCACTATATCGATTGCCTGGACTGGCCCAGGACCGATATCACCGCATCAACTGCCATCCGCACAGCGTGGTCTATCCTAGCTGCTAAATACACAAACTCTAATGATGTGGTCTTTGGTGTCACAGTGAACGGTCGGCATGCCGCTGTGCATGAAGTAGACGAAATGACAGGCCCTACTCTTGCAACCGTGCCTGTCCGAGTGGCCTTTGATTGGGAGCAGACGGTTGAATCATGCCTCTTGCAGGTTCAGGAGCAATTGGTAGAAATGGCTGCTTTTGAACAGACAGGCCTGCAGAGAATCCGCCAAATGGGCGTCAAGGCCAAACAGGCCTGTAACTTTCAGACACTGTTGCTGATACACCCCCCGGAAGAGGCTACGCAGCTCGAAACCCAGCTTTTTGCTCGCAAAAGAGAAGACAATGATGATGATGGGGAGGAGGAGGAGGAGGAGGAGGATCAACTTGCCCAATTTGACACGCATGCCCTTACCATTGAATGTGACTTGGCACAGCATGGCATGACTTTGAGGTTTGAGTTTGATAACAGCATTATGAGTCAGCGTCGAATCGAAAAACTGGCCGGCCAGATCGAGCACGTCCTGCGACAGTTGTGCGATCCAGAACAAGGAAAGAAGCGGCTCACAGATATTGAGACGGTTAGCAGGGAGGACCTCAAAGACATATGGGGATGGAATGCTACTGTGCCGGAGACCGTTCAGACTCCGGTACACGAAATAGTCATCGCCATATCCCAGAAACAACCTGAAGCTCCTGCTATTTGCGCTTGGGATGGTGACTGGAATTATGGACAACTACACGATCTATCCTCGCGCTTAGCTCATTACCTCGTACGTCTTGGGGTAGGTCCCGAAGTAATTATTCCTCTGTGCTTCGAAAAATCAAGATGGAGTCCTGTTGCGATTCTTGGTGTTATGAAAGCTGGCGGGGTTTGTGTGACGGTTGATTCGAACTTGCCGGAGGATCGCCTTGTTAGCATCGTGCAGCAAGTCAAGCCAACACTAATCCTTTCATCCTCGGCGAATAAGGACCTGGCTACGCAGTTGTCAGCCGGTAAGCCTGTGCTCGTAATCAATGAGGAGTTATTACTTGCTCTGGAACCGTCGGCATTGGAGCCCCTGCCAAAGGTGCAGCCTTCCAACACGCTATACATTGTTTTTACCTCCGGCAGTACTGGCACACCTAAAGGTGTGCGCATTACGCATTCCAACTTTAGCAGTGCTATGCTGCACCAGCATAGTGCTCATAATTTCGACAGCATAGCCAACCCGCGGGTCTATGACTTTGCATCATATGCCTTCGATACATCTTGGCAGAATATGCTTGCCACTTTTGACTGTGGTGGATGTTTATGCATTCCGTCAGAAGCCGAGCGGCGCGATGACCTAGCTGGTTCTATCGAACGCTTTGGAGTTACTCATAGTGAGCTCACGCCTTCTGCTGCCATGGTGCTACCTCTATCAACGCTTAAGAATCTGGATACCCTAGTGCTTGGTGGCGAGAGGCTTCAAGAAGAGTATGCTAAAAGATGGGCATCGCTGGTAACCGTCAAGAATTCATACGGCCCTTGCGAATGCACTCCGACCTCTACCGTCGCAGATGTCGACCCTGTCAATTTCAACGGAGCAAGCATCGGTAGAGGCAGAGGTGTAAACACATGGGTCGTGGACACGACAACTGGCGACTCTTTAGTGCCAGTAGGAGGCATTGGCGAGTTGATGCTCGAGGGACCACTTGTCGGGCCCGGATATCTAGGAGATCCGGAAAAGACTGCCTCTGTCTTTATCAACAACCCGCCCTGGCTTACTCGAGGGGCTCCGGAACATTCTGGCCGCGAGGGCCGTTTGTATAAAACTGGTGACTTGGTCTGCTACAATGAGGATGGCACCCTGACATTTGTCGGTCGTAAGGATGCTCAGGTTAAGATCCACGGTCAGCGCGTCGAATTAGGCGATATCGAAAATCATATTATGCGCCATCATCTTACAAGACAATCGGCCTGTCTGCTTCCCAAGACCGGGCTTTGGGCAAATACACTTGTCAGCGTCTTTAGTATCCAAAAAATCCAGCAAAGCTTTGACGAAGTCGACGCCACCTCGGGTCAACAGACACCCTCTCTCGCCAGTGTTTCTAGCTCAACATCGCCCGATACCGACTTAACTAGTAGCAGCTGGAGTTCGATAGAAGATTCGGCTACCCCGTCATCACAGCCCAGCACGGATATTGTTCTTGAAGATCCTACTACCACCATTCAGGATTACATTACAACCATGCAAAGCATCCTCGAAAGCTCGCTTCCTTCCTACATGGTCCCTACCCGGTGGATCGCGCTCAAGGAAATTCCACTCAACCCTTCCGGAAAGCTCAATCGTAAGCAGGTTGAAAATTGGCTCACTGATATGGATCAGGAGACGTATGTCAAGCTTTCTAGCATTGATAACAACTTGATTTGCCGGGAACCAGAAACCGAGGCGGAACGCGTTCTTCGAGATGCGTGTAGCCTGATTTTAAACATACCAGCCTCTGAGATTAATCTTCAACGCTCCTTCGTAGCTAATGGCGGCGACTCCATATCGGCGATGCGGCTGAGCCCACACTGCCGTTCTCATAATGTCGTCTTCTCTGTCGCTACTTTGCTAAAGGCTAGGTCTTTGGCTGAGGTTGCTAAGCTCTCCTCAGAAGTGACAGGTCTAATACTCCCTCGGACTGAAGACTTTGACAAACCGTTCCATTTATCGCCAATTCAGCAATGGTTCTTCAACCAGTCGCCTAATTATCTTGTTGACAAAGCAGGCCATTATTGCAACCAATCATTCTACGTCCGGATCAACCAAGTAGTCAATGTAAAGGAGGTTCGCGTCGCTATTTCAAAAGTTGTGGAGTTACACTCGATGCTTCGTGCCCGCTTCCAGAAGCAAGACGATGTCTGGACCCAAAGCATTCCACAAGCCACCGAGGCCGTCTACCACTTTGAGGCTGTCAAGCTAAAATCCATGAGCGAGATGCAATCTCTTGCAGCTCAGCGTCAACAGAGTTTAAACTTTGAACGCGGCCTCGTCTTTTCTGCTGATCTTTGCGAACTTTCTGCAGGAGAGCAGTACCTTATTCTCGTTGCACATCACTTGGTTATTGATCTTGTCTCTTGGAGAATAATCTTGGACGACCTTGAGGCTCTTCTCACTGGCAGAACCATGTTAGAAAGCCTCCCATTCCAAATCTGGAACGACCTACAATATCAAGAGGCCAAAAGTTCTAGATTCGACCCAGACCACGTTTTATCCACGGAGGGCGTCAGGAATGATTTGGCCTTCTGGGATTTTACACCAGACACTCCGAATGCGACACAAGATCACATCGACAAGACATTTATAATCGATCGGGACACCACTTCACTCACCTTAAAGGAAGCGAATAACGCCTTTAATACTGAGCCTGTCGACTTGCTCCTATCAGCAGTGTGGGACGCGTTCTTTCGCATCTTCCCATTACGGGATGGCCTCACAGTGTTCAATGAAGGCCACGGCCGTGAGCCCTGGAATGCTGAAATTGACCTATCTCGGACAGTTGGTTGGTTTACCACGATGAGCCCAATACATGTGTCACGAAGCATCGGTAATAATTCCGTCAACATTGTGAGGCTCATCAAGGATGCAAGAAGGAAATTGCCCGCCAACGGATGGGCCTACTTTGTTTCTAGGTACCTCAACAGCAAGGGTGTCAAAGCTTTTGGTTCCCACGATTCTGTCATGGAGGTAGTTTTCAACTACCATGGTCAGTTCCAACAGCTCGAACGGGATCACTCCTTGTTCGACAGCATAGCTCTTGATAACGTCTCTGACGTGGGACCAAATCTGCCCGCTTCCTCTCTATTCAACATCAACATGTCTATTGAGGGCGGACAAACCCATGTTTCATTTGCTTGGAATCGTCACATCTCTAACCAGGGCCTCATCCGCGAATGGATTGATCAGATAGGGCCTTCTTTGGAGGCCATCTGTAAGAGCCTTAGAAATAGGTCCAGTGAACGAACACTCGTTGATTACGAGTTTCTTAGTTTGGACTATACCACCCTGGATGGCCTCCAGAGCCGAATCATTCCCGAAATCGAGAGCCTCAACGGCACGGTAGTAGAGGATATTTATCCTTGCTCTCCAATGGTGGAAGGTATTTTACTGAGCCAATTAAAGGATGTCGGATTCTACGAAACATCTCAGCTGTATGAGATCAGAACGCGTGGCTCTCACGTCATTAATATGCGGCAGCTGTCTACAGCCTGGAAAGACGTGATTGCCCGTCATCCATCTCTGCGAAGCGTTTTTATCGAGAGCCTAGATTCCAGTATGGCTTTTAACCAAGTCGTCCTCAAAGAGATCCACGGTGATGTTGTGCTGCTGGAGAGTGGTAACCTCGATTCAGCGCGAGCGCTGATGCAAAAGCTTCCCAAGGTCAAGTACCACAAGCTCAAGCCCCCTCACCGCGTTTCTCTCTGCCAAGTCCAAGATACGAATAGCATACTTTGTCAAATCGAAATGAGCCACACTATTACTGACGGCGCATCCACCGGGATCCTCATCGAAGATTGGGCCAAGGCCTACAAGGGCGTCTTGGGCAAAGATAATCTAATCGAGACGAGTCGAGGATTCGCGCGAGCCTTAACTTCTAGTATTTCAGAAAGCAAAAGGTCTTATTGGAAGAAGAAGCTAGCTGACCTTCAGCCCTGTCTATTCCCCCATCTAGATAAGATTTCCGAACCCTCAGAAGTGGTATCCTGGTCAGTAGTAGAGATAAACGGCGCAGACTTTGCTGCTATCCAAAAATTCTGCGAGACTCACTCAATCACTCCTGCCAGTTTATTCCATGCAGCCTGGGCACTCACATTGGCGTCATATACCGGGACACATAGTGTTTGCTTTGGTTATATTGCTTCAGGCAGAGACCTACCCGTTCCGGATATAGGGGAAGCCATCGGCGCGTACGCCAACATGATGGTCTGCCGCGCAGACATCTCACCAGAGTGGAACAAAAAACGTTTCGTACAATACCTCCACCACCAGGTCCTAGAAGATATGGGATATCAACACTGTTCTCTGGCTGATATACAGCATGATTTGGGCATTATTTCTGGACAGCAGCTGTTTAATACAATTATGTCTTTCCAGAAAGATGTTGATGATCTCCAAGACGGGCATATTAGTCAAGAACTGGACTTTATCGATGAAGACGGAGATGACCCTACAGAATACGATGTTGCAATCAGCATCACCGTCGGTGCTAAGCTGGCGAAGCTGTTCATCAACTGCCTGCCGTCGCGATTCAGCAATGAGCAGGCCCACCGCATCGTGTCTCTGTTCAAGACTGCCGTCACCAGGCTGATTAGAGACGACATTCCTCAGAGCTATGAGAGCACACTACGCAGCATCGACTTGATCAGCAAGGATGACCTGAAAGATATCTGGCAATGGAACTCAATCGTACCTGAGGCTGCCGATTCATGTCTTCATGATCTTATCAGAACAAGGGCGCAAAGACAACCTGAAGCGTATGCTGTTAATGCATGGGATGGTGACTGGACATATGGACAGCTGGAGCACAATGCCACGCAACTAGCCTATCATCTTGCAGGCCTTGGTGTCGGACCTGATGTTATCGTCGCTATCTATGTTGAAAAGTCGCGCTGGGCGCCTGTGGCCATGTTAGCAGTCATGAAACTTGGCGGAGCTTCAATTATGATGGATTCGTCTCAGTCGGAAAACATTCTTCGCGCTATCATGGAGCAATCGAAGCCAATGCTGCTACTTTCGTCAAGCTCAATCGCACCGCTCGCAGCCAAGCTTACAGAGCGGCCTATTCTCGTTGTCAATGACGATCTTCTCGAAACATTGGCAACAGCAACTGCTGTTTCTCTACCCGTTGTCCAGTCATCAAGTATGGCGTGCCTCATACTTTCCTCGGCAAGTACCGGCCCGTCAAAGGTCGCGATCTTGACACATGCCAACTTGTGTAGCGCTGTGAAGTACCAACAAGATGCCCTGGGATACAAGCCTGACACGAGGGTCTATGATTTCATGCCATATAGCTTTCATATAACCTGGGAGATTTTCGCCCACGTATTTACTATCGGCGGTTGCCTTTGTGTTCCTTCAGAGTCTGAACATAAAGGCGTCCTCGCGGATTCGATATCCCGCTGGCAACCCACAATCATAAACATTACCCCGGCAGCCGCTGCTATGCTTTCGGACAGCACTGTCCAGTCATTAGAGACTTTAATATTATGCGGTGAACGTCTTTCAACAGATATGGCCAGGCGTTGGGCTCCACTGGTAGACCTAAGGTTTACGTACGGCTGTTGCGAATGCACCCCCATAGCTACCGTGGGTATTGTTCGCCCGGAGGATGCTGATGAGCCCAGAATTGGCAGAGGTGTCGGTGTTAACACATGGATTACTGATGCACGAGATGGCACAAGCCTGGTACCCATTGGCAGCATCGGTGAGCTCGTGCTGGAAGGACCATTGGTTGGCGCTGGCTACCTAGGCGATGCCGAAACAACGACGGCAGCCCTCATTCACAACCCACCATGGCTCAATCGTGGTAGTGGCGATCCAAAATATCCAGGCCGCACAGGCCGACTATTCAGAACCGGTGATCTAGTCCGTTATGATAAGGATGGCTCCTTGACATTTATTGCGCGCAAGGAGGCTCAGGTCAAGATTCACGGTCAACACGTGGAGCTAGAAGACATAGAGAATCACATGGTGCGCCTGCCATCCATACGTCGAGCTGCTTGCTTGGTCCCTAAATCTGGACCCTTTGCCGGCAAACTTGCTGGCGTTTTTAGTCTTGATGGGGTGTACGAAGACGATAGCGATGCCGATAATACTGTACTTCATCTCGTAACAAGAGACAGGGCTGAGGAAGTACAAGACAATATTTCGTCTCTACAGGCGTTGCTGGACAACTCAGTCCCTGTGTACATGGTTCCAGATGTCTGGGTAGCACTGAAGAACATTCCTGTCGATCATTCCGGCAAACTGGACCGCAAGTTGGTTGAGAACTGGCTTTCTAGCCTCGATGCAGAGATGTCTGCCAGAATTTCCAATGCCGTATCGTCAGCCAGCAGCCCAATCACCACGACAGAGAGAGTGATCCAGGACGCATGCAGCCACATTCTAAATATTCCTGCCAACCATATCAATATGCAGCGATCTTTTATCGCCAATGGCGGTGACTCTATATCTGCAATGCGTGTTAGTCCGTATTGCCGCGCCTCTGGTATACTAGTATCTGTTGCGTCACTACTCAGGAGTAAAAAGCTCGTTGATGTCGCCGAGTCTGCAACTGTTGCGAAGGGCCCTTCTCTATCCCGGGAGGAGGACTTCGACAAGCCTTTCAGTCTTTCACCAATACAGCAGTGGTTCTTTGCCCAGTCCCCGCCAGACAAGGTAAATACCACACGCTATTACTGCAACCAGGCCTTCTATGTTCAGATTAAGCGCCCGGTGTCCCCAGATCACGTCTCTCTTGCTATTCGCAAGATAGTTCAGGAGCACTCCATGTTGAGAGCACGATTTCATCTGGATAAAACGAAAGGCTCCTGGACGCAACTGATTCCAAAGCCAAGAGATGCCCTCTACTACTTTGCACCTCTGCAGGCTGACACCCTTCCCGCTGTCCAGTCAGTGATATCTCAGCGCCACCAAGAGTTGGATATTGAGCGTGGGTTGGTCTTTGCCGTCGACATGTTCACCCTCCCATCCGGCGAGCAATACCTTGCACTCATTGCTCATCATTTAGTTGTCGACTTGGTGTCCTGGCGTATCATATTAGAGGATTTAGAGTCCCTTCTCAACGGCGGTACGGTCCTCGAAGAGCTACCCTTCCAAGTCTGGCATAGTCTTCAGAAACAAGAAGCCCAGTCGCCAAACTTTGCACCAGAGAGGGTCTTGTCCAGCGAGGTTCACAATGAGCTCGACTTCTGGAACTACACTCCAACCACCCCCAATACCTTCGATGACCATATCGAGGAATCCTTCGAGGTCGACTGTGCGACAACTGCGATTTTACTTAAAGAAGCTAACAGGGCATTTAATACTGAGCCAGTTGATATCATTCTAGCGTCAGTTTGGGATGCATTCTTTAACACCTTTAAGATGCGTAATGGTCTTACAATTTTCAATGAAGGCCACGGCCGAGAGCCATGGGGGGCTGAAATCGATCTATCCCGAACTGTTGGTTGGTTCACTACAATGACCCCGATGCACGTATCGCGTGATCACACGAGGTACAACAGTGCGAGAGTTGTCAAGGATATGAGAAGACAGCTGCCCTCGAATGGCTGGGCCTACTTTACCTCGCGCTATCTCAATGATGAGGGCATCAAGGCCTTTGAGTCTCATGATTGTGTCATGGAAGTGCTTTTTAACTACCATGGCCAGTTTCAGCAGTTGGAATCCGACGACTCCTTATTCGAGAATGTCGCATTCGATATTTTCGACGTCGGCTCTGACCTGCCCACCTCCGCACTCTTCAGCATTAATGCGTCCATTGAAGGTGGCTTAACCAAATTCACTTTTTCTTGGAACCGACATATCAGCCACCAGGATCTCATCCGAGACTGGATCGCGCAGGTTGCTCCCTCGATGCAGGCTCTTTGCAGCTCCCTGTTGGCCTGCGAGCCCTCACTCACTATTGCGGACTATGAATTCTTGAACCTGGACTACAAAGGCCTCGATGAGCTGCAGAATCGTATTCTTCCCGCCCTACAGTCCGAAACTGGCACTGCCATCACCGACATCTACCCTTGCTCGCCTATGGTTGATGGCATGCTACTTAGTCAAATAAAGGATCCGGAAGCTTACAAGACGTTGCTCACGTATGAGATGAAACACCATAATAGCCTGCAGCAACTTAACATTGATGTTCTGGCCAACGCGTGGCAAGCCGTTGTTGCGCGCCACCCGGCCCTCCGCAGCGTTTTTATCGAAGGTGTCGACAACAAGACAGCCTTTGTCCAGGCCGTACTCGAGACATACCAAGGAGAGGTAATAATATGTGAGGCTGAAAACAGGACAGCGGCTGTGACTACGATTCGGAAATTAGCTCCAGTTGACTATCAGCGGCTCAAACCAGCTCATCGCCTAGCTCTCTGTACGGCTAGGGATGTCAACACAATCATCTGCCAGATTGAAATGAGCCACACAATCGTTGATGGCGCATCTACCGCCATAATGCTAAATGACTGGTCAAGGGCATATAGCGGAATCTTGGGCACAGAAAATTTAGGGGAGACGAACCGCAACTTCGTCCGGGCTCTCAAGTCGAGTCCTCTGGCCAACACGATGGCATATTGGAAGAAAAAGCTAGCCGGTCTTGAGCCATGTCACTTTCCTACTCTTTCCGACGCGTCTTCACCTGGAAACTCCATCGCTGTGGTTAGTACTAATCTCGGAGGCGACGACTTTGCACGCATACAGCGCTTCTGTGAATCTGAATCTGTTACCCCTGCGAGCATATTCCAAAGTGCCTGGGCGCTATTGCTATCAACTTACACTAGCAATGATTCTGTGTGTTTTGGATACATTGCCTCTGGCCGTGACCTACCTATTGATGGCATCGCAGAGTCTGTCAACGCTTATGCTAATATGATGATTTGCCGCGCTGATGTTTCGCGCCATTGGACTCCGCGGCAGTTTGTCAAGCGTCTTCACGATCAAGTCCTAGAGGACCTTGACTTTCAGCACTGCTCTCTTGCTGATATACAGCATGACCTCCGGCTTTCTCCTGGATACCCACTGTTCAATACTATTGTTTCATTTCAAAAGGACGATGCAGACGCGGCAGACGATGTCGCTGTCGGAGATTTAATTTTTATTGACATGGATCATGAGGATCCTACCGAGGTAAGTTTGCACTCATGGCAATGAAATGTCCAATACATAATACTCATCTCGTTGCACAGTATGACATTTCCTTCGACATCAGCTATGGCAAGTGCCAGGTGGCATTTTCACTCGACTACCGCTTGTCTTGCCTGACAAACGAACAGGCCGAGCGTGTTATTTCGCTGTTGAGCGCCATCACCATATCAATCGTTAGTGAAAAGAGAGCTTCAGCCACACTCGCTGCGATTGACATGGTCAGCCAAGGAGATCTTGAGCAGATCTGGAAGTGGAACTCTGTTGTTCCCGAGAAGGTGGAAGCATTAGTACACGATTTAATATCCGAAACGGCGCGTAAATTCCCCAACGACCCGGCCATCTGTGC
The DNA here is from genome assembly GCF_019434415.1 of Metarhizium acridum. NCBI lineage: Eukaryota > Fungi > Ascomycota > Sordariomycetes > Hypocreales > Clavicipitaceae > Metarhizium > Metarhizium acridum. The sequence goes on along the minus strand of NW_027094045.1, from coordinate 266,939 downwards.
CTGGGATGGCGATTGGACTTATCAGCAGTTGGATACCCTTTCCACAAATCTCGCTTATAAAATAGTGAAACTCGGCGTCGGTCCTGAGCATATGGTTCCGCTCTGCTTTGAAAAGACTCGCTGGACACCTATAGCAATGCTTGCAGTTATGAAAGCTGGTGGTTCGAGCTTGGCGTTAGACACTGCCCTTCCTGAGGAGCGTCTGCGCATCATTATGCAGCAGGTCAAGCCAACGATTATCCTAACTTCATCAACCAGCCAGGACCTCGTGAGTCGCCTGACTACGGGCCTCGTCTTTACAGTTGATGAGGCTAATGTGTTTCCTCTGGAACCGCCTCCCAATCCCGCTATGATTCTTTCTGATGTGACGCCTTCTAACACGCTATATGTTGTGTTCACCTCGGGCAGTACTGGAACCCCAAAGGGCGTTACTATTAATCACGCAAATTTTGCCAGTTCCCTTCGCCATCAACACGGCGCACATAACTTCAAGGCTGGTGCCCGAGTCTATGACTTCGCATCATATACATTTGATACGTCCTGGCAAAATGTGCTTAGTACTCTTGAATGCGGTGCATGCCTCTGTATTCCATCAAATTCAGAACGTCAGAACGATTTAGCCGGCTCGTTGGAGAGATTCCAGGTCTCCCATGCGGAAATGACTCCCTCAGCTGCTCAGCTTCTTCCGGCCAGCGCGATAAAACGATTAGACACGCTGATTCTTGGTGGTGAAGTGCTTTCGCCCGAACTGGCCAAGTATTGGGCCAGTATGACAAACGTCAAGAACTCATACGGGCCATGCGAGTGCACGCCAACAACGACGGTGGCAACAATTGACCCAGACAATGTTGAAGTGCCTAGCATTGGTCGTGGTTATGGTGTCAATACATGGGTCGTGAGCACAACGGGTGATTCTCTTGCCCCTGTGGGAAGCACTGGTGAACTGTTCCTTGAAGGCCCGCTAGTTGGTCCTGGTTATCTCGATGATGCCGAGCGTACAGCTGCATCCTTCATTGAAAACCCTTCTTGGCTGCTGCGTGGCTCAGCAACCCATCCCGGACGGCAGGGACGCCTGTACAGGACTGGCGATCTTGTGCGTTACCAGCCTAACGGCAGCCTAACATTCATTGGCCGTAAAGATAGCCAAGTCAAAATTAACGGCCAACGTCTAGAGCTGGGTGATATCGAATACTATATCAGGTCTAATATTACCTATGAAGGCGACGTTCGAGTGGTTGTGGACGTGGTCAAGCCTCAAGACAGCGAAAGACGTGCTCTAGTTGCTTTCTTGGGCGTAGAGGAGTCTTCTGCAGACCTGGACAAGATTATCGCCGGTCTGGCTGACAGACTCGCCGCGCAAGTGCCTGCTTACATGATACCCTCTGCCTACATGCTGCTTGAGAGCATCCCGATGACGCCTTCGGGCAAGACAGATAGACGAAAACTCCGCACCATGGCTGAGAAACTTACAAGAGTTGAGCTCATGGCTCATGGCCCGACCCAGGCGACAAGACGAGCACCAACGACGCCAAAGGAGATTCAGCTTCAAGGACTTTGGTCCACTGTACTTGGGATTCCACGTGAGATGATTAGCTCCGAAGATAGCTTCTTGCGTATTGGAGGAGATTCTATTGGCGCCATGAAGCTTGCTGGCTTGGCGCGGGATGCTGGCCTTTCTATCACCGTCACCGACATCTTTCGCCACCCATGCCTCAGTGACCTCGCTAAAACTATTCGCAACTCATTCGGCAATGAAAATGAAGCCGTGCTGCCGTTTTCTCTGCTTTCAAGCAAGCTAGACGCACTAGAGTGGCGAGCCCAGATTGCCCAGCTCTGCGACGTCAGCGCATCGCTTGTTGAAGACGCATTCCCGTGCACACCTTTACAGGAAGGCCTTTTGGCTCTCACCTTGAGACGCTCCGGTGACTATGTGGCTCAAAATATCTTCGAGCTCAAGCGGGACATCAGTATTTCTCGCTTTCAGCGTGCTTGGGAGCACGTGATTGCAACAACGCCAATTCTTCGAACACGAATTGTCGATCTTCACACTCAAGGATTAGTTCAAGTGGTTGTTGCAGAAGAACCGACAATGTGGCCAGAGCCTACCAGCACCATTCTCTACCAAGAAGCAGACAAGAAGCTGGGTATGGGCCTGGGTACACCTCTCATGCGGTACGCGATCACCAAAGACTCTCATGACCGACATTGCTTTATCTGGACTGTACACCATGCCTTGTATGACGGGTGGTCAATGCCACTAGTTCTTGGGAGACTAGAGATGGCATACAATGGAACAGTTCTACAACCACCACCGCCGTTCCAGGACTTTGTCAAGTTTATTGGTGGTGTCGATGACGGCGGTGCCGAAGGGTTTTGGGCGTCGCAGTTTGACCAAATCCAGGCTCAAGCATTTCCATCACTACCTTCGCCAGTATACCAGCCACGGTCAGACGCTGGTATTTCGCACCGAATCAAAGATTTGGTGTGGCCAAAGACGGATACAACCGCATCGACTGCTATTCGCGCCGCACTATCAATCCTTATTGCAGTGCCTTCTGACTCTTCCGATTCACTGTTCGGAGCGACAGTCACTGGTCGGCAGGCTCCAGTACCTGGAATTGAGAATATGACGGGCCCAACAATCGCTACTGTACCAATTAGGGTGGCCGTTGACAGAGAAAGTACCGTCAGTCAACTTTTGCATCAGGTGCAAGCCCAAGTTATTGACATGACGGCATTCGAACAAACGGGTCTGCAGAGAATTCGAAGGGTCAACGCATCTGCCAAGCAAGCTTGCAACTTTCAAACACTATTGCTTATTCACCCGATTGAGGAAGCGGGAAAATCCACAAGCTTTCTCTTCAACGACGCAGAAGACGAAGGGGACGGGGACGGAGACGAAATTGTCGATGACTCCTTTGCCGGATTTGACACCCATGCTATCACGATTGAATGCGATCTTGAGAGCAATGGCGCGCTGCTTCGCTTCAGGTTCGACTCTCAAGTCATCAAGAAGCCTGAAGTAGAGAAGCTCGCGGCCCGATTTGACCTGATTCTGCGCCAACTATGTGACCCTGATATGGCTCAGGTCAAGATTACCGATATTGACACGGTCAGCTCCGGGGAGCTGAAGGAGATTTGGGACTGGAATTCCCTCGTCCCCGAGACTATTAATCACGCCGTGCATGACTTGATTGCCGAGAATGCCTCTAAGTATCCTGATTCCCCGGCCGTCTGCGCGTGGGACGGCAACTGGACATATCATCAACTTGACTCTATTTCCACACGCATCGCCCATCGCCTGAATAGTCTAGGTATTGGTCCCGATGTTATCGTGCCTATTTGCTTTGAGAAGTCTCGCTGGATGCCTATAGCGATGCTAGCTGTTATGAAAGCCGGAGGCGCATCGGTCGCTCTAGATACCACATTGCCTCCAGAGCGACTACGCAGTATTTTGCAACAAGTCAGCCCGTCCTTGGTTCTGGCGTCTTCGCTGGGCCAATCGCTCGCGAAGGGCTTGACTGATCAACCAATATTGGTCTTGGGCGAAGGATCCCAAGGAGAATTTGACGAAATTGCCCTACAAACGCTTCCAAAGGTTGAGCCCTGGAACAAGCTTTACCTTGTCTTTACATCAGGTAGCACTGGTGTTCCAAAGGGAGCAATCGTCACTCATTCTAACTTTAGTAGCGCTATCCATCATCAACAAGCTATTACAGGCTTCAGCAGGTCTTCCCGGGTATATGACCTTGCTAAATATGCTTTTGATATTAGCTGGTCCAATTTTATCCATACGATGGCTGCTGGGGGCTGCCTTTGTATACCGTCACAGCAAGAGGCTCTTGACGATATTACCGGCTCAATTCTAGCTTACAATGCAAACTTCATAGATATCACGCCATCTGTTGCCAGTACACTACGGCCATCAGACTTGAGGTGCCTCAAAACCGTTGTTTTTGCTGGTGAGGCACTCACGAACCATCAAGCCTCACAGTGGTCGAAGCATGCGCGTGTGCTCAATATGTACGGCCCGGCGGAATGCACAGTTAAGGCCACATTGGCCGAGCTCGACGGAACTGCCTCGTCTTCAGCAGCCAGCATTGGCCGCGGCGTCGGTCTGTGTACTTGGGTCGTGGATCCTTCAAATCACAACAAACTCTCACCAGTTGGGACAATTGGAGAATTGGTATTGGAAGGGCCAATCGTTGGATCGGGCTATCTTGGTGATGCCGCAAAGACTGCAGGCTCCTTTATTGAAAGTCCAGCTTGGCTACTCCGTGGCGGACCTGGCCACCAAGGCCGCAGAGGGCGCGTATACAAAACTGGTGATCTTGTTCAGTATAATGTCGACGGTAGTTTGACATTCATTGGGCGAAAAGATGGCCAGGTTAAGATCAACGGCCAACGCTTGGAACTTGGCGATGTGGAACACAATCTTGCGTCGAGCCTAAGCGCCATGTCGAAAGTCCAGCTTGCGGCGGAGGTTATAACGCCTCGGGATAGTGACAACGCGATGCTAGCTGCTTTTATACAGTCATCCGGACAAATTGGTGACTTCGAGTCAGCGATGCGCACACTGACAGCGGGTCTCAACGATCGCCTTGCCTCCAAGGTTCCTGGATATATGATCCCTTCGGCCTACATCATGGTAGACAAGCTACCACTTTCCGCCACCGGGAAGTTGGACCGCAAGCAGCTCCGCGCTATGGGGGGGAAACTGACTCTGTTGGAGCTCATGTCTTCGACTGGGCCACAGCCAGAACGCCGGCCGCCATCTGCTCCCATGGAGCTATGTCTGCAGAAGCTTTGGGCTTACGTCCTTGGCCTCAATGCCGAAGAAATTAGTGCAGATGATAGCTTCCTTCATCTTGGCGGTGACTCGATTCAGGCCATGAAACTCGCCCAGCGAGCCCGAAGCCAAGGTTTCCACCTTGCTGTTGCCGACATTCTCATGAGCCCTAAGCTGTCGCAGATGGCCTCCTGCCTCAAAGATCTGAATGGGGAGTCAGTTGCGCATGCACTCGAATATCGCCGATTTTCGCTACTGCCGCCAGAAAGCCGCCCAGAAATCGAGCAGATTTTGATTGAACACGGCATCTCAACAGATAATGTGCAGGACATCATTCCTGTTACCGACCAGCAGGCCCGATATCTACTTACAACTTACACAACGGCTCGTAGCGCTGTGTACTACCACACACTAGATCATGACGGCGATTTCGACCTTGGCCAAATGCAGCACGCTTGCGCTAGTCTCATTAGGCGTCTTGACATGATGAGAACCGTCTTCATCGCATATAAAGATAGCTTCTTGCAAGCCGTGCTCGCCAATCTGGATCTAGATATTGGTGTGTTTGAAACCGCGACGAGTGGCTTGGATGAATACACTTTGGGGTTGAAAAAGCAAGATTTGCTCTGCGATCTGCAGTTCGGACAACCACTCACGAAGATTTCCGTCATTCGCCAGACACAAGAGCAGAAGTATCGTATTGTAATACGCCTATCCCATGCACAGTATGACGGCACGGCGCTCGCCAAGATGTGGGCTGCCTTTGAAGACGCATACAAGTCGGCTCCTCCAGGCGACGCAAAAACAAGCTTTTCGCATTACATGCACACTCTATCACTCCTCGATAAGCAAAAGGCGACTGAATACTGGCGGAACATGCTCCAGGGAAGCACTCGAACAGCCATCAAGGACCAGACAACACATCGTCTCGGGTATGGGCTTGGTCCGAACATTGTCAAGACTATACCAGCATCCAGTCTACAATCCGAGGAGTTCACCTTTGCTACCGTCCTGAAGGCCGCATGGTCGTACGTCCTCGCAAGATATTCAGCCACTGAAGATGTTGTATTCGGCAGCCTTATACACGGTCGCAACCAGCCAGGCACAAAAGACGTCTTCGGTCCCTGCGTAAACATTGTCCCAGCCCGCATCGTTTTCCAAGAAGACTGGTCTGCCAGGGACCTGATTTCCACAGTCAATTCTCAGCAAGCGGCAAGCATACCATTTGAGACAATGGGTTCCCGAGACATCATTCACAATTGCACAAGCTGGCCTAAATGGGCCTTTTTCAGTTCAGTCATCACACACCAGAACTATGAAGACCGCCAGACGGAAGAGTCCTTGGTCGATTTTGATAGCGCTGACCTGTCGACGGGTGATATTGACAGTGTGGAGGTCTACATCACCTCTACACCGGGCGCAGACAGCACCGAAATTGACTTAACCTTTACGGACAACGTCATCTCTCATGCCCTAGCGCAGCAGCTCGCGTCGGATCTGGCCGACACCATCATTCAGTTCCACAAGGCCATGGACACAAAACTCATCGCGCCGCGCGACATTCGGAGCCTGCCGGCCTTGCTGCCCCTACCAGCCGACGCCAACGTCACCTTGGCTCCTCCAACTGACGAACAGATGACGGCGCTCAATGGCTGTCCCGCCAAGTTAAAGAATGCTCTCAGCAGGGCCTGGAAAGATGTCCTCGGTCTGCAAACTGTGCCCAGCGACGAATCTACGGAAACCTTTTTCGAACTAGGTGGCGACGCTAACAATGCCGGCCAATTAGCCGCTCATATGCAACGACAAGGCTATAAGCTCAGAATTGAAGACATTTTTGAGCATCCTACGTGGTCTGAACTCCTGCTTCACGTGGGGAGGCTGTAGTTATTGGTTGGGTGCTGGACAGTTGGAGGAAGCAGGTTGGAACCAAAAAAATAAAAAAAATGGGGGACTGAAGAATGTGTTTCCTTTATTTTGGAATGTTTTTTATTCTATCTCTAGCTAGATGGAGTTGTTTTCATTATTTCTCTTGGCATATACTTTATGAATTGATGTTTTGTTGAACCAAACATTTTTCGGTTTCATGGTTTTTGTGAATTGCGAAGAACCGACACGGGGCTCTACGTTTGGTGCAGCTGTCTTTGTGCGCTTCGTGGAAGTGATCAGCACAAGTATCATCTTACAGTGTCTCGATTTTCAGGCAATTTCTTTCCTGGTTTCTCGGTGGAATCGGCAGAGTTGGCTGCTTGATCGCTCCACCGGTGTACCGGGTATTTGCTTCTCACCCAGTTATTTGAATCATCATTTGACGGGCTATTACTACCCGGAGAGCGTGAGAGCATTCAACTATAAAGGCTGTGATGAAAAGATGGCCAAGCTATTCAAGTAGTCCGGAGCAGCCTCGTTCAGGGGACCCGTGGAGTTGAACACAAAGTATAGCTCAGCAGCGGCAGGGAGGGCAGCGTTGTCGTAACCCTTGACGGTGGGCGAGCCGTAGAGGGCGCCGTCGACGCATTCCACGCTCCACCCGAGCTGGGAGCCAAAGGAGAGCAGGACCGGTGTGTTGCAATATCCAAAGGCGATGGCGCAGGGGGGAGACGACGGCATAGGTTCCATTACGTGGGAATACGACGGATATTTCGCCCGTCGGCACGGAACGACGCCTGGGCGGCGGTGGCCACGCCCAGGATTGGTAAGACTTTGCATCGTGCAGAAAAAACACTTGTTCCTCGCGTGCTGGTTGCCATACTACCTGGAGCCAGCGGGATTCGTGAGGCCGATGGCGACCCAATATAGAATCTAGCATCACCGGCGAGCTGTCTGAGTGGTCCGTCGCCAGTGATGCTTCATTTGCGTCAATCTTTGCCTAGAAAGTAGCCATTTTGCGTCCAAAGATGGGAAACGAGACGTCCGTCGCAGTGTTGCGTCTACTATTAGCTGCTCACGGGCCCTACGGCGCGGGCGGCAACTGTTTGAGGCACAAAGAGCTTGTTGAGGACAAGTACAACGAAACGGAATCAGGCCGTCTGCGAGCCACGGGGCCAAACTCTCTACGACTTCTACAAGACGATAGCACACCCGGTGCAGTCTGCTGCGTCTGGTGCAGACCGCATGTAAAGCCGCGGTACCCTCATACTGTTTCCAGCCAGCCCGCCGCGTCCTTGAGGACTTGCCTTTCGCGCCTGCGCTCTGCGCGCTATTTCGGCGCACATACCTCAAGACAGACTCGGGGCTCGCGCTCTCGGGCAAAACACTCGGCATTTCGATGACGCCCTCCTCTGGAAACTTCCGGAGGATGGGCATCAGGCATACCGGGGCGTTCTCCGTGGGATTAATGCCCTGCAGCGCCAGCACGCTGGCCGGCGTAACTTTCGGATGCGGGTCGTCGACACGCCGAGCCACGTCTCTTGACCTGGCGGAGACGAACGCAGCATCCGTTTGTCCTTGGAATCGCTTGCCTTGGTGACGTCGAAGCCCGGGGCCGGATGCAGCCGAGATGCCGGGGCATGAAATCGGGTGCTGGAAAGCGGCCAAAAACCACCTTTTTCCCAATCTTTCGTCAATATATATAACACAGCCCAACACTGACAGCTTTCCGTGCCTCGAGTGTAAAAGTCAACCATGTACCTGTCACCGCTGGGCTTCAAGTCCACCAGCAATAGAGTCTTGGCCGTATCCCAGGCTCTTGATCAAGACTTTTCCCAGGAATAGACTGGTGGCCCGTGGGCGTCGCCGTGCGTGACGCCATGCCACAGGCCGGTTGCCAAAGAGGAGTCATTTGACGGCCATCGTGGGATCTGGCGATTAGCCATCAGTCATTGTGCATGATGAGCCGTCAGACATCTCCAAGTTGTGCCGTATAGGTGGTATTTTGGAAACGTCGCAAACAGCCAAATTGGTTGTGCTTTATCCGTGGCCACGGACCTCCGCATCGGGATCAACTCGGCGTGGGGGCCAACGGGGCCGGGGCAAGAACCCAGTGGGGCCGGCTAGATGTCCGTCCAAAACGTTCAAAAGCCAAAGTACCACGAAAGGAAAACCCGCAAACCAAAAAAAAAAAAAAAAGAAGAAAAAGAATCTCTTCATCTGGACGGGAAAATTGCCCTCGAAGGCTGGGGCATCGGCGCCGCGTGCGCCGCGGCCCAACCATCTTCGGACGCAACCTGTAATCAATAAGGGGAATCGATTGCACTGATGCTTTATTATTCAAACTTCTCCACCAGAGTGCGTCACGTCCATCTACCCCTCATTTGTCCTGGTAATACTACTCAGTCTACTCCTTGCCGTACCGCACTTCCCAAATCATCCATGAGGCCGGACAAGCACGCGACATCACGTTGTCGAGGCGGATGCCGCGCCCCGGAGCCTGTAAAGTCCCTCGTTACACCTGTCTCGCCAGGCACCGCCGCATCGACATCCTGCTTACCAACGTCGGGCAGTCGCAGGCCGACATGAGCGAAGAGACGGGGTTCCCAAGTGGACATTAATCTCAAGAGCGTCTTTGCTTGCCATCATGTTCTTCCGGCGACGGAGGTCCATACCGCCGGGGCCAGCATGGTATGTGTGTCGAGCATCGCTCCTGCGGACATTGGCAAGGGACCAGGTCGCCTACAATACGGCCAAGGCAGCTTCGCGCTACGGCGGTGTCGTACGGCCCGCGTGGGGTGCCCATCGCCGCCATTGTGCGAGGGCTCGTGGATACGCTGTACGAAGAGCCTGACGAATAGATTCGGTGTTGAGGAGAGGCAGGGCATACGGGCGCGGCAAGTTCCCGTGGAGACAACGGCGGATGCTGACTCCTGGCGTCTGACGAGGCTGAACATGTGAGGGGCAGGAGATTCTCGTTAACGGGGAAATTACAGGCTCGACCGGCCGAGGGGGGTGCATGACGGAGCTCGTCACAACGACAGTCTTGCGGGCAACTCTTGGTAGAACACGAAGCATTATTACATCTATGACATCCCCGAAGCGCTTGCAGCCGTACTACATCAGCAATCACCCTGCCAATTCTTACCAATCCATTCGCTTAGCTTATACGTCAGTGTGCCGTCCATGTACACCTTGGCATCATCAGTGCTATAGTCTCCGCCGGCAAACTTCAACGCCGGGATGATCCAGGGCTGAATAAAATCGATATAGACCAAGTCAACCGTCTCGGGGTCCCCCTTCTCGGGGAAATTGATCTGTGATTGGATACAATTAGGGATGTTATAGAACGGAATGGCTTCGTGAACGGTATCGTCGCCATCTGTACCAATGTCGTCTTTGGTGGTGTAGCCGCGAATCAGATCTGGTTTCGTATCGCGTAGTTCAAGCCTCTCGTCCTCCTCCTGCTCCGCAGCAGCCGGCGATTGGCCGTGTCTGGATGGGAACATGACTTCGGGAATCGCCATAAACCTAGTCTCGGCGCCGTGTGTGCTCAAGATCTTGTCTGCGCCATTTAAAATAGTCAGAACCTTGCTGGCGATATTATACGGCACATCAGGCACGTAATTGAAGCCGCTCGTGAATGGAGAGACAATGTACGTTGAGTCGCGGGTAAATGGGCCTTTGAAAATGTCAAACCGGATGCCTCCGGTGTTTAGAATCGCGAGGCGAGACTTGTCCTTGCGCTTCTTGTTCACCACGACGTCGGGGAACACTTCGTCTTGGATCCAAGAGTAAATGCTTGCGTTGTTGGGATATTGGACACGGCTTGCCCACAGATCTTTCGGTGCGCAACCGTAGCGGTGGTCGAGATCCAACGCCTTGCGTGCGCGTGCAATCTTTTTGGATACACGCTTGCCGTCGTCGGTGGGGAAGGTTGTGGCGTTGAGCCCAGTATGGTAGTACATGCCAAGGAGGTTCGTGTCAATGTACTTGCGGTTGAACTTGAGTGATGCTGCGGCAGAGACACCATCGGCCGACTGCTTTTGTATGCCATCAATAGACATGAACCCAACAGTTTCGAAATATCGTCCCGAGGCCATGGCAAATGCTTGCGAGTCGTAGCTCAATGCATCGCGCACATGAGCATGGCCACCGAAGAATACAATTGGAATGTGCCAGTTCTGTTTTCGCAGAGCCGTGAAGATGGTGCGGAATTCCGTCATGCGCAAGCCGACATGGCCAACCACAACAAAAAGATCGGGCTTCTCGCGAATGGCATCTTGGAACCACTTTTCCTTGATCGCTTCCGCCACAGGCTGCACAATCGTATTGTTTGCGTTTCCACTAAAGTCGAACAGGAAGCCAAAGGCCAAAATCTCGAGTCCTTTGTTCTTGGTTTTGAACTTGCGGTAGCGCTGTGCCAAGGGTTTGCGTTCGCCCGTTTCGCCATCAATGTAATCGACATTTGAAGCTATATATTTATCTCCGAATTTGGGGACGGTTGTGTTGGCCTCGTAATCGGCCGTGCTAGCCTGGTACAGCTCATGGTTGCCGACGCAGATGAGGTCGACGTGCTGTTCCGCCCAAGCGTCATAGTAGAATAGACCCTTCGGAGTCGATGCATCGTAGAGGCCATTCCCTTCAACGCGGTCACCTGAGTCGACAAGGAGCAGATCGCTGCCGGTATCATCGGCGCGCTTCTTCATGTGTTGGGAGAAGGAAATGTAGTCACCCCAGTCGGCCGAGTATTGGGGTCTTCCCCCGTCAGCACTGTGTTTACCATGGTCCAGTGGTTCGTCCCAAGAGAAGAAGGTGAGCTCACTCTAGTAAATGGCCACTCAGCCAGCCGTGTGTATCGGTGGTATGCAAAAAGTTGAGCTGTCCCCAGGTCAGGTCACGCATCGGCGCGGCGACGGGCTGCACAGCTCCGGGCTGCGCACTCTGAGCAACACGGCACCAGACGAGGGCGATGGTGGCGCCCGAAATCCAGCTTGGCGCCATGGCGGCGTAATTGATATGCGTCAATCAGTTGGGCCTCATGAACCTCGCGGGTACGAAGTCCGAGGTGATGAAGCTGGGTGACGAAGGATGCGGCCGAAGCTGACGAAGCGCTCAGCTTGGGGTATCGAGGGACAAGTGACAAGTGATGATTGGAGTGACAAGCTAGAGAGTGCAGCCATCAGGGTGTCCCATGTCACCATTCGGGCCATTGAAGTCACCCGTGTGCACGCCGTGCCGTCGCCAGGCACCAACCAGCCATTTGACTTGGCACGTGAGCCACTGAGAGCAGTCACTGGGTCCGCCACGTCTTGTCCCTCGGTTGAGGCGTAATGCCAAAGTAACCTACCCTATACAAGAATGCCCAAGGTCACCTTTCATCTTGCTTTGGCATTATGCATCTATAGCGCAAATATGTCAAAATTATGCGCGCGCTACAACTAATAAGTGACAAATAATTTTGTTCTGCGGCTTGCTATGGACATTTCTTCCAATAGATTGAAGCAGACTTCACTCCATAGTTTCATACACCTCCCACTCCAGCAGTGCTAATCTTATGGCCCGGCCCAGCTAAGCAAACCACGTTACAAGACCATTTTATAAAGGTTAAAATCTAGGCAAAAAAAAAAAAAAAAAAAAAAAAAAAAAAAAAAAAAAAAGCGGTCTCAATCAATTAGATACAACTTAATATTTCTCACTCTCACAAATTAAACCCGTGAAACGTTATTTTCAGCGCCTTAGATGCTGCGTCCATCCAACCTCACTTTTACGGAACGTAACAGGTAAACTCGAAGCCCCCAAAGCTTTTCTGAGATACAAACACTACGTCAACGCAAAAGCTGCGCCATTGATTATACCATTTGCTCCAAAAATGACACAAAATCTGAACTAATAAATTTACAAGGAAAAAAGAAATCATCCGACGGTAAACCGCTTCAAAAGTTCCTGCGGCTACCGACGGACACAACACCGAACCTTAATGCAGAATAATCCCACCGGCCAACTTTATCTTCCACTGCCGTTTCCAATAGCCTTCGTTAATGGCCTTTATACTAATACCCATAAACCGTTCTGCAGGCGGGTCTCGAGGGGATAAATGCGCTTTTACCCGGTCTTTATGTCTACACTAGGCAAAAATGCCCTCGTCTCAGGGACCGAGCCGTTCTTGTAGGTGGAGATTTATGGAGCCTTTGAAGATGTCGCCATTTTCGAAGTGATGAAGACATTAGGTGGCGCTTTAATCATGAGCAGCGGATCAGATATATAGTAGAGTCGGATACAGTGAATACTCTTCACTCTGTGACAGCTATAATCCAATTTCATCAGTAGGAAAAAGCGCGGTGCCAGAAATCTACAATGTCGTCGACGTCTGCTTCCGCGCAGGTAAAAACACCACTTCCCACGACCACACCTGCGCAAGATGTACCCATAAAGCGAACCTGGTATCGGACAACGCTATTCAATGCCTTCGTTATTGGAATGGTGGGCTTTTTGGCCCCCGGTCTTTGGAACGCCATGTCCGCCCTTGGCGCAGGCGGTGCTCAGGAACCGTTTCTTGTCAACGCCGCAAATGCACTGGTGTTTGGACTGATGGGCATCCTGTGTCTTATAGGCGGGCCTATTGCTAATCGCATCGGTCTCGATTGGACATTGTTCCTCGGCGCAGTGGGCTATCCCATCTATTCGGCTGGTCTGCACACTAACAACCGCTACGGAAACGAATGGCTTGTTCTTTTTGGAGCTGTCACCTGCGGCATCTCGGCTGGTCTCTTCTGGGCGTCGGAAGGCGCCGTCGCATTGGGCTATCCTGAGCCCGCCAAACGAGGCAAATACATGAATATTTGGCTATGGTTTCGTACAGGAGGGCCGTTGCTCGGAGGCGCCATTGTCCTGGCGTTAAACCACGATGCTTCTGCCAAGAAGAAGGGCAAGATTGATGCGCGGACGTACCTTGTTTTCGTTGCATTGCAATGTGTTGCCGCACCCGTTGCACTTTTGCTGTCATCGCCAGAGACCGTCCAACGAGCAGATGGGAGCAAAGTCATTGTCAAAGCTGAGAAGAGCCTCAGGGCGGAATTCAAGAGCCTATGGAAACTAACATTGCGAAAGGATCTGCTCCTTTTACTTCCCGTCTTCTGGGCCGCCTACTTCAACCAGTACAGTGGCAACTTCCAAACCTACTATTTTGGTGTGAGGGCTCGTGCTCTTATCGGCTTCGTGAGCAACTTCGGCACCTTGTTAAGCTCACAGCTTATGAGCTGGTTTCTCGATTACGATGGCATTCGGGTGAAGCGACGAATCGAGCTCGGCTTTTATTACGTCGTTGTATGGCACGTCATTGCCTGGGTCTACGGTTGGGTCATTCAGGAAAAGTACACCGCCAACCCGCCAGTCTGGGACTGGACAGACGCCGGGTTCGTAGAAGGCTTCTTCGTCCTGCTGCTGTGGGACTTTGCCAGGCAGGCGCTACAGAACTGGCTGTATTACTTCCTGGCAACCAAGACCGATAACATCTCCGAACTGAGTCGATTCTCCGGCATTCTGAGAGGCCAGGAGAGTTTTGCCCAAGCCATCAGCTATGGGCTCAATACGAGGGAGTGGAAAGGTGGTAGAGTGCCATTGGCTGTCAACACTATCCTTTTGGGTAAGTAAAGTTATGCTCGTTTATGCCACGTTTAGATTTGGCGTCGATTGGCTGACATGTTGCTGCGAAGGATTATCGGTTTACCCGACATGGCTGGCTGTAAGAGACCACGATCCTGTCGAACACGGCGAGCCGCACAGCGTCTCCCAGAGGGAGGTAACATCAGGCCGAATAAAGGCGAGTGTTGATATTGAAAGGGGATCCTAGAGCTTCAATCATTAATTTCCGCTATGTTGTGTTGTCACCATGAGCGGTCTATGTGACTGCCAATAGCATCAACCATGTTCTGGGTGGCGACTAATATGTATCATGGGGCAAAGATAAGAATAGAACTATACCCCAGGGTATCAGTGTTTGAACACCATTCGTTCCATCAGATCATATCGTGAGGTCGGGCTGGTTCCAGTATACAGTAAGTGGGGGCCGAATTCAACAAGCGTGATCCAATGTTCCTTCTGGGTTGCAATCAGCCCTATGGAATTGACCCCTGAATGGATGGGGGTACTCTGAGGGAGTAGTACTCTGGCTAATGGTCACGCGTGCTCAGACCTGCCTGCCTGTGTCCCATGACAGCCAGTATGAATATATACAAGAGCAATTCGTGCTGAGCTGAACACACATCGCCCATGTTCTTGCTGCGCGGGGCGCATCCTATGCAACCTAGGTGCAAAGTCCTCTTATATTCCGCGACATGGATGGGACGGTTTGAGTGATCTCATTACGCAAGGTAGATATGACGTGGATGACAGAGACGGGAACACTCGCCCGTTGGGTGTTGAGGCCGATCTCTCAATCACAGCAATTGCGGAATTGGCTGGCATGAGAATTTTTACCTGAAAGACAAGAAATACAGCCACATATGGACGGATAATTTTGAACGAATAACCGTCTTCAGTTTACTCTGACTGTAGGCCTCTATTCGAGCTAACATAGTCTGTAACTCGAGTGGCGCTAAAATTATTTCGGCAAGTCCAGCCACAAAGCTCAAATTGTCCCGGCCCTCTCTCCCAGTGCGGAAGACTTGTGGCAGATCGAGCCTAGGTGAAGATCAGATACAAACGAGAGTTGGAACTCTGGCATAATGGCGGCCCGACCGATGGGTCACAGCTTACAACCTAGCTTCCAGATGATTGGAGCATCCTAATAATAATCTTAAACACCCGCTGACAAAAGGGTCGTCGTTTACCTTCTTGAGATGTGGCGGTACTTGGTATTCTGGAGGAGGGGTTAGCGGTTCCCATTCGGGATAAAACTGTGCATCCTTTTGACCTTGGGTGACCTTGAGGAGGGGCCCCAACGCAGCACCCCTCCGACGCTGAAGCTGAAAGCTGGGTCCACACTTCTCAGAATGAGGCTTCCAATGAGGTATCATGTACGTTATGAAGACGAACCATGGTTGTAATAATAATAGACAAACAAGGGTGAAAAGTTGCAGTTCTGTGGCTGGGAACCGATCGGTTCAATGTCCGATGATGTCGCCTTTGAGCTTGGTATGACAAGTTCGTATGCATCGGATTCATGGGAAGCCCAATACACGATTTGAGGGGGCCTCGCGAAACCGTCCCGATTTCAATCTGTGCCACTGCGAACCGGACCCAGGCTGAGAGGGTCGGGCTAGCAAGGCTCACTAACAACTTTACGGTAAAATGCCGCGAAGTCATGATAAGAGACTCTGTGCGGTGCCAGCATCCCTGCATTTTGACAGCCACCCCACCTTGATCAAGTCTTGTCTTGCGCCTGTGTCTCGCGGTGCGAAATACGGTCAAGTGCGACGCCACGGGTCAGGGTCCGTGGTAATACACCTGTCGGAGTACGTATTTGACCAGAGAGAACAAATTTTGGTGGTGTCTTGGGGACTTGCAGATCCACTGTCTGTACCCCAACACGCCCTGTGGCTTACCAGGAGCTTATAAGTGACATGGAGGGCTTCCATGACGCTTTCCACATCGTGAAAGAAATTGCGAGACACTTTGTCTGCTTTTCTTGGGCCAGACCGCTGGTTGCCAATGTCGCCTCCTGCTGCTGAATACTGACAACGTCCATACTTAGTAGCGTTGCTACACAAGCCTCGCGTTTCCGCTGCCCCTTCTGCCTCAACGGTAGCAGTTTGACGGACGGGCAGGTTTGGGAAAAGCACATAAATAGACATGTACAGTCCGACTCCTCCGACAACTTATCCAAGCCAAGTGATTCGACTTGGACATTATCAGTGCCGGTACAATATGCCGACGAGCCAAGGTGAGTGAATCCCTACGTCATAAGCAATCCGGGCTTATTTTGGGCCTCAATTCAATGAGAAGCAATGGAGTCCACGGGTCTTCCTGAGCAGATGCCTTTTCTGGCTTGGAGGAGCACCTGAGCTGATCTTCCACAGTGCACCCCGGTAAGACTGCCGTAACGGCAAGGTCGGAGGAAGAGTGCTACGACTTGTTCGTCAAGGAGATATCATCCATTCCGGATCGAGAGGTTTCAGTCGCTCAAAACGGGGAGAGTGGCACCGAACAAAACCAAGTTGGCCCTATGCCTCGTAAGTATACTGCAGACAACATGACATTTTGCTGATCCTAGCGCATCACTGACAAAGCATTAGAACTAACCCGGGGAACAGCCCCAGGCACGTCAACCAACGTGATGATTGCGAAGACCATCAGAGCAGCCATGGCTGGGATTCGACCTGGTTCCTGAGAAAAGGGCCCGAAACTAAGAGTTGATGGTATCCGAGAAGTCCCTGTGTGGACAATCTTGGAGAGGCACTGATGGCTGTGGATGTTATCGTTCAGTTGCCAACCCAACTCCAGCCAGGCCATTTCACCACGTCTGGCAACCATGTCGGAATGTCTGTTTCATGTCGATAGAGCATCATCGTCTAATGAGGTTTGTGAAGGCAATCCATACAACTTTTGATGGACACGTTCCAGAGGGGTCACACTGGACGGGGCTGTACAGTAGCCATGACAAGTGGTGTCCAAAGACACTATGCGCACGAATCATGGTAAGAACAGCCTCGGATTCCCGTTAGGCTACCTGTTAAATAAGCATTTTCTTGGCGCCTTTCCGGGCTGGAGATAATTTCGCGTTGAGGAATTCTTGTGACTGGATCGCCAAACTGCGCGTAGGCGTTTCGAGGTTTCCGAAGGAATAGGGGTCTGGAAGGCACTGAATGTCAATTTGTATGCTGAGACGAAGTACATAGTGGCGTCTGTGATGGAGGTGCTAAGCACGTAGTAGCATTGTCGGAGGTGCGTGGCTTAGGTACAGAAAGCGAGCATTTGAACAGACGGCTGGTTTTGAAGCCCGTGCCGTTTTTTTCATGCAGCGTACCTTGTCGTCTGCCATGGTCCAGACTCTAGAACGTGGTGCCTGCGGATGACAGTTTTGACAGGGAACCACTGGTTGGCCCTGCCCCGCTCAACTCCAGCCGTTTTGCCAAGATTTTCGCTGGCTTGCCACTGGGGGGCCGCAGAGCGGGCGTGGGATCATCATGTGCAGGTTTTTCCTCCCCCGCGGCGCCGCAAGCGAGTAAACTTTTTCATCGCGCAACTCCCTTCGTGAGACGCATTTTCCTACTCCATTTACTACGCCCGAGCGTTTGCGTTTGCGCCCCTGCGCCTGTTGAAGGAACTTGGTCCAAGTTCTGACGACTAGTAACCACACAGTCGAACTCCCTCTCCATACCACGTCCACCACTTCGCAGCCCATGTCGGCGCTCGTGTGCGACATCCACCAATCCCCCTGTACCACGGCGCATCATCGTATGTGCCGTCCATTGCAATAGGACACCCAGCAGGCGACTTGAAGTCTTTGCGCTTGCTGCAAACCGGAGACGAAGAAAGACTTAGATCTAGCATCATTGACGTGCCCTTGACATTGTGAATGGGACAGGCAGACAGCCACTCTCCCATTCTTCAATACATCTTGCGCCTGTTCTCGGCAAAGTTCAACCACGGCTACGAGCCAGTCGGTACCCAGGATCCTGACGGACAAGAAACAACACCAGAAGCAAGAATCATGACCACCACAAACGACCACCCGGAAGACATGGCTCCCAACAAGAGCGGCCTTACCACCCACTCTGCCAGAGCCTGGTCTGGCCACGGCGATGACCCCCTTTCCGACCGTGGCTCTGGAGCGGCCCGAGCTGGCGAGGCCTCCTCCGAGACTGCTGAGGCCACCCAGGGCCTGTACATCCTCGAGTCGAAATCGGTTCACTGGTGGAGCTACCTGGCCACGGCCGATTTTTGGATTGTCGTTGCCATCGGCCAGGTTCTCGCCTTGTGTATAACGGCCACCAACACATTTACCAGCTTTCTGCAACAGGAGAATTTCAGCGCACCAGCGTTCCAGACCCTCTTCAATTACGTGTTTCTCGCAATAATCTACAACATTATTTTCCTCTTTCGCGATGGCCCTCGAGCTTGGGCGCGAGTTGCATACCGCGATGGGTGGAAGTATCTCATCATGGCGTTTCTCGACGTAGAGGGAAATTACTTCACCGTTTTGGCTTACCAGTACACCAACATTTTGTCCGCGCAGCTGTTGAACTTTTGGTCCATTGTGTGTGTGGTCATTATCTCATTCGTGCTTCTCAAAGTCCGCTACAAGCCGTTCCAAATTATTGGCATCTTGGTCTGCTGTGGCGGCATGGGTATCCTGCTTGGGTCCGACTACATTGTTCAGCGAGACAGCGGTACTTCTGGCGGCGAGTCCAAACTCAAGGGTGATTTGTTCGGTCTGTTGGGCGCCACGCTCTACGGAACAAGCAACGTTCTTGAAGAATGGCTGGTCTCCAAAGCCCCCATGCACCACGTCTTGGCCTTCATGGGCCTCTTGGGCGTGATCATCAACGGAACCCAAGCTGCCATCTTTGACCGCGACACCATTGCCGGCTCAGCCTGGAGCGGAAAAGTCGGGGGCTACCTCGTCGGGTATACCCTCTGCCTCACGCTCTTCTACACGCTGGCACCGCTCATCCTCCGCATGGGAAGCGCCGCCTTTTTCGACATCTCGCTCCTGACTGCCAACTTCTGGGGCGTGATTATCGGGATCCACGTGTTCGGACTGAGCATCCACTTCATGTACCCCATTGCCTTTGTGTGCATCGTTATAGGCTTGACCATTTACTTCCTCTCGGGCAGCGTCTTGGGTGACTCCAAGAAGCCCTGGCTGGGGGATAACCAGGAGGCCGGCGTCGCGGGAATCGGCACCGCCAAGCTCAGGGCCATCAACGCCGCGCGCTTGGCGTCCGTCGAGGCCGAGTACGGCGCCGCTCTCCCAAAGACCCAGATGAGCGCCAGGATTCGTGCTGTTTTCGGCAAGAAGACTTAGAACACTACGCTCAGCTGTTGAACGTTGCAGCGTTTTCTAGACCTAGATACCGCATAACTCTGAACCGGAGTTTAGACATGTTGAATACGTTGCCATTCACCAATTGCAAATAGACGGAATACAACTATTCACCTAGATTCTGCCAATTGTAGTTGCAGCCGCCAAATCACCTTCTTGACGTTTTCTAACGTGCCCTCAAAACCGTGCATTCTAAATAATATGAGAGGGTCAAGGCCACCTATTCATTGTTGGTATTCACCCACAAGCCCCTGTCTGTATATATCGCCGGCGTGGAAATCTCCTCACAAGCCATCTGCGATAGATAATGGGGATACTGTATCCAGGTGATGCCGCTTGTCGGCCTGTGCCCGTTTCTGGACATGTGCGTTGCAGCAATAAATAGAACTGCCAATATAGATATTACTTGATGGGGAGTATTGTGAAAAAATTCCGACGGCGCATTGGACCTCGCGACGACAAGGTCGGGATGAGCGAGACCGTGTCTGGGGCACGCGTACTTGACTACCTACCTAGGTAGTAGAAAAGCAAGCCGTCAAGCATTGAGCCGGGCAGAGACAAGCACAATATCCTTTGGATTTATGCTCCCATACCAATTTAATTGGGCATTTTTGGTACATGCGGCCATGGAAACAGACTTTTCTAGAACACAAAAGACACATGCTAAATGGTCCTTCATATAAGATGGTACTAAAAAATTATCAACATGAACCACTGACTGTACGCTCAGTGTGAATGCATGCCATGCTGCTAATACATGACCCATTCCCATATCATCGTAACTCCTCATGCCACATGGGTATAAATGCTCTAACTGCCAAACACCTCGCAAACTACCAGAGCCCAACTTATACAAACAGGTGAAGATTCGAAAACAGATCGGTATTCGTGCAGATTGTACAGAATGTAACTGATGCGGAATGCACTCTCTGACCAAAGGATCTAAAACGCGCTAGAAAAGACTAACGAGGGGAAGCTGGGCAATCTAGCCCTTCGACCCACAACTGCCACACGTATTCCTCGAACTATTTGGCCTGTTGTCGCCCTTCTTCGACAAGCCAATTCTTCGATCTAACTCGCTTCGTAGCTGCTTGTCTCCAGTAATAACTAGCGTCTTATCCTCTAATGCCACGACAAAAGAAGGATCACCCACCCGGAACTTCTCATGTATCACCTCCACCCCAGGAGATGGGGGCTTGGTTGGGGTCGGAGATTCGGACACTATTGGGTCGGGCCACAAAATTCTGCGTGCCTCTTCATCAGTCATTAGTGGTTCCTCGATAACGACGGTAACTGTCTCATCCGGTTTCTTTGGAGAACGCTGAGAAGGCACTGGGCCGTCGAGAGTTATTTGTCGCGGCGTGGTCGGCGAGGCAGCATCTTCAGAGGAACGTCTTTCATCCTCCGTGTATATAGGAGGGTGGACGGTGAGAGGCCGGCTTGAGAGTATGGGATTTCTAGGAGACGCCTCTGTCCCTTCAATTCCCTCCAAATCCTCCTCATGGTCTTCATCCTCATCTGAATAATCATAGTCGTCCGTTCCAATCGTAACAGCGTCTGCTCCCTCAATTGGCCCCTCGCGCTTGATCATATCTGACACCTCCTTTGGAATCTTATCTTCAGAGTTTCCGGCGCGCTGTGGGACCAGGACGAAGCCCGTTCTCAATCGGTCTGCACGGAGAATATTACGCATCAAGGTCAATTCATGAGTTTGATATGTCTCGTAGAAACCCTTGTTGATCCGAGCCGCGGCATGTAGATCACTGAGGTCACTAATCTCAAGAAGAATCTGGAACCGAATGGAGTCAGGGAATTCATTCACCACTGAATAATTATCATCACTGGCTGCCATGCGACTCAAGCCGGTTGCTGGAACTGTCTGTGGATCCAACATACGGTGCTTTGACAATGCCCAGCCATGGCTCTTTCCGCTGATATCATGAAGAGTAAGGCCTGTGACACTGTTATATATGTCGGCAATGGCCGCGCGAAAGGCTGGGCTTGGGTCACAAACCCCACTTCGATGAACGGGCGACGCAGGGCTGGGCATCATCCTCAGAGTTTCAACCAGCTGGGCTAGGCTTCTCGATGGCTCCTCGGACTCTGACATGTGAGATAGAACAGAGGGTTGCAGAATTTGTGGCAGCAAATTCATTTGATTAAAGACGAGTATCATCCACCCGAGATTGGAGGCATCGCAGCTATGACTTCCCTTGGGACATCTTGGCGAACTCGTCAGGGTGGCCGCGTAAGCTGCGGGTGCAGCCGCAGTCTGTAGGCTCGTCATCACCTCCACCTGAGGATGCGCGTACGTCTCTGTGGGTGAATCTTGATTAGGCTGGCGGATATATTCTTGAATAGCGTTAGTGCAGCAAGAATAGATCTGAGCCAACTTGGCACATCTAACTGCCCAAATCTTGTCCTTAATTTTCTGCGGCCAGGGCTTGCTTTGCAAGTCTTTTTCATCAACCAAATTCAAAATAGCACTCTTTGACATTCGAGTAAAGAGTTGTCTGCAGCCGAAGGCATAACTGATGACTAAGACACCATCGGGCATGTCATCAGCACCTCTATGCATCCATTGAGGGAGCCATCTGTGCTCAACCACCATTTCCAGCGGTGATGTACTCTTATATCTCATTGAGCACTCTGCAATGGCGACAAACTGATTGAAAGTGACCTCCCTCGGAATTAATTCGTTGTGCATATGTGCCGCATGCATCAAGATCTCCAGGGACTGATATCGGTTTAACTCGTGTTGTGGCATGCGATATAATTTTACCTCAGACCCATCCTTACATACGTAGGGTGCAGGAGGGGGGGGTACGTGAGGTGTGATGTCTTCAGCTTCGTGCAATTGCATGCTGTTTGCGTGGCCGGAGAACATGCGAGCAAAGATGGGGGATGTCTCAGCCAGCATGTAAGATGAGACACGAAAGCGTAAAACTGGGTCATTATTTGACGCTTGGTTTCCAATATTCGCAAATTCAAGCATGGCGTCGCCCCGTTCTGCGATGAAGAATTCCTGAACCTCTCTTGAGGGTGAAATTCCCGATTCCCCAGACTGGAGAAGCCGCCGAACTTCGGTCACTTCTTTCTTAACCCTTTCATAGTTTCTGAAACGAATCTCGTATCTGGGGAACTGGCAGGGCGTTGAGTTAGCATGATAGCAAAAGGCACATTACCGGTTAATAGGAAATCTGCACATACAAATTGGGGATCAGCAGAGAGGAGCCTAGTGACGCTAGCATTTCTCATGCGATGCACTGCTTCTCGGCGAAACTTTCGACTTGTGAAAAGCAAATCGACCATTTCCGGGGTCGCATCACGCTCGTAGCTTTTGTAAGTGTCGGCTAAGCTGACTTTGAAGGCTTCGCACAGAGTTTCCAGACAAGTTTTCCAGTCTCTGACGGCATTTAGCCACAACTCATTAGTTGGACCAAGCTTTGTAGTGTTCCCCGTAACCACCTCAGTAAGACTGCGGCCGCTAAACGAGCTTCTTTGGTCAAATATAGTGGCCCCGGGGCTACGAGGAGAGTCAAACGAAGAGTCTCCTCGAGTCATTGTCTCAGTGGTATTCGACAGTGCCTTGACCGGCCTTAATTCGTCCCGTAAAATACTATAACAAAGCGTCGAGCAAGGTTCCCGGATTTTCTCAAACTCTCTATAAGCGGAATCGACATGGCTTGGGCCGGAAGGCGCCGAACGCATTCGCTGTATCAAGATCTGCAACTGTCTATAGTTGTTTTCTTGCATCTCGTACATGGCGTGCATGGAACTGGAGTCCGATCGAAGATGTGACGATAAGTGACTGGGATCAAATTCACTAGACCCGGACTATAGAAACAAATTCGTTAGCTTGCTCTGGCATTTTGGGCCTCCGTAGTCGCCTAACAGTGCTCGACTTATAATAAATGCATTGGTTCAATGCAGCCTGAAGAGCACCAACGTACCGTTCTTCCCCTATCATCCTTGCCAAGTTTACTCTTCTTCGTTCGCAAAGGCCTTGGTAGCCGCCATTTTTTGGATGATCCTCCCGCGCTAGAAGCTGCGCCTTCGCTCGTTGTCCTATACATGATGCCGAATCGTCTGAGATAACAGAAAGGCTTAGGAAAATGAAAATTGTCTCTTCAATGGGCTTGCCGTGTCTTGCCGTCAAGCCACGGGATTCAAGGCTGTCTCGGCACCGAGACAGACCTTAGCATTGTCTTATGTGCCTGTCGTAACTGATTTGCCAGTCTTTGAAACACCCGTGACTTATAAAAATCGATCGCGCGGGCAGGGATATCCTGTTTTCGTTGCTGAGGGAAATGAAGTTGGGTATTGTTGTGATGTGGCCCTTTGAGCGATGGTCCGTCCTTTGCAACGGCTAGCCTCGCATTGACAGATTAGCCATTTAACGACAGTGCGTCAGGCGAAGGTTGCCAAGTATAATCCGGAAAAGGGATGCAGGCACAGGCTGGTGACGGGATCTCTCAACGAGCTCGAGTTTGTGCCAACAGCGTTCAGGAAACGGCCCTGTGTGGGCGACGCAAGACAGCTTCACCAAGATGCAGCGAGACCCGTCGCACCGTGCTTGGATCTATCGGGGTAGTGGTTGGCGGCAAGTTCGAGTCACCGCTAGCAACGGCGCGTGCATCCACAGCAGCAATGGATATGGACGGCAAAACAGCCAATCCTGATGCCCGGACCTTATAATTGCAGACGCAGAAGCAGACAGAGTTGCAACGCTGAGTGTCGTCGAGCGCGGGAATGTCACAAATGTGGATGAAAGTAGGATTGAGGGCTCAAGTGGGCAGCGACATGCGATGGCAAGGTAAAAAGGTGGGCGGGTGTTGAGCAGAAGAGACTGGAGGAAGGAGCGCGTGGAGTGGGGAGAGAGAGTGTGGAGAGAGAGAGTGGAGGGCGAGTGCGAGAAAGTCTGGAAAGGAAGGATCGACAGGCGACAGCCGAAACAAGGCAGGGCCAAGATCAACTGTCAAAGTCCACCAGACCGTTTCTGGGATTAGTTCTGGGGCTGAGTCGACCTCGCGAATACCCCATCCGGAGGAACCGTGGTTCAGATTGTTCTTGGTGACACAGCGCCTTTACGAGATGAAGGCTGCAGCCAGGAGCAACGAATCAAAAAGCCGTCTCAATCCAACTTGTACGCGACCCAGGATATCGCGTGGTTGTCTCGACGATTTTAACAAGTCCCGGAGCGGACTGTGCGGCCTTCAAATACTCCATCCGTCCACCTCCCGCCTGCTCGTGAACTTTGTTCAAAGAGCTTTGCCATTGGCACACAGGGCCCACAGCCGCTTGTCAGCCGTCGTCCGAAGGAACCATCGCAGATTAAGGTCGCAGCCAGACAATGTCTCCTCAGTTGTCAACCAGGGGTGTGTCTGGCGTTCTCTGAAGTGCCTGCCCGGAGTCTGACGCTCCCTGGAGTACCAAGTGACACCACTTTAAAGCATCTGAGCGGACCCTGGGCTCTTGACGAGGCTTTTTATTGTTCTGTTTCGCTTGCGCCAGTACTGCTCCTGACTTGCTGCCAATCAGCTCATCTAGGTGTTGATTGTTATCCTGATAGCAACCGGTAGCAGGGCTACTCGGTCAGTTCATCGACTAATGATTCAATTGTGTTCATGCCGCCCCAGCCGACCTCAAGTTCAGTTAGCATCGTGTCAACCAAGTCAAGGGTCTGAAGGGTCCTACGCTAGTTGGTCTCACTCCACTCTGAGACTGCCGCTTGGTGTCCAACTGCTAATAAGCTCAGCGTTTTGTGGCCAAAATTCGACCCACCTGGTGTCACTCACGCAACCACGTTATTGTGTCGAGAGCAATACGGAATAATGAAGGAAACTGCCAGGACCGACCTGTGACGAACTAGCTCTCCATAACTTCCGAGAAAGCTATCACTATGAGCTGTCATCTCGGTGGCCATGTGACTCGGCAACTCATCTCTCCTGGCCTTTATTCTGTTGGAATCGAAATAGCAGCACGCTCAGGCTATGCCTCGTGATTGGTAGGCTGTCGGGCCTGGTTGGTGTAGCTGCCTTGTTCAGCCGAAGGCTGACTCTACATTAATCCATAAGTTTTCCGAATAATGAGGGTTTGGTGCAGGCTTGACAAATAAGTTTCTATTGGTCCAAATTTTGTATGGGAAATCGCGAAAGAAGGCTGGATTGGTTGGTGGCTCTAGAAAAGTGGGTAAAGGACAGCCACCGTCTGTCGGTGCTTCTTTGTTTACTTCTCTGTTTACAATCGTTTACAATCGTTTACAATCGTTTACAATCGCTAAATTTGCCCAGCGATCTGTTCGTTTGCTTGGCCAGCAGCCTTTCTTCCATTATTGAAACAGATGTACCGCATGGTTGGGTATGGATTATGATTCTAGGGGTAATATTAGTCCTAGATCTGAATTGGCAGTCCATTGCCCGTCTTGCGACCGAACAAAATCACCAAGTAATTTCGTTAGCAGGAGGAAATCTGCCAATCCAACTACAACCTGTCTGGAATGCCGGGACCACCGCAATTCCGAGGTAACTGACACCATTGATATACTATATATGCCTCCCTAACCTGATCAAGCGTGCCAGGTCCAAAGGTGCCGTCCTTGCATTGAGAAAGCTGGCTGTCCGTCCTACCTCAGCTGAGAGATCTGCCCCGAAAAGAACCGACAGAGACGCTGGCCTATCGCCTCCTAACCAGAGATCTGGAACCCAACCTACATCGCCAGAGAAGCTACGGCAACAACATACAGCTAGGAGTTTGTTCGGAGAGCCAGGCAGCCAGCCGCAGATAGTGCTGGGGACGCCGATCCCACCAACCCAAGCGAGCTCGCGGCTCTTCCGGGCTCTAGCTCCCTCACCGCCTGTGCCGCCCTCGACCGATCCTGTCGCCTCACATTCTGATCCATCTACTGTCCGAAGCAGCACGACTGGTGTGGACTACTCTTACCTGGCTGTTAGGTTCCACAAGGGCGGGAAGGACTCGCAAGATGATGCCTCCAAGGCCGGCGCCAGGGCCAAGCAGGCCACTATTCGGCGCGACCATCGTTCACGACGCCGTGCAGGGGAGGCTGTGTCACTAACTCCCACAATCTCTCAACTCGGCGTCTTTGAAGGTTCTGATGGTCCTGGAGAAGGTATCCTTGTGCTGTGGTCCCGGCAGTTTGTTCAAGCTAACCACGGAACGTAGCTGGGAGTCAAGATCGACTACAGGCAAATGAGCTCCCAGATGGGGATGGAATGACCAAGGAAGCGGATGACAGGGGACAGTTCTCTGAATCTGATGTTGACGTCGAGGACTATTTCAACTTGCTGCTTTCACCTGCTCGACCACGGAAGTACCTCGAACACCTAGGGGTAGAGTCTGATTCCGATCTAGGGGACGAAGACGGGAACGATAATAGCAATGCCTTGGACGAAAGCCCTCTTCGCTATTGCTCGCGGCAGCCTTCCAGAAAGTCAGGGCCTCGTCGCCGTGCTCGCCGTGGTCCTGCCCCTGGTACAGGAGGGCGGCCAAAAAAATCTCAAAGGCAAACTCGATCGTCGGGGCCGCCACGACGGTACCGGAGTCCAGTGATGATTCCACCTGAAGAATCGGCCGTATTTCACGCACAAGATCCGGTGTGGAATGGGGACCTGGACGCTTGCGCCTTGACCTGTCGTGATAAAGCAATCCTCCGTGAGTTCTGGACAAAGCTGGACAATGACCAAATGCAATTTTGTGGTCGATGTCAAGAGCGTTGGTTCCAGATGAAGATCGATTCTGATGGCATTTGTGCGCGTTGCTGTCGAAAGGATGATAAACGCGGCCCTGAAGAGCCGTACTTCTTCTCTGTGGACAACCAGTTGGATTTTGGCTCCGTACCGACTCAATTGCCTCAGCTTACACCTACTGAAGAGTCTTTAATAGGCCGTGTTCACGTCCACGTGAATATTATGCTTGTGCGGGGCCAGCAGTACAAATATCGGGGACATGTTGTTCACTTTCTCCGCGAGGTTGGCTTGGTGTACAACCAACTCCCGCTTTTGCCGCGGGAGTTGAACACTGTATTACTCCGTCCTTCCAATACGTCGTCCCATGCAAACCTTGGCCGGCAATTCACCCGCCAGTTCCGTGTACGCCGCCAGCCAGTTGCCATATGGCTTAACTACCTCCGGCGCCATCATCCTGGCTATCGATGCATCGTCATCGACGAAGAGCGGCTGAGTCAATTGCCTCAAGATGGCAATGTCCTGGACGACATCCCCCAGAGCCAGGTGGAGGCTGCCGAAGTTGGACCCGAGGAAGATGAGGAGGCAGAACCGGACCTGGAGGACGAGGCTGCGGTGCCGGACCTTTTGGCCAAGGACACGGAGCTCGATGCTCTGCGGTCTATTCTTGCCGGAGAACCAGAAGCTGAACCAAGGCTTTCCACAAGCTTCCAGGAGCAGGTGCAGCACGAGCTGCAGCTTCCGAATATACGGCGCACACCCATTAATGAGTTCAATCGCTCTCATGCCCTACTCTCCTTAGCTTTTCCCTGCCTCTTTCCTGACGGGAGAGCCGACTTTGTTGAGCCTCGGCTACGGTCAATCGACTACAAGGACTACATCGAGCACGCGATGCGCTGGCATGACGGGCGTTTTGCACGCCACCCGACCTTCCGCTTCGTCGCCTTCAATACTCTGATGCGGTCACAGGCCCGTGCACGGTCCAAATTCTTCGTGAAGCAACACGATGGTAGTCATGAACCGCTCACACGGGAGCAGCTTGTTCAGGCACTGGAGCACAGCGAGGACCCTGAGGCGCAGGTGCTAATCAACTCAATCACAAGACATGCGGTACCTATTCGCGGCACGCGCCCCTTCTGGAACAGGAAGAGGCAGGACCTCGAGGCCTATGCCTACAACCTTGGATGTCCTGGTGCATTCATCACATTCAGCCCGGCAGATTTACACTGGCGGAGTCTCTACCAGCACATGCCCCGATATGATGAATGGCTGGCTGCGTCCGAGTCCGAGAGGATGGGTCTCTCGCGCCAACTTTTGCGTCAGAATCCTCACATTGCTGCTTTCCATTTCTACCGCCGATACTGTTTCTTTCGAGATATCGTGTTAAGCAAGAAGTTCAACATTACGGATTACTGGGATCGGTATGAATGGCAAGGGCGTGGCAGTCCGCACAACCATGGCCTGTACTGGATGGAGAATTGCCCAAGAGTCGACATGGTGGATGAAGCCGCTCGTGATGTTTTTGCACGCACGTGGGGATTCCACATCACTGCCATTAATCCTGAGCCGACTAGGACTATGCCCCAGGGTGAGGGTAACCCCCTGAGCGTAGATCCACTGAGTACAGAACTGACATTCCTGCGTCTCTCACAAATCGTCAACCGCTGCCAGCGCCACAGATGCAATACCACATACTGCTTACGCGTAAGGAAGAGAACCGTTGATCTGGCGAGGGATATGGAAGGCGCTGCTGCAGATATCGAGGCGGCCAATGCGGCCAATCCAGAGCGGGAGTGTCGTTTTGACTTTCCTCGTGCCTTGCGGGAGCTGGCCGCAGTGATCAGGAAGGAAGGCAAGTCGTACTATGTCTTCGAGGCGGCGCGGAATGACAACCTCATGAATCACTTCAATCCCGCCATTATACTAGGCTGGCTAGCCAATATCGACATATCTCCTTGCACCAGCCTACAGGCGGTTATTACGTACGCTGCCAAGTATTGCAGCAAATCTGAGAAGAAGACTGAGCCTTACTGTAAGCTTGCAGACCAGGTTTTGCCGCACACGGCACACCTTCAGCCGCTATTATCCTTCTCCTCTCGCCTGATGAATAAGCTGATTGCCGAGAGAGATTACTCGGCGCAGGAGATTTCCCATCTTCTCCTTAACATTCCTCTGCAGGAAGGCACGCGGATGGTGGTCTCTGTCGACTGCCGTCCTTTGGAGCAACATGCACGTTCGTATCGCGTGGATGAAGATGTCAACGAGACCGTCGGCAGCTACAGGAGGTATCTCGAGAGAAATGACCAGCACGAGGATGCAACTTACCTCGAGTACCTGCAATCGTATAATCTCAAGACGTGGAGGAGACTCGCTGCCAACGCGAAGAAGAGAGTCCTGTCTTACTTTCCTCGATACAGGTCCGTGGAGGCATCTCCCCAGTTTGGTGACTTCTGCCGTGTTAAATTGATGATGGCTCATCCGCATCGCTCTCCAGAGGAGTTGCTCACCGTGGGCGGGCAGCGGTTCGATTCCTTCGCGGCTGCGTACAGGTTTTGCAGAGAGCAGCACCGTGACACCCATGCGGACGATCATTATGGGGAGCCAGATACAAATGAATTGAGGGCTGAGGACGACGAATTTGAGCTTGAGGTCCATGAAGAGCCCATTGTGGATGAAGACTGGCATGAACTCGCCCGCATGCTTCCCGACCGCCCGCTGGAGGAAGAGGATATCGACATGCTCGGCCGCCGAGACATCGACATCAATTATGATTGGACCCCTCACGTTGGACGGTATACTGATGACGGTATTCTCAAGGGCGACTACTGGAAGCAACGCAAGGCGGCAAACCGCCTTGACCTTGATGTGGATCATCAGCCCTTGGAAGCTCGAGATTCCCTAAACCGGGATCAGCGCTTAGTATACGATACCGTGATGGACCACTTCCTGAATCAGGAACCCTCTCAGTTGCTGCTCCATGTGGATGGTGGAGGTGGTACCGGGAAGTCATACCTCATTAATTTGCTCTCCGCGCACCTCCAAGCCGCTGCTGCCGGGAGAGGGACACCTGTTTGGCGTGCCGCGCCCACTGGCGTCGCGGGAAATCAGATATCGGGCACTACTTTGCACTCCCTGTTACACCTTCCAATCAACAAGGACTTCAAGCCCCTCTCGCCCACTGACATGGCCCAGCTCCAGAAGAAGCTGAAGGACATCAACTACCTGATCATCGATGAGAAGAGCATGCTGGGACTGCGACAGCTTTCTTGGATCGATGACCGCCTGCGCGAGGCGTTCCCGAGTAGGAATGAGGAGTTCTTTGGTAGTCTTAACATCCTTCTGGTTGGCGACTTCTTCCAGCTTCCACCCGTGCTACAGAAGCCGCTCTATTACGATAAAGAGGTGCAGGGAGTGGAGATCAAAGGCAGGAACGCATATAGACGCTTCGATAAATCAGTCTTCTTGAAGGTTGTCCAACGGCAACGGGGCGACGATCAGAAGGCGTTTCGCACAGCTCTCGAGGAATTGCGGCTCCTCCAACTGTCAGTCGAGTCCTGGAAACTCCTTTCCGGTCGAGTACAGGCGAAGCTAGATGATCTGGAGGTCGCCAGGTTCGCCAACGCCTTGCGAGTATACGCCACGAAAGATAGGGTGAACGAATATAACCACTACCACCTCGACCGCCTCGGCCGGCCAGTCATTCAGGTCAAGGCTAAGAATGTCGGCCTTGGCGCGGCTGCGGCGCCTGATGACAAGGCGGGCAACCTTGCGAAGCAGATCCCTATATGCATTGGCGCCCGTCTGATGCTGACATCTAACCTTTGGCAGCCAGTTGGTCTCTGCAACGGCGCTCGCGGTACCGTTTACGATATCGGCTGGGCACCGGGGGCTGACCCAGTCCAAGACCCTCCCTGTGTTATCATGATGGAGTTTGACAAGTACAGTGGACCTGTGTTCCTGACCACCGCTGATGGCAGAAAGATTGTCCCGATTCTCCCAGTAGACAGGGACTTCCTCATCGGAAGCACTCTCTGCACTCGCACGCAGTTTCCCCTGATCGTATGCTACGCCATTACGGTTCACAAGTCGCAGAGCATCACTGAAGATGTCATCGTGACAGATCTCTCCTGTCGGGACTTTCAGACTGGTTTAAGCTACGTAGCTGTCTCTCGCGTAAAAACGCTCCAGGGCTTGATGCTGGATGCGCCCTTTGATCGTGGTCACCTGTTTTACGAGTCTCCACCAGAGGGTATGAAGATGAAGATGAGGGATGAGCGGCATAGAAGACGACAGGTCCTTACACGGAATCCATATAGGTCAGACCACGGCTCTGCATAACTAGATAGCTAGCTAAATGTAATGGCTTAATAGTTGCTTGGCCCAAGGACTCCCAGCCTTCGGATGATCGTACCCCTTGCACCCACAGCTCTAACGTGCAAGGGGTGGCGTAGTATTTTATACGGATACGGGATACAGTAATCATTCTACAGCCTTTGGGTAGAACTCTTGGAAGTCATCCCATTTCCTCCCGCCGCCCTTGCCCGCTGACCTCCATCTGTTTTAAGGACGCCCCACGAACCAGAGATCTCTTCAGCCCAAAGGCCAGGTCGACGACGACAGCGATACCGACGAGGTACGGTCCGTTATTAAAGTTAACACTCAAGGCCTCCAAGCTGGTCAGGAAGGAAGTCAGTCATCCGAATCCGACATTTTCGAGGACATCGAATCCAATACGAGCAGCCCTTATCAAGACCTTCCAACACCGGCTCCATTAGAGCCTTCTAATCAATTCGAAGGGCCTCGACGGTCACAACGGATTTCCAATAGAGCTCTTAGCAGCTTCCATAGCAGCTTTTCAATCGGACGGCTCGAAAGGCCACACAGAAGAAGCCTGCCGCCTGAACCTCGATATTGGAAAGAGCTGCAAAAGCACCCTTACGGGCTTGAATTCAAAAAGGCTGCTCAAGCTGAATATGATGCCCTGACCAGCCGAGGGACCTTTCAACCCGTTCAACCCGATCAAATAAAACGGCCACATCGCCCGTTGCCGTTGACTTGGGTGTTCAAATACAAATACGATAAATACGGATTCGTCGATAAATTCAAGGCCCGTTTATGCGTACGAGGTGACCTTCAACCACCAGACGATAAAGAGACCTACGCCGCGACCTTAGCTGGAAGGTCATTTCGAACCCTGATGGCCATCACAGCCAAATTCGACCTCGAAGCTAGGCAGCTTGACGCAGTAAACGCCTTCACAAACAGCCCAATTGACGAAGAAGTCTACGTTGAATTTCCTGAAGGCTTCAAAAGGCCCGGTTGGATAATAAAGCTGCTACGAGCCCTGTACGGGCTACGAAGGTCGGCCTTATTGTGGCAACAGTCCCTCAGTGAGACCTTCAAGCTGCTCCCGAGGTTTGCACGCACATTAGCCTGCCTTTAATGCCAGTATCATTACCAAAAGATGTGGGTAATCATTGAATACGATACATAATACTCCGTACGTATGTGCTATATTTGTCTCGGAAAAGAGATGTCCGCGCCGCTTGAGCCGATGACTGATGGAAACGCAACGTCGGCGTGGGACAAGGGGACCTTGTGTCGGATGAGTTTGCCAACTTTCCCTCTCACAAGTCGCCTCATTTTCATTGTTTACTGCTGGTCAATACTTCTTTCACAACCATATCGCTACACCCAAGTTGGCATGTGTTTTGACGGTTGCCTAACATTCTGCAGACAACGGCACATGAACCACAGCCAATCAATTCGTATGTGATGCCGAAATATACTCGCCAACCGGAAGGCCGTCTGGCCTGGGAGAATGATTTAGGTGCCGCTTCAGTGGACACCTCCCGGTCATGAAAGAACATTGAGCAGTCGCGTGGCAAAAGGAGTACTACAGTCTCTTCGCATGAGGAGCTGTCTGCAAGAGTAATGGCTTTGCGTCGACCGACGTCACCTGTTAATCTACATTCCTGCTTGAGGAACAGTTCCATATCCTCAAGTCCAGTCAAATCTACACCAAGGAAAGTTCCGTCAACCAACTCCTCCATTCCTACCGATATGACATCGGGCGGTGTATCTTCTTCTCCAACACACTGCATCAGACGATGCGGGATGTCCCCGACCAACAATGTCTCAACCTCTTCAGAGCTTCTCAGCCATCCTTCAGCGTCACCGTAACTTGATCTCAAAGGGCGTTGCTGAAGCTACGTGTCTTGGGCAGCTTGATGATTCTCACTAGCACCATTTTACATTACCGTGCTTGGCAACAGGTCAGATTCATTAGGGCAAGTATCCCAAGGACGGCTCCCGATGTGAATGATGCGACGCCAAGCTGAGTGACGAGAGGTGTTTCGGACGCCATGCGGAGAATGGATTGATGTTGTTCTGCACAGGCTATTCGCATGGCGGACTAGAAGCAGCGCGACCGTGCAAGAGATCCGCACCGTCATTGTCATCCAATGGGTCTGTAGACATGGTAGTGAGGGGGCCGTCGTCAGTAGCATCGCAAGCAATGCCCGGCCGGAAGACGAGCAGTTATATGTATTCGCATAACATGCATTTGCAACGTCAGCGCCTACAACCGAAATATGCGGCCAGCTGCATTGTCCTCCGCGCTGAAGCCAATTTTGCTGTACAATTCTAGACACAATTCTGGTGTAGGGACGCCCCTATGTTGTTGAGTTCTTCGTAGATATACCAGATTCATCGTCAAAACCAGGCTAAAGTGTGTGATTTTTAGTCTGCAGTCTCGCTGGAATTAGTACGTATTGACTGGTTTAACCGGCTCGTCCTCTCTCGTCTCAACGGACTGAAAGTCTATCGACTACGCTGAGTTGTCGTCAATACAGAGTGGCTCGCTAACGCTCATGTCCTCTTTCATCATTGTAGAGGCGTGTCCTGCTGCCATAGCAGAAAATCTGGAACTCTTAGTCGTCAGATAACAGCCTGCGATCGGGGACCATACCCGCCTCCTACAAATCACAACACCCCTCTTCTGCATCTCAACTTCCAATGTCGCCGAATGGACGCGGTCAACTAAGTCCCGGTCAAGCCTCATGTCCCTTGCTGATTGGATAGCTGATGCCATTACCACAGAGGCACGTCGTGGTCGCTAGTTGAGGAGGCAGTACATGGATAGAAGACTGAATATACTTTACATGTTAA
The DNA here is from genome assembly GCF_019434415.1 of Metarhizium acridum. Classification (NCBI taxonomy): domain Eukaryota; kingdom Fungi; phylum Ascomycota; class Sordariomycetes; order Hypocreales; family Clavicipitaceae; genus Metarhizium; species Metarhizium acridum. The sequence continues at coordinate 232,423 of NW_027094045.1, read as the reverse complement.
TGCTGGAGGTCCCTCGGCTGTGGTACTCTTGACGACGAGGCAAAGAAGCAGGGTAGGCAGGATGGCTCGTTGGCCTAGCCTTCTTTCTTCTGGCTGCAAACATCTACGCGAAGTCACTATCAGCTGATGGAAATAACTAATCGAAAAGTCAATCGATAGATATTCCACTCGTCACCGAGCTAACCTGGCTTTGAGTTCGCTGCGAGGCGGGATAATCGCCTCCGTTTGCCACAGTTTCCATGAACCCGCCGCCATGGGTCAATGTGGTAAATCACCTCTCCGTCCCAGCTGTTATAATACGTACCAGTCGCATACTTCCTGTTAGCATTGAACTCCGCTCCGACTATGAACCCTCGTCCAGCTGTATGGAAAAAGCACACGAGGTATGAAGTGTTTTTTCCAAGCTGAACCTCGACCCAACTAGGACGGTTAGCATATAGAGCCTTTACCTGATAGCCCGTTAAATCGGGGTGTCAGAACATTATGATAATTCAAAACACCCTCCGCGTCACGACGCTTCGCTGAAATTCTAGGAACGCTACAATACATTTCACAGCGATCCTGACTGCCGCGCCACAACCCTATACGGAATAAACGCAAACATGACTTTTATAATCAACTCAGTGACAGAATTTCACGTCAAACAGAGCACATGTCATAATAAGGCATATCAGTAATTGGAAGCCTAGATCCTGCTCGCCACAACCTGTCCCTGAACCAGCACGCCGTACAACACCAACAGCTTCTCCAAAGCCCCACGGTTTCCTGGTTTCCCGGAGTCCGGGATCGCGCCAAGCCAATATCTCCATTCAACACCGCGACAATTTCCTCCTTTCTCACGACCAGCAAATTTCCATCCACTCGACTTTTTCCATCCTCCCGCTCAACACGTCGATGCGTCAAAGCACCATTGCTCACCCGAGTTCTCCATCCACTGCCTCCCTACGATTCCCGTATATAAATCGTCAAGTCTTCCGTAGCAGCCGAGTAGCGGCGGTCCATCAATCCTTATCGAAAGACCATCCAGCCACTGCTCGACACTTTCGTGACGGTTTAACGAGGGGGACATCGGCTTTGTAGGCGCAGACCAACCATCTGTAAATCGCAGCTCCAGCGCCGCCGAAGCAGTCTACGTATCGTAGACCCTCTTTTGCAGGATTGAGTTTCCACGAATTGGCCGGGTCTCCGTCAAACCAGGTCATATAGCGCCGGCAGATGCCCTTGGCGTTGTGGCTGACTGAGCCTTAAAACACCCTATGCGTGCGGTGCGTCTCTCAGTTTGAGCGCAAGGAGGATCCTCACGGCAATCTCAGTGTCTTCGAGGCCCATTTTCATCACGCGCCGAGTTTGATCGTGCAGCTAGGCGCAGAGATCCTGTTGCTCGGGGAGGTGCTGCGCCAGTTTTTCCGTGTCCCAGGTTGGCCAAGTGAGGCATCCAGCTCCGGCAGGCACGCAACATCGCAATTTGGGACGCCCTTGGTCGTGCTCAGCGTCCAAATATTATGAAGCAGCTGAAACTCTTCGATTCAATCCGCAGTAGAATGCGAATAAAGGCTTTCCCTGTCTATTCCCCAACGGCATGCGCAATCCTCAACCTGCGTGGCTTCACGGCTTGGTGGGGCACCCGGTCCGGACCATTACATTTCCCAAATCGGATGCGATTCACCAATCAGAGAGGCGCTTGTTCCCGTGACAATGCCATGACCCGGTGCCGACTCCAACCACCCCGCCGTCCCGGGGTATTGCATGAATCCTGATGCACTATAATACACATGAAGTCCATGATGAGTTTTTTATACCAAAAATTATAGACCATGTCAATATTTTCCCTCATTCTCCCAAAGCGAAACATGACTTCCCAAACAGAAAAACCAACCGTCAAGCATGGCAACTTACCCGACATCATCGCCGGTGCAAACGCAAAGTCAGGTGTTTCCCGCCAAAATCTGAATCGTAATACGACTCGAATAAAATGCAAACCGCTTCCGGTTCTGTGTCTCGTATACGGCATATCATCAATGGACCGCAAGAACACGGCCAACGCGGCAGTCGCAGGTATGCTGGCCGATCTCGACATGGGCTCTTGCAATGGGTACTGTATTGCGATATATATATGCCGGTGACGGTATTCCGTATAACAGGTACAAAGGTACAATATCATTACACTGCGCTTCTTTGTGTCAAATGTGCCGTCTCAGCCCATAGTGCCAGTGCTTTGCCGCAAGGTTGGGGGTATGCATAGCCTGGGGTGCGGTCGTAATTGGACTCGGGTTCGTGAGGAACTGCGTAGTCCAGATTCCGCTGTACCTATTTCTTGGAGTGTTTGAGGCTAGCTCTGGTCCTGGTGCAGTTCACTTGCCGTCTACGTGGTATACTGGATGTTTGTGCTCGTCCCTGGTGCGCGGTGCATGCTTGTCGCTAACTTTTGGCAGACGATGTTTGGCGTCGATACTCCATTTTCCGCCTCAGTGGCTGTATTCTGGTCGCCTTCTCCGGCATCCTGGTCTGCGTTTTTGCGCAGTTGAATGGAAGGCAAGGCCTCGCAGGCCGGAGGTGGTTCGCCATATGTGCTAGGATCTTTCACCTTGGTGGAAGTCATTATCTACGCCGTTAGTATACTCGCGTACTTTTTAATAATGAGCCCCCTAAAGAGGAGCTGGTCCGCCCTGGTCCTCGGTTCCCAACACCCGATGAACTTGAGACAGTCACACGCAGCCTTGACTCTAACCGCTGAGATGTCGACGCCGAGCCTTTTCAATTAAACAAGTTTGTTGGGCCAGCCACGCAACTCGAGATTTAGTTTTGCAGTCCTCTTCTTGTACGCAAATGACATCCGTCACCAACTTCTCCAACGCTGACACGGTATCAACGCAGCCTAGCTACTACGATATCATTTTCATTCGCCTGTACATGTTCGCAGGATCCTGGTTCGGCGATCGATACCGGAAGCGAGCACTCATCGTCCAGATAAACTCCCTCTTTAATGAAATCGGCTTGCCCATTATGGGATTCCATCACATCCCTCCTGTAAGGTACTTCGGCATCCTTCTGGCTGTTGTCGGAGTTGATGCCAATGTGCCAGCAACAATGGCGTGGCAGGTAAGCATCCTCTGGCTTTTTTAGGCATTGTCGTGGCTGACTGTGCGCCGTAGGCAAAAACATTTGTGAACAATGGCAGAGGGCCTGCTATTCCCACATGTTGACCGTGTTCGAAAGTATTGGCGGCCTAGCCGGCAGTCTTGTTTCTAGAAGCCACGACAAGCCAGGATACGTGCCTGGTCCGATAGCTTATGTGACGAAATCGAGGCACTTATCCTCGGTCACCCTGGTATTTAATCACATCTGTCTGTGAATAATCGAAGTGAAATAGGTCCGGTGAGTAGCTGCAAAACCGCACCCACTCTCTGATTGAACACACTCTGGTTGAACACAACCTATTCAGCACGTCGCTGTTGGCACAAAGAGCATCGCCCTGTCAGCCCTTCCCCCCCGGATGAACAGATTTCTTTAGTCACATCCCAAACACGCCACAAAGAAAGTCTCGCGTAGTGGTGCAGCATGATTAGAGTAGCTCCAACTCAAGGCCGACCATCAGTCGCGACTATAAAGCTCTGCCCTCAGAAGCTGACGCCTCCTCCCCTAGAAACCTATGGCAGCACAGCACTCGACAGTCTCAACACTCCAACTATTCAGAGATTATCCTCACCAAATATAACCGATTCTGCTCTCAAGATGCCCGATGCAAGCAATGCAAACGACACCGGCTCCGGCAGCCAAAACAAATCCTCCTTCGTCACTTGCGACAAAAACATCAATCACACTTGGTTCGCGCGACCAGGGTTTACGTCCGAATACTGCCCTCATTGCAGACCAAAGACTTCTGAGGGTTCAGGCATAAAGTAAGCATACAGGGCGATTGTGCTTGACAGTGAAGGCTGACAGGAAGATTAGGCGTTCGCATGCGTGACCTATGCCCCGGGATGGGGCGGGGTCATCGCATAATGGAAGAAGATGAGCTTATCAAACGCTTTCCAAGATGCTATCGATCTTATTTGATTTGATCTATGCATCTCTGGGAGTCTGAAAAAAGAAAAGGGGAGTTGGGTGGAGGAGTGGGTGTTCATGTACGGTATTGAAAGGGAAGAGACTAGAGACGATGGTATAGGGGGAAGATTAATGTCAGTCCTGGAGCTTGATTCACATTAATCTAGCTTCCTGCGTCTCATGAAGCCTGCTTGGGATTTATTTGTCATTGAAGGATGCAGGATGTGCCATGGCTGGGCACTACATACGCAGCTCTGCACACGGCAGCAACGGCTCAATCGGGGTGTTTGTATTTGGTCAATTGTATCTTATTATTTTAGACGGAGATTTCTTCCAACGTTTCTGATTTGGAAAGGAATCACTTTTCTCTTCGATTTGCAAGGCTAAACTTTGAGTCGTTGAAGACAGTACGCGAGCGTATGGGACTGATGGTAAACTTGAAGTGAATGGTTGGGTATTTGATCCCTACGACTCACATATATTCGACAAATCGGGCCTCCCTTGCGTAAAAAATTCAACGGAATAAATACCTTGGTAGATAGACATCACAGACCAATACTAGCAGATGATTGACATCCGGCTGGTGTGATATTAAACCGGCAAGGAGCCCGCCCAACTCCGAATTTGTTGTACATTTGAGCGTGGTCTCGACATTACAAACTCCTCGACAAGGCCTTGAGTATCCAGTGCCTCGTTCATCTAGCTGCATATCACATCCTACACTTATCTATAATCGACGATTGCATCTCGATGCTCCGCCCAAGTGGCATCGGCTTTTTCTGCGAGACAACCAGAGCGGCGCCCCATGCATAGACCTACCCTATAGGATCATCAGAGACCACTGATCGCTGAATGTTCAACTTAACATTTGATCGGCCAAATGCTCGGTGATACTCTCCAGTCTTCCAGTCCTAGCTGTCTTTTGGCTGCAATCTGCAGCACAGTAGCGTCGAACCAGCCAAAACCCTCTGAACTCTGAACGACGCCGTGGACAGCATCTTCGATGGCGGCTCTGTTGGGCAAATCACGAGCAGCCTGGGGCTTGCCACTCGGATAGAACCGTTGGTCGTCAGAGACACTGCGTCGCCTCGAGACGTTGCAATGCGAACATATCGGAATGTGGAGTTGGCCACAACAACCTGATCCCGTGTCCCTCCATGTTAGATGGCACCCTTGTTCTACTGCACCTCGTAGGCTGGGTTAAAGTGCTTCATCGTTGTCAGCGGGTAGAACGGGGCAATGGAAATGGCGGACTCTACAGCTGGAAGTGATGACAGGTGAGATGAATCTTGGTGCGGGGCTTGAACCTCGAATTAGTGACCACGCTGCTTTCCGGTCCACAGAGTCGCACTGGGCTACATTTTCACGAAGGTGTGTGGCAACGGGCAATTATTGACTCCTTCATTAAGTGGACGAACTGGATCGCCAGGCTGATAAACTCTTTGACGGGGTTTAAGGAGCCTCAAGATTCGGCGGACCTCCGTTGTTTTTGGTGAGATATATTCTTGGTACTCCGTATGGAATTAGGAAAAGGAGTTTGCCTGTCGTCGATTGCTCTCTCATGTTCCATTAGTTTCTCCATTATGTGATGCATGTTGAAAACTGCTGCACATCATGAAATGAGCAAGCAATAACTACTATTGCCGTTCGTCACAACCGTGGAACCATTTCGGTACTCATGGGATCCTATTTGACTGGAAATAGTTTTGCCCCCCCGGCCAACGAAGCCGTGCACCCATGCATGCATCCATGCATGCGTGAAGCAGCCACAACCAACAGGCTGCGACGGGACAGCTGTATGCAGCCCGATGAAACGACCGACTGGTGATGGATGGGGTTTGTTCATGACATATACCACTATCTGTTGAATCCTGTACAAAGCTATACCTAGTAGCCATATATCACACAACCACTGATGAGAGAGGAGACTAACGTTGTACTCCGTAGTAGGAAAGGGAAGGTAGATCCGGCGCCTTAAGACGGATGTGTGATACACATGCAGGACCGGCGGCTGTGCATGCCCTCCAGTAACTTTTTATCCCAGGTAGGCACTAACGCTTCCTCCTACGCAATGTTATTCGCAGGCGAATCCATTTAGAACCGTTATTAACCCGCAGCATGCATCTGAACGACAGCATCTGCAAGCTCATTTCTATACCCCAGATAGGGTTTCGGCCACGAACCTCGGGAACGGAGTGGCGGGACGGGAGGAGCTAACATAGAACAACCACCGACATATGTGCTTATGAAGTTATGACCTTGCTTGTTCTTGACCCTTTCCAACTCTGGCCAACAAGCCATCAACCGAGACGCCCAGGCACAATCAAACCATGGATCGTAAGGATCCCGAACGAGGGGCGAGGCTTTCGACTTCGCAACGGCCGAAATTTGGAACCCCACAGAAAACGGTGGATGGGTAGGCAGATGGATGAATGGGGGACGAGGGCCAAGACAACATGACGTCCTGGCGCAGGACTGTGTGCGAATGAGGCATCCAACAAAGGAGAGCGCCTCCTTTTGTGTTTGAAGATTAGCAGTCTGCACTCCGTAATGTGGAGAGATATAATCCCCTCCCCATCAATCCAGTCGAACGCCATTTGTAGACATCTGAAAACCGAGACACGGCCTAGAAAAATAACGGGATCGACAGAACCTCTTGGCTCTGCTTCAACGATTGCCACCAAGACTTAACCACCCCAAGCCGGTTCGTCGCATGATACGCGCCGAGGTCGCTCTCGACTCCCATAGATGCGGCATCTCTGTTCATGTAGTAATACAGTGGCTGTCGGCTCATTATTATGCATGGATTCGCTACGGATGCTGCCCTGTAACATGCTTAAGGTTCAGGATACTATCGAGCGCTCGCACCATCCATGGACCCGGATTTGACGTTCGCACGAAGGATGCTGAAGTTTACCATGTGAACCACGTGAACCGCCAGCAGCTAGGAGGCTACTGGCAATGTTGCACTCGCTCCGAAGACAGAGGGTAACACAGCAGATGAAGACGTCCAAGCATACTAACAACTTGTTCCAATTGAGAAGTTTATCATGGCCGACATGTGGATACCGGAAACAATGGACCCTTTTTGAGGGTTTGAGGTTGTTTACGGAGTAGGTGTGCTGACCAATCTGGCGGAACAGTCTGTTCCAGGCGCCGTGCTGGAAAATTGGGCGGGGCCAAAACTCCGCGTTCCAGGCAATTTCAAAAAACGGCGGAACACCATGGAGGTATTGGTTTGATTCAGGGGCGTATTCGCCATCAAGGCGCAAGTTGGCATGTTGAGGTGAGTTCAAAAGGCTGTCCTGACACGTGTTGCGAGTCTGGACTATGCCAGCACGAAACCATTTTAGCCCTGTCATGACTGTTGACGTCAACCAAGTCCCTCGAACCAGGATGTGGAATGCACGCAAGGACCGTGTATTGTAGGGAGTGGCCGCGAGTGGTACGCCATAATGCACCCCATAACGCAGTGTCGGACACACTTAGCCGAGAAGGATAAACCCGCTGTCCAGATTGAAGGGGGTGAGCATGAAGCAATATCTATGCTGTTTGGTAGGCGAGATGAACGAATAGCAAGCTATCGTACGGAGTACAGCATGATGAGTTCGGCTGATGACGGGCCGTGTCGATGGGTGTCTTGGTGTCTTGGATGGAACTAATGAGCGAAAAGTGATCATCTTCCATCCGTTGGACAGCTTGATGGAGTTGGATTGTGGAAGCTGGCACCTAGATGTAGACGGCCTGTGTCTGTGTCAGTGGTGGATGGCGTATCGCCAAGAGCGAACTGGCATTGCCAATGTGTAGTAGCCATACAGTGTGTCAATGTCCCGCATTTGGTTGCAGCCAACTCTGGCCCATGCGAACCGTCGTCTGTCAGGTAATAAATAGTCAACTATCAGCAGATTCTGCTGTCGCGACAGCCGCGGCGTGATCCTCACGGTCCGGAGTCTAGCGTGAAAGGGCATAACATTGCGCCTTCAGGCGAACAGGCAACCGGGTAGTGGCATCGGCCGGATTGGGGGGTTAGTGAATCTCGCGCATGGCGTAGGCTGTGTGATGTGTGCGTGAGCACGATGTGAGGGCCAAAGTATCGACCGATGTCTTTTTGGTGTTGGCACGGCCATGGACATGAACATTGAACATTGGGGATTGCTCCTGCCTTCTGCAGCCACCCTCTCGTCAACAGCTGGCTGACAGGCACCTGACGGACATTAATTGTCCTGGCGGGCTCTGGCGGGCCACCTGGCTGGACCTGGCTCAAACCTGGTTGGCCCGCCCGCTCCTCTTCCCGTCGACTCCCGCTTTCTCTCCTTTCCTGAAAATCCACAGGCTCCATTTCGCACTCCGAAATTTCTCCCCCCCGTCAGTCATCACACACCCGCACCACGATCTCGTCTCGTCTCGCCCACCCACGTTGTCTCTGTCCGTCTCTCTTGGGCCTCTTTCCCTTCTCCTCTATTAGATCCCTTCCCATCGCCCCCGTGAGGCCTCTATGCTATTGACCGAGATTACTCTCAGCCTTCTGTGAGATTGGTCTCGTTTTTTATCTTCTCTTTTTTGTCCATTCTCTCTTTTCGATACCCCTGTGTGTTTGCTCGCATATTTCCGCGCAGCAGTGGCGTTACATTTTTCTTCCATCTTGGATCCCGATCCCTTTGCGCTGCGCTCTGTCCCTGTACCAAACACAGCTGCTCGGGACTTTGCCTTCGACAACCACTACGAGGTACGTTAGACTGTTACTGCCAGTCATGATTGCCGATGCGACAACGGACACATTTGAATATTCGCAGCCCTCTGGGCCTCGTGAAGCTGTCTTTACGCATCTCACCATAGTTGCGCGGAACACCGGTTGGTGTGCGTGTGCAACTTCTGCGATGATATCCTTTTTACCTTATCTCCTATCACTCGGCTGGACCATGATTTTTGTATTGGAGGAAGCTCTCATCTCTCTTTCCGTTTCCACGCCCTCAACCAATCGACACCTGTCCTTGCCGAAACGATGTGACTGCAGACTGACGTTCGGATTTTTTGACAGACTACGAAAGGCCTCTTTTGCATCAGCCTCTGGCTCGAACGCCCCTCTCATCCTCTTGCAACCGCCATCCTACAGGAAACATGTCCTACTACGAAAACGCTCAGTGGCCCACCCCGAGCCAGAATAACTGGGAGCATCAGCAGGGGACCTCAACTCCTACTCGTGCCGGTACGATCCATCGAGCTTTATATGACAATACCTTGTTGATTGAGTACTCTAACACCGTCTTTACAGGTGCTAGTGGCCCGCAACCTCAGGACGACTTTGCTTTCTCCTACCAATTCGATGGTACGTTCTCCTGCCAAATTTTGTTACTACTATGTTTTGTATCCCCTTCCCCTTAAGTGGGCCGCCTGATTTGCTAGCCCTGCCCTGCACCTTATTGTTGAATCAACTGTTTCCCACTCCCCTAGCGCGTATTTATTTATCAACGTTTGGCTGACGCTGTCTCTAGAGGTTGACCGTGCCTTCGAGAATCTCCAAAAGTCCGGCAAGGGCTACGCCATGGGAGCCCGACGTAAGCCTACTCCGAAAGCCTCGCTGCGAAGTGGTGCCCCCATATTTACTGGTGAGGCGGCAAGAAAGGGATGCTCTGCATCAAAGTGCATGCGCTGACACCCTGATTATATGCAGATGGCCGAGTTTCCCACAGCAGTGGACCTCGCTCGCACCCCATGAACAACACCTTCGAAGGGCCCCAGGGCCATAACCTTCACAATTTTTATGCTTCGCAGCGCCATCAACCATCTCGAGGCTCCAATGAGGCAGAGCAGGTCATGCAGGCTAAGAGACGGATGGCGGCTCAGCGGGAGCGCGAGCTGCGCAATTTACACACTGAGCAGCAGTATCAACGAAGTAGGCCACCCTCTACAGTATAGCACTTTATGTCACGCAAGAGGACCCCCAAAGTAGAACGTATATATGCAAGGAGTCGGGCGAGATCATCATGATTATTGCAATTCCGTTGTCCGCTTTTATCATGTTGACAAATCATTTTATGTTCGGGTTATGCATTTCTGGTCTACATAAAACCGTCTTCAGCAACTGTGCTGGTCACATGGAGCATTGGCTAACTGCTTTTCTTCAACGTAGATGCGCTGACGGACGCGCCCCAGCACAACACCACTACTCCCGCCAATAACAACGCCAAACATATGTCGGAGGAAGAAACTCGCGAGCTCATTGCCCGTCAGCGAAGTGCTTTGTACGGCGAGGGCCCCTTTGCTGACAAGACGAGCTATGTTGATGAGTCCGGTAATATTCGTCCTGGTGTCCCGGGCCAGAGCGGACCATCTAGTATTCGGGGCCCTTCGCCCTTAGCCTTCGAAGCCATTGGCCGAGTTCCATCTGGAGCAGAGGTTGTTACTCCCGGCTCCGCTGGCGATCACAACGCTACCATTGCCGATCCAGGCCCCAGACCTCAGAGCACCAGCAGCCCTCAAAGCTCTGGACCGACTAATAAGGCATTCGACAACGCCGTCGGCTCCCAAAGCCGCACAAGCACCTCTAGCCCTACTGGCGGATCTCCGCCTCGCGACTTTGTACCTGGCTCCAAGCCTGGCCAAAGCGGTGCTACTGTTGCTCCCATTGGGACTCGCCCTTCTGGAACGCCATCGACCACAACTTCTGGCAAGCGGTCTACCACCCCTCTTGCCTCCTCCTCTGGTGGCTGGGGTCGTGGAAATGGGGTTTGGGGACAGTCCTCTGGCCTGGGAGCTCAAGCCAGCGTCTGGGGATAAATTCAGAAAAGCGTACAGGCGTCATGGAAATGCTTACGGGGGCGAAAACTGAATTGTGAATTGTTGCATCAAAACAGGCGCAAGGTTTGCTGGTGTCGTCGGGCTTGGAATGGCTAAGAGGGCTGAGATGTAGTGGCACAGAGGAATAGGAAGTCACTCGGGGTTATTTTCGGCTGGTGTTTTTTCATTTGTTTTTCGGTCTTCTCTGGCACAAATTTGTTCTTGTCTGCTACGGAAATAGCAGCTTACGGCATGACTGGGCGAAACGTGGGTGCACAAACGGATTGTGATATACCTAGGATTGGATTGGAGGGCACAGATGAAGCTCGCTACGACCGGACAGAGAGCATTTCTTCAACAGTTATAATGCTTTTTTGGGGGGCTCGTTTTCACAGGGGACGGCAGAATTTGCAACATTGTCACGTCACGGCGTATTGTCTTGGTCGCGGTGTTACGTTGCATGCGGATATTCGGTTGGATGCTGAGCGGTCAGACTTTCGATTGATTGCCTGCCTACAGTACGGCGTCATCTTGGTACAAGGAACAATGAGGCTGGGAAAACAAGTTGGGAGCTGAGGAAGCAAGAACAGAAGCATCGATCAGCCCTAGGCTGCTATGTGTCGCATGGCGTATTAAAGTGTTGGGAAAGGACAGCAATTTTGAGGTGGGACGCAATCATTATTACTACAGAATGTCATTGGTCACTGCACAATCACACACACATTAAAAAAAAGGACAGCAAAGCAAAAGGCAGGACGGTGTTATATGGGGGAGCTGGATTTTCGTATTCGGAGATTTCTTTATGTCCATCTTCTTCACCTCTCCTCTCGGTTCTAGGGCGGCTTAGGAACGGGTATGGGATTTTTCTTCAGGGTTATGCCAGGTATACCTGCTTTCCCATTTGGGTTTTACGGCTTGGGCACGGGGTGTTTTTGATATTTCTTCCTTGCGAGTATATTAAAGTAGAGGATAAGTGTGAATAGTAATGAGGAGTGATGACTGGGTCTGGGAGTGTCTTGAGATGCGGCTAGTGTGACTCATGATTGTACTGATGTTGCATGTGCAACAACAAATCGTGTGGTCATGACGGTGTAATTCCAATATTGAACCTGCTATGCCAATGCTAATACCAATGCTAAAACTCCAAGAATAACGCCACGTCCCTACTGAAATCTTACAACCGTTTATCACCGCCCTCAGCCCCATACCTCATAGACCCATGTAGACATGCCATTATGGAAAATGAGCAGTCCTCACAAGGCCAAAAGCTTAGCACCCTCTTCCAAGTCCATCACGTCATCCGCCCTCATGGCCTTGCCTCCCCAAATGACGGTCCCCCTCCCGTCAACGGCAAAAGCGCCCGACTCCTGCCACTTGTTCCCCATGACGGTAGAAATGCCGCCGTCGTCGTCCTCCTCCTCGCCGGGCCGGACGACACCACCAGCAGCACCGGCGGCGCGTCGTCTCTCGGGGTGGTCTCTCGCGGGCTGCGCTGTTCCCTTGCGCTGCATCGCCTCGGCCACCTTGTCGCCCAGCCAGCCCTTCTCCTTCCACCCCTGCACCTGGGTCGTCGGGTTGAACAGGTGCCACATGTTGGCGACGCCGAGGCCCCACGCCGCGTAGATGGCGCGGTCTTCGTCAATGACGACCTGCACGTTCCATGCGCCGCCCAGCAGGTCGATCCATTTGCGCGTGGCTGGCTCCGAGGCGTGGCTGACGGCGACGCAGGTCATTGTCTGGCCGTGGCGGTTGGCGAGCGTCCGGAGGTTGACGAATGTCTTTTGGGCGACTGGGTGTCGGCCGGGAACGTCAGTTGGAGGCTTTTTATTTTGTTTCCTCGGACCGGGGGGGCAGCTGGGCTTTTGGGACTCACATGCGCGTCCTACGCAGCGTAGAAACACGACCAGGACGCGTCTCCCGCCGCCGGTGGCGAGCTTGCCGTCTCTGTCTCGCGGCGCGGCCTCTCCTATGCGCGGGACGCGGGAGACTTGGATGGGCGGCGGCGGCGGCGAGAGCCACGGGTGCACGGTGAGAGGGAGGGACTTGTAGGACAGCCAGCTGGACCAGTTGGACTCTTGGCCGTCGGCGGGCTGGTCTTTGCGCAGCTTGTTGGGCTCGCGGGGGGAGGAGAAGTCGAGTGCGTCGGAGGGGATGCCGGCCTTTTTGAGGGCGATTTTGGTGGCGAGGCTGGAGAACATGGCGTCCTGCCGGGGGAGGGGATTGTTGATGCGCGATGCAAGGTTCGTGAGGAGCCTTTGTAGCTGGGAGGAGGGAGAGGGAGAGGAAGAAGGAATTGTGCGCAGTGGTGAGGTTGCTCTGACCTGATACGTGGTCTGTTACTCCGTACTCGGTGGTGGTTTCATTGTAGTCCCCCCCCATGTTGGGCTTGGGTCCTTCCCGCCCCCTGTATGTTGTTGTATGGGGTGCATGCCGGACCCCCTGGTGCTGCAGTCGACTGCAATGCGCCGCCTTTGGTGGGGGTAAGTCTGGAAGCTGGACGTCGTGATGGCAGGTGAGGATTGCTGATGGGCAAAAAGACAAGTATTTGCCGGGGCGGAAGAGGGTGGTGGAGGAATATGCGTGCTTGGATTATCGCCGTGGGGAGCCGGATTGAGCCATCGACGAAGCCGACAACGGGAACAGGCGGGCTCCTTGACTTGTGGTACGGAGAAGCCTTTCCTCAAGTAGAAGCACCAATTGTTTTGTATGTTGGGGGCATGTGAAATCAGCACCGGGCCGGTTGACGCTTTGCCGTAGTCGACTGATCGTGGACGCTGCGTGAGGCCTTTACAACGCAAAGTTGATGTGGAAATGCAACAATATTGCCAGTCGAGGTATTGGAAGCTACGCACCTACAATGCCCAGACCCAATTACAAATATTTAATGACATGACAGATACAAAAGTATTTCTTTTCATTCTTTTTTTTAAAAAAGATGAAATCTCATTATTCATTCGTGCATCTATTTTTAGCCAGGGCTGGTTCATCGGTCTCCGGTACTAGAGAGATTCACATATCTGAGTGCCCGGGCACTGCTTTCTTGTTCCCGTCTCCGCTGGGTCTGAATTCCGGCTTTGATCATTTCATTGCAAGGTAAATTACACATGGTTCAGTCAATTTGCGGGGTATTTCAAAAGATGCAAAAAGTTGAAATTCACCATGGATGAAGACGTATTACGTGTACACACACACACACATACATTCGACAAGAGCCGCAGCATCAACAACCATCTTCTCGCACTCTTTGTCCCATAAATAAAACACATTTGACCAATTCGACGAAACCCCGTCTGCCATCATCCCATCTAGTCCATTTTCCGCGGGGACATGGCACGGTTGATTTGGTCGCCATACTCAATCGGCGTAGCGGAGTGCGTCTTCTCTCAAGCGACGACCTACTAGAAGGTGCCAAACCGGCCACTGCGGCATGCACTGCAGTGTATCAACGCTCCAAAGATTGGAAACTAATAACTTCTGGAGCGGAGGTGGATATCTCTGGACGCTAATTTTGTTCTTGCGTCTGGCATTGACCACGCAAGGGATTCGAATTGGTCGAGACGACCATCGATGCATGCTGGCAGAGGGCAGGGACTTGAATACAACTTTCGCCAGACTTTATACGACAGCATTTGCTGTTCCAATGACTTCTTGTTTTTGGCGGTAACAAAATGTCGGATAGTGGGAAATTCTTGCATTTTGAGTATGCTGACAGTTATGCGAGCTACTCTGCGCAATGCACTCCATTGGGTTTTCTTTTACAATGCAAGGCGTGTGCTATGGTGAGGTGGGAGTCGAGTGGCATGCGCAACACACGGCGGGGAGTGGGAGAATACTAATGGCGTGGAGGGTGAAATACGTTTATGAGCTTTTGAAGCTGCAGGATCATTTCGTTACCCTGTCGTTGGTGTTTGTTCATATGCGCCGTATATGCGCGGCTATCAAGGTCATTGATGGTGTTCTGAGCGTGTTGGGGAGACCGGTTCTGGAAGTGTATCACTGACGCCGGAAGAGCTTTGCACATGGACACGAACTCAGATCCTCGAGCAACGAAACACATGAGTACAAGTAATAATTGAGCCGCCATGAAGCCGAGCTGAGTAAGCGCGGTGTAACTTCATCTGCGCGCTTACCTTTGCCCGTCACTCCACTTTGCAAGGCAGCCCTATCAACAGATACAAGATGCCTTGTGCTGCACGTTTCTCACGGGACATTATGGCGACACGCCTCGTACATGCGGAGTAAGCAAGGCGGTCATCCCATTATCGCCGACCAACCGGACCTACGCAAGACAAGTCAGGGCACCACGGCGACAGCGAGAAATGTGGAATAGTTGGGTTCAAACCAAGCACAAGGCGAGAGAGCCACAGGGAGATACTGTCAGTAAGCTTCAAGATGGCTGCCAGTGCGAAGAGGCCAGGCGGCATGCTTCGACCGGCGTCCCGAGAGACAACAGTCGGAGCCCGTCCCATACGTGATGGATGGTCGGGTTCGACGAGGCAAAAGTGCGGAAGCGGCTGCATGACAGGGTCAGGAGAGTTGAAGAATGGAGCATGGCGCGGTGAGTGTGGTCATGCCGTCATGGTCTTGGAGGTTGCAGTTCTACCTTTGTCCTCAGAACTTTGGGACAATAGACAATGCTTGGGTCCCCGCTTGGCGAAGGCAGATACTGGCATTTAGAGGTAGTACTCGGCATCCATACCAAAATGAAGCATGTGTCCTTAGGGTGATCAAGTCCCGGATAGACGGCTTAGACCGGTCGGTTTAAATTGGAGCATATTATACACTGCGCTGGTCCTGGTCCTGGTCCTGCCAAATTGCGTGTGTCCAAGGAATTGGCCCATGTTGATTGGAATTGATAATCGGATTGGGATCCTGACCAATTCGGTTTGAAAGAAAAGTGAAACAGCTGGCAGCAGGTCTGGGCTCGCGTAAACGGGATAAGAGTGCAATGTCGTTCTGAGCGAATTTGATACGCATCAACACGCCGGTCGAGGGCTCGAACATGCCGGGTTGTCTGAGCATTCCGAGTCTTATGTGACATAGGAGTGTTGGACGCACGAGCTTGCCCTGTTCTTGAGGAGAAGGCGTGTGTGGACGTGCTGCCTCGAAGAACCCAGAGGAGAGGAGGGTTGGACTGGTGTCCTTCGGAATGGCCGAATGGGACACTCGGATTTGTTAATGGAAGAGCCTAGTCGTGAAGGGCAGGAGCCGAGAAGGATCGTGTTGCTGACGTTATGGATGGATGTGAAGGAAGCATACTCGGGACTCGGGAGTCAGGAACCGATACTTGTTGCTGTCGGCGGAAAGAACAACTGGCAACAATGGCACAAGCCCAGGCCATTGCGGAGACGGGAGACTTTTATTGGGGAGTAAGGTGAGGGAGTGACAAGATGTCACTAGTATGATCAAACAAAATAAGAGTTCTATTTCCATAAGAAATGCAGACATGGAGGAGCTGTGGAGTTCCAACTTCCAACTTGGCACATTACTCGGTACAATCTGGGCAAATGAGCCCATATGCCCATATGCCCATATGCCCCCCGCTCGACAGCTATTCAGGGAGCTTGCATGAATGGCTGTGGACACCGCCAAGACCTTGAACTGGTCCTTGTCGGCAGCTTTGGCTCCGGATGTCGACCTTGACGTTTCTCGTACGATTTGAACTGGTCCAAAAGGACGGCGTGCTGATGCTTTAATGATGCTGGTTATCAACTGCCTACCTAGGGACATGGACCTACAATAGTAGATGGGGTCCAAGACCTGAAGTAGGCAGGCGTTTTTTTGGCCACATGTGCCCGGCCCATCTGCCGGGTCGTAAGGCGCTTAGGTTTCGTTGCTAACCGACGTGGAGATCTTTCCATCTCCGCGCAGCTCGGTTCAGATCCTTCCAGTCGCGTTGGATTAGAGTTTCGGCGGCGGCAACACTGGTCAGGGACAAACGGGTTCTCGCTCCAAAGCCAAGTTGCTTCTATTGTTGTACTATATACTTTACCTTATGTATGCAGTTAGAGTCTAATTTGTAGGGAAAGGTCCCAACCCTATTATGAACCTTGCCATGTGCTTGAAGCACACACAATTGTCCTATTCCATCTACCTAGGTACTCGGTCATCTCGAGCGCAAATACATAGTATCAGTCACTCCCCGACACGTCCGTGGGTTGCCGAGTTGCGTCACCTGAAAACGGCAATGGCGGATCGAGATGGTATCCGTGCTGAGATCTGAACTTGATGATATGCCAAGGCCTTTAACTGGACGCTCTCGCGGTTTGTCGCATCATCGAAATGGCGGCGCGCGCCCAAGTTCAATCCACGATTCATGGCGCATTGAATGCAGACATGACTAACGCTCGCACATCGACGACTATTGCGTAGCGTTCATGCCACTGCACGGGGAGCATGGAAAGTAGCCTGGCCGACTAAAAATGATGGTGCAGAGTAACTTGCCTACTCCCAGCAGGAGCGTGAGCATGAACAAACCTGGCCCTGCCGTGACAAGTTGCTGGTTGGACGCCTCGGTTGTTCCAACCCCACAAATTGGGGACCCAAGCGGCATGGAGATGGAGATAAAGGATGGAGGATGAGTGATGGATGATGGAAGGTCCATGCGAGTATTGCACTGGCAACCGGGCAGTCGACGGGGTTCTTGGGCAGCATCAATCGACGGAGTCCAAGACCTACAGATAAATCGGACGCTGGATGCTCCAAGGCGCTAACGACATCATCGCCATTGCGTTTGGTTGCACGGTCCGGTGGCTCTGTGGTGTGACGCGACAGAACATTGAATTGACGGATTTTAATCTTGGTGGGCGCACTGGGGCGCGCGTTTTCCTCAGGGACTAGTAGACCCAGAGACTGACTGAGCTGAAACCAATCTGTTCAGGATGGCAGCAGATCAATGGATTGATTGCACTTTTTTTTTTTTTTTTTTTTTTTTGCCCACCGACTACTTTAATTCTTGAATAGGATAATAGTAGATCTGCATGGCGTCTGTTGAGCCTTGATGGCACAGATGCGTCCATGTCGCAAGGCAGGTGCATACATGTATGTATGTGCACCGTACCTGCTCAAGCAATGCAGCATCGAGGGGAACGCCTTTGGTGCTCGGTATCACTGGCAAACCACCAGGCCACACACAATCACGCTTCCTCGTTAAACAATGCTGTCTGGTGCCCTGGGGCGCCTGGCTCAGGTGGCCGCTGAGTGGTTGCCCTGAGCCACTACACTTTGGCAGCGTGAGCTCGACTTCTGGACTGGCCCTTTGCCACGCACGCCCCGTCGTACATCGGCTCCACTCGTGCGCGAGCTGGCCACTTAGATCACCTCACACGCCCTCCAACGCTGCGGGTGCTCAACTGGTGTCAATGGTTCAGGCGTTCAAGGTCCAGATGTCTGGTTCCATGTCCCAGGCCACCTGCAGTTCAGGGCAACTGCCTAGCAGCACCTGCGTAGCAGCACCTGCGCAGACCAGTGGACCCGCGTCCCAGTGTCCACACAGGTTGTGTGCCAGGCTGCTGCTGTGCAGGCACAAAGGCTCAAGTGCTGTCTGCGGGTTTGTGCTAACGGGTCTGGCGTGCACAACTCGACCAGACATGGTTTATTATTAACCTTCGACGGCCAGCATTGTATGTAAGTATGTGTGTGTGTCAGGCCTGCTGTGCTGTACTAGTGCACCACACGTAATTACTCAACCGAATAAACAACGGCACTTTGGCATCCCC
The DNA here is from genome assembly GCF_019434415.1 of Metarhizium acridum. Lineage (NCBI taxonomy): Eukaryota > Fungi > Ascomycota > Sordariomycetes > Hypocreales > Clavicipitaceae > Metarhizium > Metarhizium acridum. The sequence continues at coordinate 213,884 of NW_027094045.1, read as the reverse complement.
ACACCCAAACGCTCAAGTCGCCTCGACATATCCCGCATCTTGACTTGTCGTCTGGTCGAATCGGTTTCCTCACTGCCTCAAGTCCGGTGTGTCCTCGACGCTGCGCCGCATTGCCAGTTCCCATTCGCCTTTTATCGCTGTTGCTGCGGTCCTGCTTCACTTGACCGTTTTTCGTCTTCTCGTTCTCCTTCTTTCCCACGCTTGGGCCCATCTTCATCACCACGCTTTTTATGGCCTGTGCTGCCAGACCCCCTTTCCTCCATCCGCTCCAGACAATTCTGCCACCGGCCTGCTAGTTTCCCGTTAACTGCCGAGTCTGCTCGCATCACTCTCTACGACCGTCTTGCCACAAGCACAATCGAGTTGACGACCAGTTCTTGAGGGCTTTTTTTTCCTGTCATTCTTTCTCATAGATTGCATATTTCCTTTCTCAAGCCACCCTCGTCCGTTTCGTCACTCTGCGGCACCCTTTCTTCCAGAGTCCGGCTGCGAGCTACACCCCCTCCGCTTCTCTCTCGCCTCCGTCGCTCAGCACACAAAGTCGTCCCGGTTCCCATTCTTCAGGAGAGCATTGGATCCTACCGTCTCTTCTTCCCCCGAGACCTCCACGCCGGGCCATTGCTATTTTCTCGCCACCGCCTCTCCGACAATCGTCCTCTTCACAACTGAATTCTTCGCTCCAAGACGATCTCAAGTCCGAGACAATACCGCTGGAGAGAGCCTCGGTGCTCCCCCCAACCTCTGAGCACCGAGCACGACCGCCGCGACGCCACGACCGTCGAATCTTGCACCTCAACGCTGTATCTTCGTGAATGCACAGAGACGAGATCGCAGTCTGGCCCTCAGACACCGAGACAGACATACTCCAGCAACTCCGTGCTGTGCAGAGCGGCGTCCTCTTCGGCCGTAGCTAGTGGCTTCGCGCATCTTCTGCTTCCACATTGACTGCAGACGAGTTCTAGGGCCACTAGCTTCTTCTGACCGCTCCTCAACCCGTGCTCTAACCCCGTCCGAGGCTCGTTAGCTTCATGGACGCCAGGTCTGCGACCTCAGAACCTCAGCATCCTTATCCCCCAAGCCCTTGGACGGCGACTTCCGCTTCCACGACGCTTTCTGCAGAGTCCATCAGCAACGGGACTGCGCACTCGCAATCGTCGGAAAGTCCCCCGGACGCAGCTGCTCACCCCGTCCCTGCCGGGGCCGCGGCGCCATATGCCCAGCTCGACTTCCTTCCCCTTCTCTTCCCCCAGCAAAACATCTACCACGCCCAGCTTCTGCACTACAACAAGCTCATCTCGCCCTCCCGCGGAGGTGGACTCCAGACTCCGCCCCTGCCCCCCGTCGTGTCCTCCCCCCACGTGCAGGCTGGACCCCGATCAAGATCATCTAGCAGAGTGTCCTTGAAAGACGCATCGGCCAGCAAGGGAGCCGCGTCAGGAGGCAATGGGAACCGCTCGCATCACAACTCCGACAAAACCAACCGTCCGGTTATTACGTCCAAAGACACCCCTTCCAAAATGCCCCCCAAACACTCAGTCGAGACATCGAGGAGCGTTCCTCAACGGTCCAATGCCGCAGCTTCTTTAGCCCACGGACAGTCCCACTCGAACTCTGTGCCGTCTACGCCTCATCAGCATGCTCGACAGTTTTCGTTCGAGTCACGGGAGCCTTCTCCAACTGCCGCCAACAACCATTCCCCCCGATCGGCATATTCGGAAACTAATAGCACACTGCCCTCATTACGGCCCCTGCCTCCTAGGCTTGGTGGATGCAAATACGAGACTGCTCAGATCAATTCGAGACGCAGAATACCGTACTCTGTGGGAAGTGACCGACTCGAAAAACTGGACTTGCGAACTGTCAAGAACAAGCTGTCAGAGGATGAGGAGAGAAAATTAGCTGCAGATATGCGCGAGATATACAATCACTTATTACCGACCGAAGAGGTCGAAGAAAAGCGGAAAAAGCTGGTTCAGAAGCTGGAAAAAATATTCAACGATGAGTGGCCCGGCCATGATATCCGTGTGAATTTATTTGGGTCGTCGGGCAATCTGCTATGTTCAGATGACTCGGATGGTATGTTTGGACATTCGGCATGGAAATTTGTCATGCACAACTAATACTGGTTTTTCTCTAGTGGACATTTGCATCACCACTTCATGGCAAGAATTGGAAGGAGTTTGCATGATAGCTGACCTCCTGGCAAGGCGTATGTTTCCTCCTTCGAACCCACATGGGAGAGCGTCCGCTAACACACATTTTTCAGGCGGAATGGAAAAGGTTGTTTGTATATCTGCGGCCAAGGTGCCCATTGTCAAGATCTGGGATCCTGAGCTTGGTCTGGCCTGCGACATGAATGTGAACAATACTCTTGCCCTCGAAAATACCAGAATGGTTCGCATATACGTGGAAGCCGATCCTCGTGTTCGCCAATTGGCAATGATTATCAAATACTGGACCAGGAGGAGAATTATCAATGATGCCGGTAAGATGTCGGAACCGTACTTCTGGGGGCTTTAAAAACATTGTTGCTGACGTACCTCGTCCTTTTCTTTCAACAGCTTTTGGCGGCACATTGAGTTCTTACACGTGGATATGCCTTATTATCGCATTTCTTCAACTCCGCAGTCCTCCAGTTCTCCCCGCATTGCATCAACTGCCATATAAGATGCCAAGATCAGATGGCACCCCCAGCGAATTTGCGGATAATCTTAAGAAGATCAAAGGATACGGCAACAAAAATAAATCATCTGTCGCAGAGCTGTTGTTCCAATTTTTTCGATTCTACGCTCACGAATTTGATTACGACAAGCACGTGCTGACCATCAGGCAGGGAAAGCTTCTGACAAAACAAGAAAAGAAGTGGAATTATGCTCTGAACAATCAATTATGCGTCGAGGAGCCTTTCAACGTTTCTCGAAATCTCGGAAATACCGCCGACGAATATGCGTTTCGCGGCCTACACTTGGAGCTACGTCGCGCGTTTGATCTGGTTTCCGAGGCGAAGCTTGACGAGGCGTGCGAGCAATACGTATTTCCGAAGGAAGAAGAGCGCGTCTGGACCCGACCAGCCCCGCAGCCCCGTCCGGTTCTTCTTCGAAGCTCGTCACAGTCACACTCTGGTCGAGGCGGGCGAGGACATCACAGAGGCGGCCGCCACAACAACAATTTCCACAGGGGCGGAGGGGGGTCGAATAGAAGAGCCTCCTCGAGTATACCGGCTTATGAGCAAAGTATGTTTGTGCCATTGAGTATGCAGCAGGACATGTCGTGGCTCCAGACACCCCAGTACCCGTTTCAATACGCTCAGCAGGACCTCATGACGCAAATAGCCTATCAAGAGCAAATGCGACACTTTCACAACTTGTACGCGCAGGGCCCCTTCCTTCCGCACCAAGTAATTGGCCAGCAGCAGCAAAGACTGTCTGTCAACTGTGGTTCAGGTCAGCAGCCATCGGACCGATCAAGAACAAACTCCTTCGACAATGTACCGGTTACCGCGCCACTACGACCAGAAATATACGCCCTGTATGGGATGAACATAGGCCACGCTTTTCTTCAACAAAATGGCTACGGATCTTACCCTTCGAGCCCTGCAACGACGAGTAACAACGCAGCTCAAGACTTCCGCCGGTCCCTCCAAAGATCCACAATCTCTACCGAGGGAGGGGCATCGACGTCAAGCAGCTCGCTTAGGTCCCAGTCGCAGCCAGCACAGAGGTCGCCGTCTGCCAACCCTGGTGCAGGCTATCAACTGGGCAGCCAAACTCCAGCCAGCGCAACGTTGTCTGCACCGAGACAAACGAATAACATAACAATACCAAGTTTTATGCCCGATGATACTGATTTTGATGAGACGCCCAAAGCCGCGTCCGAATCGCCAGAGTCTGTAGATGCCAAGTCGTCTGGCTTCTTCCAAGCCAGAAGCCTGAGTCCGACTAGACCTGCCCAATTTCAACCGCAGCAGCAGCAGCATCTGCCAAATGGTATTGCCTTTGGAGACCTTGCCGCAAAGTCTTCAAGTCCTGAAAGACGACGACTCTCAATAGAGCAGCTCCCTCAGACGCTGCTAGACCGAAGGATGCGCAGAGCGTCCAGGTCTCCATCTCCTCTAGGGCACGCCCGCGCATTTTCCGTTGGTGGGACTTCTTCTGCCCCGTTGACATCTGCACCATTCCCTAGTAGTCAGGGCAGCAAAGCCTCGTCAAGACCACTGGTGGTAAACGGCTCAGGATTGAAAACTGCAGTAACCCCACCTGGTCCATCGCCCTCGAGTAGGGCAGAATCACTGGGGTCCGAGGACTCACCAGTGGCCGGTATGGAGAATGCTTTGCATATCAGTACAGTCCCCGTCTGGCCCGTTCAGCCTCCTGCCAACACGACATGCCAGCCGTCGGCACCATCCCAAGTCCAACAGGCGCCTTCACCTTGGACCTTGGACCGGCCGCCGATTGTAGTCAATGGATCCAGCGCGGCGTTGTCCATGCCACACTGTGCAGAAGACGCCTCATTCAAAGATCGCATTGCGCTGATGAATTCCATCTACTTGACTAGTCAAATGAACCAACAAGAAGCCCCCAATGGCGCCGCTGCCCGTCTCTCGCCATCCGCCAGGCAACGCTTGATGTCTCGACAGCCTCAAAACGGTGTCATTGCTCCGCTGGATCTGGCAATTGGTGACAATAGGGTGGGCAAGCCTGCGGCAGTCGATGCTGCCCATCTTTCTCCTGTATATGAAACGCGAACACCCTCGCCAACTACGCTTCGGAAGCAACAGCCAGCCGCGTCGATCCCAACATGGCTACCCAACAAGCCAGCCGCAAAGGCTGAAACAAGCAAGCCCACTGGCGTGGATCTTCCCAAGGAGGCACTGCACAACCAGGACCACCGGCACCCTCAACTTGTCGGCGCAGAGAAGGCCCATAAGGGTCAGAAACCATTCGTGGCAGCAGTCAAGTCGGCGCCGCAGCGAGAAAACGGACACGTGCGCGGCGCGAAGAGTGAGGGCGACGGCGGTTGGCAGAAGGCTGCTGGCAAAGGAAAGAAGAAGGCCTACAACGCAGTCTCAACACAGCCCTCGCAAGCCGAGCTCCTACCGAAGAATGGATTCGAACGCAAAGGCGGTTAGATGTGGTGGATTGTTCTCAGCCAATGATAATGCAAACTGCCGCGGCTGAGGCGAATCTGAAGATGGTCAAATGCTGGTTGGATAGAGTCAACAGTGGTGGAGGATCTTGGTGCATTTTCTTTTTCTTTTTTTTTTTTTTTGGACCCGCAAAGAGATTCACAAAAGATGTCTGAGAAAAACAGGGTAGTGGCTGAGATGATTTGCAGTTTACACAGCATCGAGTTGGACATGATCTGGGATGTGGCTAACCCCAACAATGACATGTACGAGGGTTGCTAGGACGGGATTCGATGTAAAAGCATATGTACAATGCATGAACCTATTACGGGAGATAAACAGAGGGGATTGAAAGTTGGGAATATCACAGCAACCCTTGGCGATTAGAGATGCGAAGTTGTATCGACATGGAATCAAGTGGTCTGGTTGGATCGTGGGCGGGCAATCCAAGGGCATGTTGGGCGTATGATTACAAGGGCCAGCTGGCAGGCGTTTTGCATTCGAGAAACCGTTGTTCGCCTCTTTTCACTTTTATCCTTCACATATACGGCATGGCGGTGTTGACGGAGGCATTGATTAATGTTTCTGATGTTTGTCGACCGCCAGGATGGAAACAGCCCTAGGATGGCTGCTAGCGGCATAGACGGGATGTTACAAAGTTATGCACCAAAGATACTTGAATCAAGAAAAAGACAAATAACGTGGGGCAAGGCTTTGCAGATTTATGACGTGAAGTGTTCTGCACTGGGTGTTGGTTGTGACTTTGGGGTAATGGGTCGCGTGAGATGTCTCGGCCACCTCGGATGTCGAGAGGCGATACACGGCGTAGCAGCAAGGGCGTAGGCCGACTGGATTGCGTTTACGGATACAAGTCACGTAAGAAGAGTCGTATTTAAGCGAAGAGCTTCATGTTGGGCCGCTGGCGGCGAGGCGAGTTCGCGGTGGTATTGGGGGGCTGGTGGCGGCTGGGCGGTTAGTTGGCGGTTTACACATCTGGCAACGAGGCATTGGAAGTTGGAACCAGCCGGGCGTCTGTGGGGGCCAACAAGGAGAGTTCCTGCGTGTTTTCCCACCAGGCAACTACTCCGTATATGAGTACGGTAGGGACTCGGGAGGCAGAGGCCGCGGACTTGTCAGGGGACCTCGTCGCGCTATGTTATGTTGACGTTGGATTGTCAAGTACTACCGTAGATTGGTATACTTTTCAGGCAAGTATATTCTGCGGTAAACTGCCTATTTTGTATATTCGTAGACGCTCCTTGGCCCCCGCCCCCGAAGATGTTGTCTGCGTGTGTTGGGGGTTGGACGTGTCGGAGCGAATACATCTGGCCAACGGAGACGTACTTGATTCTGAACCGACGCCAGTTGCCTCCCTGTGCGACGTGAAATTGTACTATCGGCCGTGTTGAAGGACAGGGCTCGTCGTGACGTGGCGGACGGGTTTCTTTTGTAGGGGGCGTGAGCGGCCTGCGTTGCGATGTTGCTTAGCTCAACGCCGGCCCTTGGTTGGAGTTTCAGGGTCGACAGCGGTCTTTTCTGGGGAGTACTATTTCACGGAGCGGAGACATGTGCCGCACCAAGGGCCGTGATTCGTCATTTTATACCTGCCGTCTGGGAGCACGGTCAAGGGATTTTTGCCATTCTCGTCGGTCTGGCCTCTGTGCTTGAGTCCATCTTTTATGGCTGCAACGTCTTCCAGTGACATTTCTCTTTCAAGTCCCGTGTCAATATTGACTGGTTCGACACCCGCGGCAATGGCAGACAGTCACGGCGGGGACCACGGTCAGGAAGCTCATGGTTATGGCGTAAGTTTAGACTCGCATTGATGAAGAAGACTATTTATCTTTGCCGGCGCCCTGCTCATCTACTCCGCTCGTCGACCTGTACGCCGCCGCCCGCTCGGCCATGTATTCCTCCGCGCATGCGGGGCAGCCCGGGACGACGGGGTGCCCGTCACTGGTGTCGATGGACCCGGTGTATGTGCCGTGTTTCGGGTCCTTGGAACAGGCGAATGTCGAGAGGGCGAAGCTGACTTTTTTGGCGGCGCCGCTGGCCGAGTTGGCTGCGGTGGTTTGGCGGTTCATTTTCGACGCCTTGCGGGTGAGTAGACGACGGAGTGGTTTTGGATTACTTGGCTCTTGTCCAGATCTTTTGAAGGCTATAGGAGAAGGAGGCGGTTGGGGGGAGGATAGTTGTGGGTTGTGGGATGGGAAATCATGCGAGGGAGGTTCGACTGCCAGCGTCGCTCTTTTATATGCGGCCAAGAACGAGCTGAGGACCTGTTTCGGCCTGGCGGTTTGATGATGAGGGTGTTTTTTGTCGCTGGGCGGTGATGGTTGTGAATCTGGCGACCAAGGGCTGCATGTTCACGGGCCTGGTGGGTGGCACCGCACCACTGTTCACATTGCGCGCTTGTTCACCCGGGACTATTTTGGAGGGGTGTCTTTTCAAGGATGGCCCGGAGGAGATGTAAGTGGCACCTTGGGTTGTTTCTATGCAGATGTTTTTTTTTGCTCAATGTGAGTCGGCTGGATTTGTGACGCTGGGGTGTGATTTGGACAAATCTGCAAGTGCGGACAATCAGCTTTTTCGGTTTTGAAGCAGCGCGCTTATCATCTGGTTCTTGGCCTTTGTAGGTTTCCGTGTCGTCTTTTGCGTGGAGTTTGTCTCTGGTGACTGTTGTCTTTGTGTGCGAGGCATGGTATTCGTTTATGCCTGGCTTGCAGGCGAGGATGGCAGGAGTCGGCAGGTCGGGAAGGCCTCGCAGCGTTATGACTGGTTGTTTGTACATGTCTGTGAGCTTACATGTCTGGGTGGTATGTGTATTGGCATTGGACATTCAGACATGCACTGACTACTTGAGGTTGGGTTGTAACACCCTGCCGAGACACAGATTAACGGACACTTGGATGGGATTTTCCCGATTCAACAGGCGCCCAAAGTCAACCAACCAAGCAAAGAAAAGATATAGACGATAAAACAGACCCATGGACTAGATCGATTTACTCCGCAGCTCGTGTGCAATGCTGGTCTGACGGAATCTATTGGTCTGCATCGGACCGTGTTGTAATCAGGGATTGAGAAATTGGCCATCTCGGCGCCATGAACACCTATATTGCAAGACGGATTTCATGCCGCCATATACGCAATACGATGCGATATTACAGGGCGGGATTTGTGTCTCAAATCATAGTATCGGCGATGGCATTTGCGCGGTGCCAGACAAGGCTCGTCAACCGCCTTTTTATAGTCGGAGCAGGTCCAGGCGCGGCCGAAATGCATGGCTACATGCCTCCGTTTGAACAATCTAGCATCTTACGACCATTTATCTCGCTTGTCCATTTTTGACCCGATGCGAGCAAGGGGATTGTGTACGCAGTGACGGAAAAGGACACTACCACAGGCTCTTGGCTTGCTTCCGACCAGAGACAAGTGAATGGTGAATACTGCGCAAAAACAGCCGAGCAGTTCAAGGCATCTTATAAGGTATATGCTTTGGCGGAATAACTAGCGTCACGTCATTCAGCGCTTCGTCCAAACGCCTTGGGGGCCAATATGTCAAAAATAAGACGTTGAATACATCGCACAACTTCTCGCTGGCAGTAGTACCCGTGGACCTTAATTTGGTACAGAAAAGTACAGCTAGTTTGATATGATCAAGGGCACCGATGAACTATAACAGCTGTGATGGCTGTAGGGTTGGGTTGCCAGTCAGCTTTTCCGCTTACCAACGAGATTACAGGGTCCCTGGAAAGAGCTGCTTGCACGGGACATATGTGTCGCTGGTCGTTTTTGACCAACTCGGCATGTACTTCATCCAAAAAAGTGTCTGCATGTCTCTGCAACTCAATGGAAACTCGGCCGTCGAGAAGAATGAAGCACAGTCACGACACACGCGCCGAATTCAGTCACCTTAATGAAAAGTAGAAACTGCCAAGGATTGAAAAGCCGCGCTGCTCACAGCGGTTTGGATTTAAAACAGCAGCCGCAGGCAGCTAGCCGACCAGACAACTATAAAGTCTCAGACCTCAGTTGGCCCCGTATCTGCACATTACTCCGAGGCTCAAAGCCCGACGTCGATTAACCCATCGCTAGCTCCTTTATCCTAATACGCCCTTGTTGAAAGAAGAGGAAAATAGGAAAATTAATAAGCGGCTCAACCGCTCCCAAAATTAAATTGTATAGGAAATGACAAAAAGCCCAAGAGTGGCGCCCATGTAGCTGTTCCACTTCCAACACGCGGCCGAGAGCCAAACTCGTCACTCCCAACCACCTATTACTTGTACGGAAAAGCATGTTCCAGTGTCTGCAGCATCTGTCCGTGATCCGTCGGCGAAGTTTGTACCCCAAGTGCTACTTTTTCATGGTTTTGTTGATGACTCAGGTAGTGTTGCAGGTTGGGAGTCCCCGGGAGACGCTGGAGATTGTCTCGTGTGACGGCCAAAGGAGGAGGGGCCGGCTGAGAAAACGAAGCGTGCTGCCTAGATTCAACCATGAGAACCACCGCACAACTCTGACAAGACAGGGATAAACAGAGGAAATTTCCTACTTTACCGAGTTCATGACTGAGTTGTCTCAGTGAGAGGAGGACTTGGCTGTGTCCTCAGGAACCTCCTCTTGACCCGAGCATTTGTCCTATTTTATACGACCGCCGGTACATGAGAGAGTGACAGCACACATGCCCTTTGGAATCGGACCATTTCCCTGAATAAACGACCCTTGCCGGCGCCAACTTGGGAGTCGGCGCAACATGTCAATTGGCGGGATCAGAAGGCCCCGCGGGGGAGGGTATTCGGTCACAGATTGGCGAGTCACCGCGTCACCTGGCGATTGCCGTCCGCCTTCGAGGCCAGGCAGCGAGTCCTGAATTCATGCAGGGACTCACAGGGCCTCCGCTGCTTCGACCCTTCTCTGGTGCTCGGCTTGACTGGGGTGAAGCGGAGGTAGTTGTCAGACTGCTGATGTGGCTCTGGGCGCGGCCCCGGGTACACGTCAACTCTGATGACTCTCCTTCAGCTTACTACCTGCGTACGAAGATCCTCTTACTTGGAGGGCTGATGGCATAGTTGCATTACCAAAGTCAAGCACCGCAAAGAAACAAACTGCAATAGAATGCTTCAAAGAAAGGGGGGGATAAAATTGCAAGTAAAACCGTGTTCAATGGTGATTAAAACTATCAGTACCTTGGCTAAAAAGCTCCCTGTGAATGACATTGCTATTCCTCTACATGATCCATCTTAATACCTGTGATAAATTCCCACATCTCTGTGTTCATTTTATGGGCGAAGTCTCCTGGCCGCGCGATGGCTCGGTGTCCTGCTCTGCCTATCATGTACTGAGAGACGTCTTCTCGGACACACTTTTTTCTGGTGTGTTTTGAGGTTGTCCAGCCGACTAAACTCTTTGCCACAGCCTGAACACGTAACTTTTTGCGGAAGATGCGTGGCAAGATGCTTTTTGAGGTAGACAGCGCGCTTGGCGGGCTTTCCCCTAGAACGGAACGAGCAGCCGGAATGCGGGCACCGATCGGGGTCTGCCTTGTCCGGCAGAGAGCTTAATGACGGAGAAGCCTCCGGTATCAAGCCACTCATCGGGATTTGGCTCGACTCCCCGCCGCGGCGCGAAGACGGTGGTGGTGCCTCGGAGTGGTCAGGCTCCATCCTGGATGTGGAAGCATTCCCCGGCCACGACACTACACATCCATTCGGAACCTGATGAAGTTTGCTGGGTCCGCTCTGCCCGGCCATAGAGGTCGGCTGTTGTGGCCAAGTAGAGCTTCGTTGTTTTTGCTGTACAAACGACGCTCCATCCCAGACGGCGTTTTCAGACGACGTAGTGCTACCGTACAAGGGCCAAGATGCTTGGCGGTACATGTTTGTGCTGGTATAAGGATTGGTTGGAAACGACGCAGAAACGTAGGGATACTGGGGAGACGATTGCTGGACCATACTCCAGGACGCTTGCCCGGCACCGCGATCAAGATGGGAATGAGCCGACGGCGAAGACGTAGACCAGGGCGAATGTACTTGATTCGGGGATATCGTCTGAAGAGAAGCAGGTTCATTTTCTGACGAGATATACCAACTCCCGCCATTCACGTCTTCCACCGGTGACTCTGTGAAGCCTTCGGAAAACATGGGCGAGATGTTGGTCGTAGAGACTGGGCTTAGCCGGCCAGCAATGAAGGGCTCGGGAGTAGTAGGAAGCTCAGGAATCACATCTATAGCGACGTCGGGGACACCGCCTGAAGTTGAATCCCCCATCTCGTGTAGTGGACCAGAGCCCAGCTCTTGCGGCCCTGGAGATGGAGGATTCCCAAGAGAGGAAGCTCGCCTAGAACTCGCAGCACTTGGGATGACAGTGTGACGTGTTCCCAGAGAAGAGGACGCCGATGCCGAGCGACCGCGGAGGAACAGATTGGTGAGCTTGCGCAGTCCCTTGCTCTTCTTTGGCGAGCAGGGTCCGGCACGGACAGCATCGTCGCTGGCGCTGCAGAACTGGTCATTACGGCCCTGGAGCGTAAAGCAGTCATACTTGCGGCAGCTGTTGCAGTACACCTTGGCGCCCGAGGAGAGAGAGCAGCCTGCGACGTGCCGCATGAGGGCTTTGGCGTGAGGAAAGTTCTCCTTGCAGTCTCCAAACGGACACGCCCAGTTGCTTCGGTCCCCGTGCAGCTTGCCGTCAAAGACGAGGAACTCCATGGCTAGTAGGGCAATGACTCGGGCCTTGGCGCAGCTATCGATTTGAGACGCAAGAATACGGATTCTACCGCGGTTAGCCGCCACTTGAGAGTTGGTCTGTTGCGGTGGCATCGTCAAGAAACTTACGGGCAAAACTCTTGATCCGGGTGCTCGACAGCGTCAACACTGACACTGGACTGGTGACTCTGGCACGGAGATATCGCCGAGCTGTCGAGCATTCTCTCTCCCGAGAAACTTCCCGAGAAGCTCACGACAGAAGACCTGGAGGAACCGAACATTTTCGTTTTGTAAATCGATCAGCTGAGATGCTCGTAACGGGACTCGATGCAATGGCCAACAGCAGCTCCGAGTATAGCTTTTCGAGACAAACGACGATTGAAGGGGAAAAAAATATCTTGACAGAACTGCAGCCGGCGTCTGTATACTCGTCTCGAGGCCGCCTCATCTTCAGCGCCAACTCGATTCCCTAAAAGGACAACCGTCCCAGCACCAAGGCGTCCAGTTTGTTCGCATTCCCATCCGTCACTAGACCAAATGTGCCCATCTCGGTGAGGGACTCTCTCTACCGAGCTCGACTTTTCCCTTTGGCCTACATATTCCCTGCATGCGGCAGGATCGAGGAACCTAATCTAGAGTAGTAGCCTGGCGGGAAATGTAAAAAGGGCGTCGGAGGCCATCCAAGGCACACGTATGTGAGGTGGTTTGCAGGGGGATTCGACAAGCATCCGAGCCAATAGCCGTCCTTGCCAGCAAAAGGATGCCGCGCGTTCAAGCCTTCCCGGAGATGGTATCGTCTGGTTGGCAAGCTGATAGCCGTCGTGGCAAGGCAACAATCATCCCCCCCATTGTGCATATCGAGCTAGTTGCCTCACAGGCGACTGACTAATCAGGGATAGCGAGGCTCAATGAGGGGTGTCAGACAAGAGGGAATAGCGCCATCTCCTCTTATCCTGCCGTTGCCCCTGTTCCCTCACGGTTCTCGGTCTGAAGAGATGCGGCAAGGGCGTCGAGAGGCCGACTCTGCCATGAGAACTGTGGTATGTTTGGCCGCCGGGTGAGTTGCCCTCGGATAGATGCGTCTCGTCGTGAGGATGGAAAACATCGAGAGAGGAAGGATGGCAAGAGACCCGCCCTTCCCTCCTATTCAGCTCATTCTGCGACCGCGGACGTGCCACTCTTAAGTACTTGGTAACAAGGCTTCGGCTACTGAGCTCGACAAATGGAAATGGTGCTGCTCAGCCACGGCTAGCGTATCCTTCTACCTTGAGATTGTTGCTATAAATACTTGTTGCGGCCTTCTTCTGGCGTTTCCTGAACATGCTGTGTGGCCTGGCGGTGCAAATGCGCCAGCAACAGCGAATCACGTCGCTTTTCATTCATGCAGCGTTATATTAGGCTGCGGCTGTGCTAGGCATGCATTTTGTGGCAGGGCAGGCAGCGAATGGTGCTATACGCTGATATGGTGAGGCTTCATGAGGGCCAAAAGATGGTCACCATCACACCGGGCTGGAAGATTCTTTTTTTTCTTCACTCTCCAGGCCGTTATCAAGGGTGGGCTGATCTGGCGAGGCATTGGTATCTTAATATCGCTGGGAAATGCCCAGTAAGCGGAACTATGAGGCTGATTGGGGGCTCCTGTATTACTTGAGTTAATGGGTAGATGAGGCATCAAATAATGCCTGAAGGGGCTTGTAAAGACAAATTCTGTGATCAAAGACTGTTTGTGGATAGTATCATGTCAACTTAAGAGCCCTAGCATGTGTAAAGAAAAATAACGAGTGTCGTCCATGTTATCTCCCTTCACACGAAAATAAAGTTTCTTCCCGACGTGTTTTTTACGACATCAAATCATCTCCGTGGCCCCAATTTCAGTCTCCAAGTTGACAAGTGACCATGCTTTTGTATATAGGTTATCCGGTGATGAGAAGTGTGCGGTTGACATGAACCGGGCAGTATAATCAAACCTCAACAAGGCTACCGCGGAACAATATGCAAGATGCCAAACACTGGTATCTAAGAGCTTGCCGAAAGTCCCTGGCGGCGATGCTGACGGAAAGAGCACAGCCTAAAAGGTCGTCCAGGACAGAGAGGCTATGTATAGAGCCTGAAGAGGGATCCTACTTGAAAGCCTTGCCGGATATACAAGGGAGCCTCCCATCTTAGATCTATAATGGCAGACGCAGCTAGACAGACGCCGAGCCTGCATCTAACGACAGCCTCGCTTTGTCTTGCTACACGGTATAATTTCAACAAGATGACGCAAATAATAAACGCCTGAGAGAAAACCGGTAAGGATATGGTGAAGTAGAGCCTGTGATTGACCAATTCCATTATAAAATCGACGCGTATTGCATGGTTAGTTACAGTTCCCTGGCCTAGGTACAGCCAGAATACAGTGTTACCAGATGTCCTGCATCTAGCCCCCTTTTTTTAATCGACTTAATGAAATCGTTGCTCTAGAGAATGCCAGCAAAGAAATAGAGTAGAGTGGCGGATGGAATGACAATATTAGCAAAACCCAAAAGCCTCGGATAAGCATCCCGGCCAAGTTGAAGTTTGGAAACCAAGGACCTTTAATATTAAAGCGAATTATTAGCTGAATAGAATATTATTCCAAGCCCTTTATATAGAGCCCTTGTCACAGTAATAACCGTCGTCATCGAAGCAGAGCTGCTCCTGTGCTAATTACCGCGCCAGTGTTTCTCGTGTTAGCGGACACAAAACTCATCACTGGTATGGCCATCATGGTCAGCGGATATTATCCTCTAACGTGTAGATTGGCCGCTTACAATTGGCAAACTGTCCTCTATCTTGGGTGCTTTTCAAGGCTTACCCATCTTTCCGCCTTGACTTGTCTTCGTGCCTATCTGCATGCTCATCAGGCAGCACGAGCTGGGGGCTATTACTGTGACAAGGGCTTTACACAAAGGGCTTGGCACAATACTCGATTCAGCTAATAACTCAGCTTAATATTGAAGGTCCTTGGGTCTCTCAAGGGCTCTGGGGGAGATGACTCTCATTTATACGAGGCGGCGGTGAGCAAGCGAGCCTTGGGCCCGAGGCCTCAGCTAGGTCTCGAGCTCTGGTGCAACTATCGTCAGGTTCAAGGGTCGGCCCGTGCCTTCCATACAACGTGACCTCCGTGTGAAGCTGCAGGTGTTTCTCAGGCTTGAGGTCGAAACGAGATGGCAGAGTTCGAATCACCTGAAAGAAAATTGCATCGACTGGGTTCGTTGATGGCGACGGGCTCGGGTCGGACTGTCGCTTGTTTGCGAAGGGGCTCACCCCGGGGTTCAAATGCGAGAACATAGTAGAGCAGCACAAGCACTATACTCACCCATGCCATAATTGTGAAGCCGAGGCGAACCTAAGCCCCAGGTTAGATGATTCACGCTACACGGCTTTTGCACCCGAGTGACTGCGTGCTCCCAACCCGGATATGTCTCCGTATGGCTCCGGCGGCACGGCGTCTCCCCCGCAAGTACAAGACCACTTGGCCATGGGTACTTTCCATTTTCAGGCTTTCCAACCGTTTGAGGCTTATAGAGGACAAGTATTGAATGCAATAAGCCGGCAGCGGTCACGTGATGGATATTCTGCAGCGTCCAGTCCTACGGCGTGATAAGGCCAAAACACTGGGAGTGGTCCTTAAGCACAAAGTAAAGCCGTGGATCTGCGCTGGATTCTCTTGGGCTTGAAGACGGGTTGTTTGGCCTTGTAGACTCTGGCCTTTTTACACGCTTTGTCCTCTCCTCGGCCGCGCGGGCAGATGACACAGCAGGAGTTTGGTCAGAGTCGCATACACTCGTCGCTTTGTGAGTCCCCGAGGCGTCCTCCAGGTGTCTCCCCGGAGTTCAAATGGTCTTGCAGAACATACACACCTACGTAATCCGTTAGTGGAGACGCCTTGGGCAGCGAGTGGCCTCACGTCTTTGTTGTCGGTCGCTTACCGAGAAGACGAGGTATGTACACTTGCTGACTCCTTGGTGTTCATCCAAGCTGGCAGACACTACGGCTTCTCATCTGCTGCACGCGGGCTGAACATTGGAACATGAGGCAACTTGCCATGGACCTATGCTCTCCGGGGTCTTGTTATAAATAGCATGCCATTCCTAGGCCCGCACGTCACTGGTGCCGCTCCTTCACATCATCGAAAAACCGTCGACAATGGAGGCCGATACTGCAAATGAGGGCAAGTCCATTGAAGCCTTCGCAAGGCAATGTCTCGACGCTTTGCAAAGGTGTCTCGATAGTACGCCACTAAAGCGTTACGGATGGGCCGAAAACACAAAGGCAGAGTTCCTATCTTGGACTGCTACCGCGGACGTTTTTGGCGACACCGAATCTCCACTCGACTCAAGGCTGGAGTTTGAGCCGGATACCAAGAATGCTGTTGTGCGCCTCCTCTCCTTACTGCTAAATAGCATTCAAGGTTGCCAAAAGAATGGTTAGTCTACGTGTGCGGCGTTTATTTTTGGCTTTCAAGTTTTCTCTCCCTTCTCTCCCCCCCCTTCTTTTTTTTGATTTCCTTTTGAATTCTCATCTCCTTCTAAAAACGCAATGCTGATACATACTCTCTAGCATCCGAACAAGAAATCAAGCATGATGGGGCCGCAATTGCATGTAGCGAAAACCAACAAGATAGCTCACCAACTGATGATCCGAATGTGACAGGCCCGACAACAAGACAATTTTCTCCGTCGTCGGATCTATCATCTTCGGAGTCAGGCGATGAAGACAACTCAATCCAGACAACTCGTGTCGGTATGACCTCTCTTGACTCGGCCAAGAGCGAGGTGGACTTCCTCATTCGCCAGCTCAAACCGATTGACGAGGCTATGGGAAAGCCTAAGCCAAATCCTATATTACAGAGAGCAGACGGAACTTTCCAATCGAAGGATTACGAGGATTTGCGCGACCAGCTTACCGTTATCGTCCTTGCCAAAGGCTCCGAAGAGGTCCGACAGTATCGGGATGTTGACCGCAATTCGCTGACGCCTTTGCAAGAACGTTTAATAAAGGCGAATCTCAGACGGCGCCATATGTTTTTATATGCACAAAAGGATGCTAGGAATTTCGAGTTTGATCCTCAGAACACCAGCTCCAACTTGACGGGGCCGGTTCCAGATAGCTTTGCCAAGACGGCCCTTGCCGCTACGACTGTCAACATTGGCTATCCGCGTCCTCCAAAACTAAAGGAAGGGCAGAAATACTTTCGTTGCCCTTATTGCTGTCAGGTGCTTCCGGAAATGCTGCGAGAGGACACGCTTTGGGAG
The DNA here is from genome assembly GCF_019434415.1 of Metarhizium acridum. Lineage (NCBI taxonomy): Eukaryota > Fungi > Ascomycota > Sordariomycetes > Hypocreales > Clavicipitaceae > Metarhizium > Metarhizium acridum. Next base: position 196,782 of record NW_027094045.1, on the reverse strand, counting down.
TAAGGAGATCCCTCCCCAGCTTAAGCCACACTCTGCGGCCACTTGATCTTTGCGAGTCATCACTAACTAGAAGACAGGCAACACGTAAGGGAGGACATATCCCCATACACTTGTATTATTGAAGGCTGCGAGCAACAAGATGCGTTATTCGTCACCCGGGCCCAGTGGATGAAGCACATTCTCTCGCATTATCCAGAGTGTTGGGAATGCCAGCCTTGCGGATTCCCCGGCAACCCGCCACGCATATTTCCATCCGTCCAACTATTTCTCAATCACACCAAGGAAGCTCATGGGCACGCAGTCAGCGAAGATCAATACCCTGTCCTGGTCGCAGGTGCTGCTAGGCCAGGGCCTACAGATATCAGCGACTGCCCTCTTTGCGACTTTGGCGGACCTGCCGATTCCGGCCCTCTCCTCGACCACATTGCCGAGCACTTGTATTCATTTTCTCTACTGTCTTTGCCGTGTTCACAAGCCCATCTACCAGGCGTGGACGGCAGCAGCGTAGATTATCTCGAGCACGTTGACGGGTGCTCAGAGGATATATCCCATCGGCCCGACGCATCGAGCCGTTCGGATGGGGACTTGAATGACTTGGTGCCACTGCCCTCTGATTCTTCTATTGCCGCAGCTAATCGAGCCGACGAAGATCGTTTTTTGGGTGCTCATCTCGCAGATACTCCCCAGTCACCCATGCCGGCATTGGTCCTTGCGGATACTCCCCAGGAGTGGGAACAGGAGGTTCAGGAAACCAAGAACAAAGTCAGCGCAGAGGAGATTGTCTTCAAGCCGTGGGAGCCTGGGTCCGCACTTTTCCAACATTGGCGGGAAAAATTCCTGGTTAATTTCCGACATGGGCATCTCACGGCAACGGCTATTGTTGGGCCACGGGCACGCTACTCTCACATCCAAGACACTAGGCGATATGCACGAGATTTTGATCGAGATTGGGCACTTTGGGGGACAGTTTAGGCGTCTCAGCCGAACTTGCTGGTGTTGTGGAAATTAGGCTCTAGGACAGCGGGGCTGTTCTTGGGGCAAACCCCTTGAAAAGAAAAGAGAAAAGAGGAGCGTCGTGATGATGTACAAGACATTGCAGATGTGAGAGCGTCGGAGGGGGCGCAAAACATGGTTTTTTCTAAGACAGATCTTGCTTGTACTTTTCAACCACACATTCGTGAAAGTAGTACTTACACGTCTTTCTCGTCACTAGCTCGACTATATTGGAGACTGTACTTCCCAATGTGTCATGAACCCCGTGACATCCAGTGGCATCCTTTTGTCGCATAGAGTATAAGCTGCTATCAGTGCTATTGGAAGGAATTCAGTAGATCTATAATTTTGCTGTTCTTGACGCAACACCTTTATTTGCGACTATTACGCGTTTCACGTATGTGATGCGGTCCTGCACAAACTCATCTGCGTTCGGGATATTGGACCAGGGCAGAAGGCGAGTGTAGCGGCACGCGGTGACGTAGGGGCAGGCAGCGGTGCAAGAGATGGTGGCGTTGATATTGTAAGTGATGGGAGCAGGAGAATTTACCGCTACAAGTTCTATCAACACCAAGCATCTGAGCAGGTTGTTGCATACCATGTCGGGCAACTGTTGTCAGTTAGATTGCCCAAGTGCCGCTTTTCGAGGAAGAGAGAACCCTTAGCGTAAAAGCATTCTGCCACCAGCCACCGGCCATAATCCTCTTAGCTTAATCTATTTATAGCACAAATCGCCAGACCAGGCCATTCCGATCACGGCCATGAATCGGCTGACTTGAGATAATCTGTGCCGTAGATTAACGTCAATAGTCCCCCCCTAGTGTCTTAGCCCCTCCCAACGCTGCTCTTCACAGTCCTAGAGCCGAAAGAGTGCACTAGCACGGTTGACAGCAACCACTACTCGGATCACATCGGCTTTTGCGGGGGATTTTAGTAGAATTATAAAAGTAATAATTGACGCTGGTGTAGTAATAACATAAAGTATTTAAAAAAGAGAACTTTCACCCCAGAACATGACGTACAACTTCAAACAACGTTGGCATGTGCCACGTAGGTATTGAAACCTTGTCGGGAGCCTCCCAAATTCCAGATACCATCACACACCCAATGATCGGTGTCGTAGGCAATGAGCTCCTTTGGAATCGTTTCCATCATTGATACGTACGATCTTGAGAGTCCTATCGAGTGCATCCAGTCGTTCCAGCGAGTGCCAAGCGATAGTCTCCGTTCAGGCCTTTGTAATGGCGGCATTGGCTTAATGCCTCTTTGATTAAAGCATTTGGCCACCTTCATCCACAGGCGGTTGTCTTTGAGCTTGTGGACAGCAATGACATTGCTTCCATAGACTGCGTGCGATATCGCATTGGGGTGAGTGCCAGCCCTTGCCCACGCAAAGTCGTGTTCTCTAGCGTCGGAATCGTCGTAATCAAACTTCTCCTCGCCACGAAAGTTGACAAAGTTTGCCGTCTGGGATCCCTTGTGCATTAGAATACCGACAGCTGCGTCCTCGCCGGTCAAGACGTTAAACCTCTCCTGCAGCGAAACTAGTAATTGCACCATATCCCAAGTGATTGTGTACATTGACCCATGTGCAAAGGTATTATATCCCGAGTCGGAGAAATAGAGCTGTCCAATAACGGTCCGGTTTACAGCAGCTGCTGTATGTCCCGACTTGTTGGATAACCTAGGGACCAGGTACCTCTCCCAGAAGGCAGGGGCATTTATCCAGACATCGGTATCTAATTTGGTCACAAATTCGTACTTGGATCCATGGTTTATGAGCCACTTGTATAATTCAAGCGTCTTGATGGTATTGGCGGTCATGTCATCTTCGGGGATATGGTCGAGGACAATCAAATCGCCAAATGTGCGATTTTCAAACCGAACAATCTCATTCCAGCGGGGGCCTGGGTTGGACACGACAAAACGAGCATCAAACGGGATGTGTCGAAACAGGCGCATCCACGTTGAGCGGATCAACATTCGTCGTTCAACATCCTGGGCCGCACATATGACTGCCGCCAGCCATGGACGGCGTACTCTTTGGTCTGATGATGTGTCGTGACTCCCTTCAAGCGGCGAGGCAGGGAATGGTGTCAAGGAATATTGCGGATTGTGCGAGATTTTTGTGTCCTTTTGGTGAACGACGGTTTCGACGGTCCAGGTTCGGGGACCAGAGCGAAGATAGACAATTAAAAGATATATGATGAGACAGAGGGAAATGAAAACGCTAATGCTAACGAAGCGAAATTGGCGCTTTTTTATGGATTTAAAGACGGCCAGCCTTGAACATGCACGTATCTGCCAAGCTAGATTTTCGAGTGCCATGGTCAGACCGCAATGCAGGCCCTGACTCGAGTGTAATGGGGAAGTTGTGAAAGTGGAACGCATACCTCTGGGGAAGAAGGAAAAAAATCCAGTCACGGGACCGCGATGGGGAAAAGAATGGGTCAAGCGTTCCTCCTCAAATGGGAGAAAGCCTTGTGTTGGGCGTTGGGAGGCAACCAGACGTCAAGTTGACCAACGGTCGCAACTTCCCGGGGACGGACACGGCGCCACACCAAACTAGCTTCACCAGATGTGCCAGTGCCGCAACGTTGAACATGGAAGGAAGCTAGCCCCACAGCGGCTCGGTTTCTCGAGTCAAAAACTGGAGCGCGGCATCGCTTGATTTGACCGTTGCCTGACTGTTGGTTATCGCCAAGATGATGCCGTCCTCTATTCGCTACAAGGATCTGTGCTTGGCGCCTGGCCGGGCACGCGCAACTTACTTCCGAGCCGCTGTGGAACCAATCCCTTGTATGTATTAGTGTGACAAGGGCAGCATGCCTGGGCTTGGAACATGAAAGGGTCAATTCAATCTTTAATCTGGACTTCAAGGTAGTTACTACTCGTGCACGCCCCACTATTTAGGTGGTGAGTGAAACGAGGCCCCTAAAATAGTGGGGCGGCACGAGTAAAGTCCTTGATTTTTTAAAGAGGCTTTACGGGACCAGAGGTTTTTATATATACACAAAGTTGATATATATTCGAGGCCTGAGGCAGCCCTCGCTTATAGTCTGACCTCGGGCCCCGCGATATTTTGTTATTGTGTAACCGTTGCTGGTCCAACGCTTTTATTCTGGTGTAACCGTGTGGCAATTAGACTCGCATTAAGCAAAGTGTGTCCGAATGTACTAGCATGGAAGACTTCTTCTTCTTCGGTTCATCGCTACAATTTGTTTTGTGAACCAGACTTGACATCGGCCAAGGACAACGCGCTTCGCCCCTCGGGTTACACAATTGGGAGAGAAACGGGTTTATTTGAATACTTACTTAGCAAAATAGTCTGCAAATGTTGCCTTTTTTAGCGATTTGACTTAAATCAGGACTCTCATCCAAGGCAGACCAGAGGGACTAATTGCCAGAGTATAGCTGGGAATCAAGATTCAAAGTAGGTGTTTTCTTGGAGATTGTAAAACGCAGTCTAATTCTCTGCGTGAGTTTGCAGGTTGAAGCTGGAGTAGTTGGATCTATTTATACTTTTCAAGACGCTGATGACATTGAATCAAACAAGTGAATCGCCGACACCGCCGACACCTCCAACACCTGTTGAACATGGCAGGAGCACGGTTATGAAGCTTTATTTTGTTACTCTTCCCACTCTTGCCTACTCTTCGTATTGCGTGTAACCTTGTTCAATTCGAACGGAATAGGCTGCAAGCTGCCGTTGTACCTAAACGGTCTCCGAGTTGCTACAATATTCTTCGCCTGTTGTGGCCAGCAGTCAGCTCCATTATTTAGTTCCCTCGGCTTTTTTTCTGACGTGCTGCCCCCTAAAAGGTTATATAGTGGAGTGCCGTCGCAAAAGGACCAGCAAATGGCTGGTTGATTTGGAACCAACATGCATGGAAACAGGTTCTGGGTGTGGCCAGGATTAAATGCGCAGGAATTGAGGTGACTCGAGCCTGCGAAATTTGCAACCCTTACGGAGTACATGAATCTCTCCAAACCAGGTTGTAAATTTGTCCAAAATGTGTTTATTGGCTCGACATGAAAGGTGGCTGCGTCAAATGTCATCGGCCTCGTACTGGTCGTTGTGGATGGCTACATATGTAGATCTGTGGCCCAGGTTGAACATCGGAAATGACTTCAAACCCCAACCCCGATCCCTCGGCCGCTTTTTACGATGCATGGCATAGAAGGATGCCAGGGTGCCCCGTCACCTGATGTATAGATCTCGTCACCAACCGTCTCTCCTCCTTTTCATTTAATTTTCTGTCATCTGTCGTCACATCTTGGCGTACCACATGACCGGCCCGCAGAGTAGCTGTACAACATCATCATCTCAGGGCCAGTCAGAGTCGTACAATAAATTTAATTTACAAACAAGTTCTACGCTGTAACCGCGTCCGGCGAGATTATTACACTACCAACATGGCAACACCTTACAAGGACATTTATAAAATGACACCATTCGTCATTAGCGCAATACTTGCCACGTACGTTTAACTTGATTGTTTGGTAACCTGCGTGCTCTTGTTGACAGAACCTTGTTGAGGGCTGGTATATACATATATATTGGTGTATTAAGAGACTATTTTACAGCTTCTTTTAGAATGCATGATAGATTGACTTTTGACATCACTTCGCCATGTTGGTTGCAAGGGCTGTCGCGTTTTTACATGTCTAAAATACTACGCCACCCCTTGCACGTTAGAGCTGTGGGTGCAAGGGGTACGATCATCCGAAGGCTGGGAGTCCTTGGGCCAAGCAACTATTAAGCCATTACATTTAGCTAGCTATCTAGTTATGCAGAGCCGTGGTCTGACCTATATGGATTCCGTGTAAGGACCTGTCGTCTTCTATGCCGCTCATCCCTCATCTTCATCTTCATACCCTCTGGTGGAGACTCGTAAAACAGGTGACCACGATCAAAGGGCGCATCCAGCATCAAGCCCTGGAGCGTTTTTACGCGAGAGACAGCTACGTAGCTTAAACCAGTCTGAAAGTCCCGACAGGAGAGATCTGTCACGATGACATCTTCAGTGATGCTCTGCGACTTGTGAACCGTAATGGCGTAGCATACGATCAGGGGAAACTGCGTGCGAGTGCAGAGAGTGCTTCCGATGAGGAAGTCCCTGTCTACTGGGAGAATCGGGACAATCTTTCTGCCATCAGCGGTGGTCAGGAACACAGGTCCACTGTACTTGTCAAACTCCATCATGATAACACAGGGAGGGTCTTGGACTGGGTCAGCCCCCGGTGCCCAGCCGATATCGTAAACGGTACCGCGAGCGCCGTTGCAGAGACCAACTGGCTGCCAAAGGTTAGATGTCAGCATCAGACGGGCGCCAATGCATATAGGGATCTGCTTCGCAAGGTTGCCCGCCTTGTCATCAGGCGCCGCAGCCGCGCCAAGGCCGACATTCTTAGCCTTGACCTGAATGACTGGCCGGCCGAGGCGGTCGAGGTGGTAGTGGTTATATTCGTTCACCCTATCTTTCGTGGCGTATACTCGCAAGGCGTTGGCGAACCTGGCGACCTCCAGATCATCTAGCTTCGCCTGTACTCGACCGGAAAGGAGTTTCCAGGACTCGACTGACAGTTGGAGGAGCCGCAATTCCTCGAGAGCTGTGCGAAACGCCTTCTGATCGTCGCCCCGTTGCCGTTGGACAACCTTCAAGAAGACTGATTTATCGAAGCGTCTATATGCGTTCCTGCCTTTGATCTCCACTCCCTGCACCTCTTTATCGTAATAGAGCGGCTTCTGTAGCACGGGTGGAAGCTGGAAGAAGTCGCCAACCAGAAGGATGTTAAGACTACCAAAGAACTCCTCATTCCTACTCGGGAACGCCTCGCGCAGGCGGTCATCGATCCAAGAAAGCTGTCGCAGTCCCAGCATGCTCTTCTCATCGATGATCAGGTAGTTGATGTCCTTCAGCTTCTTCTGGAGCTGGGCCATGTCAGTGGGCGAGAGGGGCTTGAAGTCCTTGTTGATTGGAAGGTGTAACAGGGAGTGCAAAGTAGTGCCCGATATCTGATTTCCCGCGACGCCAGTGGGCGCGGCACGCCAAACAGGTGTCCCTCTCCCGGCAGCAGCGGCTTGGAGGTGCGCGGAGAGCAAATTAATGAGGTATGACTTCCCGGTACCACCTCCACCATCCACATGGAGCAGCAACTGAGAGGGTTCCTGATTCAGGAAGTGGTCCATCACGGTATCGTATACTAAGCGCTGATCCCGGTTTAGGGAATCTCGAGCTTCCAAGGGCTGATGATCCACATCAAGGTCAAGGCGGTTTGCCGCCTTGCGTTGCTTCCAGTAGTCGCCCTTGAGAATACCGTCATCAGTATACCGTCCAACGTGAGGGGTCCAATCATAATTGATGTCGATGTCTCGGCGGCCGAGCATGTCGATATCCTCTTCCTCCAGCGGGCGGTCGGGAAGCATGCGGGCGAGTTCATGCCAGTCTTCATCCACAATGGGCTCTTCATGGACCTCAAGCTCAAATTCGTCGTCCTCAGCCCTCAATTCATTTGTATCTGGCTCCCCATAATGATCGTCCGCATGGGTGTCACGGTGCTGCTCTCTGCAAAACCTGTACGCAGCCGCGAAGGAATCGAACCGCTGCCCGCCCACAGTGAGCAACTCCTCTGGAGAGCGATGCGGATGAGCCATCATCAATTTAACACGGCAGAAGTCACCAAACTGGGGAGATGCCTCCACGGACCTGTATCGAGGAAAGTAAGACAGGACTCTCTTCTTCGCGTTGGCAGCGAGTCTCCTCCACGTCTTGAGATTATACGATTGCAGGTACTCGAGGTAAGTTGCATCCTCGTGCTGGTCATTTCTCTCGAGATACCTCCTGTAGCTGCCGACGGTCTCGTTGACATCTTCATCCACGCGATACGAACGTGCATGTTGCTCCAAAGGACGGCAGTCGACAGAGACCACCATCCGCGTGCCTTCCTGCAGAGGAATGTTAAGGAGAAGATGGGAAATCTCCTGCGCCGAGTAATCTCTCTCGGCAATCAGCTTATTCATCAGGCGAGAGGAGAAGGATAATAGCGGCTGAAGGTGTGCCGTGTGCGGCAAAACCTGGTCTGCAAGCTTACAGTAAGGCTCAGTCTTCTTCTCAGATTTGCTGCAATACTTGGCAGCGTACGTAATAACCGCCTGTAGGCTGGTGCAAGGAGATATGTCGATATTGGCTAGCCAGCCTAGTATAATGGCGGGATTGAAGTGATTCATGAGGTTGTCATTCCGCGCCGCCTCGAAGACATAGTACGACTTGCCTTCCTTCCTGATCACTGCGGCCAGCTCCCGCAAGGCACGAGGAAAGTCAAAACGACACTCCCGCTCTGGATTGGCCGCATTGGCCGCCTCGATATCTGCAGCAGCGCCTTCCATATCCCTCGCCAGATCAACGGTTCTCTTCCTTACGCGTAAGCAGTATGTGGTATTGCATCTGTGGCGCTGGCAGCGGTTGACGATTTGTGAGAGACGCAGGAATGTCAGTTCTGTACTCAGTGGATCTACGCTCAGGGGGTTACCCTCACCCTGGGGCATAGTCCTAGTCGGCTCAGGATTAATGGCAGTGATGTGGAATCCCCACGTGCGTGCAAAAACATCACGAGCGGCTTCATCCACCATGTCGACTCTTGGGCAATTCTCCATCCAGTACAGGCCATGGTTGTGCGGACTGCCACGCCCTTGCCATTCATACCGATCCCAGTAATCCGTAATGTTGAACTTCTTGCTTAACACGATATCTCGAAAGAAACAGTATCGGCGGTAGAAATGGAAAGCAGCAATGTGAGGATTCTGACGCAAAAGTTGGCGCGAGAGACCCATCCTCTCGGACTCGGACGCAGCCAGCCATTCATCATATCGGGGCATGTGCTGGTAGAGACTCCGCCAGTGTAAATCTGCCGGGCTGAATGTGATGAATGCACCAGGACATCCAAGGTTGTAGGCATAGGCCTCGAGGTCCTGCCTCTTCCTGTTCCAGAAGGGGCGCGTGCCGCGAATAGGTACCGCATGTCTTGTGATTGAGTTGATTAGCACCTGCGCCTCAGGGTCCTCGCTGTGCTCCAGTGCCTGAACAAGCTGCTCCCGTGTGAGCGGTTCATGACTACCATCGTGTTGCTTCACGAAGAATTTGGACCGTGCACGGGCCTGTGACCGCATCAGAGTATTGAAGGCGACGAAGCGGAAGGTCGGGTGGCGTGCAAAACGCCCGTCATGCCAGCGCATCGCGTGCTCGATGTAGTCCTTGTAGTCGATTGACCGTAGCCGAGGCTCAACAAAGTCGGCTCTCCCGTCAGGAAAGAGGCAGGGAAAAGCTAAGGAGAGTAGGGCATGAGAGCGATTGAACTCATTAATGGGTGTGCGCCGTATATTCGGAAGCTGCAGCTCGTGCTGCACCTGCTCCTGGAAGCTTGTGGAAAGCCTTGGTTCAGCTTCTGGTTCTCCGGCAAGAATAGACCGCAGAGCATCGAGCTCCGTGTCCTTGGCCAAAAGGTCCGGCACCGCAGCCTCGTCCTCCAGGTCCGGTTCTGCCTCCTCATCTTCCTCGGGTCCAACTTCGGCAGCCTCCACCTGGCTCTGGGGGATGTCGTCCAGGACATTGCCATCTTGAGGCAATTGACTCAGCCGCTCTTCGTCGATGACGATGCATCGATAGCCAGGATGATGGCGCCGGAGGTAGTTAAGCCATATGGCAACTGGCTGGCGGCGTACACGGAACTGGCGGGTGAATTGCCGGCTAAGGTTTGCATGGGACGACGTATTGGAAGGACGGAGTAATACAGTGTTCAACTCCCGCGGCAAAAGCGGGAGTTGGTTGTACACCAAGCCAACCTCGCGGAGAAAGTGAACAACATGTCCCCGATATTTGTACTGCTGGCCCCGCACAAGCATAATATTCACGTGGACGTGAACACGGCCTATTAAAGACTCTTCAGTAGGTGTAAGCTGAGGCAATTGAGTCGGTACGGAGCCAAAATCCAACTGGTTGTCCACAGAGAAGAAGTACGGCTCTTCAGGGCCGCGTTTATCATCCTTTCGACAGCAACGCGCACAAATGCCATCAGAATCGATCTTCATCTGGAACCAACGCTCTTGACATCGACCACAAAATTGCATTTGGTCATTGTCCAGCTTTGTCCAGAACTCACGGAGGATTGCTTTATCACGACAGGTCAAGGCGCAAGCGTCCAGGTCCCCATTCCACACCGGATCTTGTGCGTGAAATACGGCCGATTCTTCAGGTGGAATCATCACTGGACTCCGGTACCGTCGTGGCGGCCCCGACGATCGAGTTTGCCTTTGAGATTTTTTTGGCCGCCCTCCTGTACCAGGGGCAGGACCACGGCGAGCACGGCGACGAGGCCCTGACTTTCTGGAAGGCTGCCGCGAGCAATAGCGAAGAGGGCTTTCGTCCAAGGCATTGCTATTATCGTTCCCGTCTTCGTCCCCTAGATCGGAATCAGACTCTACCCCTAGGTGTTCGAGGTACTTCCGTGGTCGAGCAGGTGAAAGCAGCAAGTTGAAATAGTCCTCGACGTCAACATCAGATTCAGAGAACTGTCCCCTGTCATCCGCTTCCTTGGTCATTCCATCCCCATCTGGGAGCTCATTTGCCTGTAGTCGATCTTGACTCCCAGCTACGTTCCGTGGTTAGCTTGAACAAACTGCCGGGACCACAGCACAAGGATACCTTCTCCAGGACCATCAGAACCTTCAAAGACGCCGAGTTGAGAGATTGTGGGAGTTAGTGACACAGCCTCCCCTGCACGGCGTCGTGAACGATGGTCGCGCCGAATAGTGGCCTGCTTGGCCCTGGCGCCGGCCTTGGAGGCATCATCTTGCGAGTCCTTCCCGCCCTTGTGGAACCTAACAGCCAGGTAAGAGTAGTCCACACCAGTCGTGCTGCTTCGGACAGTAGATGGATCAGAATGTGAGGCGACAGGATCGGTCGAGGGCGGCACAGGCGGTGAGGGAGCTAGAGCCCGGAAGAGCCGCGAGCTCGCTTGGGTTGGTGGGATCGGCGTCCCCAGCACTATCTGCGGCTGGCTGCCTGGCTCTCCGAACAAACTCCTAGCTGTATGTTGTTGCCGTAGCTTCTCTGGCGATGTAGGTTGGGTTCCAGATCTCTGGTTAGGAGGCGATAGGCCAGCGTCTCTGTCGGTTCTTTTCGGGGCAGATCTCTCAGCTGAGGTAGGACGGACAGCCAGCTTTCTCAATGCAAGGACGGCACCTTTGGACCTGGCACGCTTGATCAGGTTAGGGAGGCATATATAGTATATCAATGGTGTCAGTTACCTCGGAATTGCGGTGGTCCCGGCATTCCAGACAGGTTGTAGTTGGATTGGCAGATTTCCTCCTGCTAACGAAATTACTTGGTGATTTTGTTCGGTCGCAAGACGGGCAATGGACTGCCAATTCAGATCTAGGACTAATATTACCCCTAGAATCATAATCCATACCCAACCATGCGGTACATCTGTTTCAATAATGGAAGAAAGGCTGCTGGCCAAGCAAACGAACAGATCGCTGGGCAAATTTAGCGATTGTAAACGATTGTAAACGATTGTAAACGATTGTAAACAGAGAAGTAAACAAAGAAGCACCGACAGACGGTGGCTGTCCTTTACCCACTTTTCTAGAGCCACCAACCAATCCAGCCTTCTTTCGCGATTTCCCATACAAAATTTGGACCAATAGAAACTTATTTGTCAAGCCTGCACCAAACCCTCATTATTCGGAAAACTTATGGATTAATGTAGAGTCAGCCTTCGGCTGAATTAGCTATAGTCGTTGAGATACGTTCCAATTCCTGTGTATATTCGTTCATAGGAGTTCTTCCCCTCCCCTTCTTCTTCCTTGCATCGATGAAACTTAGGTCTTTAACACTTCCGGAATACTGCCTTGAGGCAGCAGTAATGCGACTACTATTGCCACCTTGCGTGTTCAACGAGCAGAGGCAACATTGACCGACTGCGTAACCAGCTTCAGCCCACATTTCCGAGGCCTGTGACTCTCACGGCCATCAATTGTTATTATGAATCAGTATAGAGGTTCCCAGAAACCTCTGCATTCCCTAAATATACGACGTAGCCACGCCTACCGTGGCCCCCACGGTAGGACTTCTTACGCAAGCTCGGCCATCCTGGCCTTCCCTCATTGAGCTCAGAGCCCCCGAAAAACTGGTCCGCGATACAGTTCTGTGTATAGAAAGTTTCATGAAGATGCCTGCCTATACGAAAAAAGGTGGCTAATTGAAGCTAACGCAAGAGGCTCACGCCATACTCGAAGGAATGTGCAGCATCCATTCATAAATTGGAGGGCTGTAACGAACACCAGCGAAAAAAAATCTGCTCTACTGACACACACCCAAGCCGTACCCCCCAAGGAAGTGTCTTCGGAAGAATATTCTAACAGAGATGAATTTGAATCTCAACCGGAATAGACTGAGCCGGGCTTTGTAGTCTTGCATCCCGGGAAAGTCGGACGGTTGAAGGGTTCGGGAAAATAAACTGCCGTCATGGTCAAGCAAGTCAGAAAACTACTCTAGCGCAGGTCCTCGGGCACCGACAAGGATCTTTCTGCCTCTGAGACTCAAGTGACGCAACCTGGCTTCAAAGAATTCATGGATCGATTTCACGAGATTACACTGAACTTTAGAACGATTTTAATGAAGACCGACGAGTGAACTCAAATCGTTTGTAATTGTTGCACGGAAAAGGCCCAACAAATCGTGAAGCCCAACAAAGGGGCCTCACCGATAAAGGACGTATCTGTTACACAAGTTAAACACGTGCCCCGGCAGGAGCCTTAGGCACGGTCGTTCCTTTTCATGTATATAAGATGGTCTCCCCCTTGCTTTAGGGCTTGAGAAACCCAGGACCTTTGATATCCTACAAGATTATCATTGAATTGAGTTTCTTCTCCAAGCCTTGTCACAGTAGTAAATTTCAGGAAGGAAGTAGAAGAAGATATTTCCAGAAGTGTGCGTTTTTAATAGCTCCCCATTCGTTTCCTTCGCCGCCAATTATAGAAAAAAAAAACATTCCCTTGACGGATCCTAGACAGAATTGATATGCACGCATAGAGAGAACTAGCTCATCTTGTTTCTAACAAGTGCGCCTGTCCACCAGTAATTGAATTTACAGCTCTCCCCTTCAAACACCGGGAAATATTAGTATAATTTATATTGAGCCTGTATGTGGCGGAAGACTCCCAACCCATTTGGTCTTTGTCTTTGGGAGAGCAATATTATCGGGTTTATCGTCATTTTGGTTCAAGCGTAACGGACTGTATTTTCAGATTATTGTGAATATTATATCAAGGCTGAGTCCAGTGATAAACGGAGGCAGCTTTTCGTGTATGGCCCGGTATAGTCTAGGTGGCGTTGGTCGCAACCGCTAAGGGCAGGCATCTAATATCACACGGTGCGTTGCGGAGGCGTGAGACACTGGATTCAAAATTAGGCCGTAGAGTCTTGGTTGATTACGGTGCAAGTTTAGAATGTAGCATGCGTAAAGTTTTGGACGTTTACTTTTCTCCGTGTAGTTGAGTCTATCACGTAAATTGCGTTGCATTTAGTCTGCGAAGTACTCCAATTCACTTCTGTCTATGCACAATGTGTAGAAATGCCCTATTACTACACACTGAAGTAAGGCCGGATATGAGGCGTTGAGCTAGATACCATCTATAGTTGCCCCGTCCCTTGCCGAGACATATTTGCTTGCCGAATTGTGGCTTGCTCCTAGCGCTACGCCCACTATCTACTCAAGCTCGTCGTTCTATCGGATGTCTGAGTTCGGCTGCGGATGGAATGCTCATAAGTCTATGCATTGGTTGCCATTGACAGAGGGACAGGCATGTACTCTTTCTACCGAGGCTTGCTGCGTTTCGCACTAGAATTTTGAGTCTCAGCCGCAGCTGAGGAAGCTTGAAGTAGGACATGCTTACCGTTGTCTCGTAAAGATAAGCATTGCGGAATCTAGTGCAAGGTTTATGCCCCGAACTTGACAGCCACGAGAGGCTTAGAGATGGGAGAGAAAGTACACACGAGGACGGTCTTGCCGCTACGATACTACTATGTTTGTGGCACTGTCAAAGCTTTTTTCCATATTCGAAGCCGTCGGTTAGAATAGGGTTCAGTGGCAGCATGGTTTCGTGGACAGTCCTGCTGCATGTTGCGTGATCCAGCCACTGCGGAGAAGACGCCCTAGCTATCTGAATCCGTGCATGTGAGGGTAACCGCCCACTGCCTAGCTTGTCCAAATTAAAGCAAAATCCGGCTTCATGCGGTCACTTGTTCTTTCTGTTCCAGGTGGCAGGATGAGCTTCGTGCCCCCTGTGGCGATGCCCTTCCTACAAATCGACCTATTCGGTGGGAGAATCTAGTACCCACCACGTCACTTGAGCTGACAGGGAAAGTGTCAGTGGGCGAATACTTCACAAAATGTCAAGCTTGCTCTATAAGTAAACAAACGCTATTATGTGCCGCGTTTTTGAATCTAAATTTGCAGGAGCCCTTTGATTGCGGCTATCCACAACCATGGCCCCTCTGTCAGTGGGTTGTGCAAAATACTGTGCTGCTCTGTTATAACGAAAGTATAGACCAGATTTAAGGTAGTCGTCGACTTAGAATTAAAGCCTTCCAAGATTGCGTTGCCTCCAATCCAAGGGCAAGCCTGATAAACTACGCAGCCAAACAGCCAACGAACAAAAGCCTACCCTCCACAACCAACAGAGACTTCACAACTCGTCGTCAACGGCTTCATTGCTTCCCTCCTCAGCCTGAAGTGAACTGACAATATCATCCAGCCACGCGGCCATTCGGAAACCCGCACGAGCAATTTGCTCCTCGACAACCGGAGCGGCTTGGTCGTAGTATCCATTAGTGTAGAGGTTCTTGTGCGCAATTTGTTTGGGTTTTAATCCAGACGGGAAGACTGCATGACAAAACATATTAGGAGGCAATATCTTTCAAAGCAAAAGTCTCAAAGAGGGCTCTTCTCACCATGTGTGCATACATAATGGTTGGCTTCATTTGACCAGGCCATGGCAGTCACATTAGGACTTGTTGGGTTGAATTGATCCAACCACCTTTCCTTGTCGGTTGCATATTTGCCACTGGTGATCTCGCTGGCTAATTCATCTGCCCACTGCATTGCAGTTCCTGTTGGCCCGGTGCCCAGATGTTGTGTCATTTCCTCGGGGATATGAGTATCCCAAACCGCATGCAAGCTATATTGGCGATTTTGCCACCGAACTTGGATTTCAGTTGCGCCTTTCGCAACGTCTTCGTTGTGCAACGGCTGATGTAAGTCACCGATGAAGTGGATCAGGAATTTAAATGCATTCTCGCGCTCTAATCGAGGCAAAGCTCTATCGCGGGCCCGCTCCGTGTAGTTGGCCAAAGCGCTGATAATACATCCTCCTTTCTTGCAGTCTCGCGCATAGTCAACTTGACACGAATCGTGAGTGGGGTCATCATGGGCATCGATGAAATGGAAGTTCGTCGTGAATTTCCATTGACGCAGGCGCCTGATCTGATCCGCCCACGTGGCTACTCCGGCGAGATAGTCGTCGTGGTGGTTACGTAAAAGATTTTTGAGATAGTCCCTGGTTGGCGAGGAAACAAAGTGGCTGGCGAGATATGCCGTGGTATCGTGACCCAGATCTAGGTGACCTTGAGCTTAGACACAACTTTGGTAGCGAGGTGCGTTTTTGGGAGCTCGACTTACCTCCCCAGGCCAAGATTCCAGGCAGACATAGGAGCTGCAGGAACAAATAGTGAAGAGAAAGCTTCATGGTGAGGATGTATGGCAAACCAGTTGCGATGCAGCATCTTGTTCTAGACAGGTGTGACGGCTTGTGTTGGGTTTTATAGGCCAAAAGAGTGGTAAGCCGCCTCGAATGGTTAGCCATGGTATCAATAGAGAACTCAAAGGCCACTATTGGAAGGATGTAGAAAGATACTTTGGGACAAAACTCTATAAAATTGGAAGTGCCATGCATGGGTATGACAAACTCGGCTGAAGCTTAACCTGCCAGCGCTGAAACATTGAACGCCACCTTGGCGGCGCTGAACAACCCAAACGTATCTAATGCTAATACTTTCATTGCTTTTTGAATTACAGCACAGTATTTCCATCTGAAAGCACAACGCCTCACGGTCATTCGTGGTCAGCATCAGTCGTCTGGCCCACCGTCATGCAACGAATGCCAAGCGTACACGTAATAAAATGTGATTGGGCATATACTCCTCCAATTCTCCTTTACTGCCCCTTTTTTTCTTTTGTTTTGTTGCACTCTTGGTACCGAGATAATCCCTAGGACTAAGCAAACGCATATCATCAGAGGAGTGTGCAGCATAAAGCTCTGCTAAAGGTACTGCCAAGTCGGACTTACCACACAATCTAAATTTATTATACATATATATTTTTCACAATGTCGCCAAGTGTTGCTTCTGCGGCGCAGGCTCCAAATATGACGCCCGACTTTGAGGTCAGATTTCAGCTCGACGCAAGCCGGGTCCTCAACTCTGACCATCAGTTGAAGAATTCGGTTCGGGACAATTTTTCAGTCCAAGACACAGTCAAAATGAATGTCCACTTTCTCGACAAGTGCTCCAACGAAATATTCAAAGCTGGCTGGAACGTTCGATTGCGAATAGTCCAAAAGAAACCCGAGTTTGAATTGACTTACAAGAAGCGATACGACATCGCGGGTGGCAATGTTGAAGCTGCGCTCACAGAAGCTAATCAGGATGGCTTCAACTCAACATCTGACAAGTACGAAGCCCAAGTCGAGTGGGGCTTTAAGAAGCAGACACTCTCCGTCAGTCGTGAAAAGAAGGTCAAATATTCCGGAGACGGCGAGATGAACCTTCCTGGGACCGCTGTCTCGCGGGACATGCTCATAGACAAGGCTCCGAGCAAGTTCGACAATTGGAAGGGGAAAAAATGGGGTACCGAAGCGTTAGAGAAGGCAGTCATTTTTGGACCAGTTCACGCCACCCGAGCAATTGGCAAGTGGCAGGATCACAAGCTGTATATTGAGGTTTGGCCCATCCGAAGCGCTGATGGATCGGCATGGCAGTACTTTGTTGAAGCATCTTTCAAAGCAGCTCGTCGCGCTGAGGCAGAAGAAGGAAGGAAAACTCTTCTAAAGGAATTGCAAGAGAAAGGTTGGTTTCTACCGGAAGATGCGTTGAAAACGAGCATCATTATGGAAAGTTATACGTGCTCATGAGTGTCTGGGAAGGAGAGTTGGAACAGAATGACGGATTTTCTATGAAGTCGACTCCAACGTTTGTCAATTTATCGAAGCTCTTCTCCGTACTGTACAAGAAGCTACTGCAACATGTTCTGCTTTCTGGCTTTAACTGATGCTAGAATTCCGTATTGATAAGCTGACGCGGCAACAAAAGCACAGCAACAGCGTGTAGTGTAGTAGGAATAACAGTGTGGGATCTAAGGAATATTACAACACGCCTTGGCATCATACTCGTATTTACTGAGCCTTGAGATGTACTGTACGTAATGTCACATACATTTTAACCATGTTCGGTTGAAGCCATCAAAGTTGAGAAGTGACTTGTCTTAATGACAACGGAAATAAGGTGGAAAACGCTGTATCCGTGACGATAGCTGCTACACAACCCGTTTCAACGGGGGTTTGAGGTTTGAGGCCTTCGAAGGCCCCTTGGAGGCCTCTGAAGATACAGACTATTCGAGGTCATCAACTATCAACTATGAAAGAGTCCTCAAGTCCCCTGGATAGATAGCTTCAATCAATATGCAGTCCACTGTTCAGTTCGATCCATAGTTTTCAATCGTGATACTTAACACCATCCTTCTTGTCGAAGACACCACCGACGCCTTCAACTATGAAACCATCACTCACACCCAGCCTTGAGGAGTCGAAGAACTCTCCCTGCCTGCTTGAATAATTGAATTGACGAATATTTCTTTTGAAACTATGCCTGACACCATCGATGCTACATAGTCTTCGTTTTTGTCAGAGTTATACTTTTTTGGCACAGATCATGACTCATTTAGTTTATCGGCCTTTTAGGTTCTCTGTTTTGAATATGCGATATGTGAAGCGTTAGGTTTCAGGAAATGGGGACGAACTAGGCAAATTCTATGTCTCGTGTTATAGAGACTGTCAATAAAGAAACATGTTACAGTCGTTCGGAGCGGTCCACACACCAGAAACGCCAATCATAAGCCTCTCTATCTTGTAAGTAGTCCCCCTGATTTTCCAAAGCCATGTCGGACGTTGAAGACAGGTCGTTGTTAAGAGTACGAGGGTAGCACGGTTGGAGACCCTGTCGGTACTGTTTGTCAGAAGCACTCCCGAGCTTCATACTCTTCAGCTCTATTTCTCTAATCCTTCTTCTCACTGTGCCGGCGTGACATTAAATTGGGACTTAATTAACATAAAAAGAGACATGTGTCAGAAGCTATAGTGAGAGAGAGCCAGGTTTTGCGCACTTATAAGATGGATATCGGGCTATTTTGCCACGGGCCGCTATTACTGGATTCTTTTTGCTCCATGGTTGAGTAGTCAAACCCGATGTCACACGGAATTACAAGGATGCTACACAACGGCTACTATCACGAGATCCTAGGGCACGAAGACCGCCGACTTCTTGTATAAATAGATCTCTTTGGTAATCTAGGCCTTAAAGAAGACTAAGGATTTAAAAATAGAAGACTGTTATACGAATTGATTCATTACTCCAAGCCCTTACTAAGCCCTTATCGCGCCCTATAAACACTCTGACAATATGCATGTATCAACTTATTTTACAGGCCATACGTGCCTGTCCTAGCCCATGTACTCCCAGGTACTTGCTTAAACGGCATGATACACAATATAAGTTAAACTAGTTGTCTCACCGTTCTCTACTTCGTTTACAGTCTATATTAGAGAATTTTCGGCTAATGCCTCCCCGAATACATGGAGATGACTTTCTGGAAAATGCCCTTTGTATCGATAGACTTAGGATCTTGCAGCAATCCAAGGTTTATTAGCCAATCTGGTTGGAGTACGGGTGGAGCTGATCCTGGGCAAACGAAGTTGACGCATTTCTAAAGCTGTCATCACGGCTCTATTTCTCTACACCTGATTGTAAAAGTTTGAAAAGGGATAAGAGTGAAGTTGCTTGCTTGTTCCAATGTGGTTTACTAGTGGATAAGCCTAGATGTGTTAAAATAGTATCAGATAAAGAACTATTATAGCAGGCTATAATTTACGAGAAACGGATAGCGTCGCCATTCGACCTTTGAGTTGGAACCACAGCATACCAGAGTGGAATAGTTCATTACTGCTATTTATCAATCTACATTGCGACTATTTTTCTGACCAGTATAACAAGTCCGTTTGGCTGGCTACAGCATAATGGAAATGCCGGATGCTTTCTTATAAAACAGATCTGAAGTATTCACATGTCCTCCAAGCGGCGTTATATTTTGCTGGTCCAAAAAAAAAAACATAACCACACAAGTGACAGCACACGATTATCACCGTGTAAGTCACAACACCACTGCGCAGCTCAGGTCCCTATGAGAATAGAGACTTCCAATTATTTTTGGCTTAATTATTTATTTACTTTAAACTTGATAACAAGACCGGTTTATGGCGGAAATCATGTGGCGTATTTGATCAGGACTCAGGACTCTGTAAGTCTCTTTCTACGTAAGGCAGCCTACTTAGTGTCATTCCTTTCAACACTTGTATCATTAGTTTATAACGAGACTTGTCGTAAATGTGTCTGGATTATTCATGACTACATATTATAATGGTATAAATTAAATAATACAATAGGGCAATTTTTCTTTTTCAAATATCTTAATAACTATTCCAAAGAAAATTACCAGAACTACAGCGAGACAGGATAAAGATTACAATCTGCCAAATCAGCATCCTGCTGCAATGGCGAGACCATCCGAGATGAAACGAGCGGAGTGATGAAAACAACAGTAAAGGTCTTGCAATCCTTTCAGACTCTTGCAAGTACACACAACACACTCTGACAGCCTAATCAACTATGGCCGTACTAGACCCAGACGAGCAGGTAGAAGCGATGTCATCTACCTCTTTTTTTCTCCAGAAAAGGAGCTTCTTCAACCAAGAAAACTTCTGTTTTGAGCCTTGACTCAACGAACGTTCCCCGTGCCCATGTCGCAGTATTCCGAAATGAACAGGGGCCTTGTGACAAGTGCAACCACAACAACCACAGGACAACTTCTTGGGCTGGGGGCGAGGGGGAGGCACAAAGGGCATTGGTCCCACTGGTCCAGAGACTTCAGCAAGAAGGGATTGCTTGAGGGCGCAAATGTACATATCAACAGGAGTCACTGGTATGGTCCTGAGCGAGTTGTTCCTCCAGCCAGCGATATGGCAGAGCTTCTGTAAAACGAAACTCAGCATCTCGTCAACGCTTCCTTCCTTGGGCCATAGAGTGCGTGGTGCAAATGTTCGGATGCTGTCGATGGCTTTTTGGATATCTTGCACAGAGATACCCGAGAGATTCGGCAGCATTGATTTGTCGTCTTGTGCGGGCCAAGGGTGATCAACCAACATCATAGCCATGCCGCGGCTTTGCATTCTGCCGCGCAGTCTCCAGATACGAAAGGCAAGCCCTGTCCAGGACTGCTCTGTATCAGGAGGCGGCTGCGTGATTTGTATGGCGGCTTCGAGGGTCCTGACTCGGTCCTCAAGGAAAGGCAGTCTCGTGGTCTCTTTCGCTTCTGTCAGGGGAAACGGGAGCTTTCTACAGCCCTCCATATTGGCAATAGCCGCGGCACAGTAGAGTTCATGGTGTGATTTCTCCATGGTTGTCTGGTGGATATTCAGAAAGTCAAAGGGAATTGTCAAAGGATGAGCAGAAGAATCGTGCGGAACACGCGCTGCTTGGTGGGCTTTCTGCCGTTTTTAAACCCTTGACGCTTTGGAATTTGGCCTTCTCATCTTGGGCAGACAGGCAAATAGGCCGTGCTTTACATCGACGCTATGTCTCATTGACGAATGGAATGCTCTGCTTTGGATATGTTTGATGTGGAACTGGTTCAGACTGCCATGTCGGCTGGACGAGGAAAGAGGAAACCACCACTTCGCTCTGAATTTGTGAGAGATGACATGAGAGACAAGAAGTCCATGTGAACAGCAGCATCAGGTTTCCCAAGGTTTCTTCACGCCCATACGGAATCCGTCTGGCACCGGCTGGGTCACGCACGTACATCACCCAGACAGGAAGTCAAATTCACTCCGACGGCGTTAATGTTCACACATGCAATGCGCGGGGTATGCATCTTCAATGTTGGTGCCTGGCAAATGACAAGCACCAGCCAATCAAATTTTCCCAAGGCCCACCCCCCAGCTTGTGCCCCTGACGACTCATGGTCTGATGTCTCGTCAATCGACGCCACGATGCAACCCGTCCTTAGTCCATCCAGGGTCCTCAGTCCTCAGTTTTCCTTTGCTTCGCACCGCCTCACATCTCCAACCATGGGTCGGGAATGTGCAACTTGTGGCCGCAACCTCCCCCAATCATCCTACACAGCCAACCAGTACGCCAAGGGTCCTGGTGTATCGCGATGCACGCAATGCGTCCACGGCCACTACTCCGACACCCCGTCTGCAAGGCAGTCTGACGCCGGCAGATTCAACAACTCCACCTCGGCTTTCATCCCAGTCACGGCACTAGAGGAGCCGTTTGCGCAGGGCGCTTTTCGCTGGGTGGCCAAAGGGACGTACAGTGCAGGGCCTCGCAAGGGACAGGCATGTGTTGTCAAGTGGTTCAAGAGTGGTGCCGTCTTCTCGAAGGATTATTTCGATCTCGACGTCAAGGCTGTCGACAAGGCCTTGGAGTTTGTCAACGCGTTCAATCAGCTAGGCATCATCAACAAAATCGTCAAAATCAATATACCTGAAGTGTGGCAATTCAACGATGATATTTACAGCGAGCGGTCAGGCCAGAAAGTTCTATGCGAGCCATTTATCCAAAACTACCAAAAGTTCAACAGCAATAGCGGATGGCGCGATGAGACCAGGGTATGGGGAGAAGTCATGCAGGCCCTGAGTCACTTGAGCTACCATCTGTCGGGCGGTTATTTCGTTCTGTGCGACCTCCAAGGCGGCATCTACCAGCATGAGATAGTCCTCTCTGATCCTGTTATCCTGTCTCGGGATCGTCAATACGGCGTGACAGATCTTGGCCCTGACGGTATCAGCTCGTTTTTCGCTCAGCACGTCTGCAACAACTTCTGTCGCCCGCACTGGACGCGGCCTGCTAACCCGCAGCAACACTTCCGCCCGATCCCAGGCACCAGTATGATGCGACGATCGGTGCCGACCGAACTTTCAAGGCCCTTCGCAACAAGGTTCCTCGTCGGGTAGTGTGACTGGAGGCAAAAACTGTTGTGAATATTCCAACAAGTGCGCCGCTGCATGGGTGTGAATCAAGCAAGCCTATGTGGAACTCCTTTCCATGAGGATATACTTTCTGGGTTCGCCGTACGACCTCGGGCATTCAATATTACTGTCTTCGGGTACACTGGTGACAATGGGAGAGAGTAAGTAGTGTCGAGATAATTCAGCCGAAGGCTGACTCTACATTAATCCATAAGTTTTCCGAATAATGAGGGTTTGGTGCAGGCTTGACAAATAAGTTTCTATTGGTCCAAATTTTGTATGGGAAATCGCGAAAGAAGGCTGGATTGGTTGGTGGCTCTAGAAAAGTGGGTAAAGGACAGCCACCGTCTGTCGGTGCTTCTTTGTTTACTTCTCTGTTTACAATCGTTTACAATCGTTTACAATCGTTTACAATCGCTAAATTTGCCCAGCGATCTGTTCGTTTGCTTGGCCAGCAGCCTTTCTTCCATTATTGAAACAGATGTACCGCATGGTTGGGTATGGATTATGATTCTAGGGGTAATATTAGTCCTAGATCTGAATTGGCAGTCCATTGCCCGTCTTGCGACCGAACAAAATCACCAAGTAATTTCGTTAGCAGGAGGAAATCTGCCAATCCAACTACAACCTGTCTGGAATGCCGGGACCACCGCAATTCCGAGGTAACTGACACCATTGATATACTATATATGCCTCCCTAACCTGATCAAGCGTGCCAGGTCCAAAGGTGCCGTCCTTGCATTGAGAAAGCTGGCTGTCCGTCCTACCTCAGCTGAGAGATCTGCCCCGAAAAGAACCGACAGAGACGCTGGCCTATCGCCTCCTAACCAGAGATCTGGAACCCAACCTACATCGCCAGAGAAGCTACGGCAACAACATACAGCTAGGAGTTTGTTCGGAGAGCCAGGCAGCCAGCCGCAGATAGTGCTGGGGACGCCGATCCCACCAACCCAAGCGAGCTCGCGGCTCTTCCGGGCTCTAGCTCCCTCACCGCCTGTGCCGCCCTCGACCGATCCTGTCGCCTCACATTCTGATCCATCTACTGTCCGAAGCAGCACGACTGGTGTGGACTACTCTTACCTGGCTGTTAGGTTCCACAAGGGCGGGAAGGACTCGCAAGATGATGCCTCCAAGGCCGGCGCCAGGGCCAAGCAGGCCACTATTCGGCGCGACCATCGTTCACGACGCCGTGCAGGGGAGGCTGTGTCACTAACTCCCACAATCTCTCAACTCGGCGTCTTTGAAGGTTCTGATGGTCCTGGAGAAGGTATCCTTGTGCTGTGGTCCCGGCAGTTTGTTCAAGCTAACCACGGAACGTAGCTGGGAGTCAAGATCGACTACAGGCAAATGAGCTCCCAGATGGGGATGGAATGACCAAGGAAGCGGATGACAGGGGACAGTTCTCTGAATCTGATGTTGACGTCGAGGACTATTTCAACTTGCTGCTTTCACCTGCTCGACCACGGAAGTACCTCGAACACCTAGGGGTAGAGTCTGATTCCGATCTAGGGGACGAAGACGGGAACGATAATAGCAATGCCTTGGACGAAAGCCCTCTTCGCTATTGCTCGCGGCAGCCTTCCAGAAAGTCAGGGCCTCGTCGCCGTGCTCGCCGTGGTCCTGCCCCTGGTACAGGAGGGCGGCCAAAAAAATCTCAAAGGCAAACTCGATCGTCGGGGCCGCCACGACGGTACCGGAGTCCAGTGATGATTCCACCTGAAGAATCGGCCGTATTTCACGCACAAGATCCGGTGTGGAATGGGGACCTGGACGCTTGCGCCTTGACCTGTCGTGATAAAGCAATCCTCCGTGAGTTCTGGACAAAGCTGGACAATGACCAAATGCAATTTTGTGGTCGATGTCAAGAGCGTTGGTTCCAGATGAAGATCGATTCTGATGGCATTTGTGCGCGTTGCTGTCGAAAGGATGATAAACGCGGCCCTGAAGAGCCGTACTTCTTCTCTGTGGACAACCAGTTGGATTTTGGCTCCGTACCGACTCAATTGCCTCAGCTTACACCTACTGAAGAGTCTTTAATAGGCCGTGTTCACGTCCACGTGAATATTATGCTTGTGCGGGGCCAGCAGTACAAATATCGGGGACATGTTGTTCACTTTCTCCGCGAGGTTGGCTTGGTGTACAACCAACTCCCGCTTTTGCCGCGGGAGTTGAACACTGTATTACTCCGTCCTTCCAATACGTCGTCCCATGCAAACCTTAGCCGGCAATTCACCCGCCAGTTCCGTGTACGCCGCCAGCCAGTTGCCATATGGCTTAACTACCTCCGGCGCCATCATCCTGGCTATCGATGCATCGTCATCGACGAAGAGCGGCTGAGTCAATTGCCTCAAGATGGCAATGTCCTGGACGACATCCCCCAGAGCCAGGTGGAGGCTGCCGAAGTTGGACCCGAGGAAGATGAG
Organism: Metarhizium acridum; assembly: GCF_019434415.1. Taxonomy (NCBI): domain Eukaryota; kingdom Fungi; phylum Ascomycota; class Sordariomycetes; order Hypocreales; family Clavicipitaceae; genus Metarhizium; species Metarhizium acridum. Next base: position 171,942 of record NW_027094045.1, on the reverse strand, counting down.
GAGGCAGAACCGGACCTGGAGGACGAGGCTGCGGTGCCGGACCTTTTGGCCAAGGACACGGAGCTCGATGCTCTGCGGTCTATTCTTGCCGGAGAACCAGAAGCTGAACCAAGGCTTTCCACAAGCTTCCAGGAGCAGGTGCAGCACGAGCTGCAGCTTCCGAATATACGGCGCACACCCATTAATGAGTTCAATCGCTCTCATGCCCTACTCTCCTTAGCTTTTCCCTGCCTCTTTCCTGACGGGAGAGCCGACTTTGTTGAGCCTCGGCTACGGTCAATCGACTACAAGGACTACATCGAGCACGCGATGCGCTGGCATGACGGGCGTTTTGCACGCCACCCGACCTTCCGCTTCGTCGCCTTCAATACTCTGATGCGGTCACAGGCCCGTGCACGGTCCAAATTCTTCGTGAAGCAACACGATGGTAGTCATGAACCGCTCACACGGGAGCAGCTTGTTCAGGCACTGGAGCACAGCGAGGACCCTGAGGCGCAGGTGCTAATCAACTCAATCACAAGACATGCGGTACCTATTCGCGGCACGCGCCCCTTCTGGAACAGGAAGAGGCAGGACCTCGAGGCCTATGCCTACAACCTTGGATGTCCTGGTGCATTCATCACATTCAGCCCGGCAGATTTACACTGGCGGAGTCTCTACCAGCACATGCCCCGATATGATGAATGGCTGGCTGCGTCCGAGTCCGAGAGGATGGGTCTCTCGCGCCAACTTTTGCGTCAGAATCCTCACATTGCTGCTTTCCATTTCTACCGCCGATACTGTTTCTTTCGAGATATCGTGTTAAGCAAGAAGTTCAACATTACGGATTACTGGGATCGGTATGAATGGCAAGGGCGTGGCAGTCCGCACAACCATGGCCTGTACTGGATGGAGAATTGCCCAAGAGTCGACATGGTGGATGAAGCCGCTCGTGATGTTTTTGCACGCACGTGGGGATTCCACATCACTGCCATTAATCCTGAGCCGACTAGGACTATGCCCCAGGGTGAGGGTAACCCCCTGAGCGTAGATCCACTGAGTACAGAACTGACATTCCTGCGTCTCTCACAAATCGTCAACCGCTGCCAGCGCCACAGATGCAATACCACATACTGCTTACGCGTAAGGAAGAGAACCGTTGATCTGGCGAGGGATATGGAAGGCGCTGCTGCAGATATCGAGGCGGCCAATGCGGCCAATCCAGAGCGGGAGTGTCGTTTTGACTTTCCTCGTGCCTTGCGGGAGCTGGCCGCAGTGATCAGGAAGGAAGGCAAGTCGTACTATGTCTTCGAGGCGGCGCGGAATGACAACCTCATGAATCACTTCAATCCCGCCATTATACTAGGCTGGCTAGCCAATATCGACATATCTCCTTGCACCAGCCTACAGGCGGTTATTACGTACGCTGCCAAGTATTGCAGCAAATCTGAGAAGAAGACTGAGCCTTACTGTAAGCTTGCAGACCAGGTTTTGCCGCACACGGCACACCTTCAGCCGCTATTATCCTTCTCCTCTCGCCTGATGAATAAGCTGATTGCCGAGAGAGATTACTCGGCGCAGGAGATTTCCCATCTTCTCCTTAACATTCCTCTGCAGGAAGGCACGCGGATGGTGGTCTCTGTCGACTGCCGTCCTTTGGAGCAACATGCACGTTCGTATCGCGTGGATGAAGATGTCAACGAGACCGTCGGCAGCTACAGGAGGTATCTCGAGAGAAATGACCAGCACGAGGATGCAACTTACCTCGAGTACCTGCAATCGTATAATCTCAAGACGTGGAGGAGACTCGCTGCCAACGCGAAGAAGAGAGTCCTGTCTTACTTTCCTCGATACAGGTCCGTGGAGGCATCTCCCCAGTTTGGTGACTTCTGCCGTGTTAAATTGATGATGGCTCATCCGCATCGCTCTCCAGAGGAGTTGCTCACCGTGGGCGGGCAGCGGTTCGATTCCTTCGCGGCTGCGTACAGGTTTTGCAGAGAGCAGCACCGTGACACCCATGCGGACGATCATTATGGGGAGCCAGATACAAATGAATTGAGGGCTGAGGACGACGAATTTGAGCTTGAGGTCCATGAAGAGCCCATTGTGGATGAAGACTGGCATGAACTCGCCCGCATGCTTCCCGACCGCCCGCTGGAGGAAGAGGATATCGACATGCTCGGCCGCCGAGACATCGACATCAATTATGATTGGACCCCTCACGTTGGACGGTATACTGATGACGGTATTCTCAAGGGCGACTACTGGAAGCAACGCAAGGCGGCAAACCGCCTTGACCTTGATGTGGATCATCAGCCCTTGGAAGCTCGAGATTCCCTAAACCGGGATCAGCGCTTAGTATACGATACCGTGATGGACCACTTCCTGAATCAGGAACCCTCTCAGTTGCTGCTCCATGTGGATGGTGGAGGTGGTACCGGGAAGTCATACCTCATTAATTTGCTCTCCGCGCACCTCCAAGCCGCTGCTGCCGGGAGAGGGACACCTGTTTGGCGTGCCGCGCCCACTGGCGTCGCGGGAAATCAGATATCGGGCACTACTTTGCACTCCCTGTTACACCTTCCAATCAACAAGGACTTCAAGCCCCTCTCGCCCACTGACATGGCCCAGCTCCAGAAGAAGCTGAAGGACATCAACTACCTGATCATCGATGAGAAGAGCATGCTGGGACTGCGACAGCTTTCTTGGATCGATGACCGCCTGCGCGAGGCGTTCCCGAGTAGGAATGAGGAGTTCTTTGGTAGTCTTAACATCCTTCTGGTTGGCGACTTCTTCCAGCTTCCACCCGTGCTACAGAAGCCGCTCTATTACGATAAAGAGGTGCAGGGAGTGGAGATCAAAGGCAGGAACGCATATAGACGCTTCGATAAATCAGTCTTCTTGAAGGTTGTCCAACGGCAACGGGGCGACGATCAGAAGGCGTTTCGCACAGCTCTCGAGGAATTGCGGCTCCTCCAACTGTCAGTCGAGTCCTGGAAACTCCTTTCCGGTCGAGTACAGGCGAAGCTAGATGATCTGGAGGTCGCCAGGTTCGCCAACGCCTTGCGAGTATACGCCACGAAAGATAGGGTGAACGAATATAACCACTACCACCTCGACCGCCTCGGCCGGCCAGTCATTCAGGTCAAGGCTAAGAATGTCGGCCTTGGCGCGGCTGCGGCGCCTGATGACAAGGCGGGCAACCTTGCGAAGCAGATCCCTATATGCATTGGCGCCCGTCTGATGCTGACATCTAACCTTTGGCAGCCAGTTGGTCTCTGCAACGGCGCTCGCGGTACCGTTTACGATATCGGCTGGGCACCGGGGGCTGACCCAGTCCAAGACCCTCCCTGTGTTATCATGATGGAGTTTGACAAGTACAGTGGACCTGTGTTCCTGACCACCGCTGATGGCAGAAAGATTGTCCCGATTCTCCCAGTAGACAGGGACTTCCTCATCGGAAGCACTCTCTGCACTCGCACGCAGTTTCCCCTGATCGTATGCTACGCCATTACGGTTCACAAGTCGCAGAGCATCACTGAAGATGTCATCGTGACAGATCTCTCCTGTCGGGACTTTCAGACTGGTTTAAGCTACGTAGCTGTCTCTCGCGTAAAAACGCTCCAGGGCTTGATGCTGGATGCGCCCTTTGATCGTGGTCACCTGTTTTACGAGTCTCCACCAGAGGGTATGAAGATGAAGATGAGGGATGAGCGGCATAGAAGACGACAGGTCCTTACACGGAATCCATATAGGTCAGACCACGGCTCTGCATAACTAGATAGCTAGCTAAATGTAATGGCTTAATAGTTGCTTGGCCCAAGGACTCCCAGCCTTCGGATGATCGTACCCCTTGCACCCACAGCTCTAACGTGCAAGGGGTGGCGTAGTATTTTAACAAAGTCTATAGAAAATGTAGAGGTTTAATTCTATTTGTTCCAAACAACGTGATAAGAAGCCCAAATTCTCGCACGCTCGTTCCACGCCTGTAATCAGACGTAAGCCCGTCAAAGATCTCTCTGTCCAAGTAAAAGCTTGGACATGAGCAATAAAATCATGCGCGTTATAGTGCCATCTTCACATACGACAATATCCTAGTCCGTAAGGCCGAGGTCGGCACCAAGCCAACGCGCGCGGTTTGCACGAGACCCTCTTTTTTTTTTTTTTTCTTCGCGTATATTAATTAATCAGGCACCTGCCTCCTGGAGTCCTGCCTACTCCCTCTCTTCTCACGCGCCTCAAGACGACGACTTGTTTCCCACTCAGGGCCTCCTATTCGGCGGACGCCTCTTGTCTCTGCTGCGCAGCAGAATGCCTCTCATCATGAATGCCGACGTAGGCAAGCTCAACGGCCTGGCACCACGGTCCTGCGAGCTATGCCACAAGAAAGACGGCGTCGCCCGCTGCTCGGCCTGCCTGGCGGTTTACTACTGCGGGCGAGAATGCCAGGTTAAAGACCGTGATTTGCACAAGACGCCGTGCAAGCTAATCAAAAAGGCGCGTCTTATCTACGAGTTGGAGGAGAAGAGCCTTCGCGAGCTGCCAGGCGGGCTCTTCACCCCTGAAAACGTCTTCCAGAACTGTGTCGGCCGCTTCTGGGGCATCTTGGAGACGCGTGCGTACATGCGCGCGCGCTATAACTTGGTGGACACGATGCTTCTGAGCTACGGCACCGCCGGCGGGCCCGTAGACCTGGTGCAGATATCCCTCGATCATCTCCTGGACATGATGCGGCTTTGTCGCTCGGATAACATGGGCCTGCGTCAACTCATACCCGCGCTGTACATTCGACTCGGCAGGGACCAGGACGCCTACGACTTCATGAAGTGGTACGCGACGACCGGGCACAAGGTGGATTACGACTGGGGCAATATGGACGAGCCATTCCTGGACACCAAGGGCGCCGACGTGCTGGAAGCGCCGGCGAAGAGCTGGAGAGGCGACTTTCTGGAACTGAGCCATGTCGTGGCCGTGGTTCTCATCAAGGTGCGAATCATGCTCGACCTCCAGGCGATCCAGAATGCCAGGATTGCGCTCCGCGGCGTCATTCCGGAAGAAATCATTGAGATTATCCGTGGCAAGCTGGTCAGCTCCGTTGTTTTGTCACGCCCTGAGATACTCCTGGCCGGGCCGGAGGAGACGGCACGACTGGCTGAGAAAATCAAAAACCAAATCAGAGAACTGTACGATGTAGTCGAGTCATACAACTCGCACTTTTGGGACCTGCTGGTGGAGGATCCTGACTCTGGTGTTTTACACAGACCTGCCGGATACTCGCCAAAGTCGGCGGACGAGGCTTTGATGGTGGTCGGATATAGCTATGCGTCATGGTATGAGACGCCTGGAGCGGTGGACGTGCTTCGGAATCTGAGCAAGCAGGGCTGAAGTTCTGCCTGGTGGAGAATGAAAGTGGCATTGTTGGGCGACTAACTTGTAACAAGAAAATGACAGTATTGGCAGAATCGAGAGGGCTTTTCGATGTTGAATCGGCTTGTATGGAAAGGACTACTGTTGATCGACGTGTCGCTTAGAGATGATTGGCTGGCTCAGATTTGCCTTGTTGCCGACAGATACAGGTTTGCCTGATCAGGCTATAGAGCGTGTTGGAGGTGCCAAGGATCTCACCCTAGACTAAACTATCATTTGAACATTCAGAATCCTATCGTACATGGTCTCCCCTAAAGGATGTCGTTGAAAGACAAGCCCCACTTTACTACCCGTCGTGCCGTCCAACCAAGAAGTAAGCAGCCTTCGGGCTGATCGGCTGACTGGGTGCATTGCGGGCTCTATCTACATCTAATCTAGCATTTGGGCTCCGAACCTATGGAAAGCCATCGCCAAGGTGAAGGAGAGATGGCCATTGATTCAACAGCGCGGATGGTACAGCTTCTGCCTGCTACTTGATCGCCAATTACGTCAGGATACTCCGTACAAGCGCCAGAACAACCATCGACAATCTACTACCACTTGTCGCCCCTGTCTCTCTACCGGGATAGAGAACCCCGCGGCGGCCCGGCCCTAGCTAGGACAGCTAAATCCCGATAAGGCATGGACACTTGCGGATGACACTCAACTCTGGAACATGACCCGTGGAGGAAACCCTTGCGTAAAAGCAATCCATTTTTCGGCTCTTTGTCGTTTGAGATGTCATCTTACAGTATGCGTTGTTTCTTTATTATCCGCAGGCTAACTTGGAGCCACTTGTCCAAGTGTTGAGCATGCCATTCAATTGAGGCGGCGGTAGCTTGATATGGAACGAGGTGAAAGTTGTCGAGGCCGCCCATGGCCCTTGCAAAGCGCATTGTTGCTCGTGCGGCTGCCATTTTCAGCTTCCACCGCTCCATCCGTCCATGACTTGCCTCCCAGGTAGAGCGAAATGTTACGTTGGACCATCTCTCTTCTGCGTCTCAACAAGAAGTCTGGTGTGCCACTCCACTTCTGGTTGGCCCTCGCTCACGCCACGAGCGACTTGAAACAGCACTTTGCCGTCGACGACAAAGAACAAAGAATCCGAGCGAATTTTGTTGCACCAGCCCGTTCTTCAACTGTCGCCCCTCTTTCCAGCAAATATGTTGAACAAGGACAGGTCGGCGTGCAAAAATCGTAAATGCTGACCCGGCAGTCATGTTTGGCCATGCTGGAGTGACAAAGACTCAGATGGACAGCGCCGAGCAGGCCAATCCCAACACTGCAGACAATTTCACCCTGCTCCGAAAAGCCAAGACGCGACTTCTTCTTCTCTTCGACGAGCTGCCAGACTGGGCCAAGGACAACGAGTACATTCTTTCCGGCTGGGGGCCCGAGACGAATTCGTACTGGGAATGCATCAAAAGCATGGGATACGTGCACAACGAATCCGGCACACCAACTCGGATGACGGCATCGTCTTTTCCCTCTTCTTCTTGGGTGGCATAGTCTGCTGCCTTCTTTCAACGACCATGTTCTGTGCAATCATTCACATACAACGCACCTCTTTTGCCTCGAGCTTGATTTCCAGGCATCCTCACCGTCACTGCTGGATGCTTCCCCCGAGCCTCTGGTATATGTTTCCGTGCGCTCCACGTGAGGATTTCGTTTCCGTCTGTCGCCAGCTAGGTAGTCCTCGCCGCCATCCTTGCCCTTTTTGTCAAATCCTTCCAGGCCCATACTATGCGACCGCTCCGTGCACTCGTCTTCTCCGTCATGGCGTCTTCGGCATTTTACCCCATAATCAAGATCTATCAAGTCGGCTGGTGGCGCGCTGACCCCGAGCACGGAGCTTCATGTTACGCCTGGACTATTCTGATATATCTATGTTCGGTGACTATTTACGCGGCAAGTGTCTTCTCTCCCTCCCTTGCTAGGCCCCAAATGCATCATTTTAGAAAACTTGGCCCTGCTGGTATCCCATGTTATGAAAACGGCTGCGGTTGACCGAGTCGTGGAAACCTGGGTACTTTGACATCTGGGCCATTCGCATCAGATATTCCACGTGGGAGGCGACTGGGCTTACAGTTCACTTTTGTGCACTTGTCAGGGCCCTGGGTCAACTCTACGCTGTCAAGAAAAGCCAATGCCCGGATCGAGTAGGCCTTTCAAGGACTCCAGTTGGGGTTGATGTGAATGGCTGGTGTGCACAATGGGCCATCGCAGCACCCATGCTCCCACACGCAGTCTCACTTTATCCGGCCTTTGCGAATCGACAATTCTTGTCAGAAAGAAAAGCAAGGAGTTATTCATACATTTTCAGTGCAAAAATCGCGTACTTGGGCAGGTTCACTAACTCTACAGGGCAACCGGGCAATCTCGCATCTAACCGGATACAATGTCATTTTTCTCCAGCCAAACTCCATCTACTCAGCCTCCGTGAAGTCGCCGCACTTGTGAACCCATCTCTAATTCTGTACATGTTGCGAAAGCTGTTTCGAAGGCCCTATTCATCTCGACCATCCCGAAACTTGGCTACTGCAGCATCCCACACTGGCAATGTCGAGCCATTGTCATCATCTCTCAAAAGCCAAGTATCATGATTGACACTTGTCGTCCGCTTCCGCGCAGACTTTTTGATTTTGGAACCTCGTATGCTACCATAGACTTCTGCCCTCCAATGCGTCCCTGCTCGCCTTCTCAGCTGCTTCCCTTTACGGGGCTTTGCTTCCGCCCTTCTCTGAAGGGAAGTAGCTTTGTACAAAGAATCGCACAAACAAGACCGTCAGAGGCGCCAAGTAGAGCACGTTGAACCAAATGGCAGATGTTTGGCCGCTCGTATTGATACATGAAACGGTTTGATAGCCAGCGTGGTGCTCAACAGCACTGTCCTCAAGACGCGAGGTCTGAATCGGAATGGTGTAGGAGACGAAGGAGTGCAGGGCGGCGTAGGACGCCCCAAACAGAAACTGCATGATTTGCATCGTGGTAAGGCTCCTCTTCAAAGCCTGCGGTACTGCCACGGAAAGGGCCCTCAATGTATAGTATGCGTACTACAATTCAAACAAGACGTCAACTTGGAAAACTCGGCAAAGTTCGAGGTCCTCACCATCAAAGCGTGAATGCCAGAGTTGACAAAAACAAACATCCAAATAGGGGGCGACATGTATCGAATTCCAGACCACATGCACATCATGGCTCCGGCGTGGTGGTAGGTCTGCAGAGTCGAGCTCGTCTTTCCCCTGGCAATAATGATTGCGGTGTCGACGACTTCGTAGAACTTGCTCAGGTAGAAGAGCCATCCGTAGAAAGCTAGACCTTCGTTCCAGAAGCGTCCCAGATGGGCAGGGTCCGGCGTACCTGCAGTGCCGAGGAGATTGGTCAAGGGCGATTCAGAAGCCCATCTGGACATTGTCCTGTTATATGCAATGGCATTTCCAAGCCCAGGTGCTCCATGGATCTTGCACAAGCTGTCCACGGTTCCCGCCAGCCCTGCCGGTGCTAATGGGTTGCAAACCGTTCTCCGGGCAGCTCGCAGCATTCCCATGAAAGTCCAGCCCGAGTAGGTCGCCAACAACACATTGTGGCCCACGACAAACCAGAAAAATGCTCTGCTCTTGCTAATCCTCCACGGCTTGTTTCCGTGCGACCGGTTGTACGCATTCAGCATTGCAACTGCGGTCGCATAAATACAGCCAATGGTGACGGGTACTCTCAGATCCAACGCGGCATGGAACGTTGAGGCCGGTATGGAAAACGGCGAGGCGGCCAACGTGGAGCCCGGGGCTGGCGGTGGAACAGTCTCTGGCTCACTTCTGGGTGGGAATTGAAACATGGTCGAATCGGACAGCGATAGTCTGACCGTGGCAGAGGACATCATGTTTAGCGCTCAAGGTGCACAGGTTGAGTTGAGGGAAAAGTTGTCAAAGTAGGACAAAAGATGCTGGCCTCAACTTGAATCGACCAGACACTTGTCACACCGCCCTTGCAGGGTAGGCCATCGATTTCCAAGCACAGTCATAGTCGTGTCCCCATCAGAGACATCAGACACTTTTCTTGTTGAACAGCACGAATTCCGCGACGCTACCCGAGTCGGCCGGCCCCGTCTCCTTGCTCACAACAGACTGAAACCACAAGCGTCCACGTCCGAGGCATCCGGCACAGCGACACTGACACGGAAACAATACGTTGGTTTCGCACATCAAGGCACCACCCGCAAAAAGTCCGCCATTGCCGCGGCATCTCGGCCCCACCCGGTCCGCCACACTCACCCGGTCCCACCTCAGCTCGCGTCGTCACCACCACGCTCGCTCACTCACTCACGCATCGTCACCTCACCCATCTTCAAACCATCGCAACCCCCAGCCGTCACGATGCCACGGGTCTCACAACCTCCGTCCTCGCCCACCATCGAACTCATATCCCTCTCGCCAACGTCCTCCCTCTCGCCCGACTCGCCGCTGCTCACGCCCACGTCCACGGCGCCACAGCCGCGCTGGGCGCTCCCATCACGAACCCGACTCCAGCGCCTCCTCGACGACACTCGCACGGCGCTGCGCACAAGACGCCTCGTGCCCCTCCCGCGGCCGTCCTGGAAGTCGGGCGTCCTCTTGGCGCTCCTCGCCTACACAATCGCATGCCTGGCCCTCTCCATACCGCCCTTCGCCTCCCGCCTCCCGGGCTACACGGGGCCTCACGCCGTCGGCGCCATCGACATGGAGGTGCCGCTCCCGCAGGCCCGGCTCGTCGCCGACCCCGTCTTCAAACGCTCCCTCGCCCCGGCGTTCGAGCTCGAGACCCTCCTCCTCACAATCTACTACCCGGCGTCGCACGACGCCCAGCCCACCAAGCCGCCGCTCCCCTGGATCCCGCGGCCCGTCAGCCTCACGGCCAGGGGATACGCGCGCTTCGCCCGCCTCGACAACGCCCTCGCCCGCCCCGTCTTCACGCTCGCCCTCTGGCTCGTCGCCGGGGCCATCACCATCCCCGCCAAGGTCGACGTCCCGCTGCTGCGCGGCGGGCCTGGCGCGAGGCTCCCCGTCGTCGTCTTCTCCCACGGCATGGCCGCCTCCCGCACCGACTACACAAACTACCTCGGCGAGCTGGCGTCGCGCGGCGCCGTCGTCGCCGCCATCGAGCACCGCGACGGCTCCTCCCCCGGCACCTCGGTCAAGCTGCCGGGCCGGCCCGCCAAGGACCGCCTTCACTTCCGGGAGTCGGACCTCTTCGCGTCGCCCACCAACCACACGCCCGTGGACACGCCCGCCATGAAGCGACACCAGCTCGCCTTCCGCGACGCCGAGATCCTGGAGACCATCCGTCTGCTGCGAGGCGTCGACGCCAACGCCTTCGTCCCCAGCGCGCGCTCCCCCCCGCCCGAGTCCCTGGGCTCGTTCTCATCCCGCCTCGACTTTGGCAACCTCGTGACGGCGGGCCACTCGTACGGCGCCACGGCCACCCTCCAGGCGCTCGGGAAAGCGTCACCCGACGACGACGCGCCCAACCCGTCGGTCGGCGGCATCGCCCTCGATCCCGGCAAGGAGAGCGGGCCCCTCAACACGGCCTTGAACGTGTCCCTCCTCGTCGTCCACTCAAACTCGTGGTCCAAACAACGCACCATCTTCTTTGGCAGGCCGCACTTCGACACCGTCCGTGACCTGGTGGCGGGCGTGCTCAAGACCACCGGCGCGGCCTGGTTCCTGACAAGCCTGGGCACAAGTCATCCCAGCGTGTCGGATGCCCCCCTCATAGAGCCTCTCTTGCTGAGCTGGACGACGGGCGCGACGCTGAATGTCAAGGAGGCCTTGAGGGAATACGTTCGTGTTTCGCACGACTTTATCAAATCTCTGGCCACCGCCAAAGTGGAGGGAATTCTCGACGAAAAAGTTACCCACACCGAATACAACAAGTGGGTGAGCCGTGAGAGGAAAAAGTCCTTTCCCAAGGACATGGCCCGCTTATGGGAAATACATGTCAGTCCTGCCTCGTCAAACGACTTCAGGAGCCGAGACGGACAGAGGTGAGACCCTGTTCCTTCACATACGCCTGCCTCACCGCACGCTTCGACACAGTTCAATACCACGCCAAACATCTACCGCTCCATTCACCTTGATAGCTATCCTGGCCGACAAGCAATATATATATATACAAACAAACAACAGACCTTACAGAAATGCCGTCGAAAAGCTTTCGCTCCCATTCCTCGACGTCGTCCCATGGATCGCCTTTCGACGACTGCTCAAAAACAAATCAACCATTCGCCTACTTCCTCTGATCTGGGCGTCCCACTCGGACTTGGTTGTTTCCAATGGGCTATTTGATACGGGCATCGACCCTTCCGGTGTGCGCGGGGATGTCGAGGCACCAGTACCCAACTTTCCCGGCGAACTCCCTTTACCACTAGCTGCTCGCTGAGGTATAGCTGAAAGCCCTGGCGTCGCTCTGGGCATGATAGGTGGTCCACTTCTTGAGTTTTCCTGATCGCATCGCTTCCAGGGTAGTCCATCATGTGATTGCGGTGCCGGCGTAGGGACTGTGTTCACAGACCTCATTCTCAACAGGCCTGGCCGACAGTCGCTTGAATTTGGAGTATTATCATTGTCTACTTTGGTCAAGGAGGTCGTCGAGCAAGGGGTATGCCGGAGCGGGCTGGATGGGACGCTTGGCGATGCAGAATGTTGAACCCTGTCCCTCTTATTGGGTCCGGCTGTCCCCTCTGTAGGCTTGAGAGGACTTCCAGTCCGAGTCGGTGGCGATGGACGTGCTCCAAGAGCATGTGAGCTGACAACGCGGCCCGGAAGCTCCTCTCCTGTACCTGTTGCTGCCGTCTTGGGGGTTTCACCTGGTGATTCGATCTCGGCACTCTCTCTCATGTGCCCAGCAAGCGGCACGGCACTGCTTGGCTGCTCCTCACATTGAGAGTTCACCACTGCATGCGGTTTTTCCAGCTTGGACATATTGGCGCTGAGCCAGGCCTTCCATTCTACCGAACTTGCTGCCGAAATGTCGTGGCCGCGGACTGGTGTTTCGATGTTGGCAAAAGACTCAACTGGCACAGTTACATCCCCCGCCACAGCGTTTCGAACGTTACGAAGAGGAGGCGATGCAAGTCCATCCGGTCGGGCGGTTGTTAATTCCTCGGTCGTGAAGGAGTAAAAGCTCTCAGCATATGTTAGGCGCACATCCCTTTCTGATCCCACAGTGCTTGGGCGTCGACTAGGTAGACTCAATGCAGACAGAGTACTCAGATACCTGGTATCCAAGGCGTGAGTGTGATCTGATTCTTGGTAGTCTTTCATACTTTGTTGAATTGCCCTACGGTAAGGACTCGTCGTGCGGAAAAGGTGATTGTCTGAACTGGGAGAAAACGTTGACTTTCTGTCAGCACGAATAGATGACTGCTTCGTCGCCGACTCCGGTAGAGGAATCTTGGCCGGTGAGAGCCCCTTTCCATCACCCGCAGATGCATTCGGATAAGCCTTGTACGCCGGCTTCCTCGGCATGTTGCGAAATGATTCTCTGGTTTTGAGATCCTGTCCTGCTTCTGACAGGTCCAAGGAAATCACTTCTTTGGTATCCTCAAATACATCATCATCGCTTGTCCCGATGCATCGAATAATCGGAGGAGACCATGGTTGTGAGTTGCCATGATCACCAGGGCTTTGTCCGAGAGGCACCGACTCGGCCGACGACTGTCTTGTCGATTCACGGTTCTGCACCTCGTCTGGATTATTGGGAGTGTTGGTGAGCTTCTTCATGAGTGCCGAATACACTCGCTGGCTATTTATTGTCATTCCTGGCACAGTAGGATTCGCCAATGGAATGCGAGAAGATGATGGGATATGCATGCCATTTTCCTTGATTACAGACAGACGCTGGTACTCGTGCTCTTCATTCGCGCCAAAATTCATAACAGTATTTGCTGACGAGTTTGTCCAACTAGTCACACGGGACTTGTCGTCAGCGGGGATGTTCTCCTCATGCGAGATGCTCTCCAAGCTTCCCTGACGTGACCGCATCTGCTGGTATGACGGGACCGCATGAAGTGAAGGGACATGAGAAGTCACTCTTGACATAGAAGCTTCTTCAATCGGCGGGGTGTCATTCCTCCGGTGGAAGCTGTCGCCATCAGTGTCTTGGGATGGATCGACTGCAATGTCGTTTCCGCTTGTGTCCGTACTCTTTGACCGACCGAAAAGTCTGCTCAGTTTATTTCGAACCTTTCTCGATACTCGTCTAGCTGTGAACCGTATCCCAGTATGCTTCGCGGGAGGAATACTATGTCCCGGAAATGGTGGGAAAAGCGCGGCGCTGTTGTCACTGCTGTTGCGCAGCGACCTGGACAATCCTGTTGAGCTCTCTTGCTGTCGATGCTTGGACCGAAAGAACATTGAGGAATGAGACTTGAGATGCCGAAAAGAACCCTTCGAGTGCATCACTTGTTCTGGCGAAGAGTATCCGTTATGTTTGTTCTCAGCTCCTCCTGCCAATGGCTTTGTAGTCTGGAATTCGAGATAGCTCATGGACTTTGGCGCGCGCAGACTTCGCCTGATGGAGTACCGCTTTGTCTGATTCTGCCTGTCCTGAAACTGTATGGTTAGAGGTGTTGTTGGCAGTGGCTTCAGGCCGTCAGCTCGAACGTGATCGTTGTCGTATCCTGACACTGAACCCGCGGACTGGCTATACATGGACTTGGATTTTCGGAGCGATCCCAAAAATGGCGGCATGGGAGTGAGATTGGCAGGCTCCGTGAGGAAATACCCACTTGTTTGGATGACTGAAGAGTTGCTGGTGCGAGGCTTATAGTTCGATTCCATGGATTGCGTATAGTTTGATGTCGTAGGCGAAAGACGGCCGTTATCTCGCCTTCCTGTAGCATAAGTCGGCCCTTTCGATGGATTGGAGCGCACCACGGGCTTTGCTCGAGCAGCTAGTTGTCGCCGAGGTCTGGCATTGGGGCCAGTGAACCTTACACTCTGTTTCCTCTTCGGAATGCCGTTTGGCGGACCTTCTAGTCGACCGTTGACGGTATTGCTCCGTCGAAGGAGCAGATTATGTGAACCTTGGCTTGGCCATTCCCCCGGTGTATCCTGTCTGTGATGGCCATGAGCGCGATAGTAAGACAAGTTGGCTGCAATATGGGCATCTCGTTCTGCAGATGCTGCATCAATATTAACTACAAAATCAGCCCTTCTTCTGGCAATAGAGCTGGTGGATTTGCTTCTGCCAAGGGGACGCCGGTAAGTGCTTCGGGAGCTTTTGCGTCGCAGCATCCTCAACTCTGTCAGAAAGCCAACGTTCAAATAATGTGCTCAATGTATAGTAGTCCACCAAGAATGATATTGTGCGGAATCGGGACGAAAGAAAATCTAGCCTGTAACCTTAAATGTAGAATCGAAAAGGTATCAAAACATCTTAAGTCAAGTGAAGCTGCTGATCAGTGTTGATACGGGAGAACAAACCAACACCGGGACACTGGTTGCCTGGCAGCATCTGTGTGTTCTTTCGAGCGCGAGGAAGGTATGAATGATCACTACGAAGGACGGACGCACTGAAGCAACTAGGGCGACTTGCCCAAATGACAAATGCAAACATTAGAGATGATAAGAAGCGACATCATCAGGTGAACCAGGCGCGACTCCTTCCAGAAGACGACCATTCTTTACCAAGCGATCGTAGCTGACCACACGGGACGTTGATTAGTATCTTGGGCTAACGCTTCGGGGTATGTATCCATCGGGAACCAGGTGCATTCGTGGATCATTACACGTAACCAGGCTTCGCGTGTGCGAGAAGGAAATATATTGGTGCGAAGGTGAGCGATTGTTTACAAAGTTCTGCCTTCTGACGATTGTATAGCAGATTGGAAACATAAAACACAGACACAAAGAAATAATACCATCCAACACTCTACGCCTCAGTACGCATCGCGTTACCCAAAATAAGGACAAACCCGATCCTTATGCTGCATATCATGTGTAATCCCTGCCAAAAAAAATAAAATAAAGTAAAATCTAGTCAAATTGTAAGTCTAGGTCTTACAGGGAGATCTCGGAGATGAAGTGCTCAATCTCCTTATCGACGACGTCGTGGATCTTTGCGACAAACTTCTCCGTTTTGTCGCCCAAGTCCTTAACGCCCTCTGAGACCTTGTTGGAAAGAACCTTCATCTCTTCCTTTACAGCGTTCTCAACCGGCTTCGTCTCAGAAGTCTTGGACTTGCCAGTCCAGCCACCGGCAGCAACAATCTTCGAGTAGTTGCTGCAACCACCACCATTCCAGGCCAGCTTGTTGGGGGTGTCCTTGGGAATGTCAGTCAGGACACCCTGAGTGGAGATCTCAATGAGAGTATCCTTGAGCTGCTTAGGGGTGATTGGGGCGACGGAGAATTCAGAGTCACCAGCTGGCTGGAGAGAGAGATAGTAAGCGAGAAGGCCGCAGATATGAGGAGAGGCCATGGAGGTGCCCGAGATGGTGTTGACAGCAGTCTTGGAGCCGATCCAGGTGGACAGGATGTTTAGACCAGGAGCAAAGATATCAGTACACTTGCCATAGTTGGAGAAGTAGGCACGGCTGTCATCGAAAGCAGAGGCACCGACAGTGACGGGAAGCTCCGCGGCAGCAGGAGAGTAGTTACAGGCATCGGCGTTATCGTTACCGGCAGCGACAGCAAAGTGAATACCAGCCTTGACGGCAGCATTCACTGCAGCGTCCAAAGCCTGTGTCTTACCACCACCAAGAGACATATTGGCGACGGAGCCCTTGAATCCCTTTCGCTTACCGTCTTTGGCAAGCAGGACCTGCTCAACATGGTTGGTGGCAGCGAACTCAACACCCTTGACGACATCGGCCATGGTGCCAGAGCCATTGGAGCGGAGAACCTTGACGGCGTAGACGTTTGCCTTCTTGGCAACACCGTACTTCTTGCCGGCAATGGTTCCAGAGCAGTGAGTACCGTGGCCGTTGCCATCCTCATCGGCATCTCCAGCGGGAATAGTCTTACCCCATTTGGCACGACCCTCAAAGTCGACATGTTCGGTGTTGGTACCAGTATCAATAACGTAAGCATCGACGCCCTCGCCGCCGTCAGCGGCATACAAGTACTTGTTGTAGGTGCCAAAGGAAAGACCCTTGCGATGGGAGACACGGGCAAGGCCCCACGGAGCCTGCCTCTCGGTCTCGGGAGTGCAGTCCTCCTGTGCAGACTCGTCGGAGATGACAGGGCGCAAAATGCGGGCAATAGTATCCTTCTCAACGAACTCGACCTATTCGGCGGGGTTAGATCAGCAATGATTGATTGGCCGACAATGCCGGGTGCATCATGGAGGCTCTACACATGAAAATGGATACCAAACTTACGTCGCGATGATTTCGGACCTTCTCGATGACGGACTCATGGAAGTGACCGGAATAACCCTTGAAGCCGTTGGCAATGTTGTACGTGTGCTTCAAACCGGCAAAAGCCTCCACTGGTGAGGATCCCAGACTTCGCTTGCGGAGTTCCAAACGCTCCTCCTCGCCATCCTTGTGGATGCTCTGAATCCAGCTACGATGGTCGTTGGCCGCGGCTTCGTTGACGTGGTCCTTGAACTTGATGATGTAAGAGTCAGGAACAACTTCGGCGTCGACAGAGCTGAGAATCGGAGCTGATTCCTTGTGGATGGTCTCAATGCTGAATCCCGCCTGAGCAACACCCACCACGGAGAGTGCGACCGCGGCAACGAGAGTGTGCATGATGAGTACGGCGGTACTAATGAGGCTGATGAAGTGATGCAGGTTGTCTTGGTAGAAGCGATAATCGGGCCAGCTACACAAACGCCGAGCGTTGGTCTACCTGCGACACGAACGCAAAACGAAATGCAAGGACAGCCTGAAATGCAATAGAATCAGATTCGGTCCCAAGCCGATGAGAGGAGTCAGGCAGTTGGGGTTGAATGGTAGATGGATGGAGATGGAGATGGAGACGGAAACGAAACAAGAAAGAAGAAGAGGAAGAGAGTCGGAGGAAGACGAAGCACAGTTTGGGGAGGTAGATAAGGTAAGCGCAGCAAGCGAGGTGACATGAACGTTGGCATTGACTCAGGTCACAGTGACCACCCACTGACCAGACAGCAAGTGAACCGGAGAGCATCAGGGTATCAAAGTGACGCATCCATTACTGGACCTGGGGGAGGCCAAGACGAGGGCGTGGGCTAATCTGACCCGAGAGGGACTAGCGCACGACATGGGATCCTTAATGCTGGAGCACGCCGGGGCACGCGGCCTCTGCGGTGGAGTCTGAGCTGGCAAATCTTGACGCCATTGGGACAGCCACTGGCGCAGTGATTGCGCCAGCCAGATGCACCAGATAGCAGCTTGTACACAGCATACGCAGGCCAGGCACAGCAGGTACACGCCAGGCTCACGGTTTCGGAGGAGCGAGCGCACTGGAGCAAGTGGTTCCCGCGGCGATACGAGCGATAGCGACAGGCTGGTCGGGTATGGCGAAAACGGACGGCTTTCTTGCGTGCAACCCCGTCGTGGACGCGATGCACGGCCCAAGCTACCTTCGCATGTCTGGTCCTCAACTTTTGCCCTTTGCTTCATCGTGCCTGAACCTACAGGGCGCCTTCAAAGTGTATTTGCTGCGAGACGGGCAGGCGAAGCACGGAACAATAAGAGGCACCGAAGCGTAACACAGGGGACGGTGCCTGCAGCCTCAGGCCACACACGTCACGCACGTGACCCTGGATGCTTTATTGGACTTGGTAGGGACGGGGCTCTCCGTCCGTACTGTGTACGCCGGCAGTACTCCGACTGGTGCTCGATGACGACGTCAAACGGGCGGATGCCTTGGCCGGCATTCAACCTCGGGCAGTTGCCAGCTGCCGGTCTAGTCGTCAACGCTGCCCTGGACCGCTCAGACTTGGTCGGCAGCCTGGTATTCCTCGAGTTCAGTCCAACATGGAACTGGCATTGTCTCGGATGACCGAGTACTCCGTACCCAAGAAGTGACCAGCGCCAGGCTGGCCAGCCAACCAGTCAACCAGCCAGTCACCTGGTGCCTGACATGAGACAGTCAACGAGTTTCTCCGTGGTTCGTTGCTCCGCCTGCAACCACGGAGCCTTGCCTCCAACGCTCCGAGTCCACCTATGTGGCATGGTGCACTTATCAGGTTCCTATGCTCCGTACGTACCAAGCACCGAAGTGTACAAGTCCATTGATAACCATAAACAATAATAATCATGCCAACAGCCACCGCCTCCTCTCCGGTCGGCGCCAACGACCCTGCATCCGTCTGGTCGATAATGCGGGGAAAATGGGTCCTCTGATTCATGCCACTCCAGCGCTCGTCCTTTTTTCCGTTCACCTTGACATCAAAGCTTGTGTACAGCGGAACGACGGCGATGGCGATGCAACGTCTTCCACACGCACCTGGGGGGGGCGTTGATGTGCTAGCGCTGAGCTTCTGCTACATTTGGCTGATAACCGGTCCTCCTGATCACCATGATCCACCGTCAGGCAGTCCTTTGGCACGTGCCTTTCCGGTGATATGGATCAATGTCTTGGCTAATCATGGATTTTGTCGGTCGGCTCTGCAGTCGACTGTGTGGCCGACATGAAACTTGCTCATATTATGTTACGCCCGCCTACACTGGTGGAAACGTAGGTGCTGCTCCAAGCATGTCAAGCAGAACTCGGGCGCGTCATGTATGAAAGGTCCCCAAAGATACCAGTTCCAGTATTTACCATGCCAAATCCACTGTATGACTTGTTAAGAAATTATAGAAGATTAAATATCATCATCTTATTCGTGATGCATTATTTCTGGGTTTAGCATCGTGGCTTGGGGAGAATTGCTACGACTTGCGCTTGGAGTTTGCGAACAGAGCTTCGTTTCCTCTTCCTTAGTAGGACTTTCATAGCAACCAGCAACACTGAATCCGGCAAGTTGTCAACACGAATACTAAAAAGAGCAACACCTATATTCGCAAGGCATAATGTCAGCGGACGAGAGAAGTGGCCCGTACCCCGCATGTTGACGAAGGGAGGGGGTGTCCTCGGCCGACGATAATGATTTAGCCTTTGGCCTTTGTCAGACACCTCCCGCGGGTATGGCGTTTCTTTGATATCCCATCGCGTGGGTGTGGCATGTGAGACGGTGTCATGTTTGTGATCACGCTCACCTTGAACCTGCTGTATAGCATCTGTGAACCGCATGGGCAGCTTCGGCGGGGATCGCGACAGACCATCTTGTCCAGCGTTTCGATCCGCCTTTGTGACCCGGCGGCCTTGAGCATCTCTGCTCTTTCTCCGTCGTCTTCATGGCTAAGAAGCGCATGCGGCGCCCGCTGAAGTAAAAACGTGCGGCAAAGCGACCGAACAACGTGTGCGCCACTCACCCGCTTCACGACACTACGGGACCTAGACACGCGTCCCGACTGTGCAAAAGACATGAACACTCTCATGGGCCGATAGCCGGCGCAAGGTGTCTCCGCCGTCCTTGGCACTCGGTGTTGTAGGTGTTCTTCCCCGTTGAGTCGCACGCATCTGCGTCGGCCTCGTGTTCGACGCTGTCCAGTGTCTACCAGTCCCAACTCACATATATTCCCCGCAAACGGATTACCGCATCGCCAGCTTGATGGCCTTTTCGAGAGAATTTTGTACCACTTCGCATTCTTCAAAAGATGGCCAGCCAATGTATCCGAGATGCCAAACGATGGCGTACGTCAGGACTCAGGAGGGAGCAACCTTGAGCAGCCTACGTGTCGCCCATCAGTCTAACATCGTGCTTCGATGGGACTATTATGGCGAACCACCTCCTTTCTAATAGCTGCTAAAAGTACTCCTTTCAACACATCAAGACAAAACTTGGACGTTTGTGGAACCACCCTGACCGAGTCTTCCTTCACCGTCTCGATGGCGAGCTGCATCGCAGCCTTGTCGTCCTTCCGAATATCGGGGTCCGCACCACCTTCAAGGAGACATGCGGCTTCTGCTTTCCCCCGTAGAATGGCTAAGCTGAGCGGAGTGCTGACGCCCTTTCTCTGTGCATTCATGTCTACCCCAAGTCATGTGTACGAGGTATTCGATGACGTCGAGGCGACCATTTGGAGCCGCCATATGTAGTGCTGCGGCGCCCTTTGTTTTGGTTAAAGTCGAATCAACTTTGTGGTATTCGTACCGCATTAGGGTTTGGACATCGTCCAAGTGTCCGTTCTGAGCTGCATGAGGGAAGGCGGACGACCCGGTCTTATTTCCGATCGTTAGATCTACTCCATGTTTAAGGAACTCCATCACCTCGACGGCGCCGGCTTCTGCCGCTATCACAAGGGCTATCGGCCCGTAGTTATTTAGCTCACCCACTATATTCCTGTGTGCCCCTCGCGGCCGACGACGGCGGCTGTGTTAGTGAGGCTCGTGATCTGTCTGGTGTAGCGAAGTCCTTGCCCTCCAAGCTCAGGCTTACACTATGCCCCAAAAGAAGGGATGTTACCTCGGAATTTTCTTTGAGGCGGGCGGAACGCCATGTGCCGTGCTGTGGTATAAATGGAGAGCGAGTCTGGATTCACGCCCGCCTCGAGAATCCGTTCGACCATCGCCAGCCCCTGCCCGCCAGCCTCACTTGCAACATGTACCTTTGCTGTTGAGATACTCTCCCTACTATCATTAACAAGCAGCATGATAAACCTTGACCTATTCTAGAGAACGACTAGGTGAAGAGGTTACACCTGGTCTATTCATATCCAAGACAAATATTGCCTCTTCATGGTGGGTAGCCATGCATAGCAGGTCCATGTAGTTCATTAGCTACTTCTTCAGGTGGTGGGTTCGGAACATCTGGCTCGACAAAAGCGCGTCCAACTTCCAAGCCTTTGAGATGTAGTTTCTAGAAAGCCACCTAGGCCTCTTTAGTGACGATCCGGTGGTGGGCTGGTCGGAAATTCCCCCCAATACCAACAAGGACTTGAGTAGCCGCATGCTGCCCGCTCTCGGCAGCTACCTCAAGCGCCTTTAGTTCTCTCTGTGCATCTGTGCATCCCGCTCCACGAAGCACTCCCCTACGGCTACGTGGCCTTCCCGGCTGCAACCCCCTAGGCCAACATGATGTGGGTATGTAGGCTCGCTAGAAATGGGCGGCTCTGGTTCCAGGATATTGCAAGTTTTAGCTCTTTTACTCTCCCACAAAGTTTGAACATCATCGAGATGCCCATACTGAGCTGCTAGTTGCGCCTTCTGGGGGCCAATCTCGCAACCTTCATCCAACAAGCTTTTAATAACCACAGCGAGCCCCAATCGTACCGTTAGGTGAAGAGGCAACTTATTTGGCTGCCATACTGAGCGAGTAACAGCATGGCAGGCTGCCAGCCGCGTTCTTTTGCTACCGAGAGGCACAATTCCAAGTCGTCAGGTGCTGAGATAGGTAAACTATGGTATTCATCCATGATGACTTCGTGCCCTTTCCGACACACTCTGGCTATATGGGGCAGCATCAGGGCTTTCGTCACCTTAGGTCTCTGGAAATCGCATCCTCAAGCCCGATTTTGAGTATCTCGTACGCAGGTTTCTCCAACAGGAAGGAAAAAAACCGCTCGTGTCTCCCTCCTTGGCAGCTTGGTAGAGTGAGCTTGAATTTATTCTCTCTCACTGTCGCTTTGAGACTCAGCTCCGTGGGTCAGGAGCAGTCGCACTGATTTTACGTTGCCATTTTGGGAGCCAAGAAGAGCGCAGCTTTGTTAATTGATAGCATTGGTTTGTTTATTCACGCCTCCTTGTTCACAATGGTGCAGCGTTTTCCTTCCGGCGCAATAGCAAAACTGGACCAAGATTCGTTTACTACATCTGACGCAAACAAGAAGTGTCAGCTATGCTCGGTTCAAGTGACCAGACGGATGCAACCCGGTTGTTCAGGCCAGTTCATAACTTTCCATTCGGTAACGCCACCCTCTTGTACGGAGTTATGAGGATCAAGAATACAATGTGTTGTCGCAAGAACATTGACGAAGTAGTTGCTTTACTAACGACGCTTCGCCGATTATTTGATGTAGGGTAAGGGGAAATAATTTGGAAGTTCAAACTAAATATTAGCTCAGCATTCCGGAATTTATGCGGGACTGCATGCCACGTCGGCTGCTTCTATGATAAGGTCTTGATATTTTATCTCTTGTCAAGTAGCCTGAAGTAAAGCCTCTCATCTTGGATGAAGTATGCCTAATTGCGTGCGTAGCATCATGTTTCTCACACGGCAAAATAATGTGAAGGGATATTTCAGAGCATTCCTAGAGATGAGATAAGATGGAACTTTATGGGAGAATTGCCTTGATGCATTATAGATATTTTCCTTCTGTTAATTGCCATTGCTAGCTTGTTTCTATTTATAGAGTGTCTGGTATTTGTAGGACGTCCAAGGTACCAGCAACTGAGCTTATGATGCGTCGTGAGAAAATCCATGTCAATGAGTCTGGTGTCTAGTGCTATACAACTAAGTACCTAGCTAGGTACTGGATGGCTCGACAAGATTCTGCAGCCCGCCGGCCATAAAGACCCTTCTTTATCCAGGGGCATTTCGAATTTGGGAATGAAGCAAACAGTACTAATGGCATTACCAGTATGGAGCCAAAGAAAAGGGCGGAGTCAGAGACTCAGAGTGGCCTCCTTTATGTGCGGTTATTGCGCCCCATTATCTTGTGGCATAAGGGTGGGGGTGGGGTGTTGGCTCTGCTACAAACATCAAGACTCTTCAGCCACCCCAACAAGGCTGACGACTTGACGCTCAGGCAAGCTCCCACTTTTGGCTCTGACGCGATTATGCGTTACGAACACAAGGATCCATCATTCAAGACCACATCTACCTAAAACCTTTGCTGCTGAGCTATTTCCCCGTCAATTCCAACATTCCGACGAATTCACTCGACTTGCTCCAGCCTCTTCTAGGGCAGGCGCCATTGCCTGTCCGTCTCGACAGCTCCTGCCTCTTGCCACAGCTTGATGAGCCCCGCGCACTGCAGATCCCAGGTGCAGCTCCGAACTTTGGAAGACTTCGACACCCGCCAACATCCAAGGCCTCCTGGCTCTCCCATGCCGCCACTGACCTGCCAAAGCCTGGACCCTTGAACAGGGCTCAGGAGAGCAGAAGGAAAGCATTTGGAATGACCGCGGCGTTCTCGTCAAATGACCATGTCGTCCTATCCTCGTCGTTACCGGTCCTCGACCTCTGCGTCGGCCCCCGTCACATCACAGTCTTTTGAAATCCTGCGCAACCTTCTCGATGGCTTTGCGACTGTCGCATCCTTGACCGCCGACAACGGATACCCCGAGATTGATAAACTACTTCAGCCTTTAAGGGACATACATCAACATGTATCGGCGTCAGGGTCGCCGGCTTTGCAGGACGACTTTCGACACGCCCGCGGCTTTGAGATTCTCCTCGACGTTCTGCGCGTTTTCTCGGGCTTCTACGACCCTCAAAAGCGAAGCCAAGCTGACATGATGTCGCTGTTTAAACTGCTGGGAGCCAGTTTGAACGTCCTGTCTTCGGTATTGCGCAACCACTCTGGTAATAAGAGATTCTTTCGTTATCGCGTCGCCGGCGGCGGATGGGAGGCTCTAGAACAAGTCATTGCTAGTATTGGACTAGGGGGTGCCGAACCTGATCCGTGGGTCAGTTGTCATGTGTTTGGAAAACTGCTTGCATTTGCACTTGACGATGAAGCATTGGATCTACTCTGTCAGTCTATTGCTGAACCATTGCGGCCCGAAGCCGAAACGACGCCGACATCAACCTCTAACGGAGATGGTGACAAGGAGATGCCTCCGTCATACAATGGCGACGATCAGTGGGACCTGGTTCTGGCTCGATCGGCCGAAAACATTGGACCTAATGTGCGAGATGTCGTCAATTCTACTTCCGTGATCCAATTTCCAGAAATTCTTCGACCAGTTGTCAGCTTCTGGATGGCCATACCACGTCAGGCTGACTCGCCTGCGACACCAAGCTCCCTTTTCGTTCTTGAAACGATTCTGTGTGCCATCTCAGACTCAATCTTCAACCGGGCTGCAGTTCATTCGACAGGGGTCCTGTCTCAGTTTCTACATGCGGCTTTTGGTCAGGAAGTGTCTCTGGCCATATCAGAACGTGAACGACTGCTCGCCATTTGCAAATTGCTCATGTTTCTAGGCGTCAACCAGCCTGCGGATACACAATTCCTTCTTGCCGCGTCACGACCTGATGCTGCCGACTTTTGTTTGGAAATGATGTCTAGGTATGCCGGCCCACCGTTCTTTCAGTTCGATCTATCCTTGCATGGCCATTCGTCTCTTGAACTATCTACCCTTGGCCGGCCATTTCCTCCCCAGTCAACTGCTGGCTACACCTTTACAGCATGGATACGGATTGAAAATTTCGATCCTACATCTCACACTACCTTGTTTGGTGTTTTCGATGCTTCTCAAACATGCTTTGTGCTCATGTACCTGGAGCGGGACACCCACAACTTCATACTGCAGACTTCTGTGTATTCGAACAAACCAAGTGTGAGGTTCAAGTCCGTTGCCTTTGGCGAGGGAAAGTGGTATCATATTGCCATTGTGCACCGACGACCCAAGACTATGACGGCTAGCAAGGCGTCTTTGTATGTTAATGGAGAATTCGCAGAGCAAGTTCGTTGCAATTATCCTCTGACGCCACCACTGTCGAATGACCATAACGAGAGCTTCGCATCCTTTAACTCAAGTCATAACAAGACAAATCCGGTTCAGGCTTTTTTGGGAACCCCTTTGGAGTTATCTGGCAAAGTTGGCCCTGGACGGGTTGTCTCAAGATGGTCTCTTGCTTCGGCCCATTTATTTGAAGACGTCCTCAGCGACGACTACTTGGCAGTGCATTACGGACTCGGCCCTAGGTATCAAGGAAATTACCAAGACAGCTTGGGCGGCTTTCAAACCTATGAGACCTCTGCCACCCTTGGTCTGCGCAATGAGATTACCCATCCTGGAAAGGACGAGAATTCAGATATACTGCGCGCGGTTCGAGACAAGGCAAGCACGCTCCTACCAGAGTATAGAATCATGCTGAGCATTCTTCCATCGGCCACGTTCCCAGAAAATGTTCAATATCTTGATACTGGTCTTCTGCGATCTCTTCCGCGCATATCAACTCGAAACCTGTTCCGTACATCGAGCCAAGAAGGCGCACCGTTGGCAATCAATTGTGCTGTACCTAGTCTACCGGATGCATTGTTCAGAGCGCAGGGCATGGCAACATTCCGTGGAACTCCAATCGTTGCTGTCCCATCCTATCTTGACGAGAACCTTTGGCGACTCGCTGGATTCACCCCCCTTGCGCTGAAGCTGTTGGAGCGGGCCACTACTGTGGACGAGACCGTTAGATCCATCGAAATTATGTTTCATTGTATTCGCAAGAGCTGGCGAAACAGTGAAGCCATGGAACGAGACAATGGTTACGGTATACTGGGCATGCTCTTACGAATCAAAGCTGGCTATGGCGCCCAAATCGCTGGTGAACCAGCAGCAGAACGGCTGCTGATATCTAATGAGGATCGAGACAGCTTGTTGTTTCGTATTCTGAGTCTTATTCTTGGCTTTGTTGGCTACAATCATGCAGAACCCATCGACTCTTTCATTGTCAATCCCTTGGCATATCGCATTTTGCTCATTGACCTTGACATTTGGCGGAAATCAACATCCCGAATTCAAGAGCTGTATTATAAGCAATTTCTGACATTTGCAGTAAATAGTAAGCATCACGAGTTTAATAGTCGTAGACTAACACGGATGAGTAAGTCAAATCATTACATTTCCCACGCCATGCACAGCATGCTAACGTTGCTGAAGGAATCGTAAAGCGTCTATTGGATGCTATGAAAGGGGAAGCCGTTTCCGAGGATGTTGTCTCACATTTCATGCTTGCCTTTGAGATACTGGTCAAATCAAACCTGAGCCAGGAGGTCATGCGAGCACTATCACTATTCATTACGTATGCTTTCCACTCTCCGCCGAATTCGAATCCGCGCACTCCCAAGGCCTTGTCTTCAACCCCACGACCAGGCACCCCCGGGACGCCGAAGAAGATTGCGGTGGACTCTATAAGGATGGCCACACCGCCTGCAGGCACCAAATTTCTCTCTAGGCGACAACTTGGAGTGCGGGTGTTGGGCATGTATTCCCGCATTCTCTGCGAAAAGGGAAATATAAATCACATCAAGAAATTCGCAAGGACTGTGACAAACAAGGTGAGCTAGCTTGCACACGTTACAGATCGTTTGCCTAACTATTTTTAGTGGTTACTGTACCTCCTTGCCGACGATGATGCTGAAGTTGTCATGCACGGTTCTAGGATTCTGGCTAGGCTTCTAGTTTCTCATGGCTCTAGTTATACGTCGAAGTTTTCTGGCAAATCCGGCGGGTTCATAATCATGGCTAGTAAACTGAAGCGATTCTGGGCCAACGCCAAGCTGTGGCCCATTTGCTTCAGCATTCTATTTGGCTACGATGCTGCCAACATCAGCCTGGAACAAGCCGTTGATCCCTCTTCGCTGCTCACCCTCTTCTCTAAGAGAAAAGTTGCATATCCGGAATCACTAGTGATTATAACGTCAATGCTTCAACACGGGTTGAGGGATGTGATGAACCGCCTGGATGAGAGCGATTCACAGACCAAGGGTGGTGATGTCAGTGACTCCGGGGCCAAAGCGACAAACCTCTTTCCAGTAGAACATAAGAGTGAGTGCGTGCAAGTATATGCAGATTAATGGATGATGAACTTACTCGTGCTGTAGTGACAAACCCACAGAAAGTTGACAGCTCACTGTCTGATGAAGATGTGCTACTTGGCGTGATCCGTTTTTTGCTGGACTTGCAAGAACGATCTGCTGACTTCCGAGACTTTGTCATTTCTTCAGAATGGATGCGAATGCTGCTCACCGCAGTCTATCCGTGTATCGTGAGCACTGACGCGGTCACGCCAGACGTTGAACTGAACTCTCGAGATTCGGCTTTGACATTTGAAGGTAGTGATGTCATTATTCGACCTATTGGAAGGGGCTCTGCTCCAGCACCGATCGTGAGGACCACCAGTGTGGATGTGTTACCGTCGCCTCAGTCAACTCCTCCTAAAGGCACACCGCTGCGACGAGCCTCATCATTTGTGCTTCTTACAGCCCAGCAAGCGAGCTCGGCAGACCAGGCACACCTGGAGCTACATTCACGGCAGCCGAATGACTCCAGTGGCCAAAATTCTGGTGGACAAGTCTTCGACGGAATGTTAGAGCTTGTTCTCCGAGTATTCTTGGACCAAGTCTGGAATAGGAAGGACTTCTCCGGATTTTCCCTCTTTGCCAAGGTTCCTCCTGGTTTTCAAGAGCACCAAGCGTATTTTGAGTCCTACCTTTTGAGAAAGATTTTAGGGCAACTTACGAACAGAATTCACGCCAACCAAAAGTCACTTTGTGAACCTCGCCTATTGACCAATATCTCTCGGTTCTGTTCTCAAATGTCCGAAGCCATCTTCGAGGGCTGGTTTATCGACGGGGCCGAGGTTGCAATTGATTTTATTGGTTCTATCCTAGAATATCTTCAGCGACCGGATATTTCCAACCTGAAGAGTGTTCGCTTGTGCAGCCAGGCAGTATCTACGGTTCGAAGTTGCCTGCTCAGAATCGTACTCCTGAAGCTTTCGGACTTGGAAAACGCTCAAGTCACGGAAAGAGAGGCCAAGGACTTTATGAACATGCTCGGATATTGGCAGATGTCTATCCTTGCGTGTTTTGACAACGACGATGATTACTTCAGACTCTTTTGGTATCAGCTGTACATGAAGCTTATTGATGGCAAAACATCGATCAGGATTGCAGCGGCTAACCTTCTCAGAATCATCATGGTACAAAAGCCAGACGAATCGGCCGCCCTCATTCGTTCATGCATCACTCCCGACCAGAGACAGCTATCGCGAGATTTTCAAAAGCTGACAGAAGTGGATGATGAGACTTTTGTTCTATGGGTGGACAAACACCGACCATCGCTTGATAGACTGTTCTTTGGAAACATTGCCAAGACATGGGAAGATTTTGTGATTGTTGAGAATCAACGCACGGCGGAGAGTGCTAGAAGTAGGCTCTCCAAGCGCAAGCACAAGCTCAAAGTTTGGTACTCTGATGGCGTCAATGCCAGCAAGACACTTCTTAATCATGACGTTGGCAACACCGCCTGGATGAAGAGCATATTTAACTCGGAGTACTTCAAGTATCAGAGGCTCCTGCAAGACCAACAAGATGACATGGCCTATTTGGGAGCCGCGTATCGCAAGATGGAGAAGGATTTGAGACGGCCTGGCGCGGTTTTCAGCGAACCTACTCCGTTGAAGTGGAAGCTCGATAGAACCGAAGGTCGAAATCGTATGCGGTTGCGACTTCTGCCAGATACGTCTGGAATAGATGAGAAGTACCAGTCCAAGGGAAAGGCAATAGAGGCTGCATCAGTCCCTCTCCGGGTTAACTCGGCCATTAGCTCTACACCACCGACCAATACGCCTAGCCGCTCGTTGTCGTCCACCAATCTCGCTGGTGGGAACGGCGCGGCAGCGACAGTCGAACCCGACTCTGTGTCGGACAAACAAGAAGGCGGATTCGTCGCCGAGGATGACTTTGAGCTGGTGGACGACCCCAATGAGCCAATTGACGGGGAGGATACTTTTGAGGACAAGAACAGAAAGGTCATGAGGCGATTGGAACACGGAGATCAGGTTCAGGCTGCTTACAACATGTCTCGAATCACTGGCTTAGAAGCCTGCGAAGGCATTCTTATTGTCGGTAAAGATGCCCTATACATGATGGACAATGTATTTCAGTGTGCAAGCGGAGATATTGTCAATGTCTGGCAAGCACCACCAGAAGAGCGAGATCCATTCACCATGGTTGTTACCGGGACCAAGACGCTCGAGAAGCGCCAAACTGCTGGCATGCGTGATCAAGATTCACGCCATTGGAAGTGGCATGATGTCATCAGCTTCTCCAAACGACGATTCCTGTTCCGAGACGTCGCGATTGAAATCTTTTTCACTGATGGCCGTAGTTATTTGCTTACGATGATTAACTCTGCTGTTCGAGACACTGTGTACGGCAAGTTACTGCATAAGGCGCCGCACACGAGCACGGCTAATGCCTTGCCAAATCCGGAAGACGCCTGGAGGCTCGAAGCACTCAAGACGGTTGACGAGTCTCCCCAAGGATTTGGTGCAGGTTTAGGTTCCAGAATCGGGACGCTTTTCAACTCTTCGCCATCGAACCCAATTGTGAAGCGATGGCAAAGGGGCGAAGTATCCAACTTTCACTACCTTATGATGGTTAATACCATGGCAGGCAGGACTTTCAACGACTTGACACAATATCCAGTGTTTCCATGGATCCTTGCGGACTATACGAGTGAGGACTTGGACCTTGAAGACCCGGCAACATTTCGAGATTTGTCAAAGCCCATGGGCGCTCAAACCCAAGCGCGAGTTCCTGGGTTTGTTGAGACGTATAGTGCGCTCAAGGAGATCGGTCAAACACCATTTCATTATGGTACTCATTATTCGTCTGCAATGATTGTCAGCTCTTACCTTATTCGACTTCCTCCATTCGTGCAGTCGTATCTTCTTGTTCAAGGAGATAGTTTTGATCATGCAGACCGGCTGTTCCAATCAGTTGCTGACGCTTGGGCATCTGCCTCGTCTAAGAACAAGACCGACGTCCGAGAGCTTATTCCTGAGTTCTTCTGCCTCCCTGAATTCCTGACAAATATCAATGGATATGATTTCGGTCGTAAGCAAAGCACCGGTGTCCAGGTCGATCACGTCAAACTTCCACCGTGGGCCAAGGGAGACCCGAAGATATTCATTGCGAAGCACCGGGAGGCATTGGAGAGCCCGTATGTGAGCGAAAACTTGCATCTTTGGATTGATCTCGTCTTCGGATGTAAGCAACGAGGGGAGGCAGCTGTGGAAAATCTCAATGTGTTCCACCATCTCTCGTACGCTGGCGCAAGCGACTTGGATCGCATCACGGATGCAAATGAAAGAGCTATAACAGCTGGTGTTATTCATAATTTCGGGCAGACGCCTCATCAAGTGTTTAACAAGCCCCATCCGGCTCGGGAATACACGCAATGCCCGACAAGACGACTGGATACATCTATTTTCTCCTTGACATCTCTACCCCGGCCCCTGTTAGGTGAGCAATTCCTCGGCATGAATCCAACGAGATATTGGAAACTAATTTTTGCATCAGAGAGCCATGAACGTGTATCTAGTTTGATATACGCCCAAAAACTCGACCGGCTGTTATGCGCATCGGCATTCCGCTTGAATTTTGCACCGTATGATAAGTTTTTGGAGTGGGGATATGCAGATAACAGCATCCGCTTCTTCTTCAGCGACAATCGCAAGGTATGCTCCTTCCGCATAGATGCAGCGTTTATATACTAACCTATCGCCAGCCTGCTGGATTATTTGAGAATCTTCACACCGGACAGATTTCATGCGCTTGCTTTGCAGACTCCAAAACGCTAATTACTGCAGGTGAAGACTGTGTTGTATCAGTCTACACGGTACATACATCTGTTGGCAAACCTGTAGAACTTGTTCCACGATCCAGCGTGTTTGGTCACAAGACTCTCGTTACAGCTATGGCTGTTAGCAAAGCTTTTAGTACCTTTGTTACGGCGTCCGCGGATGGACAAGCCTTCCTTTGGGATCTCAACCAGCTCACTTTTATCCGCAAGCTGCCGATAGTGCGGCTTGTAGAGTGTGCTGCTATGAATAATGTTTCTGGAGAAGTCTTATTGTGCTCAGGCCCGAACGTTCTCCTGTACACGCTTAATGGAACGCTCGTCCTAGACCAAAACGTTTGTGGAGAGCAAGATGATTATGTGTATTCTTGTGCATTTTACGAAGGCGCTGGGGATGAGTGGCTGGAGAATTGCATTATTTTCACTGGACACAGCAAGGGACGGGTTAATGTTTGGCGCAAATGTGTTCTTGCGGGCAAGTGGACACTGGAGTTGCTTCGAAGGTTAGACCATATCGACTTTAAGGGTGACACACAGGACAACACGGATGCCGGAATCACTTGTATTACCCCCATGCCCACTTGTCTATACACCGGAGATGAGGACGGAAGAGTGGTAAGTTCCCAACACTCCATCGGGCAGAGCTTGTTGACTAAAAATTACGCAGTATGAATGGAATTTTGGTCGCGGAGACCGATAGAGTCTGGTTCTTCCCAACCGAAAACCAGGTAGAAATCATCGTGATAGCATACTGTCTTTGAGAGAGGACATAACGAAACCTGACGTTAATTAGAAAGGGAGTTTTGACGACCGTTTTATTGCCTCATAGCAAGCCCCCCTTTTTTTTTTTTTTTTTTTTTTTTTTTTTTTTTTGGCACCCTTTTCGCCCTTTTGGGAACATTCTAGATTTGGACAAGGCAGAAAAGATCGCTGAGAGCATAGCCCGGGAAGATATTCAGTGTTGCAGAAAAAGTATTTGCATGCAAGATGTTGATTTAACTAAAAAAAAGTTGAGCCGTAATTTGCGTAGCAGGCGATAATTGCCGCCCTCTGTGCACGTCGATCTCAAAAACGCCGCTGGTTTTGTACACGGTTCACGACGGGTATTTGTCGTGGATATCTAGTGCCACATTCCTACCCCCGATGTTGTCCTTCCGTATTTACCCCTTCTTCTTCTTCTTCTTCTAATCGTCATAGCCTGTCAACTGTTTCCGAGGACCCGTAGGAACTGATACAAATTAGCCTCTATCCTCATGTCCCTATCGCACCGTTCTTGTATTTAGAGCTTCGGAGCCAGTCATACCGGGATATGTAACGGGAATAGGTGCAGGGTCAACATCCCCGAAGTACTTTCGGATCGGAGGCACGATAGGCATGGCGATGGGACCGGCGGCGCCAATGATGACGGACCAGAAAAGCGCGGGTCGTTCACGAGCTGCCCAGCGGCAGTACTTGAGAGGGGTGGACCAGAAGATTGGCGCAGACATGGTGGCCTGTACTCAAGAGAGCGAGGTTAGATCGGTTCGCGGTCTTCGAAGCAGAACACGGGGGTGCGCACTCAATGGATTGAATTGTCGACGGTGAGAAGTACAGGGCTGGCTGGGAAGCAGGCAAATGCTCGGGTGAGGTTGTTCCAATTGGCGATGCGCTGACAAGATCGGAAAAGTTTTCTTCCGCTGCGCCATCTCACACGCCCTGGCGTGGGCGTGACGTGGTCTTGACCTGGGCGGGACACCCCCCCCCACATTGGCCTTGAAGCTCAAAGGCCAGACACAAGGCGACGTATCCCCAAGGAGCTTGTTTGGAATAGTAGCTATTCATGCCAAACTCGTGGGCAAGCTGGTCGAAACTTCCCTCAACCACCTACGACGAATTGGTCCACCCCCCTTTCGCCATCTACCACGACAAACGCATTGAGTGCGTAATTCTTCAAGATGCGGTCGATTTTATGTGCGGCTGCCGTTCTCTTCGCCGCTGCCGTCTCGGCCGTCAGCACCGCTGGAAACCGGCTGCTGGTTGTGCTCGATGACGTGGCAGAGAAGGAGAACTATAAGCAATTCTTTGGTGATTTGACAGGTAAGGTTGCAGTCGACGGATGCGAATATTGGAAAGAGCCCGGGGAAAATGGGGCCGGTGCTAACTGGTTTGCAGAGCGAGGCTATCAGATTACCTATGAGACGCCGAGGAGCGAACATGTCAAGTTGTTCCATTTGGGCGAGAGGACGTACGACCACCTGGTGTTTTTGCCTGCAAAGGTCAAGGGTGAGATTTTTGGAGTTCAGCCCCGTGTCTAGAGATGAATCATTGCTGATCGTCGGCAGCCCTCGGACCCAACTTGACGCCCAACATTCTCGTCGACTTCGTCAACGCCAACGGCAACATACTCGTTGCTCTGTCGTCCACCACGCCCACCTCTTCGTCATTGACTTCCCTTCTGGCCCAGATTGACATTGCGCTCCCCGCTGAACGCACCGGCACCGTCGTCGACCACTTCAACTACGACGTTCTCTCCGCCCCCGAGGCCCACGACGTCCTTGTCCTCGATGCGCCCACCAACGTGCGTCCCGGCCTCAAGAATTACTTCGAGGTCCCGGGTGTCTTGTCCTTCCCACACGGTGCTGGACACACGCTTGGCCCTGGCGCGCTCTTGACGCCCGTGATTCGTGCCCCGTCTACCGCGTACAGCTACAACCCCAAGGAGCAGGCCGAGGCCGTGGACCCTGAAGATCTCTTTGCCGCGGGCAAGCAGCTTGCGTTGGTGTCTGTTTTCCAGGCACGCAACTCGGCTCGAGTCGCGGTTGTTGGATCCGCCGAGATGCTGCAGGACAAGTGGCTGGAGGCCAAGGTTTCGCGCCCAGAGGGCAAAAAGGTCAAGACTGAGAACCGTGAATTTGCCAAGAGGCTCTCCGGCTGGGCCTTCCAGGAGATTGGTGTTTTGCGTGTGAACAACATCGAGCATCGGCTCAAGGGAGACAACGAGACGAACCCCGAGATTTACCGCATCAAGAACGATGTCGTAAGTTGGACCTCATTACCGACACAGTCCATCGTCTTTACTGACCATCATGCAGTCGTATAGCATTTCCATCTCGGAGTATTCCTGGAACAAGTGGGAGCCGTTCACCCTTCCCGCCACCGACGCCCTCCAGCTCGAGTTCTCCATGCTGTCGCCCTTCCATCGACTGGATCTCAAGCCCCTCAGTGTCAGCGACTCTGCCACCGTCTACGGCACCAGCTTCACGCTCCCTGACCAGCACGGCATCTTCAACTTCAAGGTCAACTACAAGCGGCCGTTCCTGACTTATGTCGAGGAGAAGAACACTGTCAGCGTGCGCCACATTGCCCATGACGAGTGGCCCAGGAGTTATGTCATCTCGGGGGCGTGGCCTTGGATCTCTGGTATTGGGGCTACGGTGGGCGGGTTTGTGGGCTTTTGTGCTATTTGGATGTATAGCAAGCCGGTGGGGGGCAAGACCAAGACCAAATAAGTAATCAAGATGGAGGGATAAAGGGAAAAATTCTGTACGATCTTATGCTCGGAGGGGGGATATGTTGGTGTAGAGTATATAGGCGACTGGTAAAATGATAGATTTGTGCACAGTCCGCCGAGTCCCCCGTAGGGTGTATGTTCTAGCGCAAAACATGCCGATCCCCAAAAACACCTTTTGATTATTTCCGTCGCCTCAAACCTTTACAAACACAGACTGACATCATAACATGACATCTTGGCAAGTAGCCGCGCCAAGCTGAGTAGCCCCTCCAATACCGCAGCCTCTTGACCTAGATATTAACAACCGAAACAAAAGCAAATCAATGAAAAAAAAAAAAGAGAGCGCAATAAAAGAAAACCACGCGAGGCATAGCGGTGCTGTAGGACTCTTTGTCCCCGTGAATCACGGCAAAACCTTGACGTCTATGCGCCAGCTACCTCTCCTTTCTTCGAGAACCGAGAGTCCTGATAAAGGCTGATGGAGATCCGAACAGTTCGTCGCATGCTGAATGGATTGCCGGCGGCAAGCATTATTCAGACGCGACTTTGTCTGTCGCAGAAGTGGCTGTGCGGAGGTGGGCACAATCGAGATAAATGAACAAAGACGATCATGCGCAAATACCCGACAATGCCAAGGGCGAGGGGCAAAGCGTTCCCGTTCCGGGATCCGGTACAGTGAAGAAGACGAGGTTGCGAACAAACGAAGGAAGTGCTTATCCAAGGAGCATCTCGCATAAAGAAGGGCTCGGAACAAAAGTTTGACGCTACGCGTGTCTTTGAAGGCCCCGTGTTGAATGAAGGCCAACGGCTTGTTCAGGAAGATGTATAAAGAGCTGGCGAGATGCTCATCAAGATGCGCTGTTCATTCTCAGCTCTCATCGACCAGTAACAACAACTACAACAACATCCACAAACATGCGTTTCGAATTCACACTCTGGACAGCACTGCTGTCGTATGTCGCTCCCGCGCTTGGTGGCAACCTCCTCGTGGGGTACTATCCTACGTGGAAGCATGGGAATATCTCCACCATGGACTTGTCCAACTACACTCACATCAACATTGCCTTTGCAATACCCAACGAGCAAGGAGCCCTGAAGTTTGAGGGCGACGCCTTCATGGACAAGGTTGTTCCAAAGCTCCAGGGCGGCGGCTCCAAGGTCCTCGTGTCCGTCGGCGGATGGTCAGGCTCGGCGAACTTCTCGACAATCGTCAAGGACACTGCTTTGAGTGGTACTCTGACCAAGAACATCATCGACATGATGAAGAAGTACAAGCTGGACGGCATCGATATTGACTGGGAGTTTCCGGGCCGAAAAGGGAGTGACTGCAATACCGTCGACGAGCAAAATGACGCGACCAATTTCCTCAAGTACTTGACCGACTTGCGGGCCAAGATGGATGAGGCCCTTGGAAAGGGCAAGCTGATTACGTTGGCGCTGCGAGTACAGCCTTTTGACGGACCCGGCGGCAAGGACGTTTCGGGATTCGCCAAGGTGGTCGACTTTGCAAATCTGATGCAGTACGATCTTAACGGCGCGTGGGGCGAGACAAGCGGTCCTCTTGCCCCCTTGAACTTCGAGAAGGGTAAAGGGACACAGCAGTCGTTTGCGACTGCGATTGAGGAATGGACCAAGGCAGGCTGGCCGGCTAAGCAACTCACAGGCGGCGCTGCGTTCTACGGCTATTCAGCCACGGCGACCGAGGACATGTTGAAATCTAACCCCCCAAGCCAGTACGCCAAGATGGCAAAGGAGCGCCCAAAGGGAGACCAAGACGATGAGATGGTTACAGAGCCATGCTCTAGCGCAGCAGCCACATATACCGGCATCTGGGTGTACAAGAATCTCCGAAAACAAGGAGTACTGTCTTCGCCTGATACCGCAGAAGCCCCCTGGGTGAGGACCTTTGATAATAAGACAATGACCCCTTGGTTGTTTAATCCTCAAACGAAAACTTTCATCTCGTACGATGACCCGCAGAGTTTGGCGGCCAAGGTCAAGTTTGCAGAGTCCAAGGGCTTGGGCGGAATGATGGTGTGGAGTATTGAGCGAGATTACAACGGCGAGTTGTTAAGTGAGCTCAAAAAGTTTAGTTCCAAGTGATTTGGCTGGTTATCAGGAGAAGTGAGATGGACGACGGCTTGGACATGTCATGCAGCCGGTCGCTGGCCGACTGAACGCTACGGAGTGCGTAGAAAGAGGACGACGGGGTGATGGAAGATAGCGAGAGTTTAACTAGCCAGCACTGGAACGAAGGGGAGAAATGAAACTTGAAGGGTTGGCTCTGAACCTGCGTCTAAAATCATCCGTGATGAGTTGTCCCAGGGAAAAAGGCAAAAAAAAACCATTCTTGTCGGTTGATCCCCCAAAGCTTGTGATGACTCGTAGTGAAAACCTCCGCGCTTGCAAAGTCTAGGATGAATTAACCAAGTTCTGCCGTTTGAGGCTCCAGTACATTGCTAGATGCCGACCTGGGGCTAGCAAAATCCATCCTTCAACCCGTCGTGATGGACCAATCTCACGAGACGAGATGTAGCCCGGCGTGTGGCGTAAGAAACAGTCTTCAAATCAAAGACGGGAATACATCTCGAGGAGGAAAACAATCCCAATACCGGCTACCATGTGAACAGACTCGTACGTAGACCTTCAGGAATGTATTACAACCAATTGCGAGTGAGCAAATGTGAAACAAAGTGCAGGAGAAAGAAAAGAAGCCGCCCTCAGATTAGCTCTCTTACGTTCTCAGTGACAACGCGCGACTCGGACCGTGATCCTCGAACTCAATGAACATCGCCGCTGCTGCCTACAAATTTGGCTTTTTGGACCTTGATCATCACCGGGCTGATAATTCTTAACTCCTTCGTCATTTCCCCAGTGTACTTTCAGATCATACCTATCCAGCCTGCTCCGATTGAAAACTATAATTTACCAAGGTCACTGACCTGGCCACGTGCCTAACTGCACTCGATGAGTGTGAAAATAAGCTTCGTGGACTAGTCTCCGATACAAAGGCTGTCAGTCATTGCGGCTACTGCGGACTTGGCAGGCCCGAGAAGTTTCACGAGGGGAAAGAAATGGGAGCCTGCTCGGATCTCTGTTCTTAGCCTGGTCCTTTGCTCATGGGCAGGTTTTTTTGAAAACCCAGCCCGTGGCATCCCTGCTCTGGCGTAGATGTGTTTCGTCATGGCAGGATTTCGTGCTACCTGCCACCATGTTAAAGCAAGCACTTGCTTGGCCTTGAATGTGTCAAGGGCGGTAGACCAGCGGTTGTACTATGACACAGCAAGTCTTGTATGGCGTAGCAGATAGGTATACTGATGTCACTGTTGAACTTGTCGTGTGATGAGGTGATGACAGCTTTGATGGTTGTCGTTGGCGATGAACCAGGGGTGGAAGAAGTTCACGGTGGTAAGTTTGTTGGACGGAAGAATGGTAAACTGTTGGTGGAAAAAGTTTCTATTAAGGAATAGATCCGTGAGTAGGCCGGAACGATAAGAATGCTAGCCTATTGCGTCAGTATTGAAAGGTTGAAAAAAATAAGCTTGTGGCAATTGTCAAAGATTGAAAATGCGACGACGTCGGAAAACAAAAGGGCTGGCTGATGAGGCTAGGATCTAGAAATGTGGCTGATTGTGGCGAGTGCCATGGCTCGTCCCACTTGTTGCTTTCAACACCGCGAGGCTGGACAAACTTGAAATCGACACCAACAACAGGCAAACCGCCACATCTCCATACCCTCACAGTTCACAGACGCTGCTACGCGTCAAGAGCTGAAAATATGGTACCGTTTTCCCCCTTATTCTGCATCGGTAGTTGAACGCTTGGCTTACGCATTTTAGGCGCGAAATTCAGAAAAAGCCCAATCCATGCTCTTCCGCTTTCGCGAAGCCCAAGCTGCAGACCTAGGCATCATCGACGCCGGCCGTACACGTCGCCCCAAAGGCATAACGGAAGTCGACTCGGTGCCTCTTTGCGAAAAATGGCGTGGTCAGGTGCTCAAAGAGATCTCGCGCAAGGTCTCTCGCATCCACGATCCTGTGTTGAGCGACTACCAGATCCGCGACCTCAACGACGAGATCAACAAGCTCATGCGAGAAAAGCACATGTGGGAAATACAAATACGGAACTTGGGAGGACCAAACTACATGCGCACAGCAGGAAGGATATACGACGAGGAAGGAAGGGAGATACCAGGCGGTGGGAAAGGGTACAAATACTTTGGACGGGCGAAGGAATTGCCTGGCGTTAAGGAGCTGTTTGATGCGGCGAAAGCCAAAGCGGGAAAGAAGGAGGATAAGCCACTGGAGGACAGGCGAGATCTACGGAGGAATGTGGATGCGGCGTATTATGGGTATGCGCCGGGAGAAGAGGATGATGCGTTGTTGGCGTATGAGGCGGAGAAGGAGAGATTGGCCATAGAGAATTTGCTGAAGAATGGACCGCAGGAACCTCCGGAGGGATGGGAGGCTCTGCCTGGCGACACGGGCGATGGACAGGTTTGGGTTTTGCCGACGATGGAGGAGGTTCAACAGGAACTCATTGAAAGGAGGAGGCAGAAGTTGCTGGATCAGTTGTAGGAACGGTGTTGGGAGATTACGGACATTTGGGATCTGCACGAAGCTGAGGGGCAAAACATGACAAGAATCTCGGCGATGGTGGGTTGTGCACAGCGACGGGACGAGGTATGGCAGAAGTATTCATTGCCTTGCGAGTTGCTGTGATTTTGCAGCCTTTGCGCCGTTGTGCTGGACGGTGACTACTTATGCGTCGTCGTCGCATAACCAGTCTGGGTTGGATGTGTCACCATATTTAGCATGCGTTGTCCGTGATGAAGCATACTAACATCTCACATTGGCTTGAAATTCCTCGCTGAATTTGTCGGCTCTTTTTAGAATATAAGCGTCTTATGTTGTACCTTGTTATAAAGTAAGACAGCTTATATTTAATAAGAGCGGATAAGTTTAGCGAAGAATTTCAAGCCAATGTGAGATGGTAGTATCTTGAGTTGATGTTTTCTAGGCGTTACGATTTAGGGTTAGCCTCGGGCTCAAAATGAGCAGCTTAACGGCGTACGTGAAGGATCCGGAGATTTATTAATGGGTCAATTCTAGAAATCATCGAGTGAAATGCTCCGTGAGAAAATGGAGACTGTCGATCAAGTCCGCGGTTTGTTTATAGCCGAACGACCAGGGTCTTGTTTAGTGCGATGATTTGAGCGTCAATCTAAGGCAATACACCGCCGACTGCAACGTCGTAATATCCTTCACGAACCAGACCTGGTCCTCGCGCCTGGCAAAATGCGTTAGCCCAAATAATGGCCCATGCTCAAGACGATCAACGGGTGAATATGCCCGGCCGACTATTTGTGAGCCTCTTGAAGGACAGATTGATGAATTATACAAAGTACAGCAGGGCGATGCATTGCGAAGTTGACAATGACGACAGATATGCCAAGCCTGCAGATGGCCTTGGCTAGCTTCAGGGGTCGCAACCAATTGGCACAGACCGACCCAAAGGCAGGCACAGGAAATCGTGGGGGTGATGAGGGCGTCGTCGACGACCAATCGAACGTTGGACGAGGGCAGGAAAACCGGCCTACTTCGCCCCCAGGCTCGAGCTAGCAAGACGACTTCGGGATCTTTGGGTGCCATGGCCCAATGTGCTGGCCAGTACTCCGTACAGAGCACGGAGTACCTGTACGCAACGCCACATATTTATCAAATATCGGAAATCAAGAATATCAGCAGCAATGGTGGCACATGTCGACTATTACCCGAAGCGAAACCGTCTTGTGGTAGGCGGGTATCGTCACCACAGTGGGAGAAGAGAGGCATTTCTTCCTGAGCCATCCGACAAACCCGCGTTGTAGATGATGATCAGAATTCATCCGAGCGAGGGATGCTTCAGGAGGGGTCCGTAAGGGGCGGCTAGGATTCAGGTGATGATTACACTTGGACGTCAACTGGACTGGTTGGTCTGGGAACCCCTGAAGGCAGTTGGCTCCGCTTGTGTCTCACCACCTCCCAACCCTTAGGGCCGCCGGGCTGGAACGCTCTCGGGACGTTGCAATCAGAGTAGCAGGTCAATATGGTCTGGCCAAAAAGTGAAGAGCAATGGCAAGCGGCAGTGGATGTTCTGTTGGTTCTCGGGGGGAAGAAATGGATGCCGGGGAACAGATGGGCCTAACCAACGCCTTGTTGGCTTCCTCTCCATTTGAACTTCCCATCGTCACCTTCAACCTCGTGTCGTGTCGAACACAGAAAAAGAGGGCCTCATCGCCACTCGTATCAGGTCTGGTTTATTTTTCCATGATTGCGGTTGTCGTCTGACCGAAGCACATTCGTCCACTCTTTTGTTATTTCTTTTTAATTCCAGCACTGGCAAGTGCATCAGCAATTCCGCCCGCGCGCCAGCTGTGTGTCTTCTCTGTCTCGCCCCAAGAATTCTGCATCAGACCCTTCCATGCCCTACCCGCTCATTATTACCCATCGTTTCCTCCACCCCAGTCCTCGAGCAGGAAACATCGCCTTCTTCAATCTTCGGGTTCGTACGGTGAACGGCGCAGTAATTACGACGGACATGCTCGGAGAAGCCCTCCACCCTCATCAGAGCTACCAGACTCAATAGTAATGCGCTCACGCGCTGCTACGACTCGATATAATAGCCACTCACTAATAATACTGACGAATTTTCATTCGTTCTCAACTAATTCACCTTCCCTTTAATATGTGAGCTGCAACTACAGCCAACGCTGGAAACCGGCACTAATGCCCTGGCACTCTAATTATAATACGGTTTACCAGACCTCAAGATGGTGTCATTCTTTGGATTGAAGCTTGGAAGCGATAGAAAAAAGGCGCAGTATGTTGAATGAGGCATCAAGCGAACGACGACTTCTAACCGATGCTGCATTTAGGAGCAAACAAGCCCAAAGCAAGGCACCGCAGAAATGGAATCGCGCTGATCAGAACGCCCTTGGCGAGGGTCAATACTTTGGGAAAACCCTCTCGCCACCGCAATTTCCATCCTCAAATGCAAGACCCGGCACCGCAAATTCGACCCGAAGCATGTCCAATTGGCGAGCTGTATTCAAAAATCCGGCAATGACTTCATCCATGACCGACCTGGCACCTCCTAGACGACGGCCTAGTGTGGGGAGCTTGCGCCATGCTGCTTCAGATGTGAACCTTAGACCTGGCACGGCTTTGCCGACTGCCTTGGGAGGTAGTGGACTTCGGCCCGGAACACCTAGCAGACCATCAGGAGCTCAAAAGGCAGGCTGGGTGAATCCCTTGGATGTTCACTTTTGCAAGAATTCCGCCAATACTCACCCAGGCACACCCCTAGGGCAAAATCTTGTTGCGACGGGTTCCGCTGCTCCAGGTTTCCCAAATCATCCAACCGGCCAGTTTGATTTCGGGCAACATACCGATGGACATGAAACCAGCAAGAATACCAACAAGGATGTTCCATCGGCTACGTCGCACAGTCGCAAGTCGGATGAAGTAATTGTAACACCAACCCAGTATCCGTCACCGCCGCCGCCAGACACCAATTCTGAGGGGACACTCTCACCCGTGAATGTGCCCGCCCCCGACAGCCATTCGCCGATCAGTAAACGGGATGCCCCCGGTCCCTTGGGGAATGTGGATGGGCCGGAGCCGACATCTCCGCCCAGTCCAATGCCAACGGCCCAACCGACAAGTCCTGACCGTCCCGGAGGCCCAGTCGTTCGAAATTTGCCGGCATGGCGAGATACGTTTGCCTTTCATCAACCTCGTAGACACAGTTTTACAAAGGAGTTCGAGGAAGTCTACAGAGTAACAATGATGCATCCGCTAAAGGAAGGATTCAGCGGCAACTTTGCAGATTTCGATTTTGGCGAAAGCGTCACCAGGACCACTAGCAACACGAGCGAGACGGAGCAAGGACCAAGCTTGGAGGCTGCAAGACGACCGAGTATGTCATCTGAGAACATGAAGGAGTCGGACCGTGGACTGACGTCAAGAGCTTCAGAATCTATATCATCTTCATCAATTACACAGACTGAAAGAGAAGAGTCAAGGCGCCCGGCTCCCACTTGTACCCCAGAAGACCTGGCCACAAATGTGCTTGATCAATTACCAAGGGCTCCTAGAGAACACGCCTTGCGGATATTGGGCCCTCCGCCAGCCGCTGCTGGTGCATACAGAGGACATAGTAATGGGACTGGTATGGGTTTTCGGCAGGGCTTCAAATCTCGCTTCGACTCGGAGACGTGGTCACGAGCTACACCTCCAAGACCACTGCAGCCTGTTCTGCCCCCTTCTGCAACAGATGACGTTGAAACCGCAGCCATGAACTCTTGCGGTCTGGCACCCGACTCGGGAATCGGTTGTACGAGCAGCGAGCCGACACCAAGACAAAATGAGAAGCTGCCTAGTAGCCCCTTCTCAAGACCAGGGATGGAAGGAAATTTTCCCATGTCCAAGGGATTGCCACGAGGCCGACGACCAGGACCGCTGCCTCCACGACGGTCATCTTCCGATGATGATGATAATGCATTACCATTTCCAATGTGGTCCGATTTTGACAGGTCGGAGCCTCGCCTATCTGCCATGCCCGCGCCTCTGACACCTAGTCGTCCCAGCCCCAGCCAGGATCCCAGAGCTGGCCTGTCTACCTCAACATCTGCCACAGCTCCACGCGTTCCAAGTCCAACATTTCCATCTTTGGCCAAATCTATTCCCAACTCTAGCGATTCATTCGGCACATCACTTGACATCAACCTCAACGAACCTGTCGGTTCCCCCACTCGGAGCGGATTCCCATCTCTTGATAGACGGCCAAGTACTAGCGTAGGAACAAGCTGCATACGAGTTGAGGCGAAAAAGGCACCACCACGACCAGCGCCGGTTACTCTACCTCCTTCGCCGAACAAGGGTATGCACGCAGATTTAAGGTCGCCGGTTTTAACAGAATTCACTGGAACTTTTATCTGAGGGAGGGTGCGAGATGAAAACGACTTATGGAATTACTTCTGGGCGGCTGGATTGCTTTCGTTGACGAGATACCAAACAAATGATTAGGGCATCTTTATGATCCCTCAGTATATTACTTTTATATATCGACTTTCTACCCGTGCTCGGACTATATACACTCCCTCGTTGAATTGTTTATGGGTAGCGCACTTGCGGATTGGGTGTGATGCGATGCCTTGGCCCAAAATCCTCGTGACAAAACATATCTGTCTCAACGGCCAACAGCGATCACAAAAGCCACTGAGGATATACATTAAAATTGCGAACACATTCACTGGTTTTGATTCATCTACTTTCTTCAAGGTCAATTCTTTATTTTATCCGACTACAATGCCGATTCGCTGTGGCGTCTGCCAAGTACAGATATTGGCGGCACGTGAAATGGTGTGCTAACTGACTAAGCACCAACGACCACCGACATCGCCCCAATTAACAATCAAGTCTATGATATTCAACCTCACTTACAACTTGCCGACTCAATCCAAGTAGCCCGTTGCTCAATTTTGTTGATCGCTGATTGTATCTTGGTCAGGTAAAAAGAGCCGCTGTGCCATTGTGACAATGGCATCCCGGTCCGTGGTAAACAACACCCGGCACATCTACAAAGCCCTCACACGGCCGACATCCGCCCGGCTCATCGGC
The DNA here is from genome assembly GCF_019434415.1 of Metarhizium acridum. Classification (NCBI taxonomy): domain Eukaryota; kingdom Fungi; phylum Ascomycota; class Sordariomycetes; order Hypocreales; family Clavicipitaceae; genus Metarhizium; species Metarhizium acridum. Next base: position 127,862 of record NW_027094045.1, on the reverse strand, counting down.
CTTGCCAGAATCCAAAATGCAGCCTTGCCCTCCTCTCCGCGGGCCAAATCGGGCGCGGCCTCAAACCCGGCCATGGCATTCCCCTGCCTAGACGCCTTGGAAACCAGATCCGCCACCTTGCAAGCGAGTCGGTCCTCGTCCGGCCCAGAGCCCAGCTACACATCTGGCCCAACGGAGACGTTCCATTGCAAAGATCCGCTGCTTCTCGACTGGGGCGGCATCCTGCCCGAGTTTACCATTGCGTACGAGTCGTGGGGTGCCGTCAACGCGGACAAATCAAACGTCATCCTGCTTCACACGGGGCTGTCGGCGTCGTCGCACGCCCATTCCACCGAGGCGAACCCCCAGCCCGGCTGGTGGGAGAAGTTCATCGGGCCCGGCGCGCCGCTAGACACGGACAATTACCACGTCATTTGCACAAACGTCATCGGCGGGTGCCACGGCTCTACGGGGCCCAGCAGCATCGACCCAGGCAACGGCGAGCGGTACGCGACGAGGTTCCCGATCCTCACCATGCAGGACATGGTGCGCGCGCAGTTCCGGCTCCTGGACCACCTGGGCGTGGACAGGCTCTACGCGAGCGTGGGCTCGTCCATGGGCGGCATGCAGTCGCTCGCGGCGGGCGTGCTGTTCCCCTCGCGCGTCGGCCGCATCGTCAGCATCTCGGGCTGCGCGCGCTGCCACCCCTACAGCATCGCCATGCGCCACACCCAGCGGCAGGTGCTCATGATGGACCCCAACTGGAACCGCGGCTTCTACTACGACGCCGTGCCCCCGCACGCGGGCATGAAGCTGGCCCGCGAGATCGCCACCGTCACCTACCGCTCCGGCCCGGAGTGGGAGCAGCGCTTCGGCCGCCGCCGCGCCGACAACTCCAAGCCGCCCGCCCTGTGCCCCGACTTCCTCATCGAGACGTACCTCGACCACGCCGGCGAGAAGTGGTGCCTCGACTACGACCCCAACTCGCTGCTCTACGTCAGCAAGGCCATGGACCTGTTTGACCTCGGCCGCGAGAACCAGCTGGCCGCCCGGTCCCGGCGCCAGAGCCACCGGGACGGCATCCGCGCCGGCACCCACGCCACCGGCGACGCCTCGTGCTCCCTGACCCTGCCGCCCCGGCCGTACGAGGAGCAGCCCTCCAGCCAGGTCGACGTCTCGGAACCCCTGGAGGCCGCCTCGTCGACGCCCCCGGAGGACCTGGTCCTGGGGCTGGCTGCCCTGAGGGACACGCCGACACTGGTCCTTGGCGTGGCGAGCGACATCTTGTTCCCGGCGTGGCAGCAGCGTGAGGTTGCGCAGAGCCTGCGCCTAGCTGGGAACAGGCGCGTCACGCACGTCGAGTTGAGTGAGGAGATGAGTCTCTTCGGACACGACACCTTTTTGTTGGATTTGAAGCACGTGGGTGGCAATGTCAGGATGTTTCTGAATTAGAATAACATTGATGACCAAAGGGTGTGAGTGGAACATGTCGACGGTGTACATGGATTGGATTATGTACTTTTTTTTAAAAAAAGTTAGCGTGCATGATGCTGCGTTTTGATGTATTGATCCGCATTGTATGTACCATTATTTACAGAGAGGCAATAATTTGACCCAAGTAGACTACTCAAGGCTACCGTCACCGGTCCAGCGGCATTTGCGGGCATGTTTGCCTGGGGTTGTACCGGATGCGTTGACAGGGTAATTGACTTCTTTACTGTCCACCAGAGACATGACACGGATACGCTGCACAATGAGCTGCGGACCACAACGTCGACGTACGTGCAGAGACGAATAAATACAAGCACTCGATTCAAAACGAACTTTTGTTTTGCCAGCGCTGTTGAAGAGCCAGCGTCGGTTCTGTATGCCAAGGCACATGTTGAAGCCATACACATCCCTCAAGACATCCCCCAAGTCGCATCATATCCTACTACCGGATAAGAACCCCCTTGGACAATTTACAACCACGTCTTGAAAATCTTGATGTAGATCATCTTCACAATCTGCACCTCGATGCAGTACAGCAGCAGCTCCGCCACCAGAAACCCAACGTACGACGGCGCCGGCTGCTCAAAGCTAAGGCCCCGCTGGACTGGCGGGATCCAAGGGAGCACAAAGCCAATGATCATGATGGCCGTGGTGGACAAGGCAAGGGGCTTGGCGGCTCGAGATTGGATGAATGGGATTTTGGCGGTTCTCAAGAGGTGTACGATGAGGGTTTGCGTGAGAAGACTAATTTCCAGTCAGATTGTGCGGCGAACAGGGAAAGGGGAAGCTGTGACAAAAAAAAAAAGGGACACGGAACGTACCCTTGGAGGAACCAGTGGGTTTGGAAACGCATCACGGAGACTGGATCTTCGGTGGTCTGGATGCCGTAGAAGAACCAGCCTAGTGAAAAGGTGAGAATGTCAATGACGGAACTAGTCGGGCCGAGGACAACAACGAAGCGAAGGAGGTCTGTGATTGTTAGTTAGGGTGCCGTGGTTCGATGGAGACGGGTTGATATTACCCCATGTCTTCCAGGTCTTGGGTGTGGCCAAATACTCGGGGTCGACTCGATCCCATGGGATGGCAATCTGGCTAATGTCGTAAAGCAAGTTTTGTGCCAGAATTTGAATACCCAACATCTAAGGCTTGTCAGTGTGATTCCCGTCTAGCGTCGGCGGAGAAGAGACGTACCGGAGTGAACGGAAGCCAAGCAGAAGCTGCGAGCATACTGAAGACATTGCCAAAGTTGGAAGAAGCCACCATCTACACGTCGTTAGTGCCGCTCGACTAAACCGCGCGTCCAGAATATCCCACCTTGATGTACTTGATGGTGTTACCATGGGTAAGACGACCGGTTGTCACACTAGTAACAATAATACCCAAGCCCTTCTCTGTCAGAATCAGGTCTGCACAATCCTTGGCAACACTCGCCCCAGAGTCAACCGAGATGCCCACATCGGCCTTCCGCAGTGCAATACAGTCGTTGATGCCGTCGCCAAGCATTCCAACACAATGTCCAGCCTTTCGCAGACTGCCGATAACAAGAGCTTTTTGGTTGGGAGTCAGCTTAGCAAAAACCTTGCAAGTCTTGACAACATTATCGAATTCATCGGTGTCCTCCAGAAGCGATAGTTCCGGTCCAGTGATGGCCTGCAAGTCATCGTCTTCGGAGCCCTCATCGCGGCTAATGAGGTCAAGACGCTGACAGACGTTGACGGCCACAGGGAGTGTATCACCTGTGAGTACCTTAACCTCGATACCAAGGCTCTTCAGCTGAGCAATTGATTCGGCGGCATCCTCCTTTGGTGGGTCGATGAAGCTAATCATGCCTTCGAGAATCATGCTGGATTCAAGTTCGTGCAGACCATCCTCGTCTTCCCTGCTGATGTCGCCGATTTGCTTCATTGCAACCAAGAGCACACGGTATCCTTCCTTGTTGAGAGAATTCGCTCGATCTAGGAGAGTCTGCTTAATCTGGAAGTCAAGAGGAAGGGCAACACCACCTTGTCGGACCATGCTGCAAACACGTAGGACTTCTTCAAAGGCGCCCTTGCAAATGAGTAGGTTGGCTCCAGTAATGCCTTTGACAACGCAGGCGGACCGGCGACGCTCAAAGTTGAAGGGGATTGCGGCAACCTTTTCGTACTGGGCGGTGTTGACGCGGCAGCCGTCGGGCATACGGTAGTCCAGGATGGCGCCGTCAATATTGTTACCATTGGAGCCTTGTACCACCGCATCGACAGTCGCCAATTTCAAGACATTAACATTGGTTTCGCCGTTGCCATCGAGGTATTGACACAGGGTAATTTCGTCCTTGGTCAGGGTTCCCGTCTGTCCGGGTTAGCGTCGACATTCTCACTTCGCATGGAGAATATATTCACCTTGTCACTGCAGAGAACAGTCATGGCACCTAAATTTTGAACCGAATCGAGTCGCTTGGAGATAGCCTTCATCTTGGAGAGCACATAGGCACCACGTGCGAGGTTGGCATTGACGATGGCAGGAAGCATTTCGGGAACCAATCCAACGGCCACACTGATGCTGTAAAGAGCAGCAGCGTCCCAATCCTTGGTAGTGTATCCAGAAATACCCAGCACCTAAGAAAGTTGAGTAACTCATCTGCATCAATTACCAGGACGTTGACTTACCAGTGGAACCATGGTGAGCATGAAACCAATCAGCATATAGCTAACGTGTCGAATACCCAACTGGAAAGAGTTCGGTTCACGTCGCTTCTTGAGTTCCTTGGCCATGCTTGCAATCAAGACATCTGCGCCAGTTCGAAGAACCAAGGCAACTCCATTACCTGAGATAACACTTGTTCCCATGAACGCAATGTTGCTAAGATCGAAAAGGGTTGTGCCTTTCTCGCCCGAAACACTGGGGTTCTTCGGTACCGGGTCGTTTTCTCCAGTCCATGTCGACTGACTAACTCGAAGGAAGTTGGCTTCCAAGATCAAGCAGTCGGCGGGCATGACAGAACCAGGTGACAGCACCACGACGTCTCCAGGAACAAGGTCCTGTTCGGCAACGGTCTTACTGCTAGCCTCACTACTGGGAGTAGATACCTTTTGGCTCAGAGACATGTTTGGCTGGCGACGAACATCGAGATTACAGGAAACCGATGCTTGGAGCTTGAAGACTGCCAAGCTGCTTCGATATTCCTGCCAGAAGCGAACGGCTACGGAGATGACGACCATGACAATCAAAACGGTGAAACCTTTCTGCAGATTGTTGAGTTAGCAAACGTCATCTCGATTATCTTCGCCACTGAGATCAAACGCAGACAAAATACGTACCCAGTCTCCAGGAGGAATAGCAGCATTGATAATGGCCAGGGCAATTAGCAGAATATTGAAGGGGTTCGGGATGGCCTTGAGAAGGGTAATGAACCAAGAAGGAGCCGTGTGGGTTGGTAGCACATTAGGCCCCTTGATGGATCGGCGGGCATCGGCCTCTTCGTCAGTCAGTCCATCTTTGTGAGTCTGCAAATGATCGAGTACCATATCAGGTTCCATTCCTGCAAAGGCCGTCAAGATAGCCTCCGCGGAGGTGTCCGCGGCCAGCGAAGGGAGGCTAAGCCATGACATGTTGGCAGGCCATGAAGCCGTTCGGGAGAGTCCAAAGAGAGAAGCTAGTCCGCTGATTAGACCAGTCTTGCCAGCCTTGCTGGAAATGTTGGAGAGGAAGGGCATTTTGATGCTGGTCCTACGACAGGCGAAAGGGTCTTCATGCCAGTATAGATTTTTTTTTTTTTTTCCCGAAAGACAGTGTCGAAATGACCAATGTGGATTTGATCAAATGAAAGGCACTGAATGATTGTCACCAGAGGTTGACCCTATGGTGGTTGGAAAGGAGTTGGTTGGAGTTGGGATCCAACAGTCGCCGCCACGACTGCTTGAACTTGGCTCACAGTAGCCTCCAGTGTTGCGATAATAACAGCTCAACCGGGTGAGCTGTAAGCGAGCAAAGTCGTGATAGTGAAGAGTGAGAAAAGAGGACGAGGCGATCTAGTTCTAATTTCCAGAAATTGTTTGCCTTATGTAGCAGATTGGACTGATAGGGATACAATGATGGCTTTCCTTCGAGTCCCTAATAGATGTCGTCGAAGAGAAAGAGAAATCTTTGGTCGGAAAGAAAGATGTTGTTCCACAACAGTGTGCGGTGTTTATGAAAAGAAATTTCCCCCCTGTCGGCAGCCAGCCCGTGCTAGCCTTGTATCACACTCCATGACCTGATGGGTCCGGCTTAAACTAGCTAGGGTGCTGGCGAACATTAAAGTGACTCAGGCGTCCCGAGCATAGCCACGGTAGTTTTTGGCTCGTTTGCCTTATTCTAAACAGGTACATGGCCATTATCAGGCGCATTCGAGAGGGGTTTAATCGGTTGCACCAATAGGATAATGAATTGTGAAAAGACAGGGGGTAAATTAATATATATATATTCGTCGTCACTCAGTAGGGGGCGAAAAATCCGCAAATACTTCTTTCACATGTTGTTGCGCTTGGGGTACGGAGAGTACAGATCCAATGTCTCGGAGTTGCACCGTAGCCTCAGCTCGCTATCGCCATTACATGGCAACACGTGCGTTTTTTGTTGAATCGCCGGCAGCTTGCATGAGCATGCGCAGTCACCGGTCTTGGCATATTGTTTCTTACTCCGGGGCCTGGATCAAACATGATGGCCTGCAAAGAGGCAAGCATCCATTTGGTGACGGTGGATGACCTGCCCAAATGCAATCCTCAGTGGTGTATATACATACTCCGTACCGAGTACATGAAGTTATGTCACCATGTAATCGTCTTTCCCGTGTCCCGGCTAGTCTCGGGGCTGGACGATTTGATAGGTCGATATCCTTTGGACAACTTTGCACTCCGTGTGCTCGTCCCTGAAATTTTTGCGCGCCTCCTCTTCTGCTCAAAAAGGATGTCTTGGCTTCCACGACGCTAGGAATTTGGGCACGGTGGCAGTGCTGGGAGAAGCGCAACCGTACACGGGTCGAAGTCGTGCGACTTGGCTGATGCAACCAACCCAAGTCGTTCGGCTCCATTGCCCGGAGTGGGGACGGGATGCAGGTGATGATTGCGATGAGGACGATGATTGCCTAGCATATTGGCTGCAAGTGGTCCGTATCTGGCCTCGACCTCCATGGCCCTTCATGCTGCCGCCAGCCAGCCCGATTTCCAAAGGTTCCTGATTGCCGCATTGGAGGGAGAGTGGATGCAGTGGGTGAGTCAAATCTCTGGTCCAGACAACGGAATCCGCCTGTATTACGAGTCTGGTGCACTGAATTTCCTCATTTCGCAAGTGCCTTCGCCTGGCCTTTGCGCCCATGACAACCCAACACTTCCAGCCAACGTTTGTCACCGCCGGCCGCGTGCTGGGAGGCCCCGGGAATAGGGCATGATTTATGTCCACGACCTTTTGTAATTCTCCGTGTCTCCCCGACGCCGTACAAGTCGACAGGATCATAATTGCCTCAGCGCTAGCCATTATGACGGTTGGTTCAGGATTTTCCCCTGGCTTACCGCGGCAGTTGGTCAGTTCACTATCGGCATTGAGACCAGTGACGAACCAAAAGTGAAATTACATGACCCTTGGAATGGCTTACCTCCAGATTCTGACCAACAATGTGCTACATGCGGCTGGCGCCGGTAAGCATGTATAGATGGTTACACCATTGCCTTACGCTTAATTTTTCTTTAAATCCGGAGAGGCTGCTACGCCGCGTCTTATCTTTGGGTGTTGAGTGTCTCAGGGCCCTGACTAGCCACCCGACGAGGCTGTGTGGTTGAATGAACGGTTGCGGTCACTAACTGGCTCGGTCACTTTCCGTCTTTGTTGATTGTCCGATGTGAGGTTTATTTTTTTTCGAGCATCAAAAAACTATTTCTAAAAGTACCCAACGGGATAGATCGTGGCTCCAGATCTGTCGACAGCGCACAATGGTCATAACAAGAAAACGCGATTAGCCGTAGCGGGTTGTCGAGTCAAGCGTTCCAGCAGAAGCTTCAGATACGAGCACTGCCCGCTGCTAAGCAGCTACCGCGTCAAATGCATCCAATCAAGTCGATCGTCTGTGTAGAAACCGCGCTTTGGGTGCATGGCCGATCGGTTGGCGTTGCTCTGTGTGGATTTGTACGGCTCACAATTTGAGAATCGCACCAAGGTCGAGGTAGCCAGATAGAGGACAAGGTAGTTATGAACTCGATGGTTTGTCAGTTCCAACCGGCAGCTTCAAGATTGGTCGCCTCCTGTTGACCGAAACTCCCTGCTTTGTTCACAACAGTGAGCGGCGTGCGGCAGTGCGAAATAGTAACACGGATTTTGGATACTGAGCAGACCCGCTAGGCGGCTCTCAGCTTCGGACCAACTTGGATGCCGAGATTTAATAGTATGTCGAGTGCTTGCATCGCATGAACCGCATGTAGTGTTTGAGTTTGATGGTTCATGGCAGATAGTGCACGGCTTGTGCATGAGCTCACAGGCCACCCAGCGCCTGAGGCAACAGCTCTCTGTACGCTCCTTCCTCAGTTGACATCTGACATCTGACACCTGACCAGACATTGGGAAATGCCTCGTGTCCGATGACGAGCATCAGCAATACCGCCGACATCTCTCCTGGCCGCCCAAACTCTCAAGATGGCACCCTCACTGTCAGCTTCTGGAGCATTGTCAAAGGTTACCCTGAAGTTGCATGGAGACGTACACTTCAAAGTTCATCCCACGCGCAAAATTTTTTGCTACACGTCTACCCGATTTGACTCGCCCAGATTAATGACCAAATTCTACAACCCGGGTTGCAATGATTTATTCCCGCAATATTCTGCATTTCATTGAAGTTTCGCTGCCTTTAAATGTTTGTTACCACGGTACACTCTACAGAGAGCTGCAAGAGCTGCTAGTCCAAAAAGAGGCAAATGCGTTGAAAAGTTCAAGTGCTAGCAAATCAAAACATTTGAAGTCATGAACAGGGCAGCTGCAGGCCCACTTGCGTGCATGGACGTGACGTCAGCACATGCTAGCTCGTCAGTCTACTTGACGTTTCGAAACCAGCTGGCTGGCTGCGTGAATCATCACCATCCTCTTCCTTCAACACTAGTTGCTTGCAACACGCGCAATCCATCCTTCGCTTTTCGCAAACCTTCCGGGGTACGTATGCTGGAATTTTTCGTGTCCTTAGTCCTCTTGAGCTTCATTATGGCGCACATTGTACCAAATCTTTTGCTCGCCCGACTGCGTCGAATGCCCTTGACACCTGAAAACCGCGAAACGCCAGAGCCTCGACCGTCCGATAAGACCGATGCTGACGATGGAACCTACCACCCCAACCCCATTGACATTGTCGTCGTGCGCATTATGCTCACCCGCTCCGTGAAATTGCCACCTGACTTGGTTGATGCCATTTTCGACTATGCTGAATACTGGGCTCATTCTACCAACGCGATCGACTACCAGGCAGAACAACAAGAACCTCTGCGAATTTATGGTTCTTCTCGGACTGAAGATAGATTTCTGGTTAGCCACCCAGTTGCGTTCTATCATGACTGCCTTGCGGAACTAATATATCCCATCTTACTCAGCTTCGCTCTTACCCAGTAGGGTTGACAGGTATCAAAGGCCAGGACACCCTGTCCAAAGAGTTGGCCTACGATACCCAAGAGGCGACACCCCTACCCAGAGAGAAGGACTGCGATGCCAAATATTTTGCGAAATTAGCAAAATACCCAACCCCTCGACTGCTTAACCCAGTGCGCAAAGTCGTCTATAAGATTAAAAGCCATGATCAAGGGTGGGCTGGTGGAGATTACGGGGACAAGGGAACGTACAAGGCGTCATGGACTTGGTTTGAAGCTGGACTAGAAAAGTTTGATGCGGCACAAACAAGTAAGGTCCCAAATCTGTTGCCTCAATATTTATCGAACCGTTGCCAACATTTACCTGCTAGGCGATGCGCAGAGTACGCGTAATGTACCACAAGAAACGCCCAAATCAGATAGTTCCGCTCTCCCTGTGCGCGCACTCCGGGCGGTTTATCCACACATTGAGCGATTGCCAAAGAGTGACGATGAAAACAAGGAGAATGAGGACGACAACGAAAGTCAACCCGAGGCGAAATATAAATACGTACATCCTCTTGAGGGCCAGCCTGAATGGGAAATCCAGCGAAATTTGAGGGCAACAGGTGATTGGCAAGAACACGTCGTCACCTGGTCATATCTGGATGATATCAAGGCGGATTCAGATGCCGGCAAGGCGCTCGAGGATCAAGGACGTGGCCGGGCAACTGGCGATGGATCATTCGTTCGAAGCTTAGTCTTGGGCGATGTCATTACCATCTGGGGCAAGGCGAGATTTCCAGCATGGGTGAACAATGTGGATAGTGTCAAAGTTGAAGTATACTGGGCTGTTTGAGATTTGGCCATGGATTTGAGCGGACTTGATACACCAAGTAGCCTTTAATACGCATCTTTCACAAAGTATTCAAGGGTAGGCCCTATTTTATCCAAGATCAACTGCTCATACCGGTCCACACGCAAGCAGTCATGGTTGGACAGCTTCCACGTCCGTCGACTCATCAAGCCTGAAAAGAGAAGTCAAGTTTCATGAATGGCAGATACTTGAGACAGCGACTACGAAGGCCAAGATTCTCGGGGGAGATCAGACCACGGACTCTTGTGCAGAAACCTAGTCTCCCGAGACCTCGGCCGACATATCACCGGCGCCCATTCCGACAGGGTCCGGGGGAAGCCCCATTACGCCGGTTCCGAGTCCGGGAGCCTGCCGATTACTCTAGACCTCCGTGCCATTATGCCGTTGTGCCATTTCGATCCAACCCCACAATAGACTACTGATTGCGAGGCGCAAGACGGAGAGTAGAGTGTCTCGCTTCAAGCTCCTTTAGGACGCGGGGATCATCCAGTTATTTTCGACAAAGGCGCCGGGAGGAGCTGGCTCCCATCTTTTGCTCATGATTGTGTGTCGCAGGTCGTGGCCACATATCAACAGCGCGAACTCTCGCCGTGTCTACAAGTCCTCGACCATGTCTCCAGGTCGGTCGTCAATGAGTGTGCAAGCCAAATCCAGGACCCCCTCCAACACCTCAGCTCACGTTACGGGAGCAGTTTCGGCGTGGATGGATCCACAAAGAAGATTAAAGACATATTCAAGCGCATCGAATGCAGCGTGAGAGAGACAAAGAGGCTCGAAAAGCTTCGGAATAAGTTGCAGGAGGAAGTACAAAGGCTGTCGTTGCTGACGAGCCTGGCTGCGGAGTGAGAGTCCCTTCCCGTGACACCTCGTCTTGGCCACGGCGTTAGCCCTGGCTGCCATGCAAAGAAATCTGCTCGTGTCGACAACGCCATCGTGTTGGCTCGGGTCGATGAAGTTCAGCTACTGGCGTCACAGGCGCGAAGTGGCTAGGCAGGAATACTCGAGTTTCTAAAGAAGCATCGCGCCGCGAATGAGGAGCAGGAACACAAGCAGATACAAAATCTTGGTAAAGTCTGTTGCCAGCTCGACATGTAGGAGGAGGGGGGCCGCGCTATTCTGGCGGTGGCCAAGGATGCGTTCCATGGCATCATAGAGGTCAAGAAGCTTCTGGTACAGGTCTCGCAGAATGTCATTGATCTTCAGTCATAGCTTCGAATTCCATATTCATCCTCCCGATTTATCCCACCAAGGGGGTGCCTGTCATTGTAGAGGATGCCTTGGGACGGTCACTGGAGATCCCGGCTCAGTGGATAGATACTCTGGAGTGGGAGATGAGCCACGCTGAACCGGATCGATTGAGTTTTTTTTCTTTGACGGCTAGCTGATCATGACCTAGGTGCTGAATGGTCGGCTTGCAGGCTAATTTAAAGGACACAAGGGGAGGCATGAAGATCAATATGAGCATAATTTTTTTACGGCGCGGAAATCGTGGTCGGTACTTGTCCTCGTTGTTACACAGTGACCGACGCACCGGAAGATGTGAACGTTCAATGGTACGAGCATTTTTATCACCGCTGGGGCACTTCAAGAGCGTAGACTTGTGTTTACTAGTCAAACCGAGGACTGCGGTATGTGGTTCCGTATGCAGAAGCAGGTCATCAAGGCATGTGATCTGGCCACTACCATCGAGGAAGGCGACGGCGCTTCTTCTGAGACGCTTGTTGAAGGAGAACGTGACGAGCGTACCTGTCGAACCAGGATACTTCCAAAAGGTACGGCTCCTACGTCAATACGAAGTGCCACCACAACCCAATGCTCAAGACTTGAATTCCAAGCTAGCTCCGCCGCCAGCTCCGGGTACTCGGAATAATGACGCCGCAGATTCTGCGGATGTGGAGCCGACAAGATCAGAGCTTTCTGAATCGGAAGCCTCAGTTCCATCAGGAGGGTCGAAGCATCGCTCGAAGCGAGCTGATACGGGACCCTCTCCTCCAACGCTTCTGCTCGCGCCGATGCGGGTCACGAGGACGGATCTTCCCTGTGTACCACAGACGTGTTCACCTACATATACCGAGATGGCCACTCAGAGACCATAGCTAGGCAATCTCCATGTCCTCAATCCTGCCACGGCTTTCTCGGCCGCAGGAACGTCATCTTGAAGCAGCCGCCGCTTTATATCCCGTGTGGCGTATGCCCGCCAGGAATGGCTCCGCCTCCCCTACCTCTCCCTGCTAACTATTCTGCGCCACCTATATCTGAACGGCCTTTCTACCCGGTCACGCCTAGTCCGATCCCTTGCTCAGTCCCATCGGTACAGAACATGTCCTCCGCAGGCTTCAATGCCGATGTGTCCGACCTCCCCTTACCCCGAAAGTCTCGCTCTCGTGGGCCTGCTGTGAACAATAATGGTGTACGTGTTGATGGTCAAAAACAAAAGCGTCATGCCACTGCTACGACGAGGCAGGGCCGGCTTCATGAACGACTTGGGGCTGCCGGCAGCCCGCCTCGCCAGGCTACGGAGACGCAAACAGTCGTAACTGGGAAATTCACAGAGTCCAGGAGCCTCGGTGTGAGAATAACAGCCGATGGAAGAGACTCGCGGAGATGACACACACACGGATGACGGACACGGATGACGGACACGGGTGAGGGGAGCGCAACTCCCCGGGAGCAAATATATCGCGTGAACCGAGAGATGGCAGCCAGATTCGTAGGAGTTCCACCTCGAACGAACCGGAAAGGCCTGTCGAGGGAGAAGGCACAGAGGAGGAGGCAGAGCGGAGGCGACTGATGGAGCGCATGATGCCCAGGAGGCGGGCGCCAGTAGAACCTGGAAGTCAATGCCGGAGAAAGTTTGCTTATATTGATGGTGTGTATAGGTGGGAATAGGGGTTTGCATTTTTGCTCTGCCGCAGAGGAGTTAAGGGGATCTATGTTGTGCGGTTTACGCCAGGTAGTTTGTTGTGATACCCTGATTTGAAAATTTGGCAGCCAAGGATATTTTCTTGTGGGCATTTTTATACAATTGCAGTCTACTATTTGCAGATGGTACAGCAGTATTCGTGACGATGGAAGTGGACGAACTCTACGGGTATATGCCTGCTCGGAAACTACACTACAAATACTACGGAACCCTAGTAATGATACTGTATTAAGGGTTTCTCTTTACCGTATGCGCCGAACCTGGCGCGTTGTGCCTTGACATGGCACCCAAGATTCTTGTCTTGGCCTTCCAGGGCCTCTGTCACTGTGGCTTCAGCCTTCAAGACAGCTCGTCATGTAATTTGGCATATTTTTGTCTTCATGCCGTAGCATTGGCAAGTAGCTCAAGGAAAGAACACGCAGGGACATTTGCCCCAACAACGGTATACTAAGCCGGGAATGTAAACGGATTATAAGGGGGTATAATTGCTATTCGATTAGAGCGCGTTCTTTTTCGTGAAAGTTATGAGCCCAATTAGCGTAATGGTATAATTTACCGTGGTTCCACGCAGACTATCTTCCAGTTTAAGACCTACATGCGGCATATTTTAAGGGATTTTCAGCTGCCTAACGTGAATAACCCTATTAAGCCTACTACTAAGCCTAGCGTAACCAGCTATAAGCACCAGTGACGCAAAACGCTGCCAGTAGTAACCAATCACTATTTAGCTTACATTATAGCTGCGATACCATAACTTTAATTTTAACTACGGGGGTGTGTTAACGGAATATAAGGGGGTATAATTGCTATTCGATCAGCGCGTTCTTTTTCGTCATGGAGAAGGTAGACTATGCGAGCGCATTGGTGCCGTGACACGCCATAGTGTAATTATTTGTATCTGGCTAGATTGTTTACACCAATTTGCACGTGAGACTAGGTGTCAAATATTCGTTAATATCTGCTTGGTTTATGCCCCCCGTTGCAATGTGGTCACAGAGTGGCCGGCATCCCGACAGGACGCATACTTTCATCGTATATGATTAGTATCTATTCTATGAGTATTGATTTAAAAAGGCTCCTAGAATGGATATCTCCACCCATGCAACTGTTCCACTTGCAGCATGGCGAAGAAGCTTCTGATAGGGCTCAGCACTCCGTATGCTATTAGCATGCTACCATGTATATAGAGAATGTAACAGAGTAAGAAGGGAGCAGTAGAACAGGAGTCGCCGTAAGAGGCTTTGAATAACTAGGGCATCCCTTTGACCGCCGCAAGGTGTGTTTCTTGTGTCTGCTCCAGAGTGCCCTTGGGCAACTATATCCATCTCCATCTTGGCCTAAAAACGCTGCTAATAAATGTACTTGAAAGACGACTAGCAGTACCTCGATCACAATAAAACATACGTCTGGTGGGTATGCATACACCTACTTTCTTCTTAGTTCTCGTTCCGTAAGAGATTTGGCCTGCAGCTTGCCGCGCTCAAAGGAATAAAGACCAGGGGCTTCTAACGCCCTGGCCTTCTCCCGTGATTACAATTTTCTACTGACTGTACACGCCCTTGATTTGCCACGGATGGATAATCAAACAAGGGTGGAAGTTGAAGTAACATCGCTTGTGCAGAATCGTGTTGAGTGCTGATGTCCCCACTAATTTCCTGATTTGGTTATTACACCTTGACTGAAGCGGACATCTGGATTATCTCGAGATTCAGATACCAAGATACTATGCCTACTAGATTCTGAAAGAAATAATAGAAAGAAAAAACATTCCGATATACTAGAGTGAAATGCCTTGATAGAATTGAAGAGAAGTGTCATCAAACACGTCCTCAGTGTCACCGTTTGATTGGGCCACAATAGCACCAACCACCATTTTTGGCAGCAACGGAAATAGGGGTTCAATGACGCCAATTTCCGGAATCACGCCCTACATGGTGGAGCGAGACGGGGTAATCTGGGATCGCGGTGGAGAATCATGCACGGGTTTCCGCTTCGGCTGAACATGCCATCTCATATCTAATAGCTCCTAGCTCGCCCCGAGCGCCCTTGTTAGCCCCTGGCCAGAATTAGGGCTGTACAATCGTGTTGGCTATAGATCCATAATCAAATTTGACATCTAGACGAGTGCAACGCCAAGGGCAAATTGAGCCATGAAAAAAGCCCACACGAATGCTCGCCAGACGACGTCGGGAATGGGCAAGTGATCCCGCTTACGTGGACCGATCTGTACTGTGAGACATATGGCTGATGATGCTGTGCTAAGAGAATCGACTGGATTTTGACTCTAGAGAATTTGCTCGCTGTCTTGGATAGATAAGGAAAACAAACGCTGCGCAAATTGGCGTTGCATTCCACAGGGTTTGAGGCAAATTGGTGGGCTGTTGTTTTGTTGTCATCTGACTTGCGCAATGGAAATCGAGTTCCAACGGACTGAAGCAGGAAAAGACGAAGACACGAGAGCACGGAAAGCATGGCAAGATTGCTTTTGGGAAAACTAGAGATGTATTGACTTCTAGCACTAGTAGCTTCCCGAATTTTATGACAAACTATTGCAGCGCACCGTCATGAAGGCTTTATGCGAACCAAACCACCAGACTAGCTTCTCCAACCAGAAATCCACTGCCGAAAAGGGCCAAAATTAAGATGGCGACATCTCCCCGTTGCCCATCCGATGCGTATGGCTCCTTCTCTGAACAACCAAGGGTTGCATTTAGAGGTTAAGGTTGGTACAGGCCAGGTTGAGGAGACCCTGTATAAGACGTTAGAAGCTGTACTTGTGGCTGTATTTCGAAATCCACTTACGCTCTGGTCTCCAGTGCAGCAGGCAACCTGGTTGCTGCAAGCAGTGCTGATGGGGATATCGATGCCTGTGTAGTGTTAGTCGACTGGCACACTGGTGCGTATTCTCTGTTCGTCTTACCGAGCACGGTGAGGTCGAGGGGGCTGCAGTTGCCGCCCAGGAGACCATCCAGCACGGTACCAGCGCTGTTGCCCTTGTTGCAGCAGGAGATCTTCTGGTGGTTGCCACACTGGGCAGCAGCATCACCGAGGGTCTGGATGTGGTTGCCGTTGTGGTTGCCGTTGGCCTGGCCGCCGTGTCCCTTGCCGCCGTGGGGGACAGCCAGAACGGTGGCCATGGTGGCAGCAGCAACGAGGACTTTGAAGAGAGACATTGTGAAATGCGGTTTGAGTGAAAGTAAGTATGGCAAAACCAAAAAAAGGCAAATTAAGTAATTAGACTGGGGAGATGTTTGAAAGCTGAGAGAATGTTGCTGATGTGAGTGAGAGTGAGTTGATGAGTTTCACGGCGGGAAGCAAGCACTTTATAGGTTTCGTCCGACGACTTTCGTCTTTTGTTTTCTCGGGTTCAAGCCCAAGGTTTCGACCCGTCGCTTTCATCACTCTCTGCCACAAATGCAGTGGAGATTGCAGCCGCCCTGTTGTGGAACCGAGTGACGGCGTGAACCAGCCTGCGAGCCTTAACAGAACCAATGAAAAACACAAGCATCGGACCGAAATGTCGGTGGCTCTGTCAGACATTCGAACTGTTAGGCCCATCGTGATTTGCCTGCATTCCTCCGCGGCTTGTGAGATATGGAGCAAGGGCGGGCTTGAAGCTCCGCGAACAGTCATGGCCATGCCAGTAGTCGTTGTGGTAGACCCCATGGGCATCATGGAGCAGCACTCTGCGTACACTTCCCGTCTGAAACTTTGTTTTGACATCCAACAATTGCCGGTATGTACTTGTACAGAATAAGTCAAGTAAACGTCTCGTCGGCTACCAATTGGGAATCCAAGGTGGAATGTCACTGGTTCATTTGCTTGCCTCACGTGGGGCGATCTCTCGATCGACATAGTAGTCTGTCTCACTCAGCTCTACTCCCTCGTTCCTCACGAACTAGAGAGGCTCGTCAGGCGGGCCTAGCCTGTACATAACAAATAATATGTCACCATGACAAAAAAATGCAACGGCAGGGCGGACAGAAGGGGTTACCTCGACCTCCTGGCGATTAGTCAGTTTGTGGCGTGAATAGACTTCGGCGCGGACATAGGTTAGGTACTGGTATTGTTGGATTTGCCACCTTTGACGCTGAATGCGTTTACTGCCCAACAGGCCGGAATTGGAAATCGTTGACCTAAACCACCCCGACCCAGGGCTACGAATCCGTGATGTCTACTGACTGTGCCAATAAGACGGCACTGATGACCACGCGCCGCCGCCGTGACAGAGGGGGGACGGCGGCCGACTCTTGGGTAGAGCTGCGTCTGTGACGGGAGAATTAGGGCTCCCGAATACGAACAGACGCACTACAGCAAGCTCTGATAACTTGGAGGCCAGAGTGTAACCCAGCTGTTTAGCCTTGCTGGCGATCATACTACATATCGGGTGTGATTGCCGTGTCCAACTCGACTTTCCGACATCAGCGTCGTTGTCGGAAATACAAATTTCCAACGCCTCCAAGTCCAGTGTTATGTTTCACCAAGATATATACAGATTGATTCTCGAAGGAAGCGTTGAACAGCAAAATTCCCCTGAATAGTAATGGAAGCAGGAACTATAAATTAGGGTCAGGCGTTACTTGTAGAGCATGTGGAACGTCCTGAGACTCGAATCTTATCCGCATTCCCGTATTACTGTTTTCAAAGCCAAGCGTCATTGCGCCGATCATTGTATGGATGCATCTCTTGTATAGAAGCTAGTCAAAATATGGCCACGGTTGTACGAAGTAGTATGGTGCACCGGGCTTGTCATTCCCGGTGCTTGGAGTTGAGCGATGCAGGCCCTTGTAGAATATAGCGGCATGTCTATTAGCTCGCTTCTTGGACGCATTGGGGTAGCAGCGCTGCTGGGTTTGAGAGAAGAATACTGCAGGAAATACCCTGTCACAGGAAAGAGTTGCGAGAACTGCTCTTTTGCCGCTGAAGCCGAATCTTGGAGTCGGCAAGTCGTAAGAGATAAGGCGCCATGTGCTTCACATCCGCTGTAGCAATACTCAACGCTATGGCTGGTACTCTTTAGGAATGTATTGCCTCTTCTTATCATGCTAACATTGACAATTCTGAGTCAATACTAGTCTTGCAGAGCCGGAAGACGCCGACCCTCCCAAGTCTCAGACAATCGGCCTTGAAATCTACTAGTCCGCCAATTGAGGAACGGTCAACGGGAATGCTGGAGAATTTAGTTTGCCAAGATCCATTGATGATGAGAATACATTGTTTACTCATTCTTCAGCTCAATGGAAGGGTCTCACTTATGCTTTCGGTTTGTCACGGAAAGCATGAGAAATTAGGGCTACATACAATCGTATCACAAATTGATTTTATTATGGAAAAGTCCCTTTATTTACAAACGAACAATCATTTTTGATTATTAGCACTATGAGAAAAATCTGGAACTCATCGCCTGTCTGAGCATTGCTCTTGCGTATATTTGCCGTCCACTGAAATAAATAAAACTAAAGCGAAAAGAAAAAAAAAAGGAAAGAAAATGGGCATCATCATTAGCTACCCTATACTGCATTGTCAGATCCACTCGTTTTGCAGATCGTCGTCCCTAGCTGGCGGAACTAATCAAAACCAGTTCAATAGTCTCAGTCATAATCAAACAACATTGTTTGGCTGTCTCAGTCTAACTATTAAACCAAGACAGCACGCCGCGGCAGCCGCGTGCCAAGCAGAGGAGCAGGTGGTTCGCGTGTAATTGTTATGTCTGCAACACATAAGCATTGGTCTCATGACCCTGGTTTACAAGAGTCATGTCTGATCGTCCCTGTCTCGATGAGTCTGGCGATGCTGAAGAATTTGACGTAGCCAAAAATCAATGTCGTCATCTGAAGTCTATTTTGCAGTAGCAAATCTAATATTGAAGATAATTAATATTGCGTGAAAAAATCAGAATCCCTTGAATGGAGGTGTTTGCTTATGAGACGGCGACATTTACGAATTCCTTTCTCCCATTTCACTACTGGAATATGCTCTTGCTGTGGCACAGGTCATCGACACAGTATGATCTATTCCTGCTGAGGAATGCGGGCCTAATCATGGCCATCCGTTTTCGCATTTACAATCAGACTCGAGCCCCTGCATCTGGAGGCAGGAGTATAAAGCACAATTCTCCCCTCTCCAGCGCCCCCCTCCTGAGGGCCCCCATCCTTTGACATGATAATATTATTACAGCTCATTTTCTAATACTACTTCTCAGTATTCATTGACTAGATTATCGATGGCATCTAAATTCTCGACATCCACTTGATCTCTATTCCTTCAAGCTCTCTACCGAATGTCACGACGCTCATCGGGTTCATTCGTTGAGCCGTGGAGCAAAAAGATCCAGCAATGGCGGTTCTTAGCTGAATTCCAGATATCCAGAATAGAAGTATGCTTATTTGGCTCTCTCTCTATGGCACTGACACCGAACTGCTCACATAGCGGTGATTGTCTTTGGACTATCTGTCAAAGCTCAAACCAGTAACATGGCATGACTGCCTAGCATAGGTATGCTGTTTTACTCCCAAGTGGCACAAATGCTCTAGACTATTCCCGCCTTCTTAAATTTTCAAGGTAACAGTCTATAGCACACTATATTTTCCCACAGAGATATATACACTAATATGCTGTAGTATACTATGAATTAGTATAGAACGCGACAGCCAGGTACCTGATCTGGCTGTGGACTTCTTGCCTCCCATTGTATTTTGGCCAAGCAATCATTAGATGCAAGTCAAATGTACTCAATAATCTTTTACCTCGTCGGCGATTATAAATATAGGTAGGAGTATAATACTTTCCTATCGATACGCAGCGCGAGCGTCACCACAGTTATTATGTTTCGCCGTTGGGCCATGGAGCGAGAAGATCCAGACATACCGGAAACGACCGAACTCTGCCGATTTTCCCGATTCTACGCGTGCCATTATAGCTCTTAACATCCACGTTGTTCTGTCTAGACTCAACAAGACACCTTTTTGCAATAGCGTCTGGGAATTGGGTCGCCCAGATAGCGAGTATTTCTTGACCTACAATTCCCTTCCTATTCCGAGACGGCAGTGAAGCATGCAAGAGGGCCATAGTTGGATGACTCCCTAAGCAGAGTAAATGTACCGCTCGCCGTTCTTGGTTGTAACTCCCATGGTGTAGTTGCGTCGGGGTCTATATTATTATTCATATAGCAGACTAGACGTAATATTTCGCGGAATAGTAGGCTTAGAAAGCTCAACTCTTCTTAATCTCTCTATTAGCTACGAGCTTTAACTGGGAGAACTTAAGTTAATCTTTAATATTAGTTAATACTTTTTAAAGTTTTAATATTTATAAGATACTAGTAAAACGTATATAAGAAGTATACGAAATTCTTAAAAGTAATACAATAATAACCGAGAAATTAAAAAAATCTATTATAAAGCTAGCTTAAAAAATACATATTATAAGCTAGTTTATTCTTATTATAAAGGGATCTAATATATTATAATTATATAGTAGTAATAATTACAGAAAGTAATATTTCACTATATCCTTTACTCCGTCTGCCCAACGGGGTTCCCAATCATCCATCCCAGCAAAGTTAAATACTTGTCCCAATTAGCCATCCTGCTTTCAGAAAAAGTAATTGGTTGCGACTTGCGTATTTCGAGTGTCCCTTTCTGGCAGTCGAGAACACCTTGCACGATTCGGACAGTACGAAATGACGCGGAGATCAGCGTCGCCTATCATTTGCATTTTTATTAGCCAGAATATACTACACCTAGGCTGACTAGGTCGGGGTCACGTTGCCGGGATGAAACGGTGATGCTTGTACTTTAGAGCGCCATCTGCAACTAAATACGTAATGCACGTCAACTCGCTAGTCGAAAGCATATCTTCTCTGATGAGCGCGCCGTCTGCTAGAAAAGCAATGACATGGGGCTTATCTGGATCTAGGGGCGATTCGCCTATTTCAGAGATTATCTCCTCGTAGTATTGGTACCGACGAAAGATGGTCCATACGCGCCAATTTCGACTTCCTGTAGCAGAAAGCTGGCAAAGCGTCCTGCCACGTGGGATTCTGCAACACGTAATTTGATTAGCCCTGGCCTAAAGACGGAACAAGTATCGGGGTATGAAGCATACGGGAATTTCCTCCACATCGTTCGAGTCTGAAGTATGCCTGGGTTCATTTCCCCATCGCAGACGAGGTAGAAATTCACCAGTTCGAATAAATTGGCAGCTTCCCATTGGGGGCAAGCGGTCCGTTTGCCCTCGTTGTCCCCGCCATGCTCGTCGTCAGTGAAAAAGCCGTCACGCCCTAGCCACGGCTTCGTAACTGCCAGCCATTCGCCAATGTTGCTCGGAGAGATTGGGTCGATGAATTGCGCAACGCCCTTACTGAGACGCCCGGTATTGAAGTCAATGTGTAGGCACCTGATGCCCATACTCTTGAGCGCACCTGTGTCGATGTATGGTCGGGCGAGGGGGGCAAAGTTGGCCATCAGGAATTGGGAGACAAAGGCTTGACGGGCTTCTTTTGGCCTTGATTGACAAGGCTTCATTTTCGAAATAATTCGCCCTTGAGGCCTGAGTTTTGCCAGGCCGTGCGGCTGGCTTGCGGAGGCATCTTGCTGGTTTATATGACGAGTCGACCATGACCATTGACGGGCGGTCTGGGGAGGTCAACTGGTGACATAAGCCGCGGTCGCAGCGGCGCGCGTACTACCAATCGAACCACCTGGCATGTTGAGGTGTAAAAATGGGTACCCATGGGTAAAAATTTATGTAGCAGTACTATAAATTTAGGTGCATATATATGTCACAGGGAGACCCATGGGTACCCAAAACCGCAATATTTTACACCCTACCTGAGGCTGGCATACGCGCTTATAATCGCACCCGCAGTTCAGGCCGCATGGAACTAACATGGATCACAACCGTCCTTCTATCATGTCTATTGCTCACTATTGGGCCTGCAAGCTTCCCTTGCTCAGGTATCGGCCCTGCTACCTGCGACCATTAGAAATTCGCCCTAAGCGCTTGGTGGGCTGACTGTCACCTTTCACCTGGGACAACGGATTGGTCGCATTCAGTCTATAATTGGCAGAGTGATCATTCCCTTTTGCCGCCGTTCTCTCGAAACGAGGCTTAGACCAACTTTAGAAGAGATGGACTTCAAGAATACTAATAGCAAAGGGTTATAAAACGCCTTAATGCACCATGGATCGTGGAAGGCTTAGCCTACACTAAGCATCCCTTCTTTATTTTCATTGAGCGCCAATGAAACGCTTGCTTTAATATCAATAATTTTCATGCCACTTATGTTGTTTAACAATACGCATTTTCTCACAACATGTCTTTTCAGTTTCCTAAGACGGTCCATCAGTGGAGGTCTCAAGTAACAAAGTTCTCCCTCCACAATTCGTCATCTCAAAATGTGAAATGCGAGTCTGGCTCTAAGATTGCATATGAGCAGTTTCTCCTTCTGCGTACCCTCTGGAACGCTCGCCTTGACGCTGAAGAGTTCGACAAACACTGTGAAATTGAAGGATGGATTACCCCCAGGATCCTCAAAAAGGCAAAGAGCAGCTTAGAGGGGCTACAGTCTTGGAAACATTATGAGGAGTCATTCTTGCCCCCTTTCAATGCGGCCACAGGCCGTGGGACCGCACAAGGTTCCTTTGCCCTGGTCCGGTAACACCAGCAACTGTCACTCACGCAAATCGAAGCGCCAATGTATCAGCCCAAGGTCGAGTTCTCACCGAGGCGCCTCAGAAGTCATGGCCAGAAGGCCGGTCCCCCCGGACTCCTACACGTGGTCCAAGTGGTCCAGCAAAAGGCCCAGTGACATCTGACCAAGATATCAACGAGGCCATGAGCGACATGAACTTGTCAGACGATAGCCCCTTGAGTGAACTCTCTAAACACTCGCCCATATCAGGAGATGGTGCAAAAGTGTACCAAGCAATTGAGGACGAAGCAATCGTCAATACGGCCCTGGTTTTATTTCTTAACGCCCTCACGCTTCATTGCGAGGACAGCCTGGGACAATGGACTCTTCGACGGCACCCATTCATAGTGCGAAGCGCCAACACGAACGAGAAGATCTATGAAGTGAGAGTTGATGGCCTTCTGCGATTGAACAAAAGTCAACATCCGGCGGCTATTATGGAGGTCAAATCATTCCTTCGCTATGGGGATGACGGCTCGTCTGGCCCAATCCGGATGCAAGAGTCTGCCCAAATGGCGGCTTGGATCGCGGAGAATCCACCTCCATCGAAATCTAACAGCCAGAAGCACAGGCGTCTTCTTGTCTCCCAGGATCGGCATGAGATCTATTTGAACATTGCGACCTTTAGCGATGATTATGTCGACTATATTAGAGTTGAAAACCTCAAAATTAACGATAATGCATTTCTTACGATGCAAGAATATGGTCCATTCACAGTGGATAAGGTTCACAGAATGAACCAGGTAGCAAAGATATTATTAGGGGTGTCAATTCAGGGCGGTTTAAAGTAATTACTATCTTAAGATAAATTGTATTTTAGACTCTCTCTAAAGTGTTTAAAAATAATATCTTGTCAACCGAAATCTAGATAACAAGGCCAGCTATCAACTAGCTCGCCACACAGCGGGCTTCCAACAAGCCTAGCACTGAAAACCCCTGTATTTTAGGGGCTATAGGGGCTCTATATTCCGTGTTTAGCGACATCTGGAGGGTTGTAAAGGGTTACGGGGGCTCTATATCTCGTGTTACAGCGAGTATTATAGGGGGTTATAAAGCATTATCTTTTAAGTTATAACGTTCAAGCGACAAGTGAGTATACAGATCCGGGCTCGTCGCACTGACGCCACCACCCAACCGCGGTGGGAGCAACTGGCTGGCATTTCTAACATGATGGGACTATTAGTTGTGCTGCACCATAGGATAGAATGGCTCTGGTTGCTGGATGGTCAGCCTCTACTATATCCTGTGATCCCGTACATCATGGGTGCGTCGTGCGCGACCTCTAACCACCAGCCTGCGTTGCGAGACGTAAACGTACTTGCGTCAGCATCTTTAGCCCTTTGTAATATTCTACAATCTGCACTGCGTTCTACGTGATTGGTCTTGGATCATCCTACTCCGCCAGCCGAGTACCGCCCCGAAGCTTCAGGGAACACAATTGTTCCCACATTATTTCCACGCCCAACAGGGTACTATGTCCCGTTTTCTCCAGAGTCCCCTCGTAGTCTGCCGAAGGAAGGATATAGCACTGGAGGAAGGGCGCAGCAAAGGACTCATCGTTGGTGCGTGTTGATCATACGAAGAGCAATCATGGCCGACATTCGCCTTAGCCGTGTAACTCTGCCAGACAGATGGCTGTTCATTGAAAGAACTATCCTGACAGCCCCGTAAATCCTCCACTCGGCAGTTGAATGTATTCTCTCTGTGCGAATCATAGGAAAGAGGCCCTTGTTCTGTTGTACGTGAAGTTCTAACCGAAACTGAACAACCGATCCAAGCGTTTATCGTTGTCTTCTTGCCCTTTGCACAGCTTTCCGGAAATACCGGCATTGATCAGCAATCGCTGTTTCGTCTTCCGCAGACAAATAAAACTATATTAAATATAGGCCTACTAAATTAGAGCTTTTCACAGCTTCAATATTTATCATTTCGATTAGTATTACTTCCTAGTACTTGATCTGCAATGCCCCAACGAAATATCGAGCCATTGGGAATCTTACTGACAAAAATAGGACTTAAACTGCTCGCTGCTCTCTCTGAGCCCAAGAGACTAACATAGAGTACGTCCATTCGATCCGAGCCGCATGTAACACGGGACGCGGATTTTGCCGTGGTACCTTCTGCCATAGCCGTGGCTACACCATACATATCACAGCCACAAGCACAAAAAGCTCATCACAAGAAGATGCGGCGTATCGCAAAGTGCCGTACTTCCGCTATTACTGATTTCACCCCCCGTGGGGAAAAAGGCCTCCCACTGCCTTCCCATACAGGGAAAACTTTCTACATGGCGCGGAGACGGGCGACGCGTAATGGACATGGAACAACTGGCACCGAGGCGAGAAGATGGACAGGAATTTTGCGGCGCCATTACAGCTGAAGGCCCCCGAGGAGGTCCGCGCTCAGAGGGATAATCATATATTGTAAACCAAGTCCAACACGGGCCGGCTTGCAACACTCTTTTGTGGTGCCTGGCGCATTGGTCCGCAAGCTCTTGGATTCGAGTAATATTGCTAGACCAGTGTGTCGAACCCCCATGTTTTATTTATTGCATTCAGCTGAGCACGGCCAAAGACTGACTCGCGTTAACGATATCAGATTGGCCGCTCCTGCTTCCTCTTCCCGAGTACATATAGGGCTGAGGCATCAGGGATGGCTGTGGTAAAACACTTCACAACACAGCGGCGAGACGTGTCAACGTTGGCTATACACCCGGTACCAGACAGGCATAGCTCGACGTCGCACAATATCAGTTTCAGCGAACGCTGTCAGGTCAATGCGACATTGGATGGGAATGGGATTCGCCGCCAATTGACGGTTTTGCCTCTCTCAGCCGCAGTGTGAGCTGTTCCTTCAGCCGCGTATTACCTGGCGGCATTTTTTCTAGGCAGCAGAGCCGAAAACCTTCCCTTTTTAGAGATTGCCCAATCAAGAATCCATTGGCCCAAGAACGAAAACGCACGCCAGCCGCAGCTTCGCTCCCGGTCATAACCATAGGAGTGAGTTATAACGGTGGCGTCAACTGCAATTCAACCAGAGGTTTAGAACTCTTGAGTGAGAGTGAGAGCGAAGGGAAAGGAAAAATGAATCTTGTGTGCTTCTATATTCCGGGCTTTTCTCAGCCATTTTGAATTAACTAGCTTCAAAACCCTCCCGCGTTCAATAACACTTTGTTTTGTCTCCGTCCATATACCAGCCTCAGTTCAGGGACTCTGACCAGTGCCTCCGTCAACTGATCCGCTTCGATTATGGACAAGAACACCGCGGATCGTGGCCCTGCTGTGTTTGCCGTCACGACTGTGACCTTCGTCTTTTCGTCCTTCTTCGTCAGGGCACGCATCATTTGCCGGTACGGCATTGTTCGTAATATCGGCTCTGACGCCGAGATTGTGATGCTGGCCTGGCCTATTGCCTTTTCCTCTCATCTATAGTTGATCTTGGCTTCGCCAACGGCCTGTGGACGCATGACGATGATATTTCAGACTATAACAGGGTCACTCTAAGACGCCGTGGATACGTGTTCCCTATTTTATATGTTGAAGCATTAAATGCTTCCGCTAGGGTTAAAATCCAGTATCCCAACATAGGAGGCCGTGCGACTCCTATCGCTAATATGCATGGTACTTCCAGAACCCTGCTCTGATGACAACCAACCAGCGTCTTTGCCCTTTATCCGCGCGTCGAAAAAGGAGACTCAGACATTTCTACGGCATGCCTCATTAGGCAAGCTTCTGGTTGTTAATCTTGCCGATTTTCTTCTCACGGCTATAAACGTTTATCTCTGCAGCCCTGTCCGAGCTGGATGGACGATTGGCGTTGAGAATGCTATCTGTATAACTCTCCTGACGGAGCTTATATGCGCCGGCACCGGTGAATATCATCAATGACCTAGCGATTGGCATTATAACAATCCCTATCCTCGCCCACCTGCAACGACCATCTCGGCAGAAGATGATCCTTGTCGTTATCTTGGCGCTCGATTCACATCTACTACCTGCAGATGGCCATAGCTGATGCTCCAACATTCGCCTACGAACTTTGGCGACCAGACCGACTTCGGCTGGTATGCGTCCCTGTCCCTGATGTGGAGCGTCGTAGAAGTCAACGTCGGCATAACGCTGTATGTGTCCCTATCCTCAAACCACAAATTGTCCTCAAGGTCCTCGGGCGGGTTGCACGATTCGGCTAGAACACGAATTTGGGATTATTTAAAAATTCGTGTCATCTCTCGACGCCAGCGTCCTGAAGCCAGAAGTCGGGTACGATACCTACCTTCGAGAACGGAGCAAGCGGTAGCCTTTCTACCGCGACGGCTGAGCCGAAGCGTATGCTCGCTGTCAATTCCATTGAGTCGTTTATATTCTTCGCCGTAGCTTCAGCCTTCTTTCTTCATTTGGGTTGTATTATACAGCCTCGTTGACACCTCAAACAGTACGATTGCGGCCATGAACCATATGACTCTGTCCAAAGCCTAGGCCTAACGAGTACATATTTTGGAAGCGGTCACTTCTTTGGCCCTTTCTGTTTGTAGGCCAGTGGACTCTCTGTGGAAGCAAAAACAACCGCTCAAGGAGCGACACGGATCACCCCTGGAGTATTGGTGGCTTCAAGCTGGTGTTCATCGTCGGGTTATGTATCTATGGTATAGGTACCATCATTTTCTTGCCTTCTGCCATCATCAACTCGTACAGCGGGTTCCTACTTGACAGTTTCATCGTTGGATTTGGACTTTTTGTGCTGAAATCGGTGCCAACTCCTTCATGGTCCTGTGCAGCGCGCTCCAGTACGGCGAGACCCGGCTTCTGCTTACTCATAGCCTCGCTGTGAATTGCATTCCGGTCGCTACCAAAGGGGTCACGTAGCCGATGATATGGGAGACGACGGCTGAGTCAAACAGTGAGTGAAGATCTAGACTCCGGGGCCAGCCATATAGCCAATGCCATGTCTGTATTTCATTACAGCATCGACGTAAATTACTATAGTAATGGTAGCTCATGTATCCGAAACACCATGTCGGTAATATGGGCAAATAACCGCAGCTGCGCAAACCACTGCTTTGACATGGATGAAACCTGCGAAAAATGACGCTTTTCCTAGTAATACGGTGAATCGCGGCCTCTGTACCTTGTGTGTACTTTGCGTGTTCGTCCCACGTTCTCTTTGTTGTCTCTTTGTTGTCGTCGAGCGCCATGCCAGCATCGATGACATACGTATAATTATAAAGTCTGGTCCGTCAAATGTGGAGCACAGCCAACGTCGCAACTCACAAACTCACACTTCACTCTCACAGACTACCGCCTCTTGATGATGAAAATCTGGAGCAGCGCCACCGTTACCCTTAGAAAACACTGGCGTCTCAATCTGGCCCCAAGAAAACCACCCGCAAGATCGATCGGCTCCCCGCAAGCCAAGAGCATGTCTACAATACACGTCCTGGAAAACGTGCCCGTTCACCTCCCCGCGGGTTTGAGCAAGGAGCAGTTGTTGTCCTTTAGACCATTCGACGTGAGGCCTCCCCTTTTCTAATCCATCGCAATGTCAAACTCTACGAGCAGCAGTCGCTGACAACCTGGCAGCAATGGACAGAGACTCTCAACAAGTCGCTCACCCGGCAATCCGGCCCAGGCCACCCCTTCCACAGGGACCCGTACAGTCTGCGCTCCATCACCGTCCAGTCCTTTGATCTCTGGGACAATGGACGCATCGGCTTCATGAAGGTGTCCGCATCGGTGCGCAACTCTGCCGGCGAGAAGCTGCCGGCCAGCGCGTTCCTCCGCGGGCCCAGCGTCGCCATGCTGGTGATGCTCATACCGGACGACGTTGCGCCAGACTCGGACGAGCGCTACGTCGTGCTCACGGTGCAGCCGCGCGTGCCGGCGGGCAGCTTGAGCTTCGTCGAGCTCCCCGCCGGCATGGTCGACGACGCGGGGAGCTTCAAGGGCGCCGCGGCAAAGGAGATTGAGGAAGAGCTGGGCATCACCATCCACGAGAACGACCTGGTGTGTCTCAACGACTTGGCGGCAGAGGCGGCGGGTCAGAACAAGGACGACGACGAGGAGCATCTTCCCACGGCCATGTTCCCCAGCGCGGGCGGCTGTGACGAGCACATCACGATATTCAGCTGCGAGCGGAGGATTCCCCGATCGCAGCTGAGCGAGTGGAACGGGCGGCTGACGGGGCTGCGATCAGAGGGGGAGAAGATCACGCTGAAGCTTGTTCCCATGAAGGATCTTTGGAAGGAAGGCGCTCGGGATGCAAAGTGTCTGGGTGCGCTGGCTCTATGGGAGGCACTGGAGCGAGAGAAGAAGCTGAAACACACAAAGCAGTAGCAGGAAAACTAGTCACGTCTCTCTATAATCTAGTTCTATCGTCACACACACAAGTCCACCAAGTCTAACGAGACGTGAGCTCTCATCATGGTGTTCACAGCGCCAACTTCTTGGCCAGCAAAACTCCCTCGGCCAAGGTCCCGACCCGCGCGTCAATAGCGCACCCTTGCTTTTCCAGCGTCTTGCATTCATCCCACAAGTCGGCCAGCCTGACGGTAAACACCTCGATGAACTCGCCGTCCTCGAGCTGCGGCTTGGGGTTCTGGTTCTCCGCCAGACTCATGTCCACGCTCATGTGGACCATTCGCAAGTTGGTATTGCAGAAGCCCGGGTCATTGTACATGACGGGCGACGTCTCCGTGGGCACGCCGACGTAGCCTGTTTCTTCACGTAGTTCCCGCACAGCAGCCTGTTCTGCCGACTCACCCGCATCGACGAGACCGGCGGGCACCTCGACCGTGACCATGCCTATTGGAGGGCGGTATTGTTTCTGGAGAATGATTTCTTTGCCGGTAGGTTTGTCGAGGATGGCCACTATGCCGACGCCGTCGATTTCCGTGTTGGCAGGGCGTGTGCTTCGCTCGGCGGATTCCCAGGTTCGAGGGGTGCCGTTGGCATCTCGGTAGTTGATTCTAAACAAGAAATAGGTTAGCCGGATTGCGTGAATGGCTGCATGGGGCATGTTCCTTTTTTTTCCCGGCCGTCGTACTTGACCAACTTGATCCATCGTGCCTCGTTGTCAGGCTGCGGGCGCGCTGGTGAGTCGGCGTTCACAAATTAGAGGTCGTTTCAGGGTAATCGCCGTACCAGAGGGCCCGTGGATAGAATTTTGGCATTTGCGGCAGACATGGCTGGTTTCGGGGGGCTGACTACAGCTCGTGAGATGCTTCAGATGGTGGCGTCTGGAGCAAGATCAGGCACCGTTGAAATGTCGTGACGATGACCATGGACCAAGCAAGGTACCCCGCCATCCCACCACAGTCCATGAATGACCCCATGTGCTCATGACGGAGTTGCGAAGGCAAAGCCCATGCTTGCAAGGCATTATCGACCAGTGACGAGGGCCCGATACATGATGACCGGCCGCGGATTCCAAACTTTTGCACTCGCTGATTCGGTTTGCGATGCGCGTTCGTGCTCGCCAAACATTGCAAGTGCTTGAAGCGCGTCGCCTTCATTGCTGGTCGCACTACGGTAAGACGCCAGTCTGCACATGTGGCGCTTTCAGGACTGGTTCTCACGGGGCAGGAAACACTGGAATGGCTTCCAGTGCAACGTATTTGACATGATGATTTATATGTCTTTGTTCATTGTGTAGATGTTGGGCTTGAAGCTCCCCTAAACGCACCCTGTCCATGGAACCCTCACAACCAGCCTACTACCCTTTTGAGCACGACGGCGGCACATCATGACTTGACGTCCTCCAACATCAAAGTTGAGACTGAGCTTAGAGATGTCATATGACAAGTTGGGAGAGAAAAATGTGGGAAACAGAATTGACAAACGTGGTGCGCTCAGATTTACTTGCCTTGAGATGCGATGCACTCTATGGTCGTCGCAGTGAGCTTCATCACTCCGAAACGTAACTACGCAAATTTCTTGAATTAAAATTATAATGGCACAGTAATGCACTCAAGAAAAAAAATCGAATAAAACGAATCAAATTCCTATGCAGTCCATGTTGAGTATCGAATGACTAACGACAAAAAAAATGTAAAAAGAGTTTCGACAGGAATCGAACTCTGAGGGTTCCAAAGATTGATGCAACGGAGTATGTTTGGCCATTCCACGGTAATCTCTGGTAAAAGGCAAGAAATTAGTGCGTTTGGAAGGTCCAACTCCACCAAACTGCATCTTAAATTAATTTATCAACCCTTCTATGCATCGGGGCTCCGCTCCCCTCCGAAGACGCTGACCAATTATAAACCTTCCGCCCCGCCTGCCCTAAACTGCAAAGGCAAATCTCGTTGACATGCTTCGAGGCTTCAACCAACAAGCTGAATCTTCCCACGAGTCCCGACAACACATGGAACGAGGCTGAGCTGTCTGCCCCCAATGCTGCGACACGACGGACTGCAATCCTCCCCGGACGCTGACCGGCCCCTCGGTCCAGCAATCGGCATATGGCATCTATTGCCGTTCACCAAAAGGGCTGCTGCACCCTTTGCCACCAGGTAAACCCTCATAAACCCTTACCGTGAGAACGGACCGTGTTTGACCAATTCGGCAGGTGGGCTTGAGAAGCTCACTGACTGACACCGACGTCTCCGACTGGTCGCCTATTTACCCTTTTTGGGCCGTTGACCCGACGGTTACTCTATTGCCGCGCCTGTGCTTCGTCCTTTGACCTGGGGCTGACGGCCGGCTGTGAAACGTGATGCCGCGGGCGGTTGGTACTACCTGTTTAGGGCCGTTTCGAGTGACGCCACCGGCATGGCTTGCATATAAGCGTGCTCGTACTTGATGTATTTTGTTGTGCTAAACATAGCCGCTGCAGCGTCTTTCCTTTGGGTCATGCCGCACACTGTATCAAGGACCGGACTTGTGGTGTGTGTTATGTATTCGTATCTCATAACACGTATCTTCCACTATGTGCTATGATTCAATAGAGCCTAGGCCCCTGTCAGGGATCAACAAAGCCGCAAGGCTAGCTAGGCTATGGTCTTTCGGCCAGGCGTCACCACATTTACCCCTGTCAGCCTCAATCAATAAACCATCGTCGCGGAGCAAACACCAATGCTAATCTGATACACATCAATGAAGGAGTAACTCCGCAGCATAGCCACCACGCGTTGACATCCTCAATACGAGAACTGACAATCGTCTGGCTTGTCTTTCGGCCAAGCTCGCGTACTGCGTCAACCTCTCCGAGGCGCTACACCTTCCACAGTCGAAAGCTAGTTAGATGGAACTGTAGATTCATGGGTAAGCAAGCCACATAGAATACGTCGCTGGTTCCATGCTCGAAGACGCGTCATTGCTCTGCATCACTCAAAACATTCCATGTATATGAGAGAACATTAAGAGTTCTTCGATCGTAGTCTGTGCCCTCAAATAGCCAGCTGAAGCAGCTCAGCTGTTGAGGACCGTCTACTCCAATATTGGTGTAAGTGGCAGCGTAGGCAGAACAGTTGCAGGTTGGGGCCACGAGAGTTGGGCGGACTGCGTCCTATCTCCTGAGGGATTTCATGACGTGGCATACTCCTTTTTATTTTAGCTCCATCACGTTTGTCTTGGAGAGAGCCTGGTTCCCGCCTGGTGCAATGCTTCGTATCGACTAGTTATTTCCCTCATAGATTGTATCTCGACCATGGGCTAAAGTTGCTTCTTGATGGGAAACACCGCTACCATGTAGCTTACTGCGGGGAATTTGCGTGTAAGGGCCGCGAGGCATGCTATTTTTCAGAGGAACTCATTCACGCCATGGCCGAGTTTCGCGCGTTCGTGCTGGCATTGGCTTGTTGGTGCAAAGGTGCTTGGACATGGGCAAGACTATTCCAGTTGCAGAGACACGAGACAAATGTAGAGAAAATGACATCGACGCTGTCTTTGTAATACCATTAGTTGTAAGGTCGATTTAGAACCACAGAGACGTGCCAGTCAGTGGCTGTTCATGTCGTATCCGGTATAGTACGCTGGAAAATGCTGCCATGTAGGTGAACTCGCCAAAAAGCACGCTTCACCTTGGTAGGACCGCATATTCATTTTGTGAGTTGGATTGCTATCCCAACCGCCAGCAACAACTTGCGCTTGGAGTCCACAACGACTGTCGCTGCGACCCTCATCGTGATGTCGCCTCGTATTATTCCATAGTCCACTTCTGACATGCATTCCGTTCTGTAAACCGTCGAGTTTGGCCGTCGGGGTATCCACACCATAGGCGGGAATCGCGCACTTGTCGACGTGATGGAAGATGTTGGTGCTCGCAGTCTCTGGTGTATGACAGGTAATAGAAGAGGACTTGTAGAGGGCTGTCGGACTGCCGATATCGATGCCATCCAGGGTGGTAGGTAGTGAATGGTTACCTTTGGCCATTACGGCGTCGCAACGTTGAAGTTGGGTTGTCATACTAGGGAAGTCGAAGTGTGGAATGAGATAGCGATACATGTCGTTGGATGAATAGTCTGTTGAGCTATCGTAGTCGAATCCACCTCCTTCTGGAACAGAGCCCGAAGATGAGCCTGGAGGTGAAAACCCCGCTCCTGAGGAGGTAGTAAGAGTGCTCTTGAGCCTCGCTACCTCCTCCTCAAGAAGTCGGTTTCGTCGGAGGAGCTCTTGATAGACCCTGTTAGACCCTAACTGACCCCGCTTCTCCTCTAGTTCTTGCTCCAGTCGAGCAATTCTTTCCTTGACTCTCCTGCGGTTAGCTCTCTGAGCTTCACGATCGTGAGCCCGCTTGTGCTCGAGCTGCAACGGGGATAGGGTTTCTGTTTCAACCCAAAATGAGCGGTACAAGTCAGTTGTGTTCAAGCAGAGGGACCAAAGAAAGTTCTGGTAGTGGACTTACTCCTTGATCTGGTCATGTTAATGTTCACTTGCTCAGGAGTGCTCTGCCTTAAAGCGGAGGACATAATAATATGAGAAAGTGTTGATGATTCAAGACGATGCTAGTTAGCATAGCAAGCGAGGAAGGGGTATAGCATCAGTATCCACGTTGGCGTCTCTTTTATCCAAGAAGTCAATGCCTGGGCTTATGTATGCCTCGTTCACGTTGAGTTGGGAACATTAGGGAGGCCGGAGAAGGGAAGCTGGCGTAAAGTGGTTCGGGGTCTTTCCGCCACTCATCCTTGGATGGTCACCTTGGATGGTCACCGTCATTTCTGACCAAAACACTGCCTCCATGGTATGCAGATGGGGAGGCATCCACAGCATCACAAACAGGTATTCCTGCTTGTGCCACTCCGAATACGTCGACATGACTGTTGTGAGCCCTACCGTTCCGGTACTTCTGCCTCTGAATAGGGAAAGACTGAGCGCCCCAACAGCAACTCATCATCCATGGCGCACGGCATCACTGGTAGCACGACATGGCCTGCGTCTTCCCACCAAAGGGCTGAGTACTTTGTCGGGTAGATTCACCTCTTGCCCAACAGGTGGAGGGTTACATCTGGGCTTGCTCTTCAACCTCACCTTGCCGGATTGCAATCAAATCTGGATAGACCCGCGAGGAACCAAAGAGCTCGTAAAAAACAAAGGCGAAGCAAAGGCAAGGATAAGGTACCTCTGGTGACAACGCACTGACAATGTGGCTGTCGCGTCACCCCTCTGGCAGGCTTCCATCTCCTGCCTGTCCTGAAATAGAAGCTCAAACATGGTGAAGGTGAAGTGACAAAGGCAAACCCCCCTTCCCTCCCGCCCGGGGCCCAACATTGACCAGCGTTAGCCACCTGTTACCAGTAAGGCTGCAAGGGGAGCGATATGCTGCCGTGGGGGAGGCCAAGGTGGTAAGCGTGTCAGGACAAGCTCAATTTCCAGCACACATACTCGGTGCGTTGGATAACCCTTTCAGGTGCGAGAAAAAGCGCAAGGAATTTGTCCTATCCGAGACGCCCGAACCAAATTCTACATTCATCAAGTCGAAGTCGACATTGAGATCAAGACAATCAGGAGAGCATACAAGGAACCACTTGACCACGACGATCGCCATACCCCCGTGCAAATCTTAGGGCGGGATGCAGCTAAAGTCTGGGTGATCAATGATATATCTCTTCATGGTGGACCAGACCCTCCTCCTCCACTCCACGGCGTTGGGGTCGCTCCTGACCCTTGCCATCACAGACAACAAGTACCAAGCTCCAGAGACCTGTTCGCGCTTAATCGCGTTTACCCTGGCTTCGTTTCTCAGGCTTCAGCTACAACATGCCCTGGTCTTCATACCTACCGGCACGGGCAGGGGCGGGAATTTTACCCCTACAACTGCTCCGGACTCCGGACTCTGTAGTACGAGTCAAGGTGCTACCCAACCACCCTCTCTGCTCCTCCATGTCTGCAGCAGCGACTTGGATGAAGCCCGTTGAAGGTTTCTCGTGGGGAAAACGGTGGGGTTCCACATGGAACGCTGAAGTGTCCGTCACTCCGTCACTTTGCCTGACCTTTCTGTACTTGCAATCCGTGCATTGTTTTGACTCGCGGTGAGAGACGGCCTAGCTTCTTGTTTTGTTTGTCTCCGAGCCTTTTGCTTCAGCTGAATGTCCATTCCATGTGGCGGTTGCGACAAGCCTCATTGTCAGGTTCAAGGCGTTCCATCTCCGCCTCGTCCTTTCGCTCATCAAAATGGCCAGTTGGATCATTCACCCTTTCTTTCAAGACTGGCGGGTGTGGTTTTGATTGATCAAGGTTGACCAGGTGACCACTCACTCAAAAGAGCCACCTTTCAGAGTCTCACACAATGCACAGCTCTCATGGTAATGGTACACGACAGGAAGCTAGCTGGCCGACTTTCTTCTCACCGCATGGATTGGCATCTAAGGCACAATTATCCAAGAGATGATTGGATAGAATGTGTTTTGGAGAAAAGAAACGGCTCGGTGGCCGAGGGCATCGTGCTTTGTTGTGGTGAGCATTTGGCTTGCATTCAACATACCAAACTGTGCCCGTTCCGCCAGTTTCGGAGGGCGCCGAGCCCTATCCTCGCGAACTTGAGATGCATCAATACTTCATTATCCAGACAGGGCATCCACCTCGAGCTAGGTCACTTTCCCCATGCCTGCAGCCCGGGACTTGCCTGCCGTCATGGGTAGTACGCAACTCGGTACAGTTCAGACAACATGGGTTGGCGGGGATAGGCGTTAGCACGTTAACGTCTCCTAGTGAAAGAAAGACTTCGCCGTCGGACGATGCCATAGTAGATTCCTAGATGCATGCGGTTGGCGGATTGGCTGTCTCAAACACGCAGACATCCCTCGTCTGGTATGTGGGCAGCGGGATTGAATCCATCTCGTAACAACTAGACCACTGGCAAAGAACCGCCTCAAATCCCGCGTTCATGAACCAAGAATCATCTTTGGCCTCTTGTCGGGGACGCAGCCTGAGATCCCCGAGCAAATAGCAGAATTGCCTGGTCTACTCAGTGCATGGCACCCGCCGCAACCAGAACTCATGGCGGGTACGGTAGGACTGTTCATTTCCCTCTCCTCCCCTTCATTTCGTCATGCAAAGATGATTTGCATGATCTTAATTCCTGCACAACGTGATAGCCAAGTTGGCGCAAACGGTCGCTAAAATCGTAGGCGAACGGCGACCATGACCCTTGATGGCCAACATTTACCGACGGGTGCTGAACTCTGGCAGTCATCATATCCGACGAGTCGGTGTTGCCGACCCGGACATCGCCTGGCCTTCCTTCACCTGGCAGCGGAACGGGTTGAACCGCCAGTCCCGCCTTGCGAGAGAAGCAAGGAACGGCGAAAATGCCAGAGCAGGCATTGGCTTGGTCGTGTCGGAGAATTATTTACGTCAAAGAATAGGTGTCAAGTGTCAGATTGCCCGTGCATCGCAGGTGTTCGACGTCAGATCGTCAGAGTTCGTCGCTGCCAACGTAGGCAACGCGGTGAAAAAGTCGGCTCGGTTATCTGCATGCCTAATGTTGTGTTTGCTTGAGGTGGATATCTTCCAAAAACGGCTTGATCGTACCTGCCCATTTCTCAACGGTCAAGTTTCAATCATCTTGCACCTTGCGCCGGTAATTCGGAGCCGCCAGACAAGGAAGGACTGGCCTGCTCAGGTCGAGGCAGGAGCAACGTGGGGCGGCACTCTCGGTATCGAGTACAGGGTCGAAGCAAAGCGCATCTCATCTCGTCTTGCACCACCACCACAGACATGCCAACTGCACGTTGACGTTGCTTAATATCGGCAACGTCCGCGTACCACAGCGTTAAGCCTCGGGCATAAACCACGGACTGGGGCTCCGGTTCAGGGTTTTCCCAATGTCCATTTTCTCCTCAGGGCCCATCCATCTGATGAAGACCACACTTTCGATGTCGTTCATCGTTTAATCGAGATGTACCAAAGATGGAGATCTAGGCTGCAGTGATACCGCCACCCACGAGGTGGCCATGGCGCTATTTCGGCGCCGACGACCTTGGTAGACAACTAGGGTCCAGGGAGGATGGGAATCATGGGATGACCAACAGCACGTTTTGTCGGACGTTGCATCTTTGGCAGCGACCCTGCCTATGCGATGTTGCGTCAAAAGTAAGCTTTCAGCACCCAGCTTTTCAGCCACCATCTCCACTTTCTGACACGCATAGTAGATCGTTAGATGCAACTGCCTTCCAAGGTTGTTAGTTGATGTCGTCGGATGTACTCGGCACACACCAAAGGAAAAACTCCGGTGATATCGAGTTAGATGCACTGTTGCTGTGCTCTCGACACACCCAAGCACCCTTTAGTCCTTCCAACGAAAGCACCTTTCTTCTATTGGCCAATTACCGGACTTACAAGATGGATCTGAAAGAGGTATGTGAGAGACTTCTAGACAGCCTGCGGCCACGCCGATCACCTACCCATGTCTCGGCTCACTGTCGTTGGGTAGTACAATAGCCCAGCATACGAACGAGCGAATACACACCTGTGCCTGAATCGGGTTCCGCCATTCGGTAATGTCTTTTGTTCAGCTCGACGAGGAACAGGCGTTCGCTGAGGCGGGCCTGGGCCAGCAACAGGGCCAAGGGTTTAGCAGGTCGTGTTACCCATCAATTGTTTTAGAGCCTTTCCCATCATGCGTGCTCAGTCCACACCATGTTTATTCCTGGTATGGCCGATGTGCCCGGACCGGAGGTTCACCTAGCGACGGTTTCGGCGTCGGGCAGATGATTGAATACAGAAAAAAAAAAGAACAATGAATAATACATGAAGTCATCGTCTATATACATGACTCGTTGTATGCCTTTTTTTTTATTTCCGTTATTAGTAGAGCTTAGGCGCAACGATGCATCTAGGACATCCAACAAGCCTCACGAAGCCGGGGAACCCTGAGTATCCTTTTATTGGATCCAATTAGTTAATTCTGTTCCAAAGACCGAGCATTTATTGGGAACCAGGAGCCAAATATGTCAGAACCACCGCCACTAGAAGATATGCTGCAACCAGAAATTGGAGAAAGCTCTAGGAGAACTCGTTGGTGCACTAAGATGCCCTCCCTTTTACACAGATTAAGTTTCATCTTTCCTAACCCACGATATCCGTAATTTAGGCAATCGATCTGTTTCTGGCATGACAGTGGCCCAGCGTGAGCGCAAGAGGGCAAATGACCGCAGGAGCCAAAGAGCCAGTCGCGCAAGGACCAGACAGCATATTCAGCATCTAGAAAGAGAACTAGAGAGTCTCAGAAATATACGTCCTGAGGATGGCGGGAATGAAAGCGCTGTCATTCAAGAGCTGATTAGACGTAACCAAGAATTAGAGATAGAGCTAATACGGCTTCGCTCAACGAGCGTATCCCCCCTTCCTGCTAATTCCAACTTTGGTGGGATCCCTGTCGCCGGCAGAGTAAATGCCCCAAACCCAGCAGACCCTCTAAATACCGAGGCATCGTCAACATATTTGTCTGAAGGCATACCGCCTGTTGATGACAGAAATCCGATGGCATCTTTGATGACCCTTTCCTCATCCTCGGTGGCGGATGACTTTGGTGAAGCTTCCGGGACGAGTCAAAATCTTGTCAACTATACAATGCCTAATCAATATACAAGAACTGGTCTCTCAAGGAGCCCACCAAACTCGTCTATGATCACTACTCAGTACCGCGAGTACCGCGAGGAAAGCGGTACAGGTATAAGAAGACAAGAGTTGCAATACCCTGCACAAACAAATATGACGCCTTTTGCGGCAAGTACATCTACAGCGACCTCTCAAGTTGACATGCAACCTTTCGCTAGGGAATCTGGGTCTGGTTACAGGACGGATGAATATGAGAGCGAAGGACAAGGGCCTGTACAGCCACTGAGTTGGGATCACTGGCAAGTGGATAAGCCTGGCGGCGAGACAGAATAACTGTGAATACAACTTAGAATCAATACCAGTCAACACCTCAAAGTTGGTTTACTATGGCCTTGTTTGCCCAAGTGGTCGTTGGTCGTGACTTGAACTCGTCCTTGGGCACTCAAAGTCCTGTAAAGATGAGTATCATATGTCATCTATTGCATAATACACAGGTTCTCGGTAATACACAACCACAAAACTCATTCTCTTTGCTTGAGAATAGACAAGAATCCCCAAAGTTTCCCTTGGGAAACGCTTTCCTCAGCCGATCTGCGTTTGTGCCGTCATGGCTGTACGAGGCTGCAGGTTCCTATTCTCTCCACAGGGCTATGAGCCCCTTTCCGGGGGAGGTCCCCCTGTTATGAAACTATTGGCTCTTCTACCGACGAGGGTTCTGGTGGCGATAGTTGTACCAACCAATACAAGCTGGTACTCACACTCATCCCTGAATGATACCAAGATACCTTACCTCCTGCAGCCTTAACATAAGCATCCACACTCCTCGGACATGTTTTTACATGCCGTCTTTGTCCGATTGGGGAAATAGCGCAATTCAGGTGAGAAAAGGCCTATGCAGTCGATTTGTGACTGCTCGAAGCCCTGTCGGGCTGACAGTCGAGTCTGACGCCTCATCGTACGCAACTCCCCGCACTGTTAACGATTGGCGACGTCTAAAGAAAGGATTTCTGTCTCAGCTGTTTGCCATAGCGTGCTGTTTGTGAGATTGGCGGGAATTCCATGAGTATCTTTGGCCGCTTCAACAGCCAACGAGGCAATCTAGCGGGGAGGGCGCGAGATCCCTGACATCAGGTGCTTGACATTTCAGAGGACGATCGTATAGGACTCATTAAAGTCTTGGAATCAAGTTCGCCATTGAATTTGACACGAATAGCCGTAGAATTAGTGCGTCGCTAATTCGAGCCTCTATGAAGGCATGTTTGACAAGTTCTGTCGCGCCAAAAGATGTGTAAAGGGGCAAAAGAACTTATGTCGTACTAGTTGAGTTATTAAAGCATCCGATACAAGCATCGACGAGTCGGCAGCATAGATCTCACAGCAGGAAATCATGAGGCAGAATACAACCTTAAACAGGGGCATCCGTTACACCCGTCTACTTTTTACAACATATTGGGCGAATTGGCGCCATCGTAGAGTTGTTCGGTTTCTTCTGCTCTATGTACTGTTACCCGTGGCGTAGTTAGTAATTTTTCCAACAAGCATCGTCACAAACGATTAGTGGCTTGAACTTTGAGTCAATGAGCGGAAAGATCGAGCAATAGAGGCTCTTGGCCTAGTATCCATAATATCCGGTGTACAAGTGCACTTTCTTGGACCTCTTTCTCTCTCTTTCTCTCTATGGCCCTGAAACTCGATTTGAAAGTACAGAAGACTCGTCAAAAACCGAGCTCATACGCCTTGCACTAGTTGCCAATTACGGCGTGCACTTGGTGCCAGCCACTCCTAGACAAGCGGTTTCTTCAATCTTTCGTTGCAGAGAGCAATTCTCGCCATTGTGTACCTAGCCTACTGCACACGGCTCTATAAGACTTTGGTAAATTTGCCCGTGACTTACACTGGGGAGAGAGATGACGGCGGCATAGATCCCCCCTTGCAAAGGAGAGAGTGTCTCCCCAATCAATCCAGCCATTTCAGTGCTCTTCTCGAGCGAATTGAAAAAGGTGAGAGGGTTGATTGCCACACTATGAATTTCGAGGTTGTCAGTGCCTATGAGTCTTTTGAACTCCAACTCTTTCAGTAGCGCCTGAGTGGTTATCACGGTATTACTGGAGCAGTTCCTCGAACTTCTCATAGAGTCTGCACCTTAATGGCTCATAAGCAGTACTGATAGTCTTCAAAATTCCTCTTGTAGCGTCTTCAACGGTGACTCGCTGAACCATGTCGCATATTACCTCGTATACAACTCCCAGAACGTTTCGTTCTGCTGCGGCAGCAATATTCCGCCAAGCTTACACTGCTCAGCGAAAGGCTCAGAAATGACGGAAGGGTTGAAAGTTCCCGGGGGTTCAGGACCTTTGCTTCGCTTCATAAGTTTTTCCACCTCGTCGACATAGGCGGAACGGTAGACCCAAGACCTTCCATTTTTCGAGTATGTCGGTGGAGAATCGACGATGAGTCGTTGTTGGCCTGGTACTCGCATCTTTCGCTCCATAGCTACCAATCGTGACACATCCAACCTTCAACATGGGTATATTCCTCTTCCTTCGCACCACGAAATTCATTCGCTGAGACACAGCTACGCATCGCATACCATATTAACACATAACTGTGAGAGGGGAGCTACTCCCCAGTTGCTGCGCTAGAAACACTCTGTCTCAGCAAGCAGTCCTGTTGGTGTGTATGAAGGGTTTGACCCTTCTGCATCTATAAAGAAATTTATCATCACCACCTTCGTACAATTT
Organism: Metarhizium acridum; assembly: GCF_019434415.1. Lineage (NCBI taxonomy): Eukaryota > Fungi > Ascomycota > Sordariomycetes > Hypocreales > Clavicipitaceae > Metarhizium > Metarhizium acridum. Next base: position 86,612 of record NW_027094045.1, on the reverse strand, counting down.
TAATCATTCAGAACTACATCACATCAAAGACCAGACGCAATGGGCCCAGTGACGTTGCAGTCAGAAGACCACCGAGACGTGCTCGACATCATCGACAAACTACGGGCCCAAGGTATTGACACACATTTTAAGTTTCCTGAAATTATTGTTTGTGGAGACCAGTCTTCTGGGAGAAGCCCTGTTCTTGAGGCTATTTCTGGTATAAAGTTCCCAACCGGGAAACAACTTTGAAGTCGATTCGCGACAGAGTTACTGTTTCGTCGATAAGACACATCCGCGGTCAAATTGTCTATAATTCCCGGGCCTGAAAGTTGGGTCGATTCCAGAAAAGAAACGCCTCGGTCAGTTTACCGTTGAACTCGATGCGGCCGACCCTGATATGGAGCTTGCTATTGGGAAAGCTAAGGAGGTAATGGGCCTCTCCGAAGTAAAGGCTTTTAGCACCGATATTCTTCGCGTGGAGCTGTGTGGGCCAACCCAGTCTCATCTCACCATGGTTGACCTGCCTGGGCTGTTACACGCTGGAAACCAAGATCAGTCAGTCAAAGATGCGGCGATAGTCAGATAGATGGTCCACGGTTACATGATGTGGCCCTGATGCATCATTTTAGCCATCATCTCGCTGAGAGCCCTTTTGATCTTCAACAAGTCACCAAAATAACCTGGGGGTTTGATCCAAGAGGTTATCGGACGCTAGGTGTTATAACAAAACCAGGCGCGTCAGAAGCTGGGTCCGAAAGAGAGGCGGCGTTTAGAAAGCTAACTAAAAACAAGGACATCGTGTGTCCACTCAGCTGGTATGTCCTAAAAAATAGGGATTATAAGATGAGAAATGCCACCTCTGCTGAGCGTGATGAGGCCGAGGAGAGATTTTTCAAGACAGGAATCTGGGCCACTATGAATCCGGAACAACTAGGTGTCAAGTCGTTGAAATCTCGGCTGAATAACGTCTTGAAGAATCAGACGTTAAATAGCTCCCTAGTCTCCTTCAGACTGTGGAATGTGAAATCTCCGCCTCGAAAAGTAAGCTCCAGAGCTGTGGAACACCACGTACCACTCTCAAGGGACAACACAGATATCTAGTCCAAGTAAGCCGACAGTTCTCCAGGCTTATGAAATCGGCTGTTGATGGGGACTTTCATGATCAGCTGGTTGGCGGATTTGGATCGGATGTTGGCTTCCTAAGACACCTACGGGCTCGCGTGCAGGACGCTTTGACTGATTTCGAGGAGGAACACGATTGGTAGCTATGGAGCGAACTGGGCAGCGGACTTGTCCTTGGTTGATTTTGTCCAGCTCTGGGATTGGGTGCTCTTTTACGATTGGTCGACATGATTTGGTTGACCGAAGTCGTTTGGCAGCCTGTTTCAAGCCGCTTGCCTGACGGAAGCCGTTTTAATGTTGCTTAATGGAAGCCATCAAGTTCAATTGATTCTGATCCACAGGCTCCATAACAGACAGCGATGACTGTGTTTGTACTCCGTACTCGACAGCTGAATGCAAACAAACAAGATGAGCCAATCAGGATGTTGGGGGATGAAGAGGGCTCGAGGCTTTCTTGCAAGGTTTTCCCACGTGGTAGCGCAGCGTTTGATACCAACACATTTGATGCAGAAGAAAAAAAAGACCAGGTCTAAACACTGGCTGCCCATGTTTGTTAGCTACATCAAAAATAGCAAAGACTTCATCAATCGTCATAGTATGTTGTGGTTATGAAGCAACAATGTCACCTCCCTCTTCAATAAAGGTCTCGTTATGAACGTTGTGAACATGTCCAGTTAGGACTTTCTCTGTGAATCAACCCAAATAAATAAACAAGTTAATAAACAAAGAATATATCAAGATGCTATGGTTCATCTTCTCGTCAAGTTTTAGCATCGGATTTCAACTATCTACAATCGATTCCAGAATGTAGATACAACTCACTTGGTCAATCTGTTCAAGAGCTCTTCTACTCTCATTGCAGCCCAAAATTTGCTCCTCTTCGAACTTCCGACCCATCAATTGAACGCAAACCGGGGCACCGTCATATGTGTCTGCGTTGTCTTTGCCATGATGGTGTTAGCAAGAACCATCACACCCATAACGATGAAACTGAACTACTCACACGCTCTCCAATTGATTTCGTCTTTGGGGGTCAAAGGCTTAAAGTCACCACGAGCTACATCCATATCCTTGTCTGCTTTGGTGACTGGAAGCACTGCGCTGGAGAAGTCAAGTAGGTTTACGAACTCTGTGTAGCCTGTGCAAGTGATGAGACTCGAAAACGCGCAGTGCATCTATGCAAGTACTGACCGTAATGATAATACTCACCAGGAACGACGGCCGCATGTGGAGCGACGGGCAAAATTACGGCATCGACGGCTCGTCCAGTTCCCGTTTGCGTGATGGTCGAAGCCCAGTACTTTAGATATCTTGCTACATACGCCTCGTGCTTCAAAACGATGTCGAGAAGCTCAAGAGTTGGAACAGGGTCTTTTGGCCCGTTTCCAAAGCGTTCCGAAACCTGGGGAATCACAGATTCATGCAAAATGTTCAACTGGCGCCAAACATCGTCGCCGCCGTCAGTATCCAGAATGATGTCCTTTTTCAATAATTAACCATCATCGTCGGCCAAGAAGTGAAGTTGTTCCACATGCAAGGCCAAAGCTGCTTCATGCGACGATGGCTCCCACTCAATAACCTGTTCGATATTGGAATCTTTGGTAATGCACAGAACAAGGATACGTACTGTGTGACCGGAATTTTGAACAGCATCAGCAACTATTTCAATTCCTCTTGCAATTGGAGGATGAGGCTGCACCATCCTGTCATTACGTAGGACTGCAAAGCAGAGCTTGCCACGTATAGACTCCTTTTCTGCTCGCCAAGGCATAGGCACGACGGATAGGTCACGTAACCAAGGCTCTGTTGAAAACAGAGATGTCATTATGAGCTTCAAGCCCAGCAATGACGTCGACATGAAACCGATTGCAGATGGGCAAATACTTTGGCCGGGAGACTACCAGCATGCTCGTTAGCAACAGTTTGCTTCCAGGAGTGCGGGTTCTCATGGACTCACAGAATTTGCGACTGTTCGATAAGGAGAAGCGCCCCCAGGATGGCTTGATAGAGCACGTTCCACAAAATGCGGCCGGAATGCGAACAGATCCGCCTATTCCATACAATAGTAGTCAGAGACATTCTTGCAAACCCAATAGGGGGGTATTGGCCGGAATATGCTTGCCAATATCAGTGCCGACTCCGACATTGCTTGCCCTCGCCGCCACTTGAGCCACCGCACGATAACAGCTGGTTCACAGGATTCATTGTACGGCCGATGAGATTATTGACCGTCTCACCCAGGACGAGAGTCTGTGGACAGCTAGTCTTGAGCCAAGTTAGTAGGCATATAGAGGGAAAGTAAAAACTAGGGATTCCAGACAGAAGAAGAGCCGATTTGATGTTGTCATCGCAGAATAGGGTCCGGCGAGCTCCCCACCTGAACAATGCTCATATGGCCCATGCATGACCTGCGCTGCGTTGAATGCATGCATGCATCCATCACGCCCCTTGCCCTGGGACTCGAATTCCTCAAGTATGCATCTTCTGGTCCATTCTCGCAACATGCTATACTAGAATATACTGTAATTTGTTAGCGTTTGGTAAAGGTAAATACAAGTTGCCAAGGCTGTAGCTAACGGCCGTGAAGTCTTGTGGTGTGGTGGACAAGCTTTGTGGCAGTTGGACGTGTGCAAGTTCGTCTGTGATTGAGTTGAACGTGCCTAGCCGGACAACACACAATAATCGCCCCTCAAAAGTCATGAAACGAATTAATAGCCATTCAAATCTTCTCAAGTACACTACCAGCTCCAAATACTCGGAATGCCTGGTTACAAAACATTCCATGTGCGTACATCGCGTAATCGCCACTCCAAATTACCTACCCTATACAAAACTCTCCAGCACCGCCACACTAGGCAGCCCCCACATCGCACCCACATGACATCGTGTCACCGACGTCAACCAACCCACACCCGATGATCCTCCATAACCACCTATGAACTTCTCTCCCTCCCGTCTACCACGTAGAACCACAACATCTCCAAACCATCATTTATTCGTCGCTTCCACCTCCCACGCGCCCATCACCGCATCGTAAACCACCAAATAGGCTCAAACCGCCGTCATGGCCACTCACACCAAGTACCAGCCCGCGCCGCAGCAAGACCCCGACGACTACACGCAAGCGCCACCCGCCTACGCAGAGGGCTCCTCATCGCGCGACGAAAGCCAAGGTCTCTTCGGACCACCTCGCAGCAGCGAAGACAACCTGCCCGATGACTTCAAAGTCCGTTCCCCCCCCCCCCAAACTTCCCTCTCCGGCATACACACTAACGCCGTCTAGTTTGGAGGCTCCGTGGCCGAAGCAACCGTCGACATCCGCAACCAGTTCGTCCGCAAGGTATACACCATCCTGACGGTGCAGCTGGCCGCCACCGCAGCCGTCAGCGCCCTCACCTTCTTCAGCGATGCCTACCGGACATGGATCCAGTCCCACCCCGGCGTCGTCTGGGTGTCTGTACGTACAAAGCCTTCCGCGCCCCTCTCCTGAAGGAAAACATCCCCAACTAACAAACCAAACCGCACAGCTCATCGGTGCCCTGGTCTTCATGGGCCTCACGTACTGGAAGCGCAAGTCCTACCCTACAAACCTGCTCTTCCTCTCGCTCTTCACCCTGGCCGAAGCGTACTCCATCTCCGTCATCGTCTCCTTCTACAAGACGTCCATCGTTCTCAACGCCGTCATCCTAACGGCCAGCATTTTCGTCTTCCTCACGCTCTTTGCATGCCAGACCAAATACGACTTTACCTCATGGATGCCCTACCTGTTCGGCGCTCTCTGGGCCTTGGTCCTATTCGGCTTCATGGCCATGTTCTTCCCGTATAATTCTACCGCTGAGCTCATCAACGGAGGCGTCGCTGCCCTTATTTTCAGTGGCTACATCCTTGTCGATACGCAGCTTGTCATGCGCCATCATCATGTTGAGGAGGAGATTGCTGCCGCTATCAGCTTGTATTTGGACATTATCAACTTGTTCCTTGCCATTTTGCGCATTTTGAATAGCCAGTCCAACAACTAGATTGGTCTCAAGTCGCCAAATGAGAAACCATAACGGAGCTATGAGGAGAACCAGATTGAGAAGTTGTTGCCCTTTGAGCTAGTGGTACAAGCCCCATGGGCGAGCGGAGGGCCATTGATTGGTTCGGAACGAGTAACTGAATTCAGATTGGGTTTGGCGCTTGTTAGTCATTTGCTTTCTTAGGTTTATTTTCCTTGACAAAATTTCTTTCCGCGGATGTAGTTTATGCCGCCCAGGGTAGTGGATATAGTCCCTAGAATTAACCACTCATCTCATGCCTTATTGATTCCACCCCAAAAAGCCTTGTGAACGTGAATATGTATGTAATATAAATTGTAAAATTGTAAAAAGGATTCGATATTTGCATTAGAAGCTCACTAAGAGAACTAAAGAACAGAACAAATGGAAAAATTAGCTGGGCGACACGGTACCAAGGCTAGGCTACAAACAAATGGGTTACCAATACAGCTAAAAGGGGATATCATAACCGCAAATGCCGGCCATATACCCGAGAATGTCGACCGCACATCATGTCCTTCTTGCCCATCCACCTCCACCGCAGTGCTAATTGCATCGGTTGCTTGCCATTGCCGTTCCCGCTCGCGACCCCGATCATCAAGAAACCACTGCCTAGTCGCAAGTACAAGGGGGTTATTTGTGTAAATCTGTACTCACCATACTTCCACTACTGTCTCACTCCATTCTTAAATTGGTTCCTCCTGTCGTCTCAATCATAGCCAGCCTTTTATATTGAAATGCGAATAAGCATAGTGGCGTGGTGTAGAACAAGAGATAAATCGAATTTATGTTGCATTGCGAGTCCCGGGGAAGTACCCTGCTGCTTCTGCTTTTTCGTCGTGACAGAGATGAAAAAGAAAAAAAAAAAAAACCAACGCCGACATAGATAAATAGACCAACGTCGCATGTCTTCCTTTTTATTCTCAGGGTATCGCAGAAAGGCCTAGCGTATCGCTGGACAAGACTTAGGCTTCGTTGTCGCCGTTGGCCTCGGTAGGCCCGCTCACAGAAGTAGCAGAGGCTTCCCTTGCCATACGGGCCTCGATTTCGCGAAGCTGCGACTCACGAGCCAAAAGCTCCTGTCGCTTCTCGTTAATTTCGCGCTGGACCTTGAGCTCGATTTCACGCAGTTTCTCCTCTTCCCTTCGAAGCTGCTCTTCCTTGAGACGAACAGACTGTGAGGCAAGATCCTCAGGGTTCATGGAACTATCGATGCTGTGTTGAGTGTTAGCAGAATAGACCTCGGCGCCGTTTCAACGTACGATGAAACACTTACTTTCCGGCAGCACCGTCTACACTCTTGGACAGCTTCTCGGTACGATAGTTCTCGTACAAGAAGTCGTGGGTAATTTCCTTGAGGTCAGCCAGATGGCTGTGAAGGAGAGCGGATCGAATAGCGAGGAAGTCAGAGTGGCGAGGGTTGTCAACCTCGACTACACCCCAAGGGTACTGACGAGCGCGAACCTTGCGGCCACCAATCTCAACAACATCCTCAGAGCCGACAATGGCGAAGGGCATAAGACCTCGGAGCTCAGCGTTTTCCTCGACCGTGTCTTCGTCGTCCTCCTCGATATCGTAGGGGAAGTTATAGACAGGGATACGGTAGTGCTCGATATCCTCCATAACAAGTTTTTTGGACTCAGCCAGTTCGGCGGGGGTCAGAGAATCAGCACGGCCAATGACGGGAATGACGTTGCATCGGGGGGCAAGGCGCTTCATGAGCTCAATGTCGAGTTCTCGTAGACTGGCAGCGGGTTAGGAAGGCCCGAATATTGATAAGGCGGTTTCTTTTTGGCGTGTGGGACTTACCCATGGCCCGTGGGAGTGATGAAGTAGAGCATAGCGTGGACACGGTTGTCTCTGAATCGGGGGTTACGCTTGATACGTGACTCCTCGGCCAAGATGTCATCGTATTGTCTCTCAAGGTATCCAACAATCTCTGAGAAACTATTACAAAGTGAGCAGACTGGTATTTCCATGCGCGGTTGCGCCTGTTTCCGTATACGGGGCCCTACCTAGCTTCGTTGTCGATCTGGTCACCAAACCCAGGGGTATCGACAATCGTCAGAGAAATACGGGTACCCTCTTCGTCGAGCTCGAGCTCTGCATCACCATGTGCTGTCAGTAAAGCAATGTTCGACTCATTCGTTCTCACAAGGTAGTTCAAAAGACTACGTACCGACGGTGACGGGCTTAATCTTGACACCATCCTCAACGTGAGCATCGGTGGGATCGTCGGCATTCTTATGCGTGAGCACATCCTTGTTGCAGAGTGTGTTGACGAAGGTGGTTCGGCCTGGAGGAAGCAATGTCAGTTATTGCTCATATGATTGACACGGGTCGCCGCATTACGCAGGTGACTTGGTATAGCTGAGCGGGAGGGGGGACGAAGTGTGACTTACCAGTTCCAGAGGCACCGCAGACCATCAAGCAGAACTGAATACCCTTCTTGACATTCTTCTTCCTCCGGATCATCTTCTATAAATATCGAGACAAGTCAGCATATCCCATCTTTGCAGTTTGCACCGTATCTAGAATAATCTCTCAACGCTGTCGTGACACAATTGTTGGCGAGTCGACAAGTTTGCTAGTTGGGGGATATGCGTCCAGGAGGGTGGGTGTGGGCGGTGGGAAGCTGTGAGGCACGTACAGTGGCGGCGGACGACATTTTGGCTGGAGTCGAGGCGTTGAGAATTGGGAGTTAAAGAAGACCGACGGCGAGGAGATGCGTCAGTTGTACGAGACGACAAGACGAAAACGATGGCGCTGCGTGGGAGATGCAGTTGTGAGCAGCTCGCTAGGATGAAGACGAGAAGTCGGGGAGAGATAACTTGCGGACTAGAGCAGGTGGTGCGCCGCATCCTACAGGCCACCAGTGCTGGCCAGGGGGAGTGGGAGGAGCCACTTGCGGACTCGAGCAGATCAATGGCCCGATTAGCAGGCACGAGCACTGGGCAGACATGGACAGCGCCAGGCACTTCGGGGCCACTGGAAAGGGGAACCAGGGGTCTAGTCGATTGGTGGGCTCCAGATGTCAAAGTGGGGCCCCCTAGGACACGGCTGCCAATGGAGATCGCTGGCGTGTAGTGGGCATTGGGAGGCACGCGGGTTGCAAAAAAGGCCGCACACCTGTGTGTGTGGTTGTGGGTGCGGGGTGTGCGGCCTTTTTTGCAACCCGCGTGGGAGGCTAATTTCATCTCGACTGCTCATCATATCAACGCTGAGATGATATGAACATTGAAGCAGCTGGTCCACGCCGAGGCACACGGCTAATACACTTATTTCCGCCTCAGCCATTGCCATGAGAATCAATACTGAGAGCGGAATTTTATTTATCTATTAATTTGTCTTTTGTCTCCGTGAAATTTCTCCTGCGCAGTTGCTGGCGGCCAGGAAAAAAGGCGGTGGGCAGCTCTTGGTCAATTCTGCCGGCTAGTCGAAAGCCCTTCAGGGGCAGAACGTGCTGCGTACCTCATCACCAGAATCATGCTGTCAGGTACCTACGGCGAATGCTCCTGGCAGCCAAGTGACGAGCTCTTCTGCTCAGGGCCCAAGGGACCGACCCCTCCCCGCTCTGGTTAATCTGCGCTCGAAGCAAACAGCCCATTTCATGATGTTGAAGACAGGGGGCTTCCAATTCGTCTGCCTTCATCACCTGAACACCGGCATTAAAACCAGAACTCAGCCAAATGCATTTCATCCTCAACCCCTGGACCTCATCGTGGCCGTTGCAGTCAACAGTTAACCGCCATCTCGTTGCTTCACGGGCCGTGCGCATGCGACGCCCTCATTAGGCATAACCGAGAATTCGCGGGCCATCCCAAGGGACTGGTTCTGGATGATCTTTGTCACATACGGGGCATAAGACCCGGCATTTTTGGGCGACAATTTTCGATCCAACGTTTCGAAGAAGCTCACGGTTGCCAATCAATCGCTCTGCCTAGAGTCTCTTTTTAGCATTGCCCATCCATTTATCATTGTTGGCATCGACACTACAAAATGCATACCACCGCTGTGATGGCAACGGCTTCAGCCACAAACAAACGCGCATGTGTGACAGGCTCCCTAAGTTCTGCTTACGAGCCTGTCTGTGATACGTAATACTACTGGGACAAAATTTCCGCACATTTGTATGGGAAAGCGATGAGAACACACACGAAAGGACCAATTCCCCCGAATAATCCCTCCAAATCCGACGAAACACCAATATCCTCTTTCAAGTAGCTACTTTACGTCTATGGGGCGTGTGGAAGTTCCGACAGGTTGGGATGATTCTTATTGACCACATCCAGTTAGTCATATGGCCAGAGTCGTGAGAGACCATTTTACCTACCGTCTGTCCCAGAGAGTTGACCCTTCCATCTCGGCAACATATTTTCTAGGCGCAGCATCAAGCTCATTGAAAACCGGCTGCCAGACATTATCCTGGAAAACATGCTATTTGGAAGGGTCCGATGGCAGTTCTCCAGGGCCGGTTCCGTATCCTGCAAAGATTCTAACACTTGGTTGTAGTTGCAGTCGTCTTTGTCCCCGTCGTTGAAGGCAAAGAAAACACAGAGCCCCGAGGACAATCGCGAGAGCAGCAAGGCACCCTATTACGATCCCGACTATTGCTCCCGTTAACAGCCCCGAGTTTATTTGGGTAGCGCTGGAACCGGCCGTCGGGGTAACGGAACGAGTAGCTCTCGCGGAAGTCGTCGCAGTCGCAAGAAGGTTGGATTCCTTCCAGCGAATCTGAATTGGCTACGCGATCTGCCACCAGTAGTCGCCTCCGTAGCTCGTAGCTGTATATGTATATTGCGACAAAGATCTTTGGTCATATATGTTGTTATCGACAGTCACAACCTGTGTCCCCGATACGAGACCACTGTTGCAGCCGTCGTACACAATACCGTATCCTTCCGATTGGGTCTCCCGCGCAGGGCAAACATAGTCTGCGCAAGTGTTTCTATCAATTTCCAGTTCAGGGGTTGGATTACTTGTGACTCAGTACTCGGACAGCAGAAGGCGATGTTTTCTCCGCCTGATGAAGAAAGCGCATACGGAGGCGGCGGCGGAGCGCAGTAATGACAGTTCGAAGGGCAATGGAGTTCGGGCGAGTAGTAACTTGTCATCCATGCGAATTGCTGGGAATATATATTGCCAGACGGGCAGCATGAACTTGTCGCATACCCTATAGACCCGCGTATAAGCAAAATGCCGAGTTTGCTGATTTGGGGGAATTTCGAACATGCCTGCGGTATTGTATGTTCAAGGAAAGCCTAAGCCTTCGGCCTGGAATTCACGATGGTCTGTGTAGCAGTTTTGAGGAAAGGCAGTGTGGCTGTGATGGGACCGAGGTCAGTCGAGGTCGAGGAAGGCGGAGGTGAGCTGTATATCGCCGCCATGGTTGGGCGTTACCGTCATGCAAGAGCAAAACCTGCAGTACATCGTATCCTTAGGTACGACCCCATGGCAAGGACGGCTGATCATTTTCGGTCTCCTCAACGGCTGGGGTATTGGCCTTGTTTGTTTGTGTGTGTGCGTGTGGTAGCTTCAGGAGCTGAAGTGACCCGGCTGATCGGCATCACTATTGATTTAAGCTGCCTTCGTAGTATCCCAGGCCCCGGTGCCTCGACGATGGATTGGCGTTTTCGCGCCTTCAGGCGTTGCTGAGACTTGTTTGCTAGCAAGTTGGGTTACAGGGTCAAGCAAGCGGACTAGATATGTATGCAGCGCTGGTCGTGGGAAGTACGAAGAGAAAAGGTAAGACGTCGGTTGATCATTGAATGGGGGCGCGCCTTTGCCATAACCTGGTCTCGTCTCTAGGTGCCGAGGAATTCAGCATGCCAGTCACAATTTGCTTATTACAAATACATCAACCATAAACCAACTTGGCCTGGGTACCTAGGTACTCTCTTGCGCGGTACGGTGTAGCCTTTGAAGATTTCAATCGTGGAATCACGCTTTTGTCTATAATGTTTGGGCATCCTCATCGCCTCAGAGGTATCAATGCACAAAACCAAGGCACTGCAATTTCGAATTCCCACCCTGATGAAGTCTGTGATTTCCACATTTTCCTTACCCTTTCTTTTGTTTCATTATCCCGCCCTCTTTTACTGGCGCATATGATGAGAAAACACTAAATTTGCAGCACAATTCACAAGCTCCTCGCCCTTCTAGGAGCCTTACCTTGATACCTTGCCCCTGGAGACTAGCGGCCACGATTATTAGCTCGGCGGTGTACTCCGTATTAGTGGGGTAATCAGCGGTATGGCCCTTGTCACTTTTCGGCCGACAGAGTGAGAAGAACTTCCAGAAATCTTGGGATTATTGCACTTCGGTCCGTTGAAAAAGCCGCAAGCACCACGGCATAAGAACATGTCGCATCAACAATTGTTGTCCAGCCCATCTACAAACAATGTGTTACCCGCTCCTTCCCCAAACAAGTCTTGGCTTTAGCTAAACTAGGCTGGTTTTGGAACTGTGTTGGACGAAGGACCACTGACTGCCTAGATGCCCAGACAACTGCCCAGGTGGGTAGTATAGTAGTAACTAGTACATACATACTAGTACCTGGGTACTGTCAAGTCATGCGTGACGGAGACCCCCACAGCCGACTAAGTCACCAGCTTTCGGTGCGACATCTGGAACCAGTCGACATCTTCGCTTTATTTGGCTCAGCTGCCTGCTCCTCATCGTCGCCATCTCATCACCACAGGGGCTGCGAACTCGAGATTCGAGATTCACAACTCACATCTATATCTACATACCGGCGCGGGCGCGGTCCCCTGCCCACCTGCTGAGAGGTGCTCTGGCGGACTCTGGGAAACTGTGGCATCCCGGAAATAACTCTGAAGAGCCAGCATTGCCTCCCAATCGGTACGCTGGCAGCACGACTGCTCATTGCTGCTGTTGCGCGGCGCCTGCAACTCTTTGATATCTCTAACCTAAGGGCCGGCGCCGATATGACTCCTTCTATTTCTCAGTAGTCCTTTGCTTCTGTTCACGCAGCTCATGTTCCTGCTTTTTTGACTCTGTTTCTCATCGGCATTTTGTCTCACATACTACCCACGCCACACCAGCATGAATGTGCGGCCTCCTATCGAGGCGTCGAATCCGACGGCCGTTTTATCTGTCGCATTTAATAATGATAGCAGCTGCTTTGCTGTTGGTCTTGAATCTGGAATTTGCAGTATGTTTCACGGAATTTTTGGTCATAGTGTTTGTGCTAACCTGCTCAGTCTTTCACACAAAGTCATGTTTACTAAAAGCATCAAGAGGTACTCTTTTCCAAGGAATTTACCTATTTTTCATACGACTAGCTAACATGCCATTAGATTTCAACGCCGGGATTGGCCTTGTTCAGATGATGGGCATGACCAACTATTTGGCTCTCGTCGGTGGTGGCAGGTCTCCCAAATTTGCCATGAACAAGGTCAGTCAAGGTGAAGCACGCTTGAAAATATGCCTGCTGACACCTGAACCGCAGGCTATTATATGGGATGACATGAAAGGAAGAGTAGCACTCGAAATTTCAGCCCTCAGCTCCGTCCGTGGAGTCCAGCTAGGTCGTGAGCGCATTGTGGTCGTTCTACAAAACAGCATTCGCGTCTACTCGTTTTCCAAACCCCCGAACCTACTTCATGTCTATGAAACAGCGGATAACATTCTCGGCCTCTGTTCCTTGTCCAGCAAGACACTCGCCTTTCCAGGACGGACTCCTGGCCAGATTCAACTTATCGAGCTTGCTACAGGCAACGTTAGCATCATTCCGGCTCACTCATCAGCCCTCAAGGCCATCCAGTTAAGTCCCAACGGAGAGCTGTTGGCTACTGCAAGTGAGACGGGAACTCTTATCCGTGTCTACTCCACAGCAAATTGCGCCAAGGTCGCAGAGCTTCGAAGGGGGATTGACCCCGCAACCATATTCTCCTTGGCTTTCTCGCCATCCGGAGCCATGCTTGCCTGCACATCGGACAAATCAACTCTGCACATATTTGATATCCCGAATACAAAGAGGCAATCAATACAGAGAAGCCAGCAGCTCGGTTCATCCGACGCCGAGCCTGGAAAATGGGGCATCCTGGGCAAGTTGCCGCTCATGCCCCGCGTATTTTCAGACGTATACTCATTCGCTTCTGCGCCGTTTGAAGCTGGTGACGAAACTATGATCGGGGGCATCCCCTTCTCCGAAGGAACGGTCCTGGGAACGATGCGTCCCGCGAAGGGCATCATTGGCTGGATTAGCGAAGATAGTCTTGCGGTTGTGGGTGCCGGCAAGGATGCTCGATGGGAAAAATTCGTCTTGGTAGATGGCGAGAGTGGGAAACGGTTGTGCGTGAGAGAGGGTTGGAAACGATATTTGGGAAATACGTGATTTCCTGTAGGTAGCCACAATGTTTGGGGCTACAAGATACTATTGCATACAATGGGACGTTGGGCGTTATCAGTTGGATCTAGGCGGCGTAGGTCTCGAATACCATCACTACTTTTGGTCTTTCACATTTCCAATACGCAAATTAAGTGCTATTGTGGTATCAATTTTCATGACGTCTTGGCGAACGGCTTCTGCTCCGCCTCCGCCTCCGCTCATCGTCCCTGCGGCGTTTTGTTCGTTCTTGTGATCTGTCCCGATCATGTTTTGGCCGATCGCGTTCTCTATCCCTCCGCCGCTCTCCTTCATCACCATTGCGATCCCGCCTGTCCCTTCTCTTGTGCCCGTCATCATCATGGTCTCTACGGCGCCGCCTCTCTCTGTCCCTCGAGTCGTCTCTTTGCCGTTTCGACTCCCTCTCTCTACTCCTTTCTCTGTGTCGCCTATCTTTCCCTTCCGGAGACTCATCCCTCCTGCTGTGTCTGTGTCTATGCTTATCCCCATGTCTCTCCTTCCTGTCCGCCTTCCTCCTGGCCTCCTCAACCTCTCGCTTCTTCTCTTCCACCAAAAAACCCTTCATCGGATCATCATCATCATGGTCCCTCATTAAAATCGCCAACTCCCTTTCTTCTGGCAATATTGGCCTAGTCACTTCTTCCTCGCTCTCCTCGTCTTCATCCTTGAGTTTGCCTTCCCTCCGCATCATGGCTTCCCAGCTAACATTGAACTCTTCGGGGTCCTCGTCATCCCGGGCCTTGTATCGCGCATGGTCAACACTGATCATTCGTCCGCCAATGTCGGCGCCGCCCAGGTTATCTACCGCCAGGTCTGTGCTGCGCTGGTCTTCGTACTTGAGCCATCCGAAGCCTTTGGATTTACCCGTCTCCTTGTCCCGCGCGAGCTTCAGAAAGACGGGCTCGCCGAATTGGGAGAATATAGTGATGATGTCGCCTTCAGTCAGGTCGTAGGGCAGGCCGCCAAAGTAGATAAATGCCGTGTCGCGGTAGTCGACGTGCCATGAGCCCTCGGGTGTTCTGGACATGTCAGCAGATTTGCGCGAGGGAGTAGGGAAGCTTAATGGCAGGACTCACATTCCATTTTCGATTTCTCTCCTGTTAAGCTCTTGGATGGCCCGGATTTTATTCATGATGCTGCGCTTGGCTGTTGCTGATGGCGAAGAGTTAATGCCGGGCAAGACATCTCAATGCAAGGCTGAGAGGTGGCAGGCGTGACAGTGGAGCCCTTGGCGTTCTGGGCTTGGTGGACAACCGCTTGGCGTTTGGCCAGGGATCAGTCCTGTTCCTGCGGGTCAATTTCCGCACCGCACGTAATAGAGCTCCGGGCCTTTGACGAAGGGGGTATACCCACGCCATTGGAAGCAATCTCGTCTCGTGCGCATTTGTCTGGAAGAAAGACACCTCTTTGAATCTTGGGCCCGGTCTTACGATTTTTACAGGTTGTTTCTTATTTACCCTTCACGCGATCCAAGATGCTCGAGCAGTGCGTTTGAGCTCCTGCACCCCTGACGACCTCGAGACGCGGTTTCTTCCACCATCAAGCTCTACAAAGCGCGTTTGATGACACGCCTCTCGTACGAAATAGTCGACAGCAGCCATATATTAGCTTCAAACTTTTGTGGACGCGAAAACTCCGCCTGTGCGAAAAACTGCTGCCATGACGGGTAGAAACGAACGAGTGTCAACATACACCTCTGGCTCTGGCGAAACGGACGGTCGAAATGGCGAACAAAAGAAGAACCTATGGACATCCATGCTGGAATCAGTCGCTAGCGCGAAGCGCCTCCCAGAAAAGAATCTCCTGGTGTTGGGTATGCGCGTCTTCATTGTGTTTCCCGCGTAGCTATGCTATGCTTTTCAACCGACTAATGATTTAATAGGCGGTACCCCTGAGACCCAACGGGAGTTTATCGAGTCACTATCTGGTACCGAGGCGAGACGCAATTTCGATAGACAAAAGACACCGCCTGTCGCAAATAACTTTGCTTTAGGATATACATACTACGATGTTTTGGACGCAGATCAAGACGGTTCGCATTTGAAACGCTATTGATTAGGCGTGGGTCAGACCTGACTGACACAACTAGATACGCTTGCCCGAGTATCACTATATCTGCTCTCACAGCCCTCCAACGAATTCGCAACCCTTGTCTCGCCGCTATTAACCGCGGAGACAGTGTCCCACACAGCCATCATCATCCTCCTTGACTGGTCACAACCACATAAATGGCTCCGTCAAATCTGGAGCTGGATCCAAGTGCTAGAAGAGGTCATGGGTGGGGTGAGCACCGAGGCGCGCAACGAAATGGAGGATATCATGGCTTCTTGGAAGGAACGCGGCCGTGTGGGTGGATCGACGAACTTGGACGGAACGCCGACGGCAACAGCAACGAGTGGCGATGGCGACGGATTGCTGCCGCTGGGACCAGGAGAGTGGTCGGAGCCGTTGGGATTGCCACTCTGCGTAGTATGCCAGAATGTAAGCCTCTCCCTTCTTCTCGCGCGGGACTTGTCTGTCTACAACTAATCTAACGAGCTGCAGGCGCAAAAAATGGAGTTTCTTGAAAAAAACAAGAGCTGGAAAGAACCCGACTTTGACACTGTCTTGCAGTATCTCCGAACCGTCCTCCTCCGACGTATGTTCTAACCCCCGACGCAAACCGCGACGTCGCTAACGTTTCTTTAGACGGCGCATCTCTGATATATACGTCCCAAAACACACCCTCTCAACTGCCTCTCCTCATCCATTCCACTCTCGGCATCACATCCCTCCTCAAGCGCCAACCGCTCAAACACAACGTAATAGACCGAGACAAGATTGTCGTCGCACCAAATTGGGACTCATGGGGCAAGATTCGAATCCTCGGCGGTAATTTTGATACTGAACTTATCTCTCAGGGCTGGGAAGCAGATATCAAGCTACCTCCGGGGTCCGATCCCGGCGCCAGTAACACCGACGAAGAATCCCCCAAGCCGACGCAGGAGCCCAGCGCCATAGCTCAATACGAACAATGGTGTCGTGACCCCAATAGCGGCGGTCTCGCCGTCGTTGAGAGCGCAATGTCAGACGGCCAAACCGTCGGCGTGGAGAGCGAAGACCCGCAGGACTTTCTGGAGAGACAGCTCAAGATCCTGGAGGCATTCAAGGCCAAGGCTCCTGAGAAGGGGGGCAGTCCCCTACCGGCAGGGAGAAGGGTCGAGTTTCCGGAGGAGAAGAGCGTGCACGATCACATTGGCCCGGTGCAGTTCAACATGGGGGGCATTCAAGTCGATGCAGATGACATGCTGCAGCGTCTTAAGGTGAGTTTACCATTCAAATTCCTCATTGGGTCCAAGTGCAACCAAGGCGGGAAGGCGATGCTAATGACGACAGAATCGCAACGCACACGCTGCACCAGACGACGAAGAAGAACAGGACGAACTGCCGGTGGACAACATGGCAAAGGACTTTGACAATGAGCAACTACAGAATTTCTTTAGCGGGTTGATGAACAGGACTGCTGGGGCGGCCGACAGCCCCCGGTCATGAGGGTGAAGCAGTGAGTGAACAACGGCAACTATTGTAGAATAGATACCCTGGAAATAAAATTCAATCGATTCCTGTATGGGAACATTCGAGCTGAAAAAAAAAAAAGGTGAAAAATAGATAAATAATCAAGGCACGGGGATGACGAGGCACAAGAAAGGAGCCCCCAGGCAGAATGGCTCTGGGCTCAGCTGGCGCCTTCGGAGTGGCTGTCAACATTTTCCGTCACCAAGGTCCAAGTACGAGATGCGAGATGCACTCAATAAATGCATTCATTCACACATGACGCACGGCATTATGCTTTTTACGCCTGGATCAATACGTTGACCGGTCTGCAACAAGCTCACGTGAACGACCATGGCGCGTTTGCAGCCGCCGTGCGAGCAGCCAAGGGACATCTTGATACGCTAAACAGCCTTCTCCCGTCCAACTTTGTACTTGACGTCGCCAACAGATTCCTGCAGCCCCAATCTCGCAGTCACAACGCCGCTCAACAGGCCTGGAAACAGCCACGGGTGCTGCAGCATCTCTGCCTCAAACGCATTGACCGTCCCCCTTGCCAATGTCGAGTAGGGCTCGTCGTCTAGCAGCGCCCCGAGACGGAACAGATTCGACGCAGCGACGGCGTTGATCGACGGCAGCGAGGTGTCCATGCCGTCCTTCAGGCGGAGAATAGCCTGTGGCGAGGAGGCTGTCGTTGAGAAGAAGGCGCCCGAGTCTGAATCATGGAAGAGCGAGTTTTGGGTTTCTAGGCCACGTTGGTTTGTGTGTTCGACACAAAGGGGAGATGAATAAAGCGACTTACTTTGGAGGGCGTCCGCAAACGCGAGGTGGCTCTCGTCGCTTGTTGCGGCAAAGAGGTCTAGTAGCCCGTGAATGAGGTAGGTGTAGTCGTCGGCGAAGCCTTTGGTTTCCCGACCCTCGCGGTATATCCTGTATAGGAGTTTTGACGATTCGTCCCAGAGAGAGGCCTTGATGAAGCCGGCGGCTGACTCCGCGGCGTGGAGGTGCTTCTCGCTGCGGGCGGGGTCTACGGGCTTCAGGGCGGACGAGGCTTGTGCGAGGGCGGAGATGGCGAGGCCGTTCCACGCGGTGATGACTTTGTCGTCGAGCTCGGGGCGGACTCGCTCCCTTTCTCGTCTTGCTTTGAGTTCCTTCCGGGCGGCCCGGATGTGCTGGCGTACTGTGTCGGTGGAAATGTTGAACTGCCTGCTGAGCTCGTCTGGGGTCTTGACGACCCGTAGGATGTTGTGGTTGATGAAGTCGTCGTTGGGGTCGTGGTCTTCGTCTACGTTGCCGCCTTCTTGGACGTCCCAGTGGGCGGCGGCGACTTGGCTGATTTGCTTGTCTTGGCCAGATGCGTCCACGACGGAGTCGAACTCGCGCCTGGTCCATAAGTAATAGGCTCCTTCTCTCATTTCCCTGTCACCGCGTCGCATGAAAGAGTCGGCGGCTTCGCTGGTGGCCAGGCCGCCGCTGGGCAAGGCGATTGGGGGCGAGCTCAGATAGTCGGCGAGTTCGAGCACAGTGTCGTAAAATTCGCTGTCCGCCTTACCGCCAGCTATCCCCCAGGCATCGAGGTACAAGACCAACAGTAAGGCATTGTCGACAACTAGCTTCTCAAAGTTGGGAATACTCCAGTCGGGCGTGACTGAACAGCGGGCAAATCCAGTTGCGCCGATGTGGTCGTGCAGGGCGCCATCGCGGATCTTTCGAAGGGTGTCGACGGCCATTTCTGTGGCATGCCTGCATTCTGCTTCGCCAACCACATCCTGGACAGCGCTGGGGAATGTGTTTAGATGTAGTAAGAAGGCCAGCTTTGGAGGCGTTAAGAATTTTGGCGCCAGGCCAAATCCGCCGTATACGGGGTCAAATGTTCCGGCAATATGCGTGTATGCCTCTTCCAGCTGGTCCAGATCCAGCTCGCTGGAAACCTGGGCATCTTTGTCCCTGGCGCGAATTGGGGTGTTCTCGGGGTTGCTGGGGATATTCCAGCTTGGTGTGGCGATGGGGTGTGTACCGGTAAGTCCTCGAGTGCCTAAGGTGCCCTCTGCGGCAAACTCTCTAAGCTGTGCCAGAACTTCCGAAGCCTCCTTACGACACCGTGTCTCCTGATCATGCCAAATGTCCCGCACCTTTTTGAAAATCGTCAGACAGTCGGGCGACTCGTCCTCGCTTTCGGCCGCAACTCGGCGCGACGTGCCAGGTCCCGGCCAGTACGTTCCGCCAAAGACGGGTTCTAGATTGGGGGTAACAAAGACGTTTAGCGGCCAGCCCCCTACATTGCTCACGGCCTGTACATAATTCATGTAAATAGTGTCGATATCGGGGCGCTCTTCTCGGTCAATGATGACGGGAACAAAGGATTCGTTTAATATGGCAGCGCATTCTGGGTTTGAAAATGACTCTTGAGTCATGAGACGACAGACTGTCAACTGTCAGCTTGCTCATTCAGGGCCAAGATGGTTTCCGCGACTCAATAGCATACAGTGACAAGCCTTGTATCCAATATGAAGAAAGAGAAGCTTGTTCTCCCGCTTCGCTCGGTCGACTGAATCAGCGTCTAGGATTTGCCATTTAACCGGGCTGTTTTCTCCGGCTCTAACAAAGGGACTCTTGCTGAATGCCGCCCTATTCTGTAATGCAGTCGGCCGAGTAGATGCTGCTCCCTGAGAAACGCCGGACGGATCAACTGCCATTGCGCCTCTAGCTACCGCTGAAGCAGTAAGTTCCGATACAGCCATATTCAGATGAAGTGGCAGACAGCCGTGCAAAGGGAATTCTATGAATGTGGAAAGCTGCGGCTAGCCGAATGCGACAGGATGGCGTACCAGTCGCCGCTGGGCGCCCTATGCCGTTAGGTGAGTCTGGGCTTGGCGGGGATAGCGCTTGGTCGGCAAGCAATGGAGTATTGTATGGACTCAACGTTGCCGCTCCGCCAAGAAATGGAGAAATAGTGTCGCGAGAGATATATGACGCCTTCTTGAAGTGACGCCTGGTGGTCGCAAACGGGAGATGAAGTGGGGAAGATGATTTCCCCGGTCAAATTATCTCTTATCTTATCACGAAAACCCCATCGAGGGGTTTGGCTATCCTAACCCTAACCCTAAGTGCCGTCTCCAGAGCCGCAGAGATGCCCGGAAAGAGTCCAGATGTGTTCGATTCAGGGCGTCGACACTGGCCACGTAGAATGGGCAGATGATAAACAAAAAGCAAAAAAAGATTAGTAGTGAGTCCTCGCGGGAAGTCGGGCTGCGATAGTTAAGGCGATTTGCACCAATACTCCGGTGCCCGCACTTGTGCGTGTAGGCTTAACTGCCATTCTACACTTTCTTTCTGTCTTGATCTGCAGTAGCTTTTACAGTGAACATTACTAGGGTTCTATTAAGCAGGCTATAAAAGATACAATGAGAGGTCAAGGGTCATAATGACCATCAGGATTGCTCCCATGGACTGGTGGTGCTTGCTTATCAACGCCCCAACCACACACGCGTAGTCAATTGCATAATCCTAGAAGTACTTTATCCCCAAAGATCCGTGGTTCATCATGCGTGAGGTAGAGAAATAATGCATCAAGTACCCTATTGCAAGGCAAAGAATTATTGCTGAAGTATGTTCCTAAAAGGCCGCGCCGATTGAGCTATGAATAACAGAAACTCCACCCTTTCGGGGACAAAAAATTGCGCCAGTCGATGTGATTTGCAAAAGCCCGAGACTCTGTAGTGGTAACCAGTCCCGGGGTATGAAGAAGTACCGTTGCACGTTGTTTGTCCTATTTGTAGGTCCTATGTGCCATGGACAAACTCGAAACGACTGATCTATGAAGACTAGTTTACCGTTTGACAGAACATTCAGTGGCATCTCAACCGTCTGCGAAACTTTTTCTGGGATATGCACGATTGAAATCGAATTTTCAAGATGTGACTGGCATCAAATATCAAGAACCGGGGCCGTAGTTTGCTAGACGATGAAGTCCTGGATATTTTAACCAAAAGGTGACTGTACACGAATGTGCTTTTTACACTCTCAACTTCTTCATTGACGGTCAAATCATCTACTGCATCATTAGAGTTTTGGTATGATTGATAAATGACTCAGGCAAAGAGCCAGGCGGGTGGTCTCCTTTACCGACATCATCCCAGAGGACAGTAGAGATTATTTCCAGACTGCACCGCAGGTGAACAGACACACCGTCAGGTGTGATGGACAGGAGGTTGGGGGGATATCGAGGATGTGGAATCCACTGCCGAGATGTTTGTGATTGCCAATAGTCCCAAGTCGTCTCAAGTTGGGCTGGTTCGAGAGACCAGCGCTGTACGGAAGAAGAAGACGATACAAGTAGAGAGTTGCGAGACCCTGGCAAGGAAAGAATTTGTGTAACACCCATAGTGTCAAACCTAGGCTTGAGCCTTTCGACTCGGCGCGCTCGACGGCCCTTCTTGCCGTGATCGAGTTGCACGACGGTGAGCCGACCACCCAGCTCCGCGTAGCAGACGCGATCACCGTCTTCGCTCCAGGCGAGATGCTCAATACTCATTTGAGACGCAGTCTGTCCTAGGCGCAATTTCTCCGACGCTTCGTAGTCAAACAGCTCCACGGCCCCTTCGTCATTTCCAAAGCACACCGCATGGCTCTGTGGCGGAGGAGACATGAGGAGTACCGGAGCAGAGCTATCAACTGCCGTTTCGGAGGCCACTTGAGATTGGCGAACGCTTTGCTCGGCAGCCTGGCTATGAGCGGCGTCGTCATCCACCATCCTCAGTCGCATGAGAGCATTTGGCTCCCAAACGGTGCAGTAGCTGCCGCGAATATCATAAAATTTTCTTCATTGTGGCTGAAGCAAAAGGCAGTCATCGGGTCATCCGGGTTTAGTTGGTATATCAGCATGGAACCTGCGTAGTCGAAAAGCCTTCTTGTCCCGCGAACTCCGCAGATTGCATAGACCAACCCGTCTGGACTGCAGATGATATCGGACGGCATCTGTCCCGGTATAGGTGCATGTTCTTGGTAGGCCCCATCCACAATGTTCCATCTCAAACTATGACCTGAGATGAAAATCCCAAGGATTTCATCTCCTCCGGGGTGCCACGAGATCTTGGAGACAAATGGGAGTGGCTTAGAGGGTTGGCTGGCCTTCTCTGGTCGCGCCAGACGTACTAGGGGTGTAGCTGAGTCGAAGGACCAGATTGTGAGGGAGAACCTTCTGTAAGCGACCGCAATCTTGGATCCATCCGGTGTGATAGACAATGCAACGGGAGAATTGAGATAGGTGCCTTCGAGAGATTCGGTATCGTTCAGGAGTTGCTGGTTCATATTGCTCCATTCACAGGCTGCTTTCGGGGCGAGTGAGGCACGTAGGACACATCGATGGTCAGGTCCCATGATGATTGCGGTGTCGTTATCGACGAATCGCAGACAAAGAGCCTGCATTTTGGCATGATTCGGGATGGACAACAAGAGCTTCCCGGTTTGGGGGCTCCAGACCTTGGTGTGACGAAGTCCATAGGTCGCCAGACGGTCTCCCTTGGAGCTGAAACAGAGGCTGAAACTGCTTCGCTATGCTCCAATTTAGCAACTTGGTGAATGTTGTGCAATTCCAAACGAATACTGTCTTCCCTGAAGTCCCTACGGCAAGATGTCGTCCGGAACAGCATATGAGCGTTGCCACGCTTTCGGTGCCAACAGAAACCCTTGCGAGGCAATCACCCCAGTCTTCCGGGAGCCCTCGTACTGCAAGATGACTGGTTTGTTGCTTTCCGAAGGTCTTGAAAATCGAAGAACTTGTAGGACAAAACGGCGCCACGCTGGTGTAAATGATGGTCGGCTCTTGGGTGAGACAGCTGCCAAATTTGCCGAGCAACTTCAGCAAGTCCCGAGACCAGCTTTCCAGGACCTCGAGTTCATCAAATCTTCTGAAAGCAGGGTCACTAACAGCTTCAGCCTTTCTCTTTCTCCTGACGAAGTTATACAAAGACTGAGACGCTTCAATGAGCACTCTGAGTTGACCAAGTAAAGCCAACACATGGGTCCAGATTAGAACCGAGGGCTGTGTGAAGAACTGCGTCAAAAGATCCAGGTGCTTATCTCCATTTTCATGTATGTCAGTGGCGCATAGGTGGTAGGGCCATGATGTCGCACGGTACTCGAGCAATTTTGGCGAAGCACGCTGAAGCTTGGACCGCAGGCCCTTGTCTAAGAAGGATGTGACGGAGGTCCTGAAGAGTTCACCATGCGCAGCGGGGCCGTCTAGAGAAAAGGGTAGGGACGAAGTGGTTGTAAGATACTCGCGTGCTGTCTGGTGAATCAATCCAATCTTGTTTTCACCTTCAATTGTTATAAAGTGACCACAGAGCCTGCCCGCGGTTTGAGAGATGTCAAGAATCCGGCCAAAAACGGGCGACAGGGCGTCGGCAAGCTCATCCATTGCAAGTGTTCGACGCGTGTACATTGACCAGAAGGGAGCCTACGAGCGAGATTCTGGTCCGAGGGCCGTTGGATGCGGCATATGCTCTCTTCGATGCGCTGTTACAGTCCGTCCATCCCGCGAGGAAGTTCAATAAGGCGGTCGCCAATGTCCTCTTCTGTGTTACAGTCCTTGAGCTCCTCAAATGAACCCATAGAAAATTGTCATTTGCTCTTTCGAGAACTTTCCGAATGATCTTCTCATAATCCTTTCCTCCCAATTATTATATTTGAGTTCCTCTTCCACGTAGAGCCTCATGTCAGTCAAGTCGCTATCAATGCTGAACATGGAAGACGGCAGCCTAGAAATAGCTTGTTCAAAAGCAGATACCAAAGTTTGGCTCCATCTACTTGTTACTAAGACCCTGATAGGAACTTTACAAAGTTGCAGGTCCGATAAAAGCCTAAAGAGGTGATGAGGAGAGGTGGCTTCGTCAACACTATCTATAATCCAATATAGAGGTGGATGGAACTCCATCTTAAAAAGCAGATTCACAAACAGTCTCTTTCATGTCGATCTCCATTCGGCGTCTTTGGGCTTGTAACCGCTATTCGCCATGTCCAACAAAGTTTTGCGAAAAAAGGGAAGCTGTTGTGCAATTTGAAAAGCAATGGTCCGGATCAGCGCGGCCATACTCTTTTTAGTTTCATCGCTAGCCCAGAAGAAGAAATACTGCACCACAGCACCAGACCCATGGAGATGCTGTGCTAAGAAGGACGCTACAACAGACTTCCCACGCCCGGGTCGTCCATGAAGCATAAGGACCTCTAACTGTGACGGAGTGGAAAGCCACTCGAGAATAGGGGCCTGCTCGAGAAGCCACTGACATGTTCCCTCAGCTTGACGACCGCAAAAAAAGATCAAAGTCGTGGTCAATGGATGCTGAAATAGATAGAAAGGAGCGGAGCCTTTCAACATGTTAGGTATTGAGTTCGGTTTCTGGGACGAGAATCACATTAGCGCGAACCAAAATAATGAGATATGAATAATCTCGCCGCACACCTACCCGTCGAATGGATTGGTGAAACAAGAGATTTTAGGGCACCGACGACGACACGATATTTAGGATCTTGAGGAGTTCCAAATTTGCACACATGGTAGTGGTCTGCATTGAGCGATCTTCAAACCTCACCAGGGTACCCCAGCTTTGCCGACTCAGGGTCTAGGATTAACTGGAGACGCTCTTATATTAATTTAAATTGGTAACGAAGTAGAAAATCGGAGCGACCACGTACTGCAGAAGATACACCAATCGATGATCGCAATGTTTCGAAAAAAGAAAATATCTGGAGTTCATTAGCGACGTGGCGGAACAGCTCGTTTACGCAGGAAGGATGAAGGCTTGGTCAGCTCCGCAACGTATTGTTTCGACGTAGAGCCGAAGCTAGCGGAGAGGACTCGGTTTAGATACGGGGCTAATTCTGACCCGCGATGAGGAGTGGAGAGAAAGACGACGGCTTCGGTGGAGTTCATGACTGTCGCGTATCGCGCATCTAGCCGCGCGTCTGTATACGCTTAAATAACTACGATTAGCGCAAGTATTAGACGCGTAAAAGCGTTCTGGGCTAAGCAAAGGATGATTACCTTTTTAAACACAAGCCCTCCCATGGAATGAGCTACAAAGATTATAGGAACCTGGGCCGAAATTGTCATGAGCGTGATAGCAAGACACATGAGGCTGCCAATTGATCGAATATACCTCGCTAAGGTGCAGGTGGCCCCCTCAGAGATCTCTGGCAAAGATCATATCATAAAGAAGATTTTTGGAGAAGTCGCTGATGCCCAGTGCTGAGCTCTGACTTGAGGAGCGAAACTGAGCGTTATATCCGAAGGTGAATATCCGGGCGTGATGCAGGTCTTCGTCTTTTGGTAACCACTCACGTGGCCAAAATATGTCCAGCCTCCGGCTCTTACACCATGTCATCCTTCTAGAGCCTCTGGGGCCGTGGATAAGCATGATGTCTGCAGTTTGTTTCTCCTCGGGTGTATATACAATAGATCATCCCAAAGGATCCGAACCTCGGTCTGTCGTATGGAAGGCGGAAACATCGGATCCAGTGTCAGGAGTCGACATGGACCTGTGGGCAGGAGATGTGCTGGCTGAGTCATATTGGTATGTGGTCCCGCCGCGGGCATCAACTCCTACATATACACTCTGGGATCCTTCGGATGGGTGACGGGTCGGTGTGGAGGCCTAGCAACATACGTCGCGTAAAGAGCTTCCGCGAGAACTTTACCAGAAAATATATGTTAGCTTGCCGAGGACCGCAATCTGTGATCTATGCCGGGGGAGACTTGGCTTTGCAACGTGGCTAAACTTACCATGATGGGACCATTTCCAGTACTAACACTGACCGTGCTCCAAATTTCTCGTCCAAGTCAAATGGCGGCCCAACGACATCGCGTGGGCGCCAAGCGATGTCAGCAATTTGTGAATCCCGCATCTCGTGAGATTACGAGGAGCGCAGGGAGTAGTTCATCAGGTAGTTTTTCCGTGCCAATCAAGGCTGCAGCAACGCGCAGGGATAACCAGCAGGCCGGAATGGCTTGTCAACCTAACCGCACGTCAATAGAGACGAAGCCAGCAAAAGCTGCCGAGTGGAGCGCATGTTGAGTGTACGGAGTAAGTCTTTTGCCCAATACGTGTTAAATGGCTTCGCTGACATTTGCTAACATTGAAATACATACTAAAACATGGTTGCTACGAAACACGTCAAGATCATCCACTATGCCATGCCATCATCACCGCCTGCTATTCACCTTGCTGAAGGTTATTCCTTTCCGGAGCATCAGAAACGTCGGGGAAATACTTCCGAAGCAGAAAAACAAAATCATCGAAAGCCCCCGGCACGTTAGCAAACACTGTCCATAACAAGAAGGCAGGGCAATGTACATACTGCTGTCGGGCAGGTGACCCTGCGAAACATGCCGAGTGCATGAAGTTCAATTTGGCGCTGTACAGGCGATTTCTATCGTCCAATTCTTCCTCGGGCTCACTGGGCTCCATGTTTCGCAGGTACTCTCACCTGTAGACCTTTGAGCGCAACTGGTGCCTTTCCGCGCGCCAGATGCCCGGGTCCATTTCGTCATGACCGTAATACGCAGCGCAGTCAAATATCCAAGGATTGCCCATGCTAGCTTCAGTACCTATGTTTCTGTCCCACATATCGCCGTGAATGAGCACCGGCTTGACCTTGCGTCCATCGGTCTCAAGTGCTCCAATAAGTCTAAGGATAAGTTGGGACTGAACTTTGAGGTACACGGCGTCCAATTCCGGCCACGGCCCGTTCGTCTCCATTTCCTGGCGGTAAGCTTCGGCGAGAAGCTTAGAGAAGAACGATGTCCAGCTCGGGTCCAAGCCGACTGCCTGCAGACGCGCCCCGTCAAATGTTTGAATCGGAAATCCAAACTAGCCTGTTGGAGAGGAACTGTTCTTGTGCATTGCCGCCACACGCTCGCCCAGCTTGACGGGGTCCGGCAGAACAGGAGTAAAGTCTTTGAACTCCACCAGCAGGAAGTGACTTGATGGAACTACACTCTTCAGGTTTCCCCATCCGACCGGCCGAGGAACAAACGTCGGGGCGGCTTTGTGAAGCTCTGTCATGCTTCTACCCCGCCATCGACGCCATATCAAAGGACCTCCATGTCACGGTTGGACTTGTCAACCCAGCTGTAACTACTTACATGATTGTCTCGGGCCTTGTTCCCACCTTAATGGGGAGTGCCGCCGACAAATTCGGAAGGCGGCCGATATACACACTCGCTCTCTCCGTGTACTTCGCAGCCGACCTCGGCCTGGCATTGCAAGATACATATGTCGGTCTTTTACTCCTCCGAATGCTTCAGAGCGCCGGCAGTTCCGGTTTGTTGCCTTATTTCACCCACCCCTTTTTGTCATGTCTAAACGCTGGGTGCTCTGCTGAAGCACCCGTGCACCACAGGCACTATATCTCTTGGGTACGGAGTTCTCTCCGACATCACTACCCGCTCTGAAAGAGGTTCCTACGCTGGCATCTCTCTTCTAGGGTGGATATCCTGCTGATACAGCCCGAAATCATGCGTGTGGCTAATCGAATAGCCAACAATAGGCCCAACGTCGCCCCTCCTGTTGGTCCCGTTTTGGGAGGTATTCTTACTGCACAGCTTGGATGAAAATAGATATTCTGGATGCTCTGTATCCTGGGAGGTTCTTGCCTAGCTTTAATATTGCTAGCACTGCCAGAAACTTCTCGTGTGATTGTTGGTAACGGGAGCATAGCGCCTAAAGGGATCTACCTTACCCTCTTCTCCGTTATTACAAGGAATAAAAGGGATAAGAGTAGTGAAAGTCACAGTCTTAATAACAGCACGAACCTAGCCCTATTCGTAGAACATGGACCCAAGTTCACTTTGCCCAATCCACTGAGCTGCCTCAAACTGCTTCTTTTAAAGGATGTAGCTATGGTTTTATCATGCAATAGAATTTATTAAATGATCTACTAAATCATCTAGGCGTCCCTTTCGACACTTCTCATTAAGATGTATCATTATGAAAGCCTGAGGGCAGGTCTCATCTACATCCCATTTGGTATTGCCTGCCTCGCCGGGACATTCATATGGGGTCGGTAAAATATCCCACCTATTCTGAAGCCTACTACTAAGATTATTCTAGGCAAGGTTCTGGATTTTGAATTCGCTCGGCTTGCCAAAAACCGTGGCATGTCCCAGGGCGAGGTCCGCCGCAATGCCGACTTTCCAATCGAGGCGGCCAGACTCAGCAGTGCGTTGTACCTTGTGGTTCTCAGCACTATAGGGACAATTGTTTATGGATGAGTTATCCATTATCGAGTTGTGAGACGGTCCTGGGGAGCTAGCACTGCATGTGTATTAAGTACCAACTGCGTGATAGCATGTTTCCGTTCCCCTCGTCTTCCAAGCCATTGTTGGCTTTTCGACCACCGGTCTCTTTGTGGTGTGTTTAATCTTGCATCCGTGGATGGAAGTATAAGCTGTAGTTACTGAACCCTCCCTCAGGCGCTTGGGACACTTCTCACGGATCTGAACACCACCAAAGCATCTACCGCGTCTGCGTCCGCCAATCTTGTTCGCTGCGCACTTGCAGCGATTGCCCTTGCAGTTCTCCAGCCCCTCATTGATCGGATTGGGGTTGGCTGGTGTTTTACGGCATTTGGGCTTCTGGGCGGCCTCTGCGGTCCACTCATGATATGGCATATAAGATGCGGTGCGGCTCTGAGACAGAAAAGACAGGGAATAGAAGATCTGCACTAGCCTGACACAAATGGAATCTGTCTCGTGGAATTGTAGAAAGCACACTCGGGTCAGGGGTTGCTTGTATGCTCAGCTCGGCTAATAGATTTATTAATCTCTTGATCGTTTTGTAGCTGAACAGCATGCCTCACTTGTCAGACTAGCTGTAAACAGCAGTTGTTTCGGATGCAACGCTAAATTCAGGGCTTTAGGAGGCAATATAAATATGCAGCTTCCGTCTTACCCTCACACGTATAGCTCTGCGGTGGAGAAGCTCACTGAGTAGGCCGTATAGGGCAACAGGCGCAGCGATGTCTGCAGGGCCTACGCTATCTGTGGGCTGAAATGACATCTCATTCTGGTAAATAGGAACTCTCTAATCTGGATCAGCTCATTGCGGATTACCTATATGTGCTGCGGGTACGAAAGTTGCCTTGGAGCGAAAGAGTCTTGCGTGCTTAGCCTTCCTGATCACTACAACTACGAGATGAATTGCACTAGCGGAAAGCATTCACTGGGCATGAACTGGTTGTATCTTTTATCTTCCACCTGGTGTTAGTTGGCCAGATCCCCGGTTCGCAGGTCTTGACTTGGCCACAAGTTTGCCCCTTAATCGTCATGACATCGCGTCGTGTTCAACACCACCAAGCACTTTTCAGAGCTTAAAAACATATAATTCGGCGTGCGGGAAGACTGAATCGCCTTATGGCCAGCAATTTTAGCAGTGAAGGATAGTTTAGAATTCTCGGCTCTCTGACCTGATAGCCAAGCATTTCATGACATGCAGTAAGTGGCTGCACCTGTGGCAATTGGAGGAGGTATTCGTCTTCTCATGGCTCCCTTTGCTAGTATTTATTTTTTTAGAGACTGGGCTCATTGGCTGTTGCTTGCGTAGTTTTGACATTGCCTTTGTGTGTCACTGCTCAATTTTCCCCTTCACAAGTCTGTCAGCGATTTCAGAGACATGGCGGTTATAGGAACTGGTATTGAAAAGGCCGTGCAAAGCCTATACGGCCCGAGAAAAGTCACATAGATGTTATCACTTGCTGAAATTACTTGAATGAGGTATTTTTGCCCACTACTACAGAAATGGACTCTTGCTCATGGGTCGTGGCGAAAGCATATCCGAGTGCCGATGTTTACTACCCAAAATTGACGATTTTAGATGATATTCTACAAACAGGCGTGATAGAATTAAGGAGCGAACAAGTTATATTTATTGTAGTGCAGTAAATAGCCTTTTTTTGTGTATTCTACTTTAAAATTGATAGCACGCACATATAACTAGACATCGAAATCGACCTAACCCTTTACCTACGTGAACATGCACGTACTCTCATCTTTCATCCATTGTAGAGAGTCGTACTTTAATGAACTGTTGAATATTTAAGCTGCTAGTGGATGAAAATTCTATCCACATTATCATTCTGCACCGTGAGTCCTTTTGACAGATAGAGTGGTACGACCTGTCACAGGCTCGACCTCAAGGCAGGGAGCTGAGTTCGCTGCGGTTTGGTCAAAGTTGATCCAGTCAATAGTGCCGTTCTTCACATCTTGAATAATTCCAGCGAGTGTGTCGCGCACTTCTGGGGCAAATGCCCGCTCACATCTCTCCGCGTCAGCAAACCCTGACGCATATCGATTCATCGATATCGGGTCTCTCGGATTCGGTTCTATGGCCGTGACGAGGAGCCGCTCCTTAATCAGATTAATCAGACGAAACATGGCAGTCTCCTTGGTGCCTATCGGGGTGCACCTCGGATCTTTCTTGATGATGTTTTCGATCCAGTTATTGACTCCTGGGTTTAATATGGCTGTACTGCTGCTGGGCGAGAGCCCGTATGGGTGTTGTGTAGTGTAAAATCTGCCATTAACTTCCCTCACAAAGAGCACTAGCCCTTGGTGGCCATGTAGAAGCCAAATTACGAACTCCAGATAAAGGCAGCCGAGTGGCCATATGTCGTAACAACGTGGAGGTTCCATTCCCGGAAAGAATTCTGTCTCCGGGGGCGCGTAAGATAACGCCTTTGTCAAGGGCCTGGTTTTCTCGAAATGTAATAGGTCCCAGCCGCCCGTGAGCCTTGAAATACTAGCAGCGGATGTGACAAGAATGCAGGAGGTGTGGTCCTTGACCGCTTCTGGGCTAGTTTTTGAACGAAAACAGAAAATATTCCTAGGATGTAGATCGCTGTGGTAGTACATACGGCTATTACTTGCATGGTGTAAGACCTCAATGGTACCGGCGAGACCAAGAAGTTGATCAAATACCCAATTCATGTAGCCCTGATGGTAAATTTGGGGCAACCCACGACTCCAGAGCCCCCGAAGGCTACCATACTGCGGCGATGGAAAGATGAAGTAGGCGTTCTTGTCCTTCCTGTAGAATGCGGCCGCCTTGAGCAGGTGTCTGGTTTCAAACCCTCGGAGCATATCAAATGCCAAGTACTGAGATTTAACGAAGGAATCGTACACTTCATCCATTTTCAGAGCAGACGGTAACAATTCGTGGACCGTAACGAAGGGATTGCCTTCACTATCGGTCTGAGTCTCCTGATGCCTAGTATCAGCTACTCAATGTAGAATTAAGCGCTGCAAAATGATACACATCCAACTTTGTAACGATATGAGCACTTACAATGCCATCAACGTCAATAGTAACATAATCACGGTGAATGATAGTTGAGAAGATGGTGCTGAGATTAGTATGGCCGACAATCTTAGCATGTCCGAGGAAGGGCAACCTGCATCTTGGATGAAGGAGGGCGTCGTCGGAAGTTGCCCAAGTGAGCTTCGGGACAAAAAATATCCATTGTTGGTAATTGAAGAGGATGTCGGCCTCTTCAAACTTCATTTGGGTAGCAAATTCGAGTTTTGCAGGCTTCCTTCCCTCGATGATGGCATGGGTCCTGCATAGCTTGACTTTGAGAGGAAATATCGAGTCGCCGATGCCTTGATCGTAGAACTCTTCAAGCATCGCCAACTTATCCACATAGATGAGCATCAAGAATAGCCGTGTGGCATCTTGTCGGACGAAGTTTGCCAAGCGCGAGTTGAGGCTATTGTGCGCTAACGGATATCCGATGTCCTCCAGGACATTCTCGATATTCTGATGTTCCAACAACCGTTTGGCATGGGCGGGCGTGAGCCATCTTGGTTCCTGCCGCTCCCGATCATTCAACACATCTACTGTTGCCATGATAAGGTCTTTGATAATGCCATAGGCGCTCGTACGGTAGCTCGTTTCGACAGTACGGTTAAAGGCCGCGACCACTTGAATACACCGAGATAGCTTTTCCATATCTATTGGAATCTGAATCTTATCTGCCCATGGGATTTGCTTCTTATTAGCGTCAAATCTCCCTTCCGACTTCAGTAGAGAGGCCAGTCTGGGGAAACAAGAATCCGCATGGTTTGAAGCCTATTTTGAGTTATTCTTGGGAGCTTATAATTTTCATCTTGCTGGCTAATAAGAGCGCCAAATGAGAACTTACAAGATATGATACTTCTGCTTGCTGCTCAAGAACTTCAGGGAGCACAAACTCCTCCAACATTGTCAATAATGCTCCTACTGTGCCCAAAAGGTTTTGGGTGTGATATTGACGGTCTGATGACTTAGCATGAGAGACTATCTCTACAAGCCTAGGTATTTCAGCGCCGGCTTTCCTCATCGCTTGGTACAATTTGTTGGTCAAGCTATTTGACTGAGTGCTAAATGTCGAAGATTCGGCTTTATTTGTTCCGTCCAACTGACTTTGAAAGACAGCTAGAAAATTGGGAAAGGTGGCTTGAATTAGATCAAATAGAGGTTTGATATACCCAGTTCTTAATATGTCGGCATTGTCATCCGCTGGAAAAAAAATGCTATCCTCAAACAGAAGGAGTTCGACCCATTCATTCACCGTATCTTGAGCATTGGGTATTGCTTGCGTTTTCGGCATTCTATCTCTTGGGATACCCTCGATTTCCACGTCAGTTGTGAAGTTGATGGCTGGCAACATATGTATTCCACTCCGCATTGTTTCTCGGGTGGAAGCGCTAGAGGTTTCGTCTTCCTCCCAATCATCGTCATCGAGAAAATGTGATTGTGAGGACGCAACGCTCCGCTCCGGGAGAGCCTCCATGGCTAGAGAAAGAAGATGAGTAGCAATATGGTGCGCAAGACGGTCAGGTTCTGATGACGGTGGTTGGTCTTGGCACTTCATTGGGCATTCGTCAAAGAAATAGCCATCGGCTGGGCGATACATGGAATTTATTACAGTCCTGGTCAACCATCTGGGGTACATCCCTTCGTGCTTTTGCTTGAGATGGTCTTGGACTTGGTCTTCATCACTGAACGACTTAGCCTCTGAATGAGGCTTCATTCGACATACCCAAGTCCCTCGCATATGTCGTGTTTTCATGTGACTGCTCCATTGTTCTTCTGTAGGGAACATCTTCAGATATGTTTGGCATTCTTCATCCAAACAACTGTAAGGTTCCAGGTCTTTTTTAACATGTTTTCTACCGGCAAATCAGCCTTTATGAGTGTGGGAAGCAGCATTCGGAACACATACCTCCACTTTGTTTTTTTAAGCTCATCTGGCTCCAATTTTTCAAAACAGTACGGGCAGCTCACATCATCGTTATCGTCGAAATTGCTTGGTTTCCTAGGGGGACGCGGCCAGGCCACATATGTAGGGCCAAAACTCGAACGAACGCTCATGGAAGCAGTTGTATATCGACTAACAACAGATGCAGGGGTTTCATAGAGTCTGCTCTCAAATGACATCCGTGACGAGGCAGCGGCTTCGGGTAGCTGCGGCCGCTCAATAGACGTATGTTCATTACTTGATGTTTTAGCCCTCAGATGGTGTGGCTCGGTCGTTTCGGGTCCTCCTTCTGGTAACAGTGGATAATCTGAAGTAATTGCCTGGCTGCGAGCGATTGTCCTCTTTCTTCTTGAAAGTTTCTCGTGGTGTTGTTTCCAGTGTCTAAATCGCCTCATACGAAATGACATGGCATTAATAAGTATCTCTTGGATAGTAAGAGGAGGGTCTCTGGGATCTTCTGAAGATGTTAATGCATCAATTTCTGTTTCTTCCTTTGCCTCACCTGGGAATCTATATTTGACAAGATTTGTCGCGAATAGCTCATCACCGGCTCCTTCGTCGGTGTCCCCTTTGATATCCCTTTTCTTGATTTCCTGAGCGTTATATTCGGCAGCCGTAGCCCTCTTAATAGCGGCCGACATTCTTTTCAACTGGGTAATTATGTCATGGACCGATGCTATGGCTTCGTCAGACAGTGATTTGGCGACGTCTCCAGCCTCCATGGGGCTGGCGGTTTCGTGTGCCTCGCCGCACCCTGATTTGGCCTTGTCGATCGCCGCGATTTCGTACAATGTATCCTCAGATTGATCAAATATCCGAGTCGCTTCCAAGGTTAACATTCACGATTCGTGCAGATGCAGGAGATGTTCAACCCTTACTATAATCCAAATTCGCCCTCAAGACTCTGAGGAGCATAACAATTGCATTCCTGGTTTTGCCACTATTTCGAAGGCGATGGTCTAGTGAAGAGGTCATAGATGAATCCAAGCTAGAGCCAATGTTGCTAGCCCATATGTGAAACCGTAACATCTCGTCGTCAAGGCGCTGTTGTGAGATTTTTGATAGAGAAACACAGGCTTTGCATGATGCAAACAGATTGATACAACTTAAATAGGCCTCGTATATCAGCGTCTCATGGGCCTCTTCGCCCGCGGTTGACTCAACGACAGACATTGCGCGCTGTGATGAGGCGGCCACAGTTATTATTCATGGGTTTGCTCTTCGTAGGAATGGAAAGGATGAAGCAGAAGCGAAGTCGAAAAAGGCGATGCTGGGTTGAATCGTGTCCAGAAGGTGTGGAATTACCTCACAATTTGGTTGCGAGTTGGGCCACACAATCTAGCTGTCACACGGTTGGGCCACAACAAAGGCGACTGTGCCAACAATGGTTACACAACAACAAAGAAGGTGTCACGGGAACCGCCGTCGGACCTCGGGCCAGAGCTGCCTCAGGCCACTAACGCTTACCGTTTTCTTTGAGCCCTTGAAAACTCTTAGAAAACCAAGGGCCCTGATACTTTAAAGCAGATTATTCAGGTAAAATAGAACTTATTACGTTCCAAGCCCAGTCATACTGCCCTCGTCAGGCGACTGATACATGGGCACCCGGGTGCCCAAATAGACTAGCGCACCCAGGTGCCCAAATTATGTCAGCACTCCTCTAGCGCTGGGACAGACCCGCAAGACCCGGCTGGAAGATCATTTCAACTAGTTACTCTCTCCAGTTTAATCTACAACTTGACAACAATGCAATCCTCCGTCGCGCTATTCGCTGAGTGCAAAGCTTGTTGCTCATTACTGTCTACCTCTATTCTCTTCCATATTTCTTTCATTCCTCTTCTCTTGTTAGCCAAAGGATGATCACCCATCTCCCGAGCGACCTGGGCTTCAATCCGCTCATCTTCCTGGTTGCTCCAGTCTAGATACGCCATCATTTCCTCTTTCGTCCATTCTCTGGACCCTGTCGCAGTGACGCGATGCTTCGACATTTGTTTGTAGTCCAAGCACCACTCGTAACTCCGCTTGTCGTATCTTTGTGGGAGCCCCATCGCTTTGCGATATTGCTGGTTGGTCTTGATGCTGCCAGCAGGTTGCGCAGCGTACCACGCATTTCTAGCAGCTACATATCTCTCATAAATGGCACCCGGGGAATCGTACCGCGGCTCTTCCAAGGTGACACCAGACAAAGACTGGACTTGCTCAACCGTTGGCCCTTCAACGGTCAACATTGGCGGACTGCCGGGCGCGTTGTTTGATGTGGCAAGCGACCCCAAGTCAGTCGACGTATTAAATCTCATGAGAGGAGATGAACGGATGGGTGGCATGCGTGCTGCAAAGGAAGAGGGTTGATCAATCTCTGCCAAGGCATCCGCCACTGCATTTGAACATTGCGACTGCTGGGTCGTTGGCACGATTTCCGGGGGGGCCTTAGAGACACCCGCAGGAGCCATTTCCGCCGTGGCACCTGAAAATGTGACTGAACTTCGAGCTTCCGGCAGAGGTACTACCGGCGACCCCTTGAACTTCAGCGGACAGGACCTCGAGGTCATAATGTGGCCTACCACGTGGCATGCGCTGCAAGTGGGAGCCTTTCTGTTACCCTGGATTCTCTCGAAACCGGATGGTTCGCGTCTTGTGCTCGTTAAGGGTTGAGTCCTATTTAGTTGGTTTGCAGCCCGGCGAGGTTCCAGAACAGGTTTTGGCAGTGCCACCCCTCGCTTTAAGTGCCAATGTGGGTGAAAATGCTCTAACAGAAGACCCTGAGCTTCTTCTTCCAGCTTCTCGAGGGTGTGGGAGCACGGCAACCCATGTGACGAAGTGAAAGTCTGACTACATAGAATCTGACGTGGCTCTTGTAGACATAACTGCCGTTGCCCCTGGACTTTGCGCAAAGCATCATGCGAAACCCTACCTCGTACTGCTTCGAACATGAGCCCGGATACATCTAGAGGTGTGCGTAACTGTTGCGAAGCTCGAATATGTTTAAGTTCCTTGAGTTGGTTTGCGATGGCATGCTTCATGGCTTGCCAAACGTCGAAAAGGTCCAAATTCGATTTCTTAATGTGTGCTTTCATCAGTGAATGGATACCCTCGGCCCTGGGAACGTTCCATTAGCGTCTTGTCAATTGCATATAGTATAAGCCACCTGCCTCGAGGTGGCCACATTGCCGAAATGCAAGTGCATATCCACCCATGCTTTAATGATCATCTCTTTGTACGGCTCGAGCCAATACATCTTGATATACCCTACACACTCTGGATATTTTTCGCCATACTTCAGTTCAAACTTGGCCAGGCGCTCGTCAAATATCTTTTCACTTGGTGAAGCAACAATCGAGTGCCAGGAGGTGTAGAATTCTTCCCATGTGTCATTTTCTGCCCGCTCTGAGGTTTCGTTTTCTTTCTGCACAAAAAAGGGCCGGCAGCGCTGGAGGACCGCTTTGTTGACATGCCAGAGGCAGAGGAGCGCTTTGGTCGTTGGAAACCAATGTGCAGCAGCGTTCATTGCAGCTAGGCATCGATCAGTCAAGACAACTGACGGAAGTTCACGCTGGTAAAGTGACCTGAGATGTTGTAACGCCCAAGAGTAATCCTCTTCCGATTCACCGGATAGAAATGCAAATGCGATACAGAACGACCGCTGGCTAGAATCTACTCCGACCATGTCGAGTAGCGGCATACCGTGTTTATTCGTCTTGTAGGTACAATCCAGCAATAATACGTCCGGGTTGCATTGTAAATACGCCACAGAGTCAGGATGGGCAAAGAAGATAGCCGTCAGTCGATTGTCTACATCCAAGCGGACGCGACACCAAAAGCCCTCGTTATCTAATTGGTCGACTAGGGCTTGAATGCTGCTCTGGCCTTCGCGAAGATCTCTCCTGGTTGCCGCAATCCGGTTGTATATATCCCGCTGAGTTGCAAGTGTTTCTGAGTGGTTATGGAGGTAGGTCCTTATTTCTCGAGGGGCAGTTCCAGACTTCACGAGTTTGGAGACGATCGCCGCATCTTTTCCCACAAGCTTGCGGTGGGCAGGGTGTGCAGAAGGATCATCGCTGGGCGCGTGATTATGTTTAGCACATTCGATGTCTGGTCGATGGCTCAAGACCCATGTACTACCATCTAGCGATTGCTTGGCTAGAACTGAAAACTTGCAGCCAGTTCTTCGGCTCGAAGTGCGTCGCACTCGATCAGTAGAAGGGCTTGGAGGAGGTTTATTCCTATCACAAGCGAATATTACTCTGACTCTGCCATTTGGTGTCTTGAGGGATTTCCCTGTTGTAAATGCGTACCCTCGAGGTTTCGCCCAAGAATTGATAGCATCAAGTAAGGACTCGCGTGATTCATATGTGCCTTCGGGTGGAAGAACGTCGTCAGGGAATGCTGCCTGATCCATGTTTCATCAATCTGATTGGCGCTGCAATGTGCAGTGGCTGCAGGAACATGCTGGGGCACAGGTTCTGTCCCAGCGCTAGAGGAGTGCTGACATAATTTGGGCACCTGGGTGCGCTAGTCTATTTGGGCACCCGGGTGCCCATGTATCAGTCGCCCCCTCGTCACACTGCGGCCCAGCCGTCGTTGTCAGGCGGGCTCCAATGACAGTCCAACACGTTATCGCGCAATATTTTCAAAATCCCGGTGTAACAGAGGGATTTAAGTTGTGTCACAGTTCTACGCAAAAAGCACCCGCGCCCCCAGGCTCAGGGTCGTCATGGATAACATGCATCACCTACCTGTTCTTTCCGAGTCAGCACAATGGCGGCAAATCAACCTAGCTATCTCCTCGCCCCCAATTGGGATTTCCCGCCTGACCGAGATGTCAGGTTGGGCAACATCATCAAAGATCCAAAATTGCCTGGTTGTTCGTTAAGCTCAGAGTCGCGTATCGACCCGAATCAGGATTCTGAGAGTCCGCACGCAGTTACTACCACGAAGAAACAATCATGGAGTCTCACCCGACACAACCTGCTGTCGCTCAATGCCGGCCTTCAAACCTCATTTCTAGCCCCTCTGATAGGCTTTGGAGGCGATGTCGCCGGCAGAGCCTTTCGTGATGATGGGGCAAGGTTCAAGTGTCAAACACTCGAGACGCAATACTTCAACCCCAGCGACCGATATATCGCAGAGAGCCTGTCTGCCAAGACGGTGAAAGCGTATACGAAAAAGTACTGGTGGAAATCGATCTACATGATCACCGGCGTCAAGATTGCGCACGGCGCCAGCATAGAAACGTTTAGAAATACAGGCTCCGGTGCCGACGTTGCTGTCACCACGGATTTAACGCCGTCCACAGCAGTCTCTGTTGAGGAAAAGCCGCACTTCAGTTCGGAAACAATGCATGAACACCACATCGTGTTCGATGTGTGTGAGGAGCCGTTCATTATCGGGTACCAACTCCTCAAGATCAAGCCCAAATCCGACGGCAAATACGCAGACAAACCATTCAATAAGTTCGCACTACTGAGCGACGAGCAAATTGAAGATGCTACGAGCAAAGAGGCGGTGGAGCTTCTGCATCAGGTGTATGATATTGGCAACGTCGAAGGTCAGGATGATATCGACGGAGAGACTACTGAGATTTGGTGTGCACCTGGGCTATTTGACTGTGCCGAGTATTGAACACGATAGCAATCTGCCAGACGGCTGTAGTTCTCACCAGTCGATAATTTCAAGATGTACAGCGGTTCTATTTTCACATCTTGGTAGGAGCCAAATGCGCGTCGGTGTGCTGAACTGTTTCTGGCTCCTATCGCCCAGAAAGATCCGTCACCCATCATTTGTACTCACTGGGACTTGTGTAAGCCGGGTGCAACAATTTCGCTCCTGCAATGCCTTGGGTAGCGTTCAGAATGTTGTGATAGTGTCGTTCGCAAGGAAGTCAGCCGCCAGAAAGCTGCGACCTCGGGGCGGATTTCCGGTGAAGTTTGAGTACATTGGTATCCGTACCTTATCCACAGTCTACTGAAATATACTATGCTCTGGACAGTCGATGAAAGAGTTCCATAGTCACTACAGGCTTTGGGAATTAGGGGCGCCGAGACAAACCCACCTGTACGGTTTTTGTGTAGCCAGCTGTTCATGGATGACAAGTCCTGCTACTTTTGTTACTACAAAGTACGCATATATTTTGAGGTAGTCATTCTTTCCCGACTCCTAACGATATCGACTTCCTCCTCGGCATATGTGGAGAAACCATCCCTGCCGCCCGGTGAGCGACGTTCTCGTTGGGCACCATTCAACCGTTGACCTTCATGCTTCCCTTCATGCTTCCCCTCATGCCATCCCGTGGTATTCCAATCATTTTTAGAGCATTCTACTCGTCCTTGAACTGGAATTTGAACCCTTCTAGGTGCAAATATGAAGAGATTCCGGTCCATATTCTCAAAAGCCACCAAACTAAACTTCTTGCGCTGCGAGAGCGATCTTTCCAAATATGAAAAGCTTATGGAGCGCAGTGCGTCCGGCCAACCAGAAAGAGTCGACTGGGAGATAACTGAAAAGCGGAGGAATTTCTCCAATATCAACTGGGAGGAAACGGAAGCCCTGCAGGACGGGCCAGAGGTCTCCCCTACTGATGACGAATATTGCTTGACGATGAAGGATGTTCATCCCGCTTGTGATACATCAGACGCTCAAGAGGCTATTAGGCGGTTCTATGACACTCTTTGTGATCACTGGCCTTTCCATTGCGGGGATACCCATCGTTCAATGCTTAGGTTGGTCGGCCATAGACAATACATAAGCGAGGATGGTAGAGCTGCCCACACATTCGAGTTTGACACATTATCATCAAGCCACAACCGTCACTGGGGCCGCATCAAGTTTTTGGCAGAGTAAGTAAATCACCATGTCAGGCTCACTTTTAGAGTGCTTAGCTATGATGCTAACTGTGCAAACGAAACGAAGGGTACCACAACGTCGTAGGAAAGTCGCATTCGAGGGCATTGCCGACCAGGAGAACCCAAACAGACCTACTCCTGTGGATCTCTGCCAAACGATCGAACGGTCTGCAAGGGAAAAAATGTGCTATTTCGTCAACTTCGGCTGTGGCCAGTCCTCAAAGCTGCCAGGCCATCTGCCGATCATACTTCGCGAGCCCCTAATCGGGCTGGGAAACCTCCTTCAAGCAGGAGATGCTGACCAGGTAACTTGCGGATACCAACTTAGTCTGCGGGAAAAGGCCTTGGTAGCCGTGATATTCGCATCCACCCTGCTCCAGCTCAGCAAAGGAGCCTGGGGGAAGGGAGCACTTGACGAGGGGCCTTGGCTGCAGAGGAATTGGACCGAGAACGGAATACAATTCTTATTGAATATCGATAACAAGCCGATATTGGACGAAGCCTATCTTCCAATAATTTTCAACGGCCCACCCGACGGTAGTACGTTTAACTGCTCGACATCCAGCTTTCTCGCGTTGGCCATCACCCTTCTTCAACTATCAAACTCTGAAGTCGTTCAGAAGTTTAATGCGATTCGCAAGGAAATCCTACAACTTGAAGAAATTAAAGAAACGGAAAATGATCAAATAGATCGGTGGGCTCTCCATCACCTTATGACTGTCGACACGTTTACTGCGCTCGTAGACGACCAATATCAAAAAGCCATTAAAGCTTGCATTTCGGGCAAGCTTGCTACTGATATA
Organism: Metarhizium acridum; assembly: GCF_019434415.1. NCBI lineage: Eukaryota > Fungi > Ascomycota > Sordariomycetes > Hypocreales > Clavicipitaceae > Metarhizium > Metarhizium acridum. Next base: position 45,631 of record NW_027094045.1, on the reverse strand, counting down.
GGACAAGTAGAAGAGGGTATAGTTCAGGAATGCTTCGAGCAGGAGGTTATCTTACCCCTGAAAAACTATCTGGAGAAGATGATGGGTCCAGAACAGGCGATGGCATCTATGAGGAGGAACCTGGTATCTCAAACAAAGCATTCGCGACAGTTCCAGGAAGGGAACTGGTGTTGTTCATCTGACAAGAGTGACGATGAGGGTCGTCACTCGATAGATGAAGAGAAGTTCGTTACCTTTTGAAGTACAAGACGTAGCACACAACTAACGCTACCTGTCCAGTGCCAAATATGCCAAGCAATGGTTCCATATGTTCGAAGCCAAAGTTTATGAGCTCGTGAAGCTGCAACCTGAAGACGATGTGAGGGGTACATCTTCGCCTGCTCGTATTAAAATCGCCATACTTGACACGGGAATACAATTCCCGCGAGAGGCTTTCGACCTCTTCGGTGACCAAATCATTGAGTACAAAAGCTGGATCCAATGTAACGAAGATCGAAGCGAGCTGGACGGGGGACACGGGGACTTGGATGGCCATGGCACTCATTGCGCTTCAGTGCTGCTCAATGTTGCGAAAAATGCGCACATATATGTCGCCAGAGTTTTCCGGGCGCGAACAGAACGTAACATGGATGACAATGCAACCAATAAAGCCATAGCCGAGGTAATTCTTCCCATTGAATCTACAATACTCAGCTAAGATGTCTTTAGGCACTTTCATACGCCATTGATAAATGGCAAGTCGATATTATTACAATGTCATTTGGTCGCCCTGACAGGGTAGAATGCATCAATTCCCAGATTCAGCGAGCTCGGGATAGAGGTATTCTCATGGTATCAGCAGCATCTAATGCTGGTGGACTTGGGACCATTTCATGGCCAGCAAAGGCTCAAGATGTCATCTGCGTTCATGCTCTTGATGGATATGGAAATGGTACTAATTTCACCCCGAGTCCCAGGCCACACAACCATAACTTTGCTGCACCGGGCGTGTCCATAGAAGGATACTGGCCAACGCATCTAAGTCCCAGCAGAAAGCCCTTTCAATACATGAGTGGCACATCTTGCGCCACGCCAATTGTGGCAGGTATCTTGGCAGTACTACTGGAGTATGTTCGCAAACATGAAACCAAGTATGGCTATTATGCAGATCTTTTCAAAAGACTAAGGGAGAAAGAAGGCGTCGTTACGATATTAGGAAAGATGACGTCCACAGAGAAAAGGAACAAGTACCAGTTCTTAGAGCCTTGGAAGCTTTTGGATGCGCAAGATGAGTTCCAGAATGATGATATTCGCATGAAGGAAATAATCAGACTGCTAAAGAGTGTTGGATAAGTTACATTAAATTGCGTCAAGTGTCGCCCGTTATTTGCCCACCCATTTCCTTCTAGAGACTACACTCGTCTATTGACGAATTAGAGACATTTACTCCTTTTTCTAACGATATGAATATTCTTGGTACATATTCGGTCAGGTTTGATTGTTATATTCTCATCAAACAGCCCCCTATCCCTGATTCTCTATATTTATCTACATCTGGAACTAAACAAGCAGTCATTTCAAGAGCTCGTGCTACCGTCCTGCTACATAAGAGAGAAATGCCAACTCATCCATCATACACGATAGCTAATATTTGGCTGCTGCTACTAGGAAGAGGAGCCTTAAACCTATAAGAAACATGAAATTAGCACTATTAAAAGAAGAATCAAAATTACCGAGGTAAGAACTAAAACAGAAAGCTAATTTATACAGTAATTCTTGTTGAGTCGTCTCATAAGCCGAATATTATGAGCATAGATCTTTAGCCAAGTCGGGGGCTGCTGCTACAATCTTATTGAAACTTTATTACTACACGCTGGCCTGCCTAGACTCCACGTAGTTTGTAAACCCTAGAGTTGATTATAAAAACATAACTAATACTTAAAAACAGAAGCCTCTTAGTATTGAAAAAGCTTTCGCAGCCGAAATCGCTATAGATTTTTGTAAGAAATTATTTTATATAATTCCCATTACGTCCCAAAATCAGGTAATTAGGCTATATGGGGAAGCTACCTGTAGCTAGCTTCTAAGACAGTTATCGGGCCGGATTTAACCCTCAGCCTTTTCCAAAGCCTTTTAGCTATCATCAACTGGCAACACTAGAAGCACATATAACACAGGAAAAGTCTCTGTCGCGTCCTAACAAGAGACGTACAAGGACCTTTTAGCCAGGGCGGGGGTTGATATGAAGCAGCACCGAGTATTATATTCTACGACAACAGCAATAATATAGCCTGTGGGGGCATTCCATTTAATAGCCTAGCTTCCTAAGGCCTCCAGCTTAGTTCGCATGTCACCCATCATCACGTCTATATCCTCCTCAACCTCCTCCTCCTCCTCCCCCAGAGGAGCCGCGACGATAGAACCCGGGGCGATCAGGGCAGTGGACAGTCTCCCGGTGGTAGCTATACGGTCTTTAAGGATTTCCGGTAGCACATTGTCGACCTCTTCCTCAGAAGCCTCCTCCTGGAGCTCCGTGGGACTATTAGCATGCAGATTCTCGCCGACCAACTCCTCGATAATGCCGGCCTTTATAAGCTCCCTCGAGAGCTCCTGCATCGTGATTGCCAGCTCAGGTATACGGATAAGCGATATAACATTACGCATAGTGCCAGCAGAAACACGTATGCTGCCTTCTATTTTCTGGGCCATGGAGGCTTCATTAAGCTGCATTTGCACGCTGCTGAGCTGCGCTTTGGATGTGACGTGGTGGCCGACATCTTGCGGCATCGGATCAGCTCTTGCGCGAAGACTCGCACCCCTCGCTGGGCCTGTGCCTGTCGCTGCAGGTCCCGCGCCGCTCGCTTGTCAGCCTGCATGACGAGGCTCTTCGCTTTGATTTCCTGTCGCTTCATGTGCGCGATATCGCGGTCTAGTTTGCGTGCGTCGGACCGAATGAGTGCGTTGCATTTTCGGAGCTATATTCCTTTCTCAGGAGTCGTCAGCGAGCTCTACGACGGAGGACAGGACTATTATTGGCTTGATGCTCACAGCGGGCAGCGAGTAGGATGATGGCCCGCGACGACGTCCAGAGTGACGAAGCGTGAGGGCGGGATTACCCGTGTCCGAGGGTCGGGCTTTACGAATATCGCTCTGAGATTCTCCATTGCAGGCACGGAAGATGGTTAATGCTAAGATGTGGCTGCCGTCAAGTCCTGCCTGTCGCGGACACGAGGCGATTCAGGGTGCTTGCCAGATTGGACACTCCATGAGGATTCGATTCGATTAGTGTTGGCTCTGGATGCCTAGGTGCGTAGGCAACCACGACGTAGTTAACCCTAACCCTACTGCACTTTGCCTGGTCAAAATGTGTATAATGAACATCACTAAGATACCAAATTTTACCCAAAGCTCGATTAGTCGGCTTTCTCATAGTACCTAGGTATTTTTGTTATTTTCAAGATGTTTCAAGGGAGCATTGTAAGAGAGGCAAGGCCACGAGTGACGTCTATCACCGCCGTCGTCGTTTAAACCAACGTACCTAGGTACCTAGGTAGTTAGTACCCGCTTAGCACCAAGTTGCCTGCCAGTGTGAACAGCTGTTGGCGGCTGGCATCAATTGGTGTCTGGTCACATGGGCATCAAACTTGGATGATGTCTGGCCCTTTTAATCCTACCAGTTGAGCAGCCGCGAGTGTCCCCTTCACGCCACACCTCCGACATCAAAACGCCGGAAATATCTAGCCACCAACTTCGAATGCGACATGCACCAAAGATGGCGGGCAGTGACATCACTGGCTGAGGCACACTCGCCCCAAAGAGCACATCCGGCGCCCCAGCCACCGACGGGACCATCCATGCTCGACGTTGCAGCCAGATTTCGACCCCCCAGCCCGTTTCGAGACACCTAGCGCGGGTTCAGCATGCACCAGCAACCAAGTAGCCCATCACAAGTCGCCATACCCGTTGCGTCGTTCAAACCGCGCAGGCCATCCCACCAGTCTAAACCTTTTGGGGCCGCATCATCCACAATAAGCCCGCAATCGAAGGCGCGAACTCGATGAAAAACTGAGACCCGAGTGCTGTCATAAAGGAAATCTCCCCTCAAATGGCAGCCTTGATGTTCTCCCCTCTTTCCTCCTTTCACCACCGGGCCGCTTAGATACGTCCGACTAAGCGAGCCATGCCATCCTCCGAAACCGACACCAAGGAGGCACGGGAGGTGAACCACCAGTCTCTCGCGGTACAGGAGGAGAACCCAGCGTCCGTCGCGCCAGCACCAACCAACGAGCAACGGGAGGTCGTGACGCCGGCGCTGGGAGAGGGCGACATACCCACGACGAGCCAGTGGGAGATCCGCTCATGGTATCTCTACTACATCGGGGCCAACGGCCTCGCCCTGTTCAACTTTGGCCCGACGGCCTTCCAGAACCTCCTTGACCAGGCAGCCGGCGACTCGGGGCTGCTGTACTTTGCCGGCCGCGCGCGCGACGTCAACAGCATTGTGCTTCTCGCCAACGGCATGTCGTTCGCTATACAGGCGGCGCTGTTCCTCGTCATCGGCGCCTACGCCGACTTTGGCACCGGCCGGCGATGGGTCCTGCTCGTCTGGTCCGTCATCGCGTACGGCATCGGCTTCGGCTGGCTTGGCGTTCACGACGCCGCGAGGTGGAAGGTCGCCGCCGGCCTGTACATTATTGGTCTGGTCGCCTACCAGCTCACCCTGACCTACTGGACCGCGGCGTTCCCGTCGTTGGCCCGGAACACGGCGCACCTCAAGGCGTCCCGCGTGGCGTACGAGACCGGCGAAATCACCCAGCAGGAGCTGGACAGGCGGGACGAGATGGAGCGCAGCAGACTTAGCAACGTTGCGTTTTGGATCCAGTCGTGCGGCGAGATTGCCATCCTCGCCGTCATCGTGGGCATCATGTTTGGCCTGCGCGTTGACGACAGCCCGTCCAACAACAACTGGGGCCTCTCTGTTCTTGTCGCATTCGCCACAGCGTGCTGGCTCGCGCTGTCCATTCCCTGGTTCGTGCTGGAGAAGAAGCGCCCCGGGATGAGGATCCCGCCCGGCAGGAACATCGTCACCGTCGGCCTGTGGCAGCTGTACGAGGCCCTGACGCAGATTTGGCGCCTCAAGCAGAGCCTGGTATACCTCGCCGGCTACTTCCTGCTTGGCGACTCGCTCAACACCACCGTCACCGTCATTGCCACTCTGCAGAACCAGGTCGTCAGCTACAACACCCTCACGCTGACGTATCTCCTCATAGTCGGCGTCGGCACCCAGGCCCTCGGCATCGGCGGCTTCTGGCTCATCCAGAAAAGTTTCAACCTCAGCGCCAAGACCATGTTCAACGCCGTCATGGTCTTCATCGTCCTACTTGACGGCTGGGGCATGGTCGGCAACTGGACCGACAGGTTCGGCTTCAAGAACGTCTGGGAAGTGTGGCTGTACCAGGCCTACTACGGACTCGTCGTGTGCCCCTGGTACAGCTACTCGCAGATCATGATTAGTTCAGTGACGCCGCGCGGACACGAATTTCTCTTCTTTTCCGTCTTTAACATTATTGGCAAGGCATCTAGCTTTATTGGGCCCTTGATTAGCAGCGCTATTATTGACGCTACGCCCGGCGGGCAGAATAACAGCGCACCGTTTTATTTCTTGTTTGCGCTGAGCCTGCTGAGCGCTCTGGGGATATGGGCGTTTTTGGACCTCGACAAGAGCGCGAGGGAACAAGAGGACTTTCTTGTCCAGGAGAAGGAGAGGGTATATGGGGAGGATACTGCTGCCGGGAAGGAGAAGCTGGCAGCCGTGTAGTCAGTTGCCTTTGGAGTAAATTCAAGGCAACATATAGCCAATACAAGGCGTTATACCTGAGTGGTGCTGCCAATTCCCACAGTATATTGTGTCTGGTAGGTCAAAACTACGGCGACTAGGACTTGTTTGTGTCAACTACCTCCCATGTCAGCCTCGCTATTTTGTAGTCCTTGAGGTTGACGTTGAAGTAAGATTAATAGTGTGGAGGGAAGGCCAGGCGGGATGTGCAAAGGTGGTAGAGCGCATCCAGAGTACGAAGCATGGGACGCTCATGAGATGGCCGCCGTCTATCCTAAGCCTAATCTGTAATGTGTGGGAATGTCGACTGGTGTGCCCAGGCCCCAATAGATCAATTGACCGTGAGCCAAAAGAACCCCCAGTACAAGCAGCTGCTTGTACTTCAATTTACATTCATCTCGCCTATCCTGCTCTTCTATCAGTATCCCACCGGCCACTCACTACTCACACAGGACTAATGTCTACATAATAGCCACGTGCTCGTCACAAGCCGTGAACGCTTGCGGCTGGGCGGTTATGGAAGAAGCACCTTCTACGGTCTTATGGTGCCCTTACGACCCCTAGTTTTACTCTGCTCACATTCTGATAATCAATCCGGTCCCGCAGCGCGACGCTCGAAGGCTCACTCTGGCCAAGGTTAGATTTGTGCTAAACTCCTATAATGGCAGTATTACCAACTGGCTTCCAACTAACCAAGTTGAAGTTTCATTTCAAGCTACTCTCCCTTTATTTGCAGGCACAAAATAGAGATTCCGTTGTCAAGTGTATATTGTACGAGCGTAAGCGGTGTTATGTGGACAGAAAGGCCCAAGGTGACGTGCTATATCCGCGGCACCAGAGTGTTGTTTATGCGGCATTAAACTGTTTCCAGAACGAGCTGAGCCGGGTACATCTCACTAGGGTTATCCAAGTACCTTGCTGGCTTCCGTCTCGGTGCCGCACTTGATCAAAGCCCCGTGCCTCCTTACCAAAACAGGTAACTTAGGCGTGTCCGACACCCGGTGTACTCCAGTGGAGCTGACCGAAGGGTCCCCGGAGGCCGGACGGTCACGGTCCACAACGCCCCGGCCAGCAGCTGGTGACATTAGCAACGGCCCAAACCCGGCCACACTAAGTGTAGCTCTTTGTAGCTTGCGTACCCGCCAGGGCCTTTACATACCTAGGTACCTAGGTAGTTCAAGTGTGAAATAGAGTACGTTTGGCAATCTAGCTTCCGAGTAGCTTGGCATTCCCGCAAATACGTGACTGTGTGAAGATCTAGTCCGCGGGGCCATCGTGAGTGCCAGCACAGCCTTTTGGGCGGTGGCCCGAGCCCTTGACCGTTAGACAAAAGGGCCCGGTACGAGTCGAACAAGCCTAGTGGCTCGCTACTAGCTGAACATTTTTGAAGAGAAAGAAGGGGAGAAGCAAACACCCGAGATTTCCCAACCTGAAGAAAAACGAGTCTTCCAGCTCGGGCCAAGCCACGGGGACTGATGGGTAGGTAGGTAGATACGCGTACTACGTCCAGGGGCATTTCCCCAAAGGCCGTATTACTTGCGTTTCACGCTATGGGTCATTTCCTCACAGATGTCACCCCTTATTGCGATCGAGGTGCCACTGTTGGTGGAAGTCAATTACCTAGGTATGCCAAGAGCTTGATTTCTCCCCCGAGTCTGCTTTATTCCATAAACACAAGGTAAACTATAGTATTAATAAACGTCCCGTATAAACCATGGAAACGGGGGGATTAGTTCTCTAATAGCTGCCTTTATTCTTTCATCTTTCTTATTACCCCGTGTAAGACCCAGCCATATGACACTAAATAATCTGCCGCCGGAATGCTCTGTTAGTTTACGGTTCCATCATCTAGCTTGGGTTGATTATGTCTCCTAAAGCTGGTTTCCAACTACCTGCTTAATACCCCAGCAGCCCATGAATGCCCCCCACACACCGATGACCACGTTTCCAAAGTGCATGTGCTCATCGACCCGGCTTTGACAAGTTTCTCTTTGCAAGGCTGGAGCCAAGTCTTTTTGACATTTGCTACTTGTGCGGCATGCAGTGCACCTGCCAGTTGGCAGTACCCATGCCGCCAAGCTCATTGTCATATCCTCGCCGTTGCGCTCGTCCTGCAAAAGCACGAACTCCTAACGGGCACATCAGCCACCTCCAACGCCCTCTTCAACACGGGCTCAATCTCCCTGGCCTCCACCGCCCGGCCCAGTTTCACGCAACACTCGTGGTACCCGTGCAGCGCCCACACATTGTTCGGGTGCCGATGTACCCTGGGCAGCGTATCGTCCAGGCCCAAATCGGCCCTGTAAATACCCCATGCCTCCTCCACACGGCCCTGCTCAAGTAGCAATGCGCCGTAGGCGTGTCGAACAGGCTGCATCCAGCCCCATGGTTCGTCGAACGGCAGCCAGTCATATCGCAGTATGCCCTCGCGCAGATGCGCGAATGCAGCATCGTGATTCCCTGAGCGGTATTCGATTTCCCCGTTGAGCATGGCCTCTGCCACGTCCAGTATATCGACGCATTTGTTATTGAACAGCGTTCTGGAGGGTTTGACGTGGGGGACGGATTCACGGAACAGTCTCCGGTAGGCATTGGCGTCTTCCACGCGGTTGAGCGCAGCAGAGGCTACACCCTTGGCGTAGTGCAGCAGGGCCGTGGTGACGCAGTATAACTCGGTGTCTTGGGGCAGTTTCAAGGCGAGCACCTCGTGCCATTTCCCAAACCGAATAAGCGCGTGCACGCGCATGGAGAGAAAGGCCTCGAGCCAATCGGCCATGGGGGGGTTTTCCACGCGGAGTAGTTCTTCTGAGATGCTGGCCTCGAGCATGTCGACTGTCTCAAAGGCTACCTTGGACTGGCCCGAGAACATGGCCCCGTAGATGCGGAAGTGGTAGTCGTGGCTGCGGTAGAGGGTGTAGAAATTCATGGGGCCCTCGCGCTTCAGGAACTTTTCGTCGGCGAGAATGGCGTCCGTGTTGGCCATGACGGCGCGCGGGTAGTCGCCTACCAGGATGTCGAGGTGGGAGGGCATGTGGTTGAGGTGACCTGCGTCCGGGACGAGGCCACGCAGCTTGTCTGCGGCTGGCATGCCGGCCTCGGGTGTCTGGGACATTTCCATGAGGTGGATGTAGAGGTGTAGGAGGCCTGGGTGCTGATCGCCGCCCTGTTGGGCGATGGCCTTGTCCAGGACGCGCTTGATCTCAACGGTGCGTGCTTCTTTTGCCGGTTCGCCGGTCTTGATGTCCCATAGCTGCCAGGGCGTGAGGTTCATCATGGCATCGGCGTATAGAGCGGCGACATCGAGGTCTTGGGGGAATTGCGAGGCTACAGAGGCCATGGCATCTGCATAGTCCCGGTTCCAGATACAATAGTCCGATTTGGCGGGAGCGCCTGTGCTTGGGTACCGAAACTGGAGGGCTTCAATGAGGGCCCTTTCCGCGGGAGTGGCATCGGCAGAGTTTGCCTTGGCTTGTTCCACGGCGCGGTGTGTACGCTGTGCAGTGGTGGTGAGTTCGTTCTTGGCAAAGAGTTCCCACGGCTTGTTGTAGTTTGGGCCGAGGGAGTAGGCGAGCCCCCAGTAGGCAATTGCGCAGGAAGGGTCATGGTCAATGGCTCGCTGGAAGCACTTTGCTGCCTCTTCGTGATTGAAGCCATAGCACCAGACGAGGCCGCGGTTGAACCAGGTTTGAGAGACGGGGTGTTTGGTGGTGATGTGGCGATGATGGGTGCCGAGGTCGTAATAGCCGTCGTCGAGGGGCGGCTTGTTGTCGTCCTTGGGCATGGTGGGCGTGGCAGACATGGTGGCCAGACGTGCGGAATTAATGTGGTGGTTTCAACGAGTGGTTCCGATCATGGTCGGCCCGCGGTGCCGCTATTGTGAAGAAAGGCGAATGTGTTGAAGATCTGGTGGGAGATTTCCATGTCGAAGCTCCGGCCCAGAGATGGTGGGGTGACTGGGGTCTGGTGACTTTGGGCAATGGGGCTTGGTGGCTCGCTGACATGTACAGGTACCTCGACACGCGTTGAGGACCGAGAGCCGGCTTCGGTGTCGGAGCTTGATCTGGACTGCTGCGGATGCTTGCCGACATGACAGTGCACAGTAGTAGGCAGGTAACACGTTCCCCGACTGGTATACTCTGGGCCTTCCAAGCAGCCTGCGTAAAACGATCGCGGCCGGATGATCAACTGATGCCTGCCAGACGGACATTTGAATCATCTGGAGTGGAGTATCGAGTACCTGCGCAATGGAGTCATGGCCGCTGCAAACCCCGTACCGACTACCCCCGGGACCCGTCTTCCCCAGTTGCAGTTGCGGGTGGGCGTCTTTACCCCGACCTCGGCCTCGGATCTCACCGACACCCGTTCACCGCATGTCAAGTCATGGTTGGTTTCTTTTCTTTGTTCACAATGTGGTTGCTACAGCAACAACGTTATTTAGAATCTGATAATAACTAAATGCCCAAGCACACCATGGAATAAAGGGGCAAGTCGGCCCTGACGAGAGTCCATCGCAACCAAGAAACCGGGTCCATTGATTATACGCCCCGCCTAGTGCCCGAAACACAAGCACTGCATTATATCGTGATATAACAGAGCCTTGGTATACTTTGCTGTCCCGGGCCAGGGGCCACATGCAGAGCGAAATATATTGAAGAGGTCGCAGCAGGTGTACGCTCTTCGTCCACCATAGGGTGTAAAAGGTCCACGGGTACCCGTGTGGGTTGCTTACCCGTGGGCTTTAGGTAAGTAATAGGTAGGAAAAAAAGACTTAAATAAATTTATAGGGGAAAATAAGGTACTTATAATTATTTATTAAGAATATTAAGTGTTTTTAAGTACTTAAATAAGACTTATATAACTTACTTTATACTTTAAACTTAAAACTTATTATAAATATAATTAAATATTTATATTATTATACGTTTATAGATATTTATAAGGTACTTATCTTTATATTAGGTTACTCGTAATATACCTAAATGTTACGACCCAGTCACAGGCTGCAGCGTAGGCCGCAGGATGGGCCGGTTGCATGAGCCACCCAGTGGCTCAGGGCACAGCGGGTGACGGATTAATGGTCGGGACGGGCCGCCAATGAGGAAGAGTTCACTGACTGTTCAGTGAACTCTAGACGAACCAGTAGCACGCATGTAACCATAGTTCACCAGGACTTCAGTGAACAATGGGTGAACACCGTAGTATATAGGGACCCCCAAATTCGCTTCATAGATAGACTCTAGCTCCTTAGCTTTCAACACACAGATCATTACATTGACTAAGCTTCGCTTACAACTCTTTGACTCTGATCACTTGGTTACGGTCTACGACCTATTACCAACGTAACACCCAACTGCTCAGATTGACTGCCCTAGTGGCTCTGCCAACATAAACTACGACCTAGTTTATCCCTTGGGAACCTAGCGTTACACGTCGAAGACTCCTATTGGACCTTCCGTGCAACAGTCGTTACACGTTGAAAGCTCTTGTTCAGACTACTACTGCGTCACTCTGAGCAATATCTGATAACTGTCAAACATGGCACCACGCGAGGCTACTACCGCATCTGGATCGAACGAAACTCGGGAGGGGCCACCAACCATCTCTGCTCACGAGATGCTCGCTGAGATCATACGCCTCCGCGAACGGGTTCAACAGATGGAAGAAGAACGACAGGAACAAGCCACGGCTGCTGCCACAATTAAAAAGGACTTGGGAGAAATCCTCAGACCCAGGGCGCCGGGACCGTACGACGGATCCCCGGGTGCACTTCAAGGATTCCTCACTCAACTCAGGGCTTACCACCGACAATTCCCAAACAAAATGGAAGAATCCTCTGCCAAGGTACTTCACGCAGGAGGATGTATGACGGGAATAGCACTAGCATGGTTTGAACCCATCATGAGGGACTACCTTAACAAGGAAAAAGACGACCGCGAAAACGAAACCAACACCATTTTCGAAAGTTACGATGAGTTCGAAAAAGCCATCAAGAAAGCCTTTGGAACAGTTGATGAAGCTAGAGCTGCCGAGTACCATATCGACGGACTCAAGCAGAAAGGATCGGCATCCGATTATGCCGCTCGCTTCAGACAACTCGCATCTCAGCTTGACTGGGAGGACGAACCTCTTATGTCAGCATTCTATAAGGGACTCAAGGAAGAAGTTAAAGATGAACTCTATAGAGAGAACAGGCCAGACAATTTATCGGACTACATCGCTATGACGGTACGGATCGACGACAGACAGTATCAGCGACGCATACAGAAAAAACAGGGTAAAGGAACCTGGAACCCTACTAAAGGAAAGAGTTACCAAGCCAATCAACGCAGGAAGCGGGACGAACCTATTGCCTATGGTCACACTCTTAATCCTGGACGAATGGAGCTTGACGCTACCAAAAAAGATGACAAAAAGGAAAAGAAGTGTTATAATTGCGGAAAACCAGGACATTTCGCCAACAAATGCAAGAAACCCAAGAAAGAATGGAAGCCAGTACCAGAAGGAGGTAAGAAACAGCTCAATGCTACTAACCAACAGAAGATCGAAATCTACGAACCAGAGGTAGAGCACAAAAACCTAAGCTGGACCTTCTGCTACGATAACAACTGCTATACCCACCTCAGTAGCAAACAAGGAACCGGATGGTTTCCGAAAGAACCCAAGAAGCCGAAGAAAACGCAAAGACAGATAAACCGGGCATTGGGAATCACGACACCACCACCACGAAAACCAAGACACGAAAAGCTACAAAGGATACCAACGCCGGAGCTTGAGGAAATACGCGCAGGAATTCAAGCAGCGCGACAAGCGGTACAAGAAGACCTGGACGAACAATCAGTGGAAAAAAGAACCCTTGCGATGACAGGACGAAAGGAGATTTTCGAACCAAAATCGCCAGAATATTTGAACGAAGACTCGCACCAAGAAATCCTCGATTGGGTGCGACAACAAGCAGAAGCAAGGAAGATTCGAAGGGAACAACAATATAGGGAGGAACAGGACGCACAAATCCTCACCACCCTCGATGAACCAGAAGATAGAGTAAAGGAAATGAGCGTCGACGACAACTGCGCAATCCTAGATACTCCAGAAGCGTCCGAAGACGAACAAAGCGAGGAAGAAACGCCTGCAAGGCTAACAGCCACACAAGAACAAGCTGTACAACGATATTTTCCCGCACCAACAGGAAAACATTTCGCAATCCCTATCATTGCGGTAGACACCACCACAATGTTAAGAAACCCGACACTATGGTACCCAGAGAGGGAAGAAGGGGACGACCCCAGACTCTCACCAAGACATAAGGACCATACACGATTAGCATGGGCATCATGCACATTTATGATGTGTCAGGCACATTTTACAACCAAGGCACGACTGGATGCATTCCCGATCCGAATGAGAGGATATCCGATCAAAGCACCATACTTCCGATGGGAACTCCTAGAATGGAGAGTGAAGATAATCAACGATGACCAAACTATGATCTTGGAACCCGATTCAAACACACCCATCAAATGCCGAGCTCATACAGACCCTACGGATGTATGTGAATCAGACACATGCCAACTGCACGTGTATACGAAGAACAAACAATGGCATCAGTATGTGTATGAGGGAAAAATTCCAACACACAGAAGAGAGTTGTTACTCAAGTCACCTCGATGTGAAACGAAAGACCACATGGTATGCCCACTACCCAATTGTTCAGAACATATGGTAGATAAGGCCAGGGAATGGCACAAGTGGCAATGTGGCACACCAGCAGCATACAAACGGGCACAACGAGCATTAGACATACTCGAACACAAAGACCCCAGGGGAATCACAGAATCAACATACCACAATGAGCAAAGGCTGGATAAGTGGTACAACGAACAGAAGTTCAACCCCAGATGCAACAAGAAATATGCGGTAAACTGCGACAACCCAAGATGCGAGAAGCATGGAGAAATGAAAGATCAAATTTACAACCGCCTATGTCAAATGTTTAACGATGGGTTTTGCTTTAAACACCCACAGAATGGAACTGGACCTACGGAATGGTACCAGGAAATGAAACGACAGATTGCAGAAGAATCTATTCCGGAAAACTCAAAAAACGAGGCACGCCATCTGTAAAAGGGCTACAGGCTGGCATGAAAAGAAAGACGCTAATGACCCTCAACGCAACCCAGAACGGACGAAGCGATAAGATGGTATTAGACGCCGAAGTCATGGGACATCGCGTTCGCATACTTGTGGACAGTGGCGCGATGGGCAACTATATCTCACCCAGAGTTGTGAATCGTTACCAACTACCGTGGAAACACAAAGAGGCACCATACGAGTTAACTGATATCGAAGGAAAACCTTTTGATTATAATGACGGGATCATTAACAGAGAGACTGATCATCTCAAAGTACAGATTCAAGATCATTCAGAAGTGATTCAACTCGATGTTATGGACGTATCGGAACACGACCTAGTGTTAGGGTACCCATGGTTATGGGAGAGTAACCCACTGATCAACTGGAGGACAGGCCAACTGAAGTGGAACGAGACTTCAGGCCAACAGAATCAGCAGATTTCGGAAGAAAGAACGAAATTTCGTCATAACTTAGCTCACGAACAGAGTTCTGAAGAAAAAGAACCTTCAAGCAAGTTATCCAAGGACCAACGACAACAAAAGAACAATACAGAAACAACGAATACAAAGAAACGAACGATTGGATCCACCGTAACGACCCCGACGGCGCTACAAACCGGAATACGAACAACAATAAATAATAAGAAGACAAGAGCCAAGATCCGAAAGGTTATTGCCGCCTTACGGAAAGACCTCGCAAACACAAATAAGAAGCTCGAAGGAGAAAAGAACAAAAACGATAAAAACGACAAAAGCTCAATAACGAAAGAAGAAAGACTCAAAAATATCCCTAAGGAATACCGGAAATACGAAAAGCTATTCGCAGAAGAATTGGAAACCGGATTACCAGAACACAGTCAATGGGACCATCAAATCGAATTGATAGATGGAAAGTCGACAACATTTCATAAGATTTACAACTTGAACGCAAAAGAACTCGAAACGCTACGAGAATACATCGACGAGATGTTAGCGAAAGGCTACATCAGAGCATCCACATCAGAAGCTGGATACCCAGTCATGTTTGTTCCAAAGAAAAACGGGAAATTGCGGTTAGTAGTGGACTATCGACGATTGAACGCGATTACCATGAAGGATCGAACACCGTTGCCGCTTATCTCCGAATTACGAGATCGACTGCACGGAATGAATTGGTTCACCGCTCTAGATCTAAAAGGAGCATACAATTTGATTCGAATAAAGAAAGGCCATGAATGGAAAACAGCCTTCAGAACGAAGTTTGGACTATTCGAATACTTGGTAATGCCATTTGGGCTTACCAACGCACCAGCAACATTCCAACGAATGATTAACAGCGTACTACGAGAATATTTGGACAACTTTGTGGTAGTATATCTGGATGATATACTCATCTTCTCGAAAACCCTAGAAGACCACAAGACGCACGTACACAAGGTACTGCAAGCGCTACAAGACGCAAAACTATTAGTTGAACCAGCAAAAAGCAAGTTCCATACACAGGAAGTAGACTTCCTAGGACACACAATACGACCAAACGAGATACGAATGGAAAAAACAAAAATCGAGGCAGTAAGAAACTGGCCAACACCGAAGAATGTCAAGGACATACAAAGCTTTAGAGGCTTTGCGAATTATTACAGAAGATTCATCAAAAGCTACGGCGAAATCGCAGCACCCTTGGATGAACTCACCAAGAAGGATAAGCAGTGGAATTGGAACGATGAGGCGCAATGTGCCTTTGACAAGATCAAAGAACTCATCACATCCGAACCTGTTTTGAAAACCTTTGACCCAGAAAGAGAAACGGAATTAGAAACCGATTCATCAGACTTTGCTCTAGGAGCACAAGTTGGACAAAGAGACGATGACGGAAAACTGCACCCTATTGCGTTCTACTCAAAGAAACTTCACGGAGCAGAACTAAACTACCCCATCTACGACAAGGAATTCCTAGCAATCATCAATGCTTTTAAGGAATTTAGGCACTACCTTATGGGAAGCAAACACAAAGTCAAGGTGTATACCGATCATAAAAATATCTCTCATTTTGCGACGACGCAACAGTTGAACGGACGACAAATCCGATGGGCCGAATATCTTTCAGAATTCGACTATGAAATCATCCATCGAAAAGGATCCGAAAACGGACGAGCAGACGCTCTAAGTCGAAGAAGCGACTACGATACAGGAGTACCTACAGCAACAGGACAACTCCTTGAGATCAATAAAAATGGCAATTTTCAGCAGAGACAACTGAATGCCATACTAAAGGTACAAGACGGAGACCCAGTATACAAGAAAATCCAACAATGGGCAAGGAGAAAGGTCAGGTTTGCAGACACGCCAGAAGAATGTCTCACAGAACCCGGAACTATCCCAAAGTACCATGGAAAGACCTGGATACCTCCAGAACTACAAGAAGAATGCATCAAAGAAATGCATGAACACCCAGTTTACGGACACCAAGGAATCCGCAAAACACTGGACAAGATACGACGACAATACGATTTCTCAGGAATCAAGAAAATGGTCGAAAAGGTTGTCAACGAATGCATACAATGCGGAAAGAGTAAGGCTTCTCGACATAAGCCATACGGAGAATTACAACCATTACCAGTACCAACACGACCATGGGAATCGATAGCTTTCGATCATATCACGAAGCTACCAATGTCAAGAGAACCAATGACCAATGTGGAATATGACAGCATATTCGTGGTCACGGACAGACTCACAAAGTACGGATACTTTCTACCGTACAGAGAAGCAAGCAATGCAGAAGAACTTGCATATGTGTTCTTACGAACAATAGCAAGCAATCATGGGCTGCCAGAGGAAATCATATCGGATAGAGGAAGTACATTTACCTCTAAGTTTTGGCAAGCACTTATGGCACAACTTGGGACAAACCACAAGTTAAGCACTGCATATCATCCACAGACAGATGGACAAACAGAAAGGTTGAACCAGACGCTTGAACAGTATCTGCGATGCTACATCAATTATCAGCAGGATGATTGGGTAAAATGGTTACCTACAGCGCAATTGGCTTACAATAGCTCGATATCGGAATCGACAAAGCAGACACCAGCCTACGCCAATTACGGATTTAATCCCGAAGTATTCCGAACACAGCGCGAAGGACCGCAAGCAGAACGAGCAATGTTGCAAGCAGATGAACTGAAAAAATTGCATGAAGAAATGCGACGCGAATTGGAATTCGTACGAAAAAGAATGGCACAATATCATAATCGGAAAAGATTGAAGGGACCAATCTTTGGGGGGGGAGACATGGTCTACCTACTCCGACGAAACATCAAAACAACGCGACCAAGCGACAAATTGGATTACAAGAAACTAGGACCATTCGCTATCAAAAAACGAATATCGACGAACAACTACGAACTTTCATTACCAAAGACTATGAGGAATCATCCTATAGTACACATTTCACTCCTTGAAGAAGCACCAAACAATGCACCAGCAGAAGAAGACATCGAAGTCATGGACGAAACAGAGTACGAAGTGGAACGGATCCTAGACATGAGAACAAAGAACAAAACGCGCCAATATCTCATTAAATGGAAGAATTACGGAAACGAGGAAAACACATGGGAGCCCATGACTAATTTGAAGAATTGCCAGGCACTGTTGAGACAGTACCACCAGCAGCTTGCGACTCAGCGCTAAGCAACGCGCCCCAGTCTACAACATCAAAGGCACCCCAGTTTTGAGCATCACGAACAGCCTCAGACTCTTGCTGTTGAACCTGCTCCAGCTCACGCTTTCGAGCCTCCTCCTCCTCCTTCTTCCGATCCGCATCCTCCATTTCCTCCAGAGAAGCGAAATCACGACGGGCCATCTCCAGACCCTTTTCACGCAAATGACGACGCATACGCCGAAGGCGCATCAGACGATTCAAGGCCTCATCTATCTCCAACTGAGCCTTACGACGCCTTTCGATTAAAAGCTCCTCCGTTAACTCCTCCTCCTTCTCAAGCCGACGAAGCTCCTCGGTGATACGGTTTACTAGGAATACGTCAGCCAAAGACACGTCACGACAGACAAACCCCGCACGTACAATTCGCCATGGGAGCGCGAGAACTGTCACAAGAACGACCCAGGGAATAACAAAGCGCACAACGACCGATGCTTCCCACAACCCAACAAGGACCCTTCTTTTCGAAGCAACGACTACAGGGCGACACTTCAAAACCCTGCTCACGAATGAAGGCGGCGGTGGCAGCGCGGTTAGTGGTAGAACGGGATTTCTTAGGTTTTTCCACACGGTTAGACATGATGAAAGAAGGACATTACGGGGAAGCAGAGAACTTACGACCAACGGAAGAAAGGGCGACAGGACTATTTATGAAACCAGGCTTGGGTCTTGAGGACAAGACCATGGGAGAGGGGACATCGTGTTACGACCCAGTCACAGGCTGCAGCGTAGGCCGCAGGATGGGCCGGTTGCATGAGCCACCCAGTGGCTCAGGGCACAGCGGGTGACGGATTAATGGTCGGGACGGGCCGCCAATGAGGAAGAGTTCACTGACTGTTCAGTGAACTCTAGACGAACCAGTAGCACGCATGTAACCATAGTTCACCAGGACTTCAGTGAACAATGGGTGAACACCGTAGTATATAGGGACCCCCAAATTCGCTTCATAGATAGACTCTAGCTCCTTAGCTTTCAACACACAGATCATTACATTGACTAAGCTTCGCTTACAACTCTTTGACTCTGATCACTTGGTTACGGTCTACGACCTATTACCAACGTAACACCCAACTGCTCAGATTGACTGCCCTAGTGGCTCTGCCAACATAAACTACGACCTAGTTTATCCCTTGGGAACCTAGCGTTACACGTCGAAGACTCCTATTGGACCTTCCGTGCAACAGTCGTTACACTAAACTACTTACATGATAAAATAGGTAGCCCACGAATAACCCAAGAAAAACTTGGATACCCACGGGTGCCCACGGGTACCCGTTTTTACACTCTAGTCTACCATCCCGTCGGCCGCCGGGTCCGTCCCCGAATCGTTGAGAGCGCAGACGTCGACCCTTGTTTCATCGCCCATAAGATCCGTGCCCAAATCCGCGTGCTGGTGGGGGAGGGAAGCTTGACTCAACTAGGTCCTAATAGCGAAGCCCAACATGAGTTTCTGGAAAGTAGAGCAGGGAATTACTAAGAACTTCGTAAGTATCTGGCTGTCCAGACCTGTAGCTGTGGCTTCAGGACGTAGATTAATCAGTTGATGGAATCAATTTTGACACATTTTCTTCTTTTTTGGCTCTCATAAACCAACTCCTCCAACTGATTGGACCGATAACAGCATGCTAATAACAGCAAAATCACGGTTCAAGTTCTCTTTAGAACACCATATACAAGCGTCTCTCCTATATGTATTGAGACCATGACGCAGGTGTGTTAGTGGTACTAGACGCCAAAACGTAGAATCTACGGAATTTAAAGGCTGCCGCGGCAAGTTGAGAAAGTCGTTACCCGCAGGGAAGAAGTGCCATTTACGTACATCTGCAACCATGAACTGAAAGCAAAAAGAGCCTTTTATGAGATACCGGCTCTTACATCGGGCTACGTGTACCACTTCGACACCACTCCAGGAGCTACACTTGAATTCAGCATCCCAATGCGGCACTTCGAACTTGATTATCTGCCCTTTGCCGTGGCATCGTGGCTTGGAAAAAGAGACAGGGCCACTTTTTGCCGAGGCTGACCGAGTTTTGTGACGTGAGATGCACAGTGACATCATGCAAGAGTGACCTTGGGACGGGTTTGTGACGTTTAAAGTTTCGAAACTGAGGGTACCGACATTGACAATGCTGGCCTTCTTTTTAAAAGTCTGCCCCTAGAAAATCCAAAGGACGGCTGTATATTATTAAAGTCCAGAGTGAATCTCAGATAAATCATCTTCATTCCTTAAAAGTGCCTGACGTGGCCCGAAAAAGCGTGCCGGTCGACCTTTGGCATGTTGGCGCCGCAGGCCGTCCAGACGTTGTCCTTGATTCTCGTTGTCCATGCATCTGCTACATCAGCTGAATCATCAATGCGAGTCGTCAATGCGTTGCGAGTCATGTCTGCTGTCCAAAGCGCTTGCCATATATAGGAACAAGATATGGGCAAACTGTTATTGCTATATAAGATTAGCAGATCTCCCCTTACATCACAAGATAGACATGACAGGTTGAGACAGCTTACCACATTACTACAATTAATACGACATCACAAAATTACCCCTTTTAAGTCGAATCAAATGAAGCAAGTCGCTTACTTGGCTTTCATTGCCGCCACGGCATTCCTTGCAGTGTCGTCGCCTGTTGGCGCCAGTCCCGGTGAGCAAGCGACTTTGGCCCAGAAATCAATTACAAAACATCTGACCACATACAGCTACCAAGGATGCCGAAGCTGGCAACAAGGGCAAGAGCATTGGGGACAGTGCCGGTGCTTTGGCCGACAGCATTGCTAAACATGATGCAGGCAAAATTGCACAGAATGCCGTTGCACTCGCTGGGAGCATCGTCGATTCAGCCTCCGGTAAAGGTAAGAAGGAGGCCAGGGAGGCTGTTGTTGCTCCCGTTTTGAAGTCAGAGACCATCTAAGGGACATCTGACTGGCTCGTCATCCTGCTGAGCAGGTTGAACATATGCCTCTGATTTCTGATGCCTTTTAGCATCATAACTTAGGGGGACTGGTCGGAATGCTTCGGAAAACTTTGGGGAGCTGGGATTTCAGATACGGATGCCTCGGTTGATTGAACTAGCGGGCCTGGTGTAACGACCGCATGTCACAAATGTCAGGCACCAGACGTTGGAAAGGTTCACTAGGCACACTTTAAGACGAATGGCATGAGTCCCTCTAGTCCAAGTATCAAGGAATGCGTCAACAGAAGTTGCTGTGTGTCAATGCATCTAGCTAATAATAGGCCTCATGACGTGACACAAGCATCCTGCATATATCTTGCGCACTATCAATAATGAGCCAAGACGCGCAGATTGTTGGAGCACATCATGGCGTCTCAGTGAATTCAAACCCGTGTTTCATGTATCCAGCCTACTTCAAGTGCGTATAGCTGCCTAAATTGGCAGAGATTCCTTTGGTGTGCATTCCATGATATAGGGTTGAACTGTTAACTTGCCGAGATTGGGAAACCAAGTTTTGACCGGGACACCCACTTTGACACTCATTTGCACCACATCATCATCGATATGACCATACCCAGGGCATTCCGGGGCAGACTTGGATACTCCGTATGTCGAGTTGTAACGGCAGCTTTGCCACACTGGTCCCCACGCATTGTGCCGGTGTTCCCGCTCAGGTACCTGGAGTTTGAAACTAAGCTTCACTCCAACATATATCGCCCAAGATGTTCCCACCTTGCGAGTATGACCAGGGAGACGGCGAGGAGACGGCGCAGTCGCTCGCTCCTTATGCATAGTAAGTCTCGCCTCTGCACGAACAATGAGTCTGGTCCGTTTGCATTTTAGGAAGTTCACTGGCCGTCATTCCCGTCAGCATGGAAGATTCGTTTGCAACCAGAATAAATATGCCTCATGTCAGCGCGACAAAATATGCCTTTGCTTTTGCGGATGAAGGACACAAGGTCGACCTCATCGATCTGAGCCCGGGCCTGATTGAGCTGGCACAAGCCGCAGGACGAGCGCGAGAGCAATGGCGACAAGGCGCTTCTTGACAGCATTGGCGTTGGAGACGCACTTGACGACACTATCCTCCAAGGCGGTGTTTACGATGCGGTGCTCCTTTTAGGGCCTCTCTATCACTTGGTCGCGGAGTCGGAACGCGCAGAGGCAGTTGCTAACGCCTTCCGGCTTGCAAAACATAGTGGCGTTATTTCTGTAGCATTTATAGCATTGCTGCGCATTTGAGGGATATTGCAATTCGAGAGCCGGCGAAACTCGTCCATGATGAAGCGTTTTCCACAAAATATGTTAGTGGTGTGTAGCGTTGCCCGATGGGCACATTGTTTCCGTTGCTAAACAGCTGCAGCTCCAAGATGGTCGGTACGAAAGGTTCAAGACAGGAATCGGAAATGTACACGGCTTCCACACCAAGGTTCGCGACATCAAATCCTTTTTCGCTCACAACCTTGCCGACACCTTGGAGTTGGTGGAGCTGAGGTCGCAAGAGGGAATATTGGGCGGCAACCTTCATGTACCCTGTCCAAGTCTGAGCCCAATGTTGTGCAGGCCTGGGCAGACTTGATGTATGAGAACTATTCTACTGGGGAGGAGCACTTGGGATGCGCGGATCATTTGGTTGCTGTTTTGAAGAAGAAGTAAGAGACGTGGTGCTGCGCGATTTCTCGCTCCCCTGCCGGTTGTGTCTCGCTTAGAGATGTCGTTGTAAGTACTAGATTGCGCATTTGCTACAATGGATTTGAGAACCTTTCTTCAAGACATATATGCCTAGTCAGTACTGTACATAGTTGCTCTGTATTCAGCCTTGTTCACGTAGCAGCGCTGCTAGGCTGACACAACAGCTTATAAGCTGTATTCTCCACCAACGGTTCAGCCGCAACCAATATTTCCAGTCTCGCCCATCAGTTACTATGAGGGCGAAACTCTCATCATAAAAAAACGGGTCCTACGCTGGGCTGTATGCTGAATTTAACGACGGCAGGAACCCGCCATGGACATCTTTGCTGAACCAGACGACCCTATCCAGACCGTCCAGGACCAGACGCCGTATCTCTGCATCGAGCACTGGGATGGGGGCCTGTTTCGCACCTACGGCCATAGAAAGCACAAAACAAGCATTATACCAGTACTGCTGCGGACGGTTCCGGATATCCCCCCGGCAGACCAACCGTACCTAGAGAACCTGTACCCAACCCCGAAGGAGGAGCTCCAGCCGTTGATACAGACATGGCTGTACTTTGGGATGCTGGCCGAAATGCTGGGCTTGAACGAGATCGCGCCCGGTGTTCGGCTAGTCGAGGAAGCTGCCGCTACGGAGGAAATCTCGAGGCTGCACAAGCAATTGACCCGCGAGGAGAATGGGCAAACAGTTCTCACTGCCGCCGAGATCCTCACCTGGGGTCCGCTCTTCCTCGAAAGACTCCAGATGGCAGAGAACGAGTTCGACAGACTTGTTTACATACTCCAGTGCCTGCAGTGGGCAATGGTCATGCTGCACTCTACCCAGGAAAACATTGACCATGCCGTTCGCTACTCCATCGCCGCGCTGGGCGAGCTCTTCACCACGGGCATCTACGCCGCCGCCTCGTCGGCCCAGCCGAAGATCGAGTTGCCGATTTTGGGAATCTCCTGGCACCGAGACTATATTTGTCCCGGGGGCAGGGTCGAGCAAAAGATGGTACGCAACGGCTGGTGCCCCAGTGAGATTGAAAAGATCCGGTCGCAGCTGCAAGGTTTGTACACGATGCATTACACGAGCCAGTTGAAGAAGCCGACGCCTTGGTTGGACCATTCGAGCTGTGCCAAGACGTTTTGCGGCGCGTTTCGCATCGACATGAGCACATATGAGCCCGCCCATGTACAGGACGGTTGTGGGTGCGAGTTCATCGAGGCGGATCCGGCAAAGGTGGCGGGCATCTTGACAAATACCGATAGTTTCCCGGTTGTGCGGGTGGAAGGGGACTTGGACGATGTGAAGATTGTGGTTGAGGAGTTTGAGCAGGGAGTCTCTTATGTGGCATTGTCGCATGTACGTTGACCTGACGGCTTGTTGAGGGCGACGTATTGCTAACGGAAAAGGCAGGTTTGGGCGGATGGTCTCGGAAATCCGGCTAGCAATTCGCTCCCAAAGTGCCAAATTGCACGAATCAGCAAGCTTATAGACGACCTACCCAGGGCTCCTGGCAGCACAGAGTCTCCGCGGCTTTGGCTCGACACGTTGTGCTGCCCAGTCGAGGTGGAGAGCAAAATGATCTGCCTCGAACGCATCGCTGATGTGTATAGGAAGGCGCACCACGTTTTGGTGCTGGATACGAGTCTGACCGCATTCAAGTATGAAGGAACTAGCCCTGCCGAGCTGCTAGTTCGGGCGTTTGGCTGTTCGCCTTGGATGAGGAGGCTATGGACTTTGCAAGGTACGTGTACTGACGAACTGGGCGTTTTGTAGAGCTGACCGGTGACCCGTAAGAGGGCGCACTTGCGAGGACTCTCCAGATCCAGTACGCAGACAAGGCCGGGAACAATATCGCCATGTTGACGGACCTGTGGACGCTTGGCAAGCAGGATTCGCGATACATGCGAATATGGCAGGACGTGCTCAACGAGGTAAACTGCAAACTCGTATAGTAGCGAAACCGGGCATTATAACAGTGGCAACAGTTTAGTCAACTACTCGGCTTCAGTCCCAAGACCGGCCCCGAAAACGTCCTCAAATGGCAGCAGCCGCAAGTCACGACTCTCCAGCGAACCCTCAACTTCCGCACCGTCTCCGTCCCCGCCGACGAAGCGCTCTGCATCTCAACCCTCATGAAACTAGACACGAAATACATTGCCGCTGGGAGAGGTGCCAGTCAGCGCATGAAACGGATGTGGGAAAAGCTATGCGAAGCAAACGGCGGCATATCGACCCGGCTGCTATTCTACTTGGACGAACAGCTCGACATAGACGGCTGGCGATGGGCGCCGAGATCCCTCCTCGCGACCGCCGTGCACGACCCTGTCCTCAGCATAGACGAGCGTGTCATGCGCTTTCACACAAGGGAGCCAGCCGATGCCTCGGACAGTGTCGTTCTTGGCACCCCGACGCCAATAGGGCTGAAGGCACGATTGCCAGGCTGCAGAGTTGTGCCGACGCCGCTCCTGCCGAATTTCCCATTGCACGCCTGGCCAGAGGTTATCCATTCGATTGAAGACCAGGTCGTTGCGCAGAATGAAAGCACAGGGCAGTGGTTCCGCATCATCGACTGGTACCGCAGCAAGAAAATATCCGTGTGGACGCGCGAACAGCGCCGCGAGTATGACAAGCGCGAGAACAATCCTCTCTGCAGGGCGATCCACACGGGCAAGTGCTGCCTCATCATGGATCAAAAGATGACTTTGGATGACGGCACCACGGCCAGTTGTTTAGTGCAGGTTGAAGAGCTAAGCTCGCAGGAACTGCGAGCGGTGGGACACACAGCCGAGGAGAAGCACCTGGCGTTGAAGGCCCGTCGGGAAAGAGCCGTCATTTTATCTCCGATCGACGAGAAGGAGGGAAAGATGCTGTCTAGAATCAAGGATCTAGCGATTGTCTTGGCAAAGGACCCGGTGACGGATGAGTTCTTGCAAATGCAGAAGAGTTACAAGCCGGGGCAGGAGGAGTGGGAGGCGGCGGAGCTTACGGTCCGGAGAAGGATGAAGGAGGTTGTGGAGGAGGCTTGGTACGCGGACGACGAGTTTCGGCAGACGATGAGAGAGTACACTGGTGACGATCTGGATGACTATGTGTGGGTGTTTGTGCCCAAGGTGTTTTCGCATGCTATTTGGTTGAGGGAGCTGCCTGAGAGGCAGTTGTGGTTTGTGGATTAGATTGTGCTCAGGGAGACGCAGTGCAAGGTCCTGACATGGTTTGTAGTCAATATCATGTGAAGATAAGTGTAGCAGCAGGTGTTGATAAGTTGTATAAAGTACAACTTGGTAGTTTGTGCCCGTGGCAACATCGTCGATTGGCTTTCACGTATTGTCCTTCTTTCCATTTTTATTTCAGATTTCTTCCAGATACCGGTCCAAGTCCGTTTTTGCCAGCTAACAAACACAATTCACGCAATGCTCTGGTAAAATATATATGAAATTAAGACAAAATAGAAATGGTGTAAAAAGTTCCATCATATGTATACCAATTGTAGAATAACCAAGTATTTAGAGCAGTTTCCTAAGGCTTCAAATGATGGGCAGTAAGACTAGAATACCGCGGGTTTAATTCAAGCTATACAAAATATCATTGATATTTAAGAGTCTCCGTATGACTGTTTTAGGCCAAAGAGCAGCCCTCCATTTTACCCCATGCCACCCACGCCCGGCCACAGAAGAAGTGCCCCTACGTGACTTCAAAATTTGATATTTGCTACGACGGCATGGTGGCAGAAAGGCCATGATGACCCCCAATGACAGCCGGTTCGTCCTTGTCATACGCAGGACCCGAGCGTTCTCTACGACCCCAATCATCAAAAGCATCAAATAGCAGGTGATCGGTCAGTCAGGCTCAGCGAATCGATGAAATACGTCTCTTAGAAGAAAAATACGTGTGACATAAACGTTTGAGCAGGCGCACTCTACTTGTTGTCCACAACCTCCGTCAAGCCCACATATCGTTGAGACATCAACGCAAGTTTACTGGCCACCATCTCTATTCGAGTCTGTAGATGAAAATGGTTTATTTTGACACAGAGCTTGACCTGTTAGATCTAGGACCGCCGACTGTGCTTACCAAGCAACAGATTCATGCTCTATTCCACGACATCCTTCGATAGAGTTCTCATTATAAGAATCCCAATTGAAGCCTAAGATTTGTGGGTCATATGTGCCCTCGTGCGCCGTGGAGTCTTCCAGAGCCGATTTCACTTCCCGTGCAATACTCTCTTGGGCCGAAACCGGACGCGAGTCTCCCAGCCGTGCATGCACGTCTGGGTAGCGGCTGTAAGCTCGATGCCATGCACACCTCTGTCATACCAGGAATAAAAAAAGCGTGCTTAATGGGTTCATTTCCCAAGTCGCAGACATCTTCCTCTCGCGCGGGTTGGCCAGCCATGGCATGGGGCCCGTCGTTGTAAGCCAGGTAAAGGCCATACAGGGCCGGACCCCTGCCACTAACCAGACCAGCCGACGGTATATGTAAGTGACATATGTGTTAGTTATTTGGCGAGTCTCTTGAGAAATAGCGGCCCTGTTGACGTCCGACTTCGCCGCAAAAAGCCGTCATCGTCTGCGTCAAGGCCGAAGTGTTGGAAGTGTCAATGGCTTCCGGATCAATCCTGGATTCCATTAGTCTTCGGTAACCGATAAAGCAGGGGTCAAGGATATCTTACGCCGCTGCCTGATTCTAGGGAAAAGCAACATCACGGCATAGACTTAGAGTAGCTGCAATAAGTCCAACGACTTTGAGGAACAACATTGCAGTGCTTTGTGGCTTCTTGATCAGAATAAGACTGTGAAATTCCATTTTATGGGCCAGATTCAATACTGTAAAAGTAGGTTTGATGTTTGATGGAGATTTTTTCGAACCACAAGCAAGAACCTTGGGCCCCTTTTATATACGATTCCAAAGCTGGCCATAGCCTCACACTTGCCGCCGGAATTCCTCAGTGATACATATTAAGGTTGAGTGTGATGTGTGCATTCATGCCTACATGTAGCTTGCAACATCTTGCATTCCCACCGACAAGTACGTGCATTCAAAAAGAAAAATTTCAGGTTGATGGAAAATTTACCAGCTAACAGGAGCATGTTGACCCTGTGATGTCTCTGGGAGACGCAGCAGCTGTGTATCATGACCCATCACGTCGAGAGGTCGCATCCTCGGTAAGATCTAACGGCGATATTCCATAGTGAGGAGTCATAATATAAGCAATGTAGTCATCACGATGCACAATGTACTATGCGTTTAAATAAAGTGGCGCACAAAATGGCCCTCGTAGTCTCACCACGCTTCTAGCATTTTACAATGACGGAGTCGAGGCCAGCCGCTGCATGGTGGGTTTAATGGAATACCCGTATCTGAAATGCCACTGCGGATGGCTCAAAATTGAATAAATCATAGCTAGCCATGTAAATTGGCCAAGCGATAGCATCGCATCATATCTTCGGTATGTCTCAGTTATGTAACTTCATCTCTTGGCTTAAACCCAATGACTTATACCGAGTCGAGGAGCAACCTAATGAAAAACCATTTCCGCGGAAAACAGTGTGTACCGGCCTGCATTAAGGAGGGAGCCAAATAATAGAACTGGAAATATCGGTGAATGATTGCTTCCCAACAATACCTTTGGTCAGAGTCCCGGGGTATGTAGAACTTGCAACTGATGCCTCGAGGAATTCTTTGTCCGTCGCCGAGGAGGGCATATATGTAGAAAGGGATATCTTCTGAATAGATGTGCTGGCGTGAGAGTTCTGTAGGTCTTTTCCCAGTCTCTGTGTCCCATAGTCTGGGTGTTTCATCTACTGCAGCCGATGACACATCCGGTCGGTGAAAATGCAACACCGGGAACTCGGTAGGTGTGTCTTGGTTTATGTGTCAACAAGTACGTGATTTAGGTCACCAACTGAGACATCTAGAAGATTCCAATTAGGTTGGAAGGTTCGAACTGGGTTTAAGGTCCAAGTTGGAAGCTAGCTCGAAAGAAACCTTGGGATTAAGGACCTATCTGTATATGCTTTGAGCTTCTCAAAACTATTCCCCTCGATTTTATCCCATCATCTAACATCCATATCACGCGAACTTGTCGAAAGGAGCGACTGTTTTAGTGAAAGGACGAGTGATCAGACACTGGGCGAACCTGTCGCGAGAAAACCGGCTATGTAGTGAAAGGCAAGTATTACATAATAATTTCATGTTCTTGAAGTGTATGTAGCTTCTAGTGCCCGTTCTTGATCCCAAAATTTAACTGCATCACCGCCTGGATCCGACTCGAGGAGACGATCAGGGCGTGCAAATGCAGCAACATGACCCCAGCAAGTATGACCACTGAGCTTTCATGACTTCTCTCCCGTTGATGAATTCCATTTTCTAAAAGTTCTGTATCCGCAAGCTCATGCAGCAAGCTGACCATTTGGTAAAATTTAAGGGCGCGTACCGGTTTCGTAGGTCTGCCTAGCATCTAGACCCGCCTTTGAGTGCCACAGTCTGACTGTTGTATCTGAGAAGCTGATGCAAGCAGTTTCTCGTGCGGTGAAAATAGCCTCTACTCATACAGAGGGTATCCAGGACCATAATCTGTCACGGACGATGCCAAAGTGACCCATATTGCAGCCTCATGATATAGTGTGTAGAGAGGAGTTTTGCCTGACATTGTATAGGCCAATCTTCCATTGTAGTACCGCAAACTTCAAAAAGTGTCTTCCGCTGCATACAAAAATCCCCAGTTGCCATGTCTCAATATCAGTTCGCTTGTGACCAGGTGCACAAGGGAGGGGACCGACAAGACCAGACTGTCTTCTTCACCTTGGCCTGTGGCCGCTGCCGCCGCTTCCACCTCCAACCAGCCCGAACTTCCTGTAGCTACTTGCGCGCCTGAAAACATAGAAGGTTCTTTCCTGTCACACACTGGAACATTACGCAAGCTAACAATCCCAAAACGACACAGAAAACGATTATCATCACAAATGCCCCTCCTGGACTGGATAACTGAAACCGTCCGTAAATTGTATGTGCATCGTTCATACGCGGGAAGGAAGAAATCACTGCCGGGGGCATCTTGCGGCTGGGAACTCTGATTGTATAGTCAGTATTGGATGTTATGTCAATGTTGAAGAACTAGTTTAGCATACGGACTTTATCTGGTGGTTCTGAGTATCGGTTCTGAGTATCGGTTCTAATTATCGAAGCAAAAATAGACACACAATATCTGAAAGAGGTGAGATTCAGAGTTGTAAAAAGCTTACTCGATGAACCGTAGAAGCGACGGGGAAGCGGTAAATATAATTGGACTTGATCTTTCATTGATGACGCACATGATACACAATATTTCAAAGCCCCCTCTCCAGCTTTGTGCCTGTGATTGAAAACTTTTATTTCACTGTAGACAAAGCCTCTCTCTAAGAAGCCATGAAGTCCTTATTGTGATATGCATACAAAGACAAATTTTATTTCTTTGCCCCAGCTTGAACAGCTGACAAGGACCTACAGACCATGAATGAACTGTTTTCTTTTTTTGCGCTCAGCCCCGTTGACCTTACGAGTCTTGTCCATACAGTTGTGTAGGTCACACGCCGCCCCCTTCGAGTTCGACTGCGAACCCCCCCACCTTCTTTTTCCCCTTCATTGACTGCTGCATAGGTGGAGGAGTCCATGATCGAGACGGTCTCTGCTTCGGCCCCGACTTTTCCCATACTTCGTAGCCAGTTTTCCATACTAGGTCTGATACCAACGTGAGCCTTGCCATAGGTGTAAGCAAAGCTGCCGCCACTGATTAATTTGGGTCTTTTGAAGCTTTTAAACTCGAGCCTGTTGAATCTATTCATTTTCCCCTCCAGAGGCCCAGCCGGGGCCCGTCTGCGGCACAACGTTGCTTGTGATGTTGAGTGTCACACCGTTAGGCCGCAACAAAGGCGTTAGTCCAACAACTGTTACACAGCAACAAAGAAGGTCCGTGGCATCATGAGACGCGAGGTCGACCCTGAGGCGAGAGCTGCCTGAGGCCTCAAGGTTTCACCGACTCCTTGTATTTACAAAGACCCCTATCCCCTCAAGGTCACTAAGAAGACTAGGGACCTTTAATATCTCAAAGCTGAATATTAAATCCTGGGCCTAGTGTCATTTCCCTTGTCACATTGAGGTGCTTACAATCTTCAACACCAAAACGGCAGGATCACGATAATATATGAAGGCACGTACAGGTATTATCAGTTGAGCCAATTATAATGATTTAAGATGATCTAAATTAATTGTAAGTTAAGTTTAACCTATATGAAGTTTGAATTATATGGTGTAGTACTCGAAAACTCTTAATAAAGAAGTAAACTTAGAAGGTAAATTTTATCTCTTCCCCTTTGCTTAATAATGGATCACGTATTTCACGATGCTGCATAAACCACAATCTCTCGGAAAGCACCTGAGATATTTGTAGACGTCAAGGGAATGAGAATCCTCTTGCAAAAATCGAACCTACGTGGCATTGTGATAGGCTCCAATTAGTGTCTTCTATAGTGGCTGCTTTGATATTTTGCGCTATTTGGGCAAGTAGTTCGCCCACTTACTCGTCAACGCGTAGTTTTTGCCGCTTTTTCAATACTTTCTCATACGACTGTTCAAGTATAGAACGAGGTCTCTGAGTGTGGCAATAGCCTCCACGATGCTGACTCTGACAGGAACGGACTCGCGAAGGCCCAGACATGTCGGAAGTTTGGGAGCTGATATTGAGAGTGGTGTGCCACCCACGGTTGAAACGACGGCAAGTTCCTTGAAGAGGCACAAAAGGGATGCCCTGCAAACGGAAACATGACTGGA
The DNA here is from genome assembly GCF_019434415.1 of Metarhizium acridum. Classification (NCBI taxonomy): domain Eukaryota; kingdom Fungi; phylum Ascomycota; class Sordariomycetes; order Hypocreales; family Clavicipitaceae; genus Metarhizium; species Metarhizium acridum. Next base: position 14,547 of record NW_027094045.1, on the reverse strand, counting down.
TAGGTGCCGCCACGGGTCGAGAATAGATTCATCCTCACAAAGTATTCGGTGACTTAAATAACATTGGCTCAAGGGTGTTAGCTATAGCCTATCGGCTAGCAAAGGTGGCTTTGACTTTATAAACTGGCTCAGGAAAAGAGAACTTAACTGCTAGGTGACCGGAAAAGAAATATTTTAGACTGCACTATCCAGCCTCGTTGAATCCCTTAGTCTGTTATGCACTGTTGAATTATCTACGCCCAGTTACTAGTGTTGGTATGTCATACCAAGCATCACGCATGCTTGTAGCAACCCCCAAGCTAATCAGTTTTGAGATATGAAAGAGTTTGTTTGCAAGGGAGAATTGCTGTTTCCCTATTACCTTATGCATTCTCGACTTTGCCGGCTGAGAGATTATCGAAACTCCCTGCTCTTGGGCTGAAGGGCGAGCCGCGACGATGCAGTACTGGTATTTATCGTGGTTGTTTCCAGATAATAAACGAGCAGATATATTGTACAACTACGGTGAATGAATAAAGGAAACAACATGAGACCTTAGGAGATTGTGAAATAAACCACCCGGGGGGCTGAAGCGTTCTTTGGCCGATAGCCGCTCCAGGACATACTTAACCCTAACCCTACCCACTCAAACCCCAGGCTAACCCTACTCCCTGAATACAAGGTCCAGTCCATATTCTCGAGGGATCCGGTTAAATATTGCGCCCAATCAATTGACAGAATGGTATTGACTCTAGATTGACAGCTCCGTGGATGTCCAACATCTATTGATGCTCTGCTATCAAGGTCAGTCGCTTAGTGACCAACACAGACTCTAGCCGGAGCTCAGTTCAGTGAAACCTCTCCCTTCAAAATGCAACCTCGGATCTTGCCCGCATGACGATGCGCAAGCGGGGGACACATTCAGACCAAACACAGGCGCCGCAATGCATAAGGTCGATTGACCCAGTTTAACCTCTCTCGACTCGGGACATTTCATCTCGCACCGCCATCATGAAATCTTCACTCCTCCTCGCCATGATTCCCGCCGCCATCGCGCACACGCCAGACTTCAAGACGTCAGAAGCCGGCAATCCGTTCGTCGACGGATTCTATGCCGACCCGGACAACGAATTCTACAACAATCAGTACTGGGTGTACCCGACCTCGTCGTACGAATATGACAAGCAGACGTATCTCGACGCCTTCTCGTCGCCAGACCTCGTCCACTGGACCAAGCACGCCAACGTCCTCGTCGCCTCAGACTTCAAGTGGGCACGCCGCGCCGTCTGGGCACCCGCGCCCATCTCCCGCCACGGAAAATACTACCTGTACTTTGGCGCCAACGACATCCAGACCAACTCTGAGCTGGGCGGAATCGGAGTTGGCGTCGCCGACCAGCCCGGGGGGCCGTACAAGGACGCCCTCGGGAAGCCGCTCATCGGGCAGTATTACAACGGCGCGCAGCCCATCGACCAGGACGTCTTCATCGACGACGACGGCCAAGCGTACATCTACTACGGCGGGCACGGACACGCCAACGTTGCCAAGTTGAACGACGACATGGTGACCATGGGCACCTTTGACGACGGCGCGTCGTACAAGGACATCACGCCCGAGAACTACGTCGAGGGGCCGCAGATGATGAAGCGGAACGGCACGTACTACCTGTTCTGGAGCGAAGGCGGCTGGGGCGGGCCAGACTACGCCGTCTCCTACGCCATGTCGGAATCGCCCACCGGTCCGTTCAAGCGCCTCGCAAAGATCTTGCAGCAGGATCCGGCCGTGGCCAGCGGCTCGGGGCACAACGGCGTCATCCACGTCCCCAACACCGACATCTACTACATCGTGTACCACCGCCACCCGCTCGGTGAAAACATCGACGCCAACGACCGGCACCTGGCCTATGACCGGCTGTACTTTAACGCAGACGGCACGATCCAGCCCGTCAGGATGCTGGTCCACGACAACTTCAACGACGGCAACATGATAGGGTGGACGACCTACGGCGGATCCTGGGACGCGAAAACCAACGCCCTCAAGGCTGGAGCTTCTCCCGGCGGCAAAGCACTACTAAACACCAACTTTGGTGACGTTGATTTCTCAGCCGACGTCAAGATTCCTTCCGCCAACGGCGGCGACGCAGGCCTCGTGTTTCGGGCAGCAAAGCCTGCGCTTGGAACGGATGCGTACGACGGATACTATGCCGGTATTGGCACGTCCGGGAAACTGGTACTGGGCAAGGCGAAGGGCGGTTTGTGGACGCAGCTGGCGTCTGTAAAGGCCGATATTGTCCCTGGCAAGACGTACCGCGTGAGGGTGACGGCGAAGAAGAACGCAATCAGTGTGTACGCGGGGGAATCGACGACTGCGCAGCTTCATGTGCTGGAGGGCACTTTTGCAAGCGGCATGAATGGGGCCAGGGTGTTTCAAACGGATGCTGTATTTGACAATATCAAAGTTGAGCATTTATAGTCTGGCAGAATATACTTGCCCATTAAGAGCATACACTAGTATTGTAGTAAATTGTGTATGGAGCGCGTTCCAAGCCGAACAAGAGTTTAATCACAGCGGGAAATCCCGTGTATTTTTATTTTTTTTTTTTTTTATGTTTTTCGTCCTTCAACCCAGTCTAGTTATTATATCCAAATACTATCCACCCGTAGAATCTCGTAAAACCATAAAGTCGTCATTGTAAATCCCAGAATGCACGCTCAAGAGAAGTGGCATGTATGCAAAAATCGCTCCGAAATGCATGCAATACTGCACTCTCGAATTCTTCGAATGTTCGCTCCTGAATCCCGACAAATGCCAATTCCCAGCGTTAGGCTGGCATGGAGGGCCTTCTAAACCCCCGACGGCGGTTGTTCTCCATCCTCTGCAATGGACACGCCGAAAAAGCAATGGCGATGAGCCCGTGTATAAACCATAAGTTGCGTGCCTCTTCCAAATAACCCAAACCTCCTTAAATGCGTCTATGAAAAGAAACGGGTTCTCCGTTTCTTCGTTCCTACCCGACTGATGAAAAGTCGCCGCGGATTCCTTCATTTATTTTACCGAACAGCCCTTTTCTCTGGACAATATATACTTTGCATGCTGTATTTCTGCCTCGTCGCCCGGCTTGGTTCGCGAGTGCTCATGCCTAGACGTCTCCACCACCCTTGCTCGGTCAAAGTCAATGATCATGATGCGCTTCGTGTCAGGGCTGTAGAGCATATTGGGCTGTCGTATATCGTTGTGGACAACGCCTTTGCTGTGCATGGCTCGAATCGACTGACACGCCCCATCCGTGAGCCGCTTGCTAAGGCCACTAGGAAGCTCAAGGCTGGATAGCGTGCGGCCGCCCCAGGAGAAGAAGGTGACGTGTACTATGTAGACGCGGTGGTCATAGTAATAGATCTTGTTCATGGGTCGGAGGTCAACCGCCCCCAAGAATACAGGTATACTGGTGCCTTGCATGTGCTTGAGACGCTTGTAAATGCCAGCTTCGTTCTCAAGGCGCTTGATGAGAGGCGCTGGAGTTCCCTTGCCAATAAAAGTATAACCGTAGCGGAGTAGAGTGACTCGGAATAGCGCGCCAGATGCTCCGCTGATGTGTAGCGAGGTAATGCCATCATCCAGAGACTTTTTCCACTGCTCTCTAAGAAGTTCAAGCCACGTAGCATGGTTGACAGGGTGGTAGGTCTTCACCTTCATACCAGACGGGGCAGGTCCATTCCCCATGTGTCGTGACACATTGGGACAGCGCATATCGAGGAAATCGCCATTGACCAAGCCAATTAAACATTTCTGGGTGCAGTACTGCTCGCCGCGAGTAGAATTTCTGCTTGATGCGGCCCCTCTTGACTGAGAAGTGTTCTGGCGTCCCCGGGCTCCGCGTCCTCGGGTTGCACGTCCTCGACTCCTTGTCCGCCGTACAGCAGGACTGGGCGAATCTGGGGCATTCTCCTCTGCTTCGTCGTCGGAACTCGGTGGAGAACGTCTCCTGGCTGGTCCTCTTGCCGGCTCATCCCCCTCCCTTCGCCGAAGGTTGTAAGCCAAGAACGGCGACCGGTCAACGTTCGAATATGTCTTTGGCCTCGAAAAATCCGGGTCTACGGGAGATCGTGGTTTGTGATTATCAGGAGACATGTCGAGAAGCATTTGGTCAATATTATACTTCCATCTTTGCAGATTCTTTTTGACAGTTTCGCGTTCCTCCTGACCTCGTTCCCCATGTTGGTGGTGCTGACTTAGAGCTAATAGAGTGAATGACAAATATTGACCAACAGCGCTGCAAGAGATGATACCGTCAGGGTGGTGTGCGGGAACCTCGGACTTGGGCTCGGCCAAATGGTAGAGAAGTGTGCCTGGATTACTCCAGTCGACTTTGAGAAATACTGTTGCCTCGCCATTAGACATAATCCCGTAGCTGACGCCGCCCTCGATCATGTAATGATAAGCCTGTGTGACTGCAGCAGCCGTGAGCTTTTTAGCGCAGTATCGAAAGTAGGCCCGTTTATTCTGCTGGCTGGGGATGGTTGGATGGTTGACAATGTCCTTGTAAATATCCATCGGCTGCAAGCCGGTGCGAAGTTGCTCCTTGGTTAGTTTGTGAGGAGGTTTATATTCCGCGATGAAGATCAGTTTGCGTTGTTCTAGAGACCCATCCTCACTCTCGGCTTTGTATATGCATATTCGGTCGGGCCGAAGCTGATCAGAGTCGAGTTCTTGATTAGCTGGCACTTGCGGAACTGTATTGACTTGACTGTCAACTCGCAGATTCACATCACTGATGGCGCTTGGGTAGCTCGCGAAAATGATGCCTCTTCCGATGCTATATCGATCCTCAAGTATATCCTTTTCCCTCACTTGCTGCACAATTTTTTGAACCGGGCTCTCCACGGCGAAGCGCATGAAGTCCCTCAGCATATCTTCGTCGGCAATCGGTGAATCTGACAATTCTTCGCCCATGGCAGACAGAGCATGTTGGGACTTGAAAAGTCGATCGTTTTGGGGAAAAGACTGAAATAGCTCCCTCAAATGAAATCTCTGTTCGTCCAAGAAATCTGCCCACACCGCAAGACTTTTTGGACATAGTTTGCCGGTTGGAGTATTAACGGTCCCTCGAGACCAGAGAGTTTGGTCCTGTTCCACCTTCAACTTCAAAAACACATCTGTATGACAAGCCTTGATAAATTCTGTCAGAGTTGTGGGGCGCATTTCTTGCCGGAATCGCTCGTTTTCCAGTTGAGATTCATTTAAAAGCCTTCTGAGCTTTTCAATCTCCGTTTCCCCAGCCATGGCGATAGTTGGCTAGGAAGGTCACAGGCTAGGCCTGTCTTTAAGGAACGGTTGGTTGGTGACTTGGTTGTCGCGCCGCGTTCGTCCGTTAAGTGGTTGTGGGTCGGGCACGCCTCAGGGCGGCGCTTAGTAATCTATGTATATTCGCAGGCGACTGATACATGGGCACCCGGGTGCCCAAATAGACTAGCGCACCCAGGTGCCCAAATTATGTCAGCACTCCTCTAGCGCTGGGACAGACCCGCAAGACCCGGCTGGAAGATCATTTCAACTAGTTACTCTCTCCAGTTTAATCTACAACTTGACAACAATGCAATCCTCCGTCGCGCTATTCGCTGAGTGCAAAGCTTGTTGCTCATTACTGTCTACCTCTATTCTCTTCCATATTTCTTTCATTCCTCTTCTCTTGTTAGCCAAAGGATGATCACCCATCTCCCGAGCGACCTGGGCTTCAATCCGCTCATCTTCCTGGTTGCTCCAGTCTAGATACGCCATCATTTCCTCTTTCGTCCATTCTCTGGACCCTGTCGCAGTGACGCGATGCTTCGACATTTGTTTGTAGTCCAAGCACCACTCGTAACTCCGCTTGTCGTATCTTTGTGGGAGCCCCATCGCTTTGCGATATTGCTGGTTGGTCTTGATGCTGCCAGCAGGTTGCGCAGCGTACCACGCATTTCTAGCAGCTACATATCTCTCATAAATGGCACCCGGGGAATCGTACCGCGGCTCTTCCAAGGTGACACCAGACAAAGACTGGACTTGCTCAACCGTTGGCCCTTCAACGGTCAACATTGGCGGACTGCCGGGCGCGTTGTTTGATGTGGCAAGCGACCCCAAGTCAGTCGACGTATTAAATCTCATGAGAGGAGATGAACGGATGGGTGGCATGCGTGCTGCAAAGGAAGAGGGTTGATCAATCTCTGCCAAGGCATCCGCCACTGCATTTGAACATTGCGACTGCTGGGTCGTTGGCACGATTTCCGGGGGGGCCTTAGAGACACCCGCAGGAGCCATTTCCGCCGTGGCACCTGAAAATGTGACTGAACTTCGAGCTTCCGGCAGAGGTACTACCGGCGACCCCTTGAACTTCAGCGGACAGGACCTCGAGGTCATAATGTGGCCTACCACGTGGCATGCGCTGCAAGTGGGAGCCTTTCTGTTACCCTGGATTCTCTCGAAACCGGATGGTTCGCGTCTTGTGCTCGTTAAGGGTTGAGTCCTATTTAGTTGGTTTGCAGCCCGGCGAGGTTCCAGAACAGGTTTTGGCAGTGCCACCCCTCGCTTTAAGTGCCAATGTGGGTGAAAATGCTCTAACAGAAGACCCTGAGCTTCTTCTTCCAGCTTCTCGAGGGTGTGGGAGCACGGCAACCCATGTGACGAAGTGAAAGTCTGACTACATAGAATCTGACGTGGCTCTTGTAGACATAACTGCCGTTGCCCCTGGACTTTGCGCAAAGCATCATGCGAAACCCTACCTCGTACTGCTTCGAACATGAGCCCGGATACATCTAGAGGTGTGCGTAACTGTTGCGAAGCTCGAATATGTTTAAGTTCCTTGAGTTGGTTTGCGATGGCATGCTTCATGGCTTGCCAAACGTCGAAAAGGTCCAAATTCGATTTCTTAATGTGTGCTTTCATCAGTGAATGGATACCCTCGGCCCTGGGAACGTTCCATTAGCGTCTTGTCAATTGCATATAGTATAAGCCACCTGCCTCGAGGTGGCCACATTGCCGAAATGCAAGTGCATATCCACCCATGCTTTAATGATCATCTCTTTGTACGGCTCGAGCCAATACATCTTGATATACCCTACACACTCTGGATATTTTTCGCCATACTTCAGTTCAAACTTGGCCAGGCGCTCGTCAAATATCTTTTCACTTGGTGAAGCAACAATCGAGTGCCAGGAGGTGTAGAATTCTTCCCATGTGTCATTTTCTGCCCGCTCTGAGGTTTCGTTTTCTTTCTGCACAAAAAGGGCCGGCAGCGCTGGAGGACCGCTTTGTTGACATGCCAGAGGCAGAGGAGCGCTTTGGTCGTTGGAAACCAATGTGCAGCAGCGTTCATTGCAGCTAGGCATCGATCAGTCAAGACAACTGACGGAAGTTCACGCTGGTAAAGTGACCTGAGATGTTGTAACGCCCAAGAGTAATCCTCTTCCGATTCACCGGATAAAAATGCAAATGCGATACAGAACGACCGCTGGCTAGAATCTACTCCGACCATGTCGAGTAGCGGCATACCGTGTTTATTCGTCTTGTAGGTACAATCCAGCAATAATACGTCCGGGTTGCATTGTAAATACGCCACAGAGTCAGGATGGGCAAAGAAGATAGCCGTCAGTCGATTGTCTACATCCAAGCGGACGCGACACCAAAAGCCCTCGTTATCTAATTGGTCGACTAGGGCTTGAATGCTGCTCTGGCCTTCGCGAAGATCTCTCCTGGTTGCCGCAATCCGGTTGTATATATCCCGCTGAGTTGCAAGTGTTTCTGAGTGGTTATGGAGGTAGGTCCTTATTTCTCGAGGGGCAGTTCCAGACTTCACGAGTTTGGAGACGATCGCCGCATCTTTTCCCACAAGCTTGCGGTGGGCAGGGTGTGCAGAAGGATCATCGCTGGGCGCGTGATTATGTTTAGCACATTCGATGTCTGGTCGATGGCTCAAGACCCATGTACTACCATCTAGCGATTGCTTGGCTAGAACTGAAAACTTGCAGCCAGTTCTTCGGCTCGAAGTGCGTCGCACTCGATCAGTAGAAGGGCTTGGAGGAGGTTTATTCCTATCACAAGCGAATATTACTCTGACTCTGCCATTTGGTGTCTTGAGGGATTTCCCTGTTGTAAATGCGTACCCTCGAGGTTCGCCCAAGAATTGATAGCATCAAGTAAGGACTCGCGTGATTCATATGTGCCTTCGGGTGGAAGAACGTCGTCAGGGAATGCTGCCTGATCCATGTTTCATCAATCTGATTGGCGCTGCAATGTGCAGTGGCTGCAGGAACATGCTGGGGCACAGGTTCTGTCCCAGCGCTAGAGGAGTGCTGACATAATTTGGGCACCTGGGTGCGCTAGTCTATTTGGGCACCCGGGTGCCCATGTATCAGTCGCCTGCGAATATCAGTGAGGGAGATTTTCCAAGAATAGTATATGCATGGTTGTAATCTGCGGCAGAATATATCGAATAATAAGAAGTATACACTAATATACTATAGTCTACTTAAGTATACTATAGTATGTTAGTGTAAACTTGTGTATCTTCCCAGGTGAAGTACTCTTTGCCCCTTGATATATTTAATATTATAGCATCGCGTAACGTACCTTATGTTTCAGGATGAGTATGTGGATGTACTTTAATGTAGTAAGTATAGGAAGAATGATAAATGATAAAAGCACAGTATGGCACAATATGGCAATAGCTGGGTATATCAATAATCAGAGTATAAAATGTGATAAGGTTGGTGTTGGAGAAATAAGAGTTGAGAATGAGTGTTGCTTGGTGACTCTGTGGCAAGAAGCTAAAAGGTCGAGTGAAATTCGGTGGAGGAGGATCTCTATTTATCTTGGCCGGAAGCATTCTCGGTCGCCAGCTGCTGTAACCCACAGTAAAAGACACTCAAAATCACGATTCACAAGCATAACGTGAACAGCCTCAGTTTACCGTTAGAAGTTGACTTTTGCGGTCAACTCGATGTATTTGAATGTCAAGTGATTTATGATTGAAGCGCATAGACCAACTTTGCCAGTCCATGCTGCAGCCCTGATGCGTCAGTTGGGTATCAAGACAAATGAATATCGTATTTGATTCTGCCCGGACCAACAGGCAGAATCTGTTCGCAGGCTCTTTTGCCGTTGCCCAGACCAGAGAGTAAGCGGCCGTGCGTATGGCAGCCTAACAGCCAACCAAAGTGAGCTCGTCGCGATTCGACGGCGTTGAACATTTGTACGACACGACCTTCTCAACTTGCTCTTTCTAGCCGGGATCCGGCCTAGACCGCATATTGCAGGAGGCCCGTGACGTTGCCTTGTGGACCCATGACATGGCGAATATGCATCTCTCCACATAAGTTGATTATATTTACTAAGTGAGCGCGAGTTCCTTTCGTGTGTCACCAGTTCTGCGCAGCCAGAGAAGTCACCTTACCCGGCCTTAAAAGCGAACCCCATCTACCTGCTGCATGCTGCTCACTGATTTCAATGTCGGGCGCGATACCATAGTAGCTTATTTGTTGTCTCCGTGTCTCCTGCAATCCTAAACTTGGGACGTTGGTCCACAGAGTAGGTCCGGGCTCGTGTTAACGCTCTTACTGGTGAATGTGTCCGGGCTCTCCAGGCAGACGCCAAGTCAAGCATGACACAACAAACAGAAAAATTATGGAATCAGCGTCTCCTCGGCGGTATTCGCAGGCCAAGATATGCAACTAGTCATATGCTGCGCGAGGCATCGGCCGCAGCCTTATTACGAGAAGTCGCTCGCAGCCTCGTGGCAACTTGGCAGGACACCAATGGCCCCGATCACTTTCAAGGTCCCCAGCAGGCGTGTCCTCTGTGGGAGGCCTGGACAAGACAGCAGATGAACTCGACGCGTAGACATGTGTTCATGTCCAGATGTGGCCAGTGCTGCAGGGCTCCGTGCTGTGCCGTTGAGATCGGAGCCGACATCAACCTTGACTGCAAGGTTGGCATTTGGATATGCTCCATTGTGCCGTTTCTTGCGGACACGTTTATTTGGCCACTGTCATGAAGTAGGATTTCAGGATGTTTTCGTAGTATATCATGTCTGCAAGAGACCTGGCCAACAAAGCTCATACTAGAACGATACGAGAGAGGGAATGGAGGTGGAGTGAAATATAGATGGTTCGTGAAGCAGCGCTAGGCATGTCCCGGGTATTGCATATCCATGACGGCGCTAAAACCAAGTGGAGACGGCCGGGGGGTCTCCGCAGAGTCTGGCGGTGACATCCCGCGCGCTAGTGTTCTGGCCCAATAGCCGACAATCCATTGGATGTCAACTGGTCGGTAAAAAAAGTCTCCCATCTCCAACGTCTCCGTTGCCTTGTGCTATCAGCCAGCCCTCTACACATGCCCTGACTCGAAATTGCGACACTGCATCTCGACTGTATCAACCAGGCCCCGTCTACATCTCAAGACTCAGACCGGGTCTCGCAGAACCGACGCTCGACAACATCAGCGGTGCATCACACACAGACTGACGTTGCAGGGACCCCTCTTCCCCAAATTTCCTCCCCTCACTTCGCCTCACCTCCATGCCCACATGGGCCACATCCCAGCAACAGCACGTGTGTCTAAACCATCCTGTTACAGAGCGTGAAAAAGCCACAAATGCCCACCAAGGTACAGACCGTCCCCGGTCGTCTGTCACCACCCCAGAATACAGATCCAAGTCATCTCGAAACGGCCCTCGCTCTCGAAACGGATGCTGGACCTGCCGCACCAAAAAGGTCAAATGCGACGAAGTACGGCCAAAATGCTGCCGCTGCATCCGCCTCAAGTTGCTCTGCGACTACTCACCGCGCATGAGGCAGAGCATGGCCATGCGCATACTCGGCAGCAACGCCAGGGCCGCCATCACCAAGCCCTCCCAGAACCCTTCATCGCCCAAACTGCCGATACACATGTGTGAGCTGGCGAACAGCGCGTCCTCGATAGATCTGACGTCTGCAGACCACGAGGCCATCCGATATTACCGCACCACCTTTGCCAGGTTACACCACACAAAGAACCCCGACTACGGCCTGTACGCAGTCATCTTCAACATCGCCGAGAGTGAGCCCATCGTGATGCGCGTCGTCCTGGCCCTCGGAGGCCAGGAACTCGAGTTCCGGAAGCGGCGCTCCGAAGAAGAGCTGGCTGGGACATGCACCGTCACGCCCCTGCACCACTATGCGGCGGCCCTGAGAATGCTGGCCGAGGCCGTGGACGGGAGTCCCGGACCCGACGGCCGGCAATTGGACCTGGACGCCATCCTGGCAGCCATCTTCCTGATGCTCTGGTACGAGCAGAAGTTTGGCGACGCGTCCTGCCGCGGCTTCGCCAACCATCTAGCCGGCGCGGCGCGGGTCGTCGAGCATAGATGCCGCAACGAAGTCTTTAAGCGTGCCCTGCACGAGCCCCTACGCCAGGAAAAGAGGCTGGCTCTGCTGCGGATGGGCGACGACGCCCGAGATGGAGAGCGCATACTTTCCCAGTTCTCCGCCCGTATGCTGGTCCATCTCTGCATCTACGATAGCATGGCGGCTGGGTATGGCCTGGGCGGCCGCCTGATCGAGACGCTGAACCAGGCGCTGGCGTTCAGCAACGGCACGTCGCTGTATGTAGACAAGGCGGACTCGCTGCACAGGTCTCGTACGGGCTCTACCGCGTCGTTTGGGGCCAGGACTACCCACAGGAGGAGATGCTTGACGACCTGGAGAACCGCACAGTCTACTGTCTGGCCGCGTCGGTCGTGCAGCTGCGATTCATGATTTCTCGTCTGGAAAGCCTTGGCGTGGAGGCCGCCGGGACGTGCCTCTCCGCGATTGAGGCCGTCTACGAATCTACCGACGACAAGTTTGAGGAAATCCTCGGCATCGCAGACGCCCTCTCGCCCAGCTTTGACAGCGCAACCGCCTACTGTCCAACATCCGCCAGATCGTGCCGCAATACTACGGCACCAAAATCCAGCTGGCGCGTGCTGTCCGCAAGCTGGGACAGCCGAGTAAGCTGCCGACCGAGGAGCTTGTCGGACTCGCCATGTCGCTGTGCACGCAGGCGCTCCGGCACAATGGCAACGATGCCATGCTCAGCGTGGCCAATGCCCTTTTTGCGGCGGCCATCGAGACGAGCGACTCGTCTCGCAGAGATTGGTTCATTGCCAGGTTCCAGGCCCTCTGCGCGTATGGGTGCAATTATGCCCGTGCCCATCGATTGCTGGTGCGCGCCGTGGCGGCCAGGAGTCGTAATGGCATGGCTGGCCCCCTTTGCGAGGAGGAGGTTTCCGCCGCCATGTTGTCTGAAAATGGAGACCCCGAAAGATTTGTTATCTGAGGCGGCATCAGCGTTCGTTTGTCCAGGGCTCAGGGGCTTGACACCCGAGCTGGGCGCTGCATCGACGTGGCCGTCTTATTGCCATTTTGTGCGTATCATGACGTGCTTCGAATCTGCGTGGTGTACTACATGAATGCGCGTAGAGTAGAAGTATCTATTTGATCAAGGTGACGACCCATAGCATGCTGTTATACATGTAAGCCAGAGGATACCAGTAGAACTACGAAAAAGCATCAAGATGGAAGCAGTATGCAAGCCACATGGCCGAAACCAACCAGTATCACTCTTGAAAACGCCTAGTATAATCATGCCCCGAGCTACATGTAGATTCCCGACGCTCGGCTACATTCCCATGGCATCATCAGATGGACGGGTCTAGCGCAGCCACGAGATCCCACTGTACGATCGAGCACCCCTAGTGCAAGGGTGGCGGCGCCATGCCAAGGTTTAAATTGGCTGGGGCAGAATTATATCCTGTTGTGCGGGGAAGGAACTTAAATATTCTCGATGTGTCAATTACGGCGGACTTGGGGATCACGGCTCTGTAGGTGACAAGTGCGGTTCTGGTGCCCTGCTTGCATGGTTCTCATATCATATTTGCTACCAGTTCATCAGTTGACATGAAATGTATGATGCAAAGTTCATAACTTGGACTGGCAAGTGCAGTAAATACATGTGTATCAATAGATTTGCTGTAACTACCTAGGTAGCGTCCTATCAGTTCTCCACGCCGCCTTATCTCAACAAGGGCCGGTCTAGTCCATCCCAAAACTTAGATAACATTCTCACCACCATCTCGCGGCCAGGCATCGGGAGGGCACCTCCGCCGGATAACCCATGGTGTGTGGCGGATAGTAGACTCCTTGCCGCCTTGGGTAGTGTGAGTGACGATGCAACGTCGGGCTGCCCATCGCGCAATGCCACATGCAGTCTGGTTTGTTGCCATGGAGGGAAGTACAAAAGGTCGGGTGCATGGTGGTCAACTGGTGTCTCAGTCTCGTTGATCTGGCTCGCTGGAAATGCACGGGGTTGGATGCCCGCAGTTGAGTCGCGCACGGTTTGCGCCATTGCCTCGATTTTCCACTCTTCACACCTGCCTACCTGTTGACAATTTAATACCCCGTTCGACCACCGCTGATCCCTTTACAAGCGGTTGCTGTTGCTTCCTCGTCACCTGTAGGCCTCAAGGAACCGGCATCGCCACGTTGGCTACGGCATGGCGGAAAAGGTCGACATCGAGCGCATCATGCGCGGTTCGCAGGCGGAGGTGGTCAAGCTCGGCGAGATTTCGAACCAAACGCTCACCCGGAGGAGGATAAGCGGATACTGGGGAAGATTGATAGATGGTATGTTTCACAGAACCATGTACTCCACGCCCGCTTGACGTGAATCTGACGCCCCCGCGATGCGCAAGGCTTCTCCCCGTCATGGCATTCTCCTACCTCTTCCAATTCCTGGACAAGTCCGCCCGGGCTTCACCGCCATCATGGGCCTCCGGACGGACCTGCGTCTCACGGGCGAGAGGGGTACTCGTGGTCAAGCGGCATCTACTACTTTGGCTACCTCGTCGCCTCGTACCCGGCGGCCATGCTGATGGTGCGCTGGAAAGTCGGCAAAGTCATCACCATGTCGGTGTAAGTTTTCCCACAGTTCGCAAGGAACTCAACCTCGGCTGACCCTCTGGCAGCCTCGTCTGGGGCGCCGTCCTCATGCTCACGGCAACCGCCTTCAACGCCGGCTCCCTCCTCGCGAACCGCTTCTTCCTGGGCGTCACCGAGGCCACCATCGCGCCGGGCCTCACCATCGTGTCTGTCCATGTTGGTACAAGCGCCACGAGCAGCCTCTCCGCCACGCGGCGGGGTTCTGGGCAACACCTGCGCCGGCATCTTGGGCGGCCTTGTCGCGTACGGCATCGGCCACGTACAGAGCATCAAGCCCTGGAAGGCCGTGTTTCTCACCTTTGGCGCCGCGACGGTCGCGCTGGTCCGTCGGCATATACTTTCTCTTGCCGGACACGCCCATGGAGGGAGGTTCCTCAGCAAGCAAGACAGAGAAAAGGGCCGTGCTGCGTGTCAAGGAGAATATGACGGGCATCAAGAGCGACAAGATCAAATGGGGACAGGTCAAGGAGGCCCTGCTGGATGCGAAGACGTGGTTGATTGTCGCGCTGCAGCTGGTCTCGTGCATTCCGAACGGCGCGTGACCACAGTAAGTTGTCTTCCACCGCACATGTAATCGAAC